>NC_143265.1:37802500-38455000 GCF_984573655.1 Nuphar pumila
CTTTTGGTTCCGATGTTCGCATTAGACCAATAGTTACATCGAGAATTTGAGTTCTAAAAGACTTGATTCTCATTCATTCTTTTATTTTGAAAAATCGGGTTCTGACTCGACTTTTCTCCTTTTTATATATATATTCGTATTTCCGGAGTTGCGAGTTCCGACTCAGACTTCCTTTTGGTTCCAATGTTCACATTGGGCCAATTGTTATGTCGAGAATTCGAGTTCTAAAAACCTTGATTCTCATTCGTTCTTTTATTTTAAAAAATCGGGTTCTGACTCGAGTTTTCTCCTTTATATATATATATATATATATATATATATATATATATATATATATATATATATATATATATATATATATATATATATATATATATATATATATATATATATATTCGTATTTCCGGAGTCGCAAATTCCGACTCGGACTTCCTTTTGGTCCCGATGTTCGCATTGGACCAATTGTTACGTCGAGAATTCAAGTTCTCAAAATCTCGATTCTCATTCGTTCTTTTATTTTGAAAAATCGGGTTCTGAATCGAGTTTTCTCCTTTTATATATATATATTCGTATTTCCAGAGTCACGAGTTCTGACTGGGACTTCCTTTTGGTCCCGATGTTCGCATTGGACCAATTGTTACGTCGAGAATTCGAGTTCTCAAAAACTTGATTCTCATTTGTTCTTTTATTTTGAAAAACCGGGTTTCGACACAAATTTTCTCCATTTATATATAGATTCGTATTTCCGGAGTCGCGAGTTCTGACTCAGACTTCCTTTTGGTCCCGATGTTCACATTGAACCAATTTTTACATTGAGAATTCGAGTTCTAAAAAACTCGATTCTCATTTGTTTTTTTATTTTCAAAAACCATGTTCCGACTCGAGTTTTCTCCATTTATATATATATTCGTATTTCCGGAGTCACGAGTTCCGACTCAGACTTCCTTTTGGTCCCGATGTTCGCATTGGACCAATTGTTACATCGAGAATTCGAGTTCTCAAAAACTCGATTCTCATTCGTTCTTTTATTTTCAAAAATTGGGTCCCGACTCGAGTTTTCTCCTTTTATATATATATATACATATATATATTCATATTTCCGGAGTCGTGAGTTCCGAGTCCGACTTCCTTTTGGTCCCGATGTTCGCATTAGACCAATTGTTACGTTGAGAATTCAAGTTCTCAAAAACTCGATTCTCATTCGTTCTTTAATTTTGAAAAACCGGGCTCCGACTTGAGTTTTCTCCTTTTTATATATATATTCGTATTTTCGGAGTCACGAGTTCCGACTCGGACTTCCTTTTGGTCCCGATGTTCGCATTGGACCAATTGTTACGTCGAGAATTCGAGTTCTCAAAAACTCGATTCTCATTCGTTCTTTTATTTTAAAAAATCGGGTTTCGACTCGAGTTTTCTCCTTGTATATATTCGTATTTCCGAAGTCGCGAGTTCCAACTCGGACTTCCTTTTGGTCCCGATGTTCACATTGGACCAATTGTTACGTCTAGAATTCGAGTTCTCAAAAACTCGATTTTCATTCATTCTTTTATTTTGAAAAATCGGGTTCCGACTCGAGTTTTCTCCTTTTCATATATATATTCGTATTTCCGGAGTCGCAAATTCCGACTCGGTCTTGCTTTTGGTCCCGATGTTCGCATTGGACCATTTGTTACGTCGAGAATTCAAGTTCTCAAAAACTTGATTCTCATTCGTTCTTTTATTTTGAATAACCGGGTTCTGACTCGAGTTTTTTCCTTCTATATATATATTCGTATTTCCGGAGTCGCGACTTCCGACTCAGACTTCCTTTTGGTCCCAATGTTCGCATTGGACCAATTGTTAAATTGAGAATTCGAGTTCTCAAAGACTCGATTCAAATTCATTCTTTTATTTTGAAAAAACGGGTTCCGACTCGAGTTTTCTCTTTTAATATATATATTCGTATTTCTGGAGTTGCGAGTTCCGACTCAGACTTCCTTTTGGTCCCAATGTTCACATTGGACCAATTGTTATGTCTAGAATTCGATTTCTAAAAACCTTGATTCTCATTCGTTCTTTTATTTTAAAAAATCGGGTTCTCACACGAGTTTTGTCCTTTATATATATATATATATATATATATATATATATATATATATATATATATATATATATATATATATATATATATTCGTTTTTCCGGAGTCGCAAATTCCGACTCGGACTTCCTTTTGGTCCCGATGTTCGCATTGGACCAATTGTTATATCGAGAATTCGAGTTCTCAAAAACTTGATTCTCATTTGTTCTTTTATTTTGAAAAATCGGGTTCCGACTCGAGTTTTCCCCTTTTATATATATATTCGTATTTCCGGAATCGCGAGTTCCGACTCGAACTTCCTTTTGGTCCCGATGTTCGCATTGGACCAATAGTTACATAGAGAATTCGAGTTCTCAAAAACTCGATTCTCAATCGTTCTTTTATTTTGAAAAAACGGGTTCCGACTCGAGTTTTCTCCTTTTTATATATATATTCGTATTTCCGGAGTCGCGAGTTCCGACTCGGACTTCCTTTTGGTCCCGATGTCCGCATTGGACCAATTGTTATGTCGAGAATTCGAGTTCTCAAAAGCTTGATTCTCATTCATTCTTTTATTTTGAAAAACCGGGTTCCGACTCGAATTTTCTCCTTTTATACATATATTCGTATTTCCAGAGTCACGAGTTCTGACTCGGACTTCCTTTTGGTCCCGATGTTCGCATTGGACCAATTGTTACGTCGAGAATTTGAGTTCTCAAAAACTCGATTCTCATTTGTTCTTTTATTTTGAAAAACCGGGTTTCGACTCGAATTTTCTCCATTTATATATATATTCGTATTTCTGGAGTCTCGAGTTCTGACTCAGACTTCCTTTTGCTCCCGATGTTCGCATTGGACCAATTTTTAGATCGAGAATTCGAGTTCTTAAAAACTCGATTCTCATTTGTTTCTTTATTTTCAAAAACCTTGTTCCGACTCGAGTTTTCTCCATTTATATATATATATATATATATATATATATATATATATATATATTCGTATTTCCGGAGTCACGAGTTCCGACTCGGACTTCCTTTTGGTCCCGATGTTCGCATTGGACCAATTGTTACATCGAGAATTCGAGTTCTCAAAAACTTGATTCTCATTTGTTCTTTTATTTTGAAAAATCGGGTTCCGACTCGAGTTTTCCCCTTTTATATATATATTCGTATTTCCGGAGTCGCGAGTTCTGACTCGAACTTCTTTTTGGTCCCGATGTTCGCATTGGACCAATAGTTACATAGAGAATTCGAGTTCTCAAAAACTCGATTCTCAATCGTTCTTTTATTTTGAAAAAACGGGTTCCGACTCGAGTTTTCTCCAATTATATATATATTCATATTTTCGGAGTCGCGAGTTCCTACTCGGACTTCCTTTTGGTCCCGATGTTTGCATTGGATCCATTGTTACGTCGAGAATTCGAGTTCTCGAAAACTCTATTCTCATTCGTTCTTTTATTTTTAAAAACCGGGTTCCGACTCGAGTTTTCTCCTTTTATATATAAATTCCTATTTTCGGAGTCGCGAGTTCCGACTCGGACTTCCTTTTGGTCCCGATGTTCACATTGGACCAATTGTTGCATTGAGAATTCGAGTTCTCAAAAACTCGATCCTCATTCATTCTTTTATTTTGAAAAAATGGGTTCCGACTCGAGTTTTCTCCATTTATATATATATTTGTATTTCCAGAGTTGCGAGTTGCGACTCAGACTTCTTTTTGGTCTCGATGTTCGCATTGAACCAATTGCTACGTCGACAATTCGAGTTCTAAAAAACTCGATTCTCATTCTTTCTTTTTTTTTGAAAAACTGGGTTCCGACTCGAGTTTTCTCCTTTTATATATATATATTCATATTTCCGGAGTCGCGAGTTCCGACTCAGACTTCCTTTTGGTCCCAATGTTCGCATTGGATCAATTGTTACATCGAGATTTCGAGTTCTCAAAAACTCGATTCTCATTTGTTTTTTTATTTTAAAAAACCGTGTTCCGACTCGAGTTTTCTACTTTTATATATATAATCGTATTTCCGGAGTCACGAGTTCTTTCTCGGACTTCCTTTTGGTCCCGATGTTCGTATTGGACCAATTGTTACATCGAGAATTAGAGTTCTCAAAAAGTCGATTCTCATATGTTCTTTTATTTTTAAAAACCGGGTTTCGACTCGAGTTTTCTCCTTTTATATATATATTCGTATTTCCAGAGTCAAGAGTTCTGACTCGGACTTCCTTTTGGTCCTGATGTTCGAATTGGACTAATTGTTACATCGAGAATTCGAGTTCTCAAAAACTCGATTCTCATTTGTTCTTATATTTTCAAAAATCGTGTTCCTACTCGAGTTTTCTCCTTTTATATATATATTCGTATTTCTGGAGTCGCGAGTTTCGACTCGGACTTCCTTTTGGTCCCGATGTTTGCATTGGACAAATTGTTATGTCGAGAATTCGAGTTCTCAAAAACTCGATTCTCATTCGTTCTTTATGTTTGAAAAACCGGGCTCCGACTCGAGTTTTCTCATTTTTATAAATATATATTTGTATTTCGGGAGTCGCGTGTTCCGACTCGGACTTCCTTTTCGTCCCAATGTCGCATTGGACCAATTGTTACGTCGAGAATTCGAGTTCTCAAAAACTTGATTCTCATTCGTTCTTTTATTTTGAAAAACTGGGTTCCGACTCAAGTTTTCTCCTTTTATATATATATTCATATTTCCAGAGTCGCGAGTTCCGACTCAGACTTCCTTTTGGTCCCAATGTTCGCATTGGACCAATTGTTACATCGAGAATTCGAGTTCTCAAAAACTGGATTCAAATTCGTTTTTTTATTTTAAAAAACAGTTTTCCGACTCGAGTTTTCTCCATTTATATATATATTCGTATTTCCGTAGTCACGACTTTCGACTCGGACTTCCTTTTGGTCCCGATGTTCGCATTGGCCCAATTGTTACATCGAGAATTCGAGTTCTCAAAAACTCGATTCTCATTCGTTCTTTTTTTTTGAGAAATCGGGTTCTGACTCAAGTTTTCTCCTTTTATATATATATATATATATATATATATATATATATATATATATATATATATATATATATATATATATATATATATATATATATATATATATATATATATATATATATATATATATATATATATATATATATATTCGTATTTCCGGAGTCGCGATTTCTGACTCGGACTTCCTTTTTGTCCCGATGTTCGCATTGGACCAATTGTTACGTTGAGAATTTGAGTTCTCAAAAACTCGATTCTCATTCAATCTTTAATTTTGAAAAACCGGGCTCTGACTCGAGTTTTCACCTTTATATAGATATATATATATTCGTATTTCCGGAGTTACGATTTCCGACTCGGAATTCCTTTTGGTCCCGATGTTCGTATTGGACCAATTATTACGTCGAGAATTCGAGTTCTCAAAAACTCGATTCTCATTGGTTCTTTTATTTTGAAAAATCGGGTTCTGACTCGAGTTTTCTCCTTTTATATATATTCGTATTTCCGGAGTCGCGAGTTCCGACTCGGACTTCCTTTTGGTCACAATGTTCATATTGGACGAATTGTTACATCCAGAATCCGAGTTCTCAAAAACTCGATTTCGATTCATTCTTTTATTTTGAAATATCGGGTTCCGACTCGAGTTTTCTCCTTTTATATATATTCGTATTTCCAGAGCCGTGAGTTCCGACTCAGACTTCTTTTTGGTCCCGTTGTTCGCATTGGACCAATTGTTACATCGAGAATTCGACTTCTCAAAAACTCGATTCTCATTCACTATTTTATTTTGAAAAACCGGGTTCCGACTCGAGTTTTCTCCTTTTATATATATATATTGGTATTTCCAGAGTTGTGAGTTCCGACTCAGACTTCCTTTTGGTCTCGATGTTCGCATTAGACGAATTGTTACGTCGAGAATTCGAGTTCTTAAAACTTGATTCTCATTCGTTCTTTTATTCTGATAAACTTGGTTCCGACTCGAGTTTTCTCATTCGTTCTTTCATATTTTTGGAGTCGCGAGTTTCGACTCGGACTTCCTTTTGGTCCCAATGTTCGCATTGGACCAATTGTTACATCGAGAATTCGAGTTCTCAAAAACTCGATTCTCATTTGTTTTTTTATTTTATAAAATCGTGTTCTGACTCGAGTTTTCTCCTTTTATATATATATATATTCGTATTTCCGGAGTCACAAGTTCCGACTCGGACTTCCTTTTGGTCCCGATGTTCGCATTGGACCAATTGTTACATCGAGAATTCGAGTTCTCAAAAATTCGGTTCTCATACATTCTTTAATTTTGAAAAATCAGGTTCCGACTCGAGTTTTCTCCTCTTATATATATATTCGTATTTCTGGAGTCGCGAGTTTCGACTCAGACTTTCTTTTGGTCCCGATGTTCTTGTTGGACCAATTCTTACGTCAAGAATTCGAGTTCTCAAAAACTCGATTCTCATTCGTTCTTTAATTTTAAAAAACCGGGCTCCGACTCCAGTTTTCTCCTTTTATATTTATTCGTATTTCCGGAGTCACGAGTTCCAACTCGGACTTCCTTTTGGTCGCGATGTTCGCATTGGACCAATTGTTACGTCGAGAATTCGAGTTCTCAAAAATTCATATCTCATTCGTTCTTTTACTTTGAAAAACTGGGTTCCGACTCGAGTTTTCTCCTTTTATATATATATTCATATTTCCGGAGTCGCGAGTTCCTACTCGGACTTCTTTTAGTCCCAATGTTCGCATTAGACCAATTGTTACATCGAGAATTCGAGTTCTCAAAAACTCGATTCTCATTTGTTTTTTTATTTTAAAAAACCGTGTTCCGACTCGAGTTTTCTACTTTTATATATATAATCGTATTTCCGGAGTCACGAGTTCTTTCTCGGACTTCCTTTTGGTCCTGATGTTCGTATTGGACCAATTGTTACATCGAGAATTAGAGTTCTCAAAAAGTCGATTCTCATTTGTTCTTTTATTTTGAAAAACCGGGTTTCGACTCGAGTTTTCTCCTTTTATATATATATTCGTATTTCCAGAGTCAAGAGTTCTGACTCGGACTTCCTTTTGGTCCTGATGTTCGAATTGGACCAATTGTTACATCGAGAATTCGAGTTCTCAAAAACTCGATTCTCATTTGTTCTTATATTTTCAAAAATCGTGTTCCTACTCGAGTTTTCTCCATTTATATATATATTCGTATTTCTGGAGTCGCGAGTTTCGACTCGGACTTCCTTTTGGTCCCGATGTTTGCATTGGACAAATTATTATGTCGAGAATTCGAGTTCTCAAAAACTCGATTCTCATTCGTTCTTTATGTTTGAAAAACCGGGCTCCGACTCGAGTTTTCTCATTTTTATAAATATATATTCGTATTTCCGGAGTCGCGAGTTCCGACTCGGACTTCCTTTTGGTCCCAATGTCGCATTGGACCAATTGTTACGTCGAGAATTCGAGTTCTCAAAAACTTGATTCTCATTCGTTGTTTTATTTTGAAAAACCGGGTTCCGACTCGAGTTTTCTCCTTTTATATATATATTGGTATTTCCAGAGTTGCGAGTTCCGACTCAGATTTCCTTTTGGTCTCGATGTTCGCATTAGACGAATTGTTACGTCGAGAATTCGAGTTCTTAAAACTCGATTCTCATTCGTTCTTTTATTCTGATAAACTTGGTTCCGACTCGAGTTTTCTCATTCGTTCTTTCATATTTTTGGAGTCGCGAGTTTCGACTCGGACTTCCTTTTGGTCCCAATGTTCGCATTGGACCAATTGTTACAACGAGAATTCGAGTTCTCAAAAACTCGATTCTCATTTGTTTTTTTATTTTACAAAATCGTGTTCTGACTCGAGTTTTCTCCTTTTATATATATATATATATATTCGTATTTCCGGAGTCACGAGTTCCGACTCGGACTTCCTTTTGGTCCCGATGTTCGCATTGGACCAATTGTTACATCGAGAATTCGAGTTCTCAAAAATTCGGTTCTCATACATTCTTTAATTTTGAAAAATCAGGTTCCGACTCGAGTTTTCTCCTCTTATATATATATTCGTATTTCTGGAGTCGCGAGTTTCGACTCAGACTTTCTTTTGGTCCCGATGTTCTTGTTGGACCAATTCTTACGTCAAGAATTCGAGTTCTCAAAAACTCGATTCTCATTCGTTCTTTAATTTTAAAAAACCGGGCTCCGACTCCAGTTTTCTCCTTTTATATTTATTCGTATTTCCGGAGTCACGAGTTCCAACTCGGACTTCCTTTTGGTCGCGATGTTCGCATTGGACCAATTGTTACGTCGAGAATTCGAGTTCTCAAAAATTCATATCTCATTCGTTCTTTTACTTTGAAAAACTGGGTTCCGACTCGAGTTTTCTCCTTTTATATATATATTCATATTTCCGGAGTCGCGAGTTCCTACTCGGACTTCCTTTTGGTCCCAATGTTCGCATTAGACCAATTGTTACATCGAGAATTCGAGTTCTCAAAAACTCGATTCTCATTTGTTTTTTTATTTTAAAAAACCGTGTTCCGACTCGAGTTTTCTACTTTTATATATATAATCGTATTTCCGGAGTCACGAGTTCTTTCTCGGACTTCCTTTTGGTCCTGATGTTCGTATTGGACCAATTGTTACATCGAGAATTAGAGTTCTCAAAAAGTCGATTCTCATTTGTTCTTTTATTTTGAAAAACCGGGTTTCGACTCGAGTTTTCTCCTTTTATATATATATTCGTATTTCCAGAGTCAAGAGTTCTGACTCGGACTTCCTTTTGGTCCTCATGTTCGAATTGGACCAATTGTTACATCGAGAATTCGAGTTCTCAAAAACTCGATTCTCATTTGTTCTTATATTTTCAAAAATCGTGTTCCTACTCGAGTTTTCTCCTTTTATATATATATATTTGTATTTCTGGAGTCGCGAGTTTCGACTCAGACTTCCTTTTGGTCCCGATGTTTGCATTGGACAAATTGTTATGTCGAGAATTCGAGTTCTCAAAAACTCGATTCTCATTTGTTCTTATATTTTCAAAAATCGTGTTCCTACTCGAGTTTTCTCCTTTTATATATATATTCGTATTTCTGGAGTCGCGAGTTTCGACTCGGACTTCCTTTTGGTCCCGATGTTTGCATTGGACAAAATGTTATGTCGAGAATCCGAGTTCTCAAAAACTCGATTCTCATTCGTTCTTTATGTTTGAAAAACCGGGCTCCAACTCGAGTTTTCTCATTTTTATAAATATATATTCGTATTTCGGGAGTCGCGAGTTCCGACTCGGACTTCCTTTTGGTCCCAATGTCGCATTGGACCAATTGTTACGTCGAGAATTCGAGTTCTCAAAAACTTGATTCTCATTCGTTCTTTTATTTTGAAAAACTGGGTTCCGACTTAAGTTTTCTCCTTTTATATTTATATTCATATTTCCGGAGTCGCGAGTTCCGACTCAGACTTCCTTTTGGTCTCAATGTTCGCATTGGACCAATTGTTACATCGAGAATTCGAGTTCTCAAAAACTGGATTCAAATTCGTTTTTTTATTTTAAAAAACAGTTTTCCGACTCGAGTTTTCTCCATTTATATATATATTCGTATTTCCGTAGTCACGACTTTCGACTCGGACTTCCTTTTGGTCCCGATGTTCGCATTGGCCTAATTGTTACATCGAGAATTCGAGTTCTCAAAAACTCGATTCTCATTCGTTCTTTTTTTTTGAGAAATCGGGTTCTGACTCAAATTTTCTCCTTTTATATATATATATATATATTCGTATTTTCGGAGTCGCGAGTTCTGACTCAGACTTCCTTTTGGTCCCGATGTTCGCATTGGACCAATTGTTACGTTGAGAATTTGAGTTCTCAAAAACTCGATTCTCATTCAATCTTTAATTTTGAAAAACCGGGCTCCGACTCGAGTTTTCACCTTTATATAGATATATATATATTCGTATTTCCGGAGTTACGATTTCCGACTCGGAATTCCTTTTGGTCCCGATGTTCGTATTGGACCAATTATTACGTCGAGAATTCGAGTTCTCAAAAACTCGATTCTCATTCGTTCTTTTATTTTGAAAAATCGGGTTCTGACTCGAGTTTTCTCCTTTTATATATATTAGTATTTCCGGAGTCGCGAGTTCCGACTCGGACTTCCTTTTGGTCACGATGTTCATATTGGACGAATTGTTACATCCAGAATCTGAGTTCTCAAAAACTCGATTTCGATTCATTCTTTTATTTTGAAATATCGGGTTCCGACTCGAGTTTTCTCCTTTTATATATATTCGTATTTCCAGAGCCGTGAGTTCCGACTCAGACTTCTTTTTGGTCCCGTTGTTCGCATTGGACCAATTGTTACATCGAGAATTCGACTTCTCAAAAACTCGATTCTCATTCACTCTTTTATTTTGAAAAACCGGGTTCCGACTCGAGTTTTCTCCTTTTATATATATATTCGTATTTCTGGAGTCGCGAGTTTCGACTCAGACTTTCTTTTGGTCTCGATGTTCGCATTAGACGAATTGTTACGTCGAGAATTCGAGTTCTTAAAACTCGATTCTCATTCGTTCTTTTATTCTGATAAACTTGGTTCCGACTCGAGTTTTCTCATTCGTTCTTTCATATTTTTGGAGTCGCGAGTTTCGACTCGGACTTCCTTTTGGTCCCAATGTTCGCATTGGACCAATTGTTACATCGAGAATTCGAGTTCTCAAAAACTCGATTCTCATTTGTTTTTTTATTTTACAAAATCGTGTTCTGACTCGAGTTTTCTCCTTTTATATATATATATATATATATATATATATATATATATATATATATATATATATATATATATATATATATATTCGTATTTCCGGAGTCACGAGTTCCGACTGGGACTTCCTTTTGCTCCCGATGTTCGCATTGGACCAATTGTTACATCGAGAATTCGAGTTCTCAAAAATTCGGTTCTTATACGTTCTTTAATTTTGAAAAATCAGGTTCCGACTCGAGTTTTCTCCTCTTATATATATATTCGTATTTCTGGAGTCGCGAGTTTCGACTCAGACTTTCTTTTGGTCCCGATGTTCCTGTTGGACCAATTCTTACGTCAAGAATTCGAGTTCTCAAAAACTCGATTCTCATTCGTTCTTTAATTTTAAAAAACCGGGCTCCGACTCGAGTTTTCTCCTTTTATATATATTCGTATTTCCGGAGTCACGAGTTCCAACTCGAACTTCCTTTTGGTCGCGATGTTCGCATTGGACCAATTGTTACGTCGAGAATTCGAGTTCTAAAAAATTCATATCTCATTCGTTCTTTTACTTTGAAAAACTGGGTTCCGACTCGAGTTTTCTCCTTTTATATATATATATTCATATTTTCGGAGTCGCGAGTTCCTACTCGGACTTCCTTTTGGTCCCAATGTTCGCATTAGACCAATTGTTACATCGAGAATTCGAGTTCTCAAAAACTCGATTCTCATTCGTTTTTTTATTTTAAAAAACCGTGTTCCGACTCGAGTTTTCTCCATTTATATATATATTCGTATTTCCGTAGTCACGAGTTTTGACTAAGACTTCCTTTTGGTCCCGATGTTCGTATTGGACCAATTGTTAAATCAAGAATTCGAGTTCTCAAAAACTCGATTCTCATTCATTCTTTTATTTTGAAAAATCGGGTTGCGACTCGAGTTTTCTCCTTTTATATATATATTCGTATTTCCAAAGTCTTGAGTTCTGACTCGGACTTCCTTTTGGACGCGATGTTCGCAGTGGACCAATTGTTACGTCGAGAATTCGAGTTCTCAAAAACTCGATTCTCATTCGTTCTTTTATTTTGAAAAACTGGGTTCCGACACGAGTTTTCTCCTTTTATATATATATTCATATTTCCGTAGTCGCGAGTTCCGACTCGGACTTCCTTTTGGTCCCGATGTTGATATTGGACCAATTGTTACATCGAGAATTCGAGTTCTCAAAAACTCGATTCTCATTCGTACTTTTATTTTGAAAAAACGGGTTCTGACTCGAGTTTTCTCCTTTATATATATATCTATATATTCGTATTTCCGGAGTCGCAAATTCTGACTCGGACTTCCTTTTGGTCCCGATGTTCGCATTGGACCAATTGTTACGTCGAGAAATCAAGTTCTCAAAAACTTGATTCTCATTCGTTCTTTTATTTTGAAAAATCAGCTTCCGACTCGAGTTTTCTCTTTCTATATATATATTCGTATTTCTGAAGTTGCGAGTTCCAACTCAAACTTTCTTTTTGTCCCGATGTTTGCATTGGAACAATTGTTACATCGAGAATTCGAGTTCTCAAAAACTCGATTCTCATTCGTTCTTTTATTTTGAAAATCCGGGTTCCGACTCGAGTTTTCTCCTTTTTATATATATATATATTCGTATTTCCGGAGTCGCGAGTTCGGACACGGACTTCCTTTTGGTCCCGATGTTCGCATTGGACCAATTGTTACGTCGAGAATTCGAGTTCTCAAAAACTCGATTCTCGTTCATTATTTTGTTATGAAAAAACGGGTTCCGACTCGAGTTTTCTCCTTTTATATATATATATTTGTATTTCTAGAGTCACGAGTTCTGACTCGGACTTCCTTTTGGTCCCGATGTTCGCATTGGACCAATTGTTACATCGAGAATTCGAGTTCTCAAATACTTGATTCTCATTTGTTCTTTTATTTTGAAAAACCGGGTTCCGACTCGAATTTTCTCCATTTATATATATATATTCGTATTTCCGGAGTCGCGAGTTCTGAGTCAGACTTCCTTTTGGTCCCGATGTTCGCATTGGACCAATTTTTACATCGAGAATTCGAGTTCTAAAAAACTCGATTCTCATTTGTTTTTTTATTTTCAAAAACCGTTACGACTCAAGTTTTCTCCATTTATATATATATTCGTATTTCCAGAGTCACGAGTTCCGACTCGAACTTCCTTTTGCTCCCGATGTTCGCATTGGACCAATTGTTGCATCGAGAATTCGAGTTCTCAAAACTCGATTCTCATTCATTCTTTTATTTTGAAAAATCGGGTTTCGACTCGAGTTTTCTCCTTTTATATATATATTCGTTTTTCCGGAGTTGTGAGTTCCGACTCTGACTTCCTTTTAGTCCCCATGTTCGCATTGGACCAATTGTTACGTTGAGAATTCGAGTTCTCAAAAACTCGATTCTCATTCGTTCTTTTATTTTGAAAAAACGGGTTCTGACTCGAGTTTTCTCCTTCTATATATATATTCGTATTTCCGGAGTCGCGAGTTCCGACTCAGACTTTCTTTTGGTCCCGATGTTCGCATTGGACCAATTGTTACATCGAGAATTCGAGTTCTCAAAAACTTGATTCTCATTCGTTCTTTTATTTTGAAAATCCGGGTTCCGACTCGAGTTTTCTCCTTTTTATATATATTCGTATTTCCGGAGTCACGAGTTCCGACTCGGACTTCCTTTTGGTCCCGATGTTCGCATTGGACCAATTGGTACGGCGAGAATTCGAGTTCTCAAAAACTCGATTCTCATTCGTTCTTTTATTTTGAAAAACCGAGTTCCGACTCGAGTTTTCTCCTTTTATATATATTTGTATTTCCAGAGCCACGAGTTCTGACTCGGACTTCCTTTTGGTGGCGATGTCCGCATTGGACCAATTGTTACGTCGAGAATTCGAGTTCTCAAAAACTCGATTCTCATTTGTTCTTTTATTTTGAAAAACCGGGTTCCGACTCGAATTTTCTCCATTTATATATATATTCGTATTTCCAGAGTCGCGAGTTCTGAGTTACACTTCCTTTTGGTCCCCATGTTCGCATTGGACCAATTTTTACATCGAGAATTCGAGTTCTAAAAAACTCGATTCTCATTTGTTTTTTTATTTTCAAAAACCATGTTCCGAGTCGAGTTTTCTCCTTCTATATATATATTCGTATTTCCGGAGTCGCGAGTTCCGACTCAGACTTTCTTTTGGTCCCGATGTTCGCATTGGACCAATTGTTACATCGAGAATTCGAGTTCTCAAAAACTTGATTCTCATTCGTTCTTTTATTTTGAAAATCCGGGTTCCGATTCGAGTTTTCTCCTTTTTATATATATTCGTATTTCGGGAGTCACGAGTTCCGACTCGGACTTCCTTTTGGTCCCGATGTTTGCATTGGACCAATTGGTACGGCGAGAATTCGAGTTCTCAAAAACTCGATTCTCATTCGTTCTTTTATTTTGAAAATCCGGGTTCCGACTCGAGTTTTCTCCTTTTTATATATATATATTCGTATTTCCGGAGTCGAGAGTTCATACACGGACTTCCTTTTGGTCCCGATGTTCGCATTGGACCAATTGTTACGTCGAGAATTTGAGTTCTCAAAAACTCGATTCTCGTTCATTATTTTGTTATGAAAAAACGAGTTCCGACTCGAGTTTTCTCCTTTTATATATATATTCGTATTTCTAGAGTCACGAGTTCTGACTCGGACTTCCTTTTGGTCCCGATGTTCGCATTGGACCAATTGTTACGTCGAGAATTCGAGTTCTCAAATACTTGATTCTCATTTGTTCTTTTATTTTGAAAAACCGGGTTCCGACTCGAATTTTCTCCATTTATATATATATATATATTCGTATTTCCGGAGTCGCGAGTTCTGAGTCAGACTTCCTTTTGGTCCCGATGTTCGCATTGGACCAATTTTTACATCGAGAATTCGAGTTCTAAAAAACTCGATTCTCATTTGTTTTTTTATTTTCAAAAACCATGTTACGACTCAAGTTTTCTCCATTTATATATATATTCGTATTTCCAGAGTCACGAGTTCCGACTCGGACTTCCTTTTGGTCCCGATGTTCGCATTGGACCAATTGTTGCATCGAGAATTCGAGTTCTCAAAACTCGATTCTCATTCGTTCTTTTATTTTGAAAAATCGGGTTTCGACTCGAGTTTTCTCCTTTTATATATATATTTGTTTTTTCGGAGTTGTGAGTTCCGACTCTGACTTCCTTTTAGTCCCCATGTTCGCATTGGACCAATTGTTACGTTGAGAATTCGAGTTCTCAAAAACTCGATTCTCATTCGTTCTTTTATTTTGAAAAATCGGGTTCCGACTCGAGTTTTCTCCTTCTATATATATATTTGTATTTCCGGAGTCGCGAGTTCCGACTCAGACTTTCTTTTGGTCCCGATGTTCGCATTGGACCAATTGTTACATCGAGAATTCGAGTTCTCAAAAACTTGATTCTCATTCGTTCTTTTATTTTGAAAATCCGGGTTCCGACTCGAGTTTTCTCCTTTTTATATATATTCGTATTTCCGGAGTCACAAGTTCCGACTCGGACTTCCTTTTGGTCCCGATGTTCGCATTGGACCAATTGGTACGGCGAGAATTCGAGTTCTCAAAAACTCGATTCTCATTCGTTCTTTTATTTTGAAAAACCGAGTTCTGACTCGAGTTTCTCCTTTTATATATATTTGTATTTCCAGAGCCACGAGTTCTGACTCGGACTTCCTTTTGGTGACGATGTTCGCATTGGACCAATTGTTACATCGAGAATTCGAGTTCTCAAAAACTTGATTCTCATTCGTTCTTTTATTTTGAAAATCCGGGTTCCGACTCGAGTTTTCTCCTTTTTATATATATTCGTATTTCCGGAGTCACGAGTTCCGACTCGGACTTCCTTTTGGTCCCGATGTTCGCATTGGACCAATTGGTACGGCGAGAATTCGAGTTCTCAAAAACTCGATTCTCATATGTTCTTTTATTTTGAAAAACCGAGTTCTGACTCGAGTTTTCTCCTTTTATATATATTTGTATTTCCAGAGCCACGAGTTCTGACTCGGACTTCCTTTTGGTGACGATGTTCGCATTGGACCAATTGTTACGTCGAGAATTCGAGTTCTCAAAAACTCGATTCTCATTTGTTCTTTTATTTTGAAAAACCGGGTTCCGACTCGAATTTTCTCCATTTATATATATATTCATATTTCCAGAGTCGCGAGTTCTGAGTTAGACTTCCTTTTGGTCCCGATGTTCGCATTGGACCAATTTTTACATCGAGAATTCGAGTTCTAAAAAACTCGATTCTCATTTGTTTTTTTATTTTCAAAAACCATGTTCCGAGTCGAGTTTTCTCCTTCTATATATATATTCGTATTTCCGGAGTCGCGAGTTCCGACTCAGACTTTCTTTTGGTCCCGATGTTCGCATTGGACCAATTGTTACATCGAGAATTCAAGTTCTCAAAAACTTGATTCTCATTCGTTCTTTTATTTTGAAAATCCGGGTTCCGATTCGAGTTTTCTCCTTTTTATATATATTCGTATTTCGGGAGTCACGAGTTCCGACTCGGACTTCCTTTTGGTCCCGATGTTTGCATTGGACCAATTGGTACGGCGAGAATTCGAGTTCTCAAAAACTCGATTCTCATTCGTTCTTTTATTTTGAAAATCCGGGTTCCGACTCGAGTTTTCTCCTTTTTATATATATATATTCGTATTTCCGGAGTCGAGAGTTCATACACGGACTTCCTTTTGGTCCCGATGTTCGCATTGGACCAATTGTTACGTCGAGAATTTGAGTTCTCAAAAACTCGATTCTCGTTCATTATTTTGTTATGAAAAAACGGGTTCCGAGTCGAGTTTTCTCCTTTTATATATATATTTGTATTTCTAGAGTCACGAGTTCTGACTCGGACTTCCTTTTGGTCCCGATGTTCGCATTGGACCAATTGTTACGTCGAGAATTCGAGTTCTCAAATACTTGATTCTCATTTGTTCTTTTATTTTGAAAAACCGGGTTCCGACTGGAATTTTCTCCATTTATATATATATATTCGTATTTCCGGAGTCGCGAGTTCTGAGTCAGACTTCCTTTTGGTCCCGATGTTCGCATTGGACCAATTTTTACATCGAGAATTCGAGTTCTAAAAAACTCGATTCTCATTTGTTTTTTTATTTTTCAAAAACCATGTTACGACTCAAGTTTTCTCCATTTATATATATATATTCGTATTTCCAGAGTCACGAGTTCCGACTCGAACTTCCTTTTGGTCCCGATGTTCGCATTGGACCAATTGTTGCATCGAGAATTCGAGTTCTCAAAACTCGATTCTCATTCGTTCTTTTATTTTGAAAAATCGGGTTTCGACTCGAGTTTTCTCCTTTTATATATATATTCGTTTTTCCGGAGTTGTGAGTTCCGACTTTGACTTCCTTTTAGTCCCCATGTTCGCATTGGACCAATTGTTACGTTGAGAATTCGAGTTCTCAAAAACTCGATTCTCATTCGTTCTTTTATTTTGAAAAATCGGGTTCCGACTCGAGTTTTCTCCTTCTATATATATATTTGTATTTCCGGAGTTGCGAGTTCCGACTCAGACTTTCTTTTGGTCCCGATGTTCGCATTGGACCAATTGTTACATCGAGAATTCGAGTTCTCAAAAACTTGATTCTCATTCGTTCTTTTATTTTGAAAATCCGGGTTCCGACTCGAGTTTTCTCCTTTTTATATATATTCGTATTTCCGGAGTCACGAGTTCCGACTCGGACTTCCTTTTGGTCCCGATGTTCGCATTGGACCAATTGGTACGGCGAGAATTCGAGTTCTCAAAAACTCGATTCTCATTCGTTCTTTTATTTTGAAAAACCGAGTTCCGACTCGAGTTTTCTCATTTTATATATATTTGTATTTCCAGAGCCACGAGTTCTGACTCGGACTTCCTTTTGGTGACGATGTTCGCATTGGACCAATTGTTAGGTCGAGAATTCGAGTTCTCAAAAACTCGATTCTCATTTGTTCTTTTATTTTGAAAAACCGGGTTCCGACTCAAATTTTCTCCATTTATATATATATTCGTATTTCCAGAGTCGCGAGTTCTGAGTTAGACTTCCTTTTGGTCCCGATGTTCGCATTGGACCAATTTTTACATCGAGAATTCGAGTTCTAAAAAACTCGATTCTCATTTGTTTTTTTATTTTCAAAAACCATGTTCCGACTCGAGTTTTCTCCATTTATATATATATTCGTATTTCCGAAGTCACGAGTTCCGACTCGGACTTCCTTTTGGTCCCGATGTTCGCATTGGACAAATTGTTACATCGAGAATTCGAGTTCTCATAAACTCGATTCTCATTCGTACTTCTTTTTTGAAAAACCGGGTTCTGACTCGAGTTTTCTCCTTTATATATATATATATATATATATATATATATATATATATATATATATATATATATATATATATATATATATATATATATTCGTATTTTCGGAGTCGCAAATTCCGACTCGGACTTCCTTTTGGTCCCGATGTTCGCATTGGACCAATTGTTACGTCGAGAAATCAAGTTCTCAAAAACTTGATTCTCATTCGTTCTTTTATTTTGAAAAATCAGGTTCCGACTCGAGTTTTCTCCTTCTATATATATATTCGTATTTTTGGAGTTGCGAGTTCCGACTCGGACTTCCTTTTGGTCCCAATGTTCGCATTGGACCAATTGTTACATCGAGAATTCGAGTTCTCAAAAACTCGATTCTCATTTGTTTTTTTATTTTACAAAATCGTGTTCTGACTCGAGTTTTCTCCTTTTATATATATATATATTCGTATTTCCGGAGTCACGAGTTCCGACTCGGACTTCCTTTTGGTCCCGATGTTCGCATTGGACCAATTGTTACATCGAGAATTCGAGTTCTCAAAAATTCGGTTCTCATACGTTCTTTAATTTTGAAAAATCAGGTTCTGACTCGAGTTTTCTCCTCTTATATATATATTCGTATTTCTGGAGTCGCGAGTTTCGACTCAGACTTTCTTTTGGTCCCGATGTTCTTGTTGGACCAATTCTTACGTCAAGAATTCGAGTTCTCAAAAACTCGATTCTCATTTGTTCTTTAATTTTAAAAAACCGCGCTCCGACTCGAGTTTTCTCCTTTTATATATATTCGTATTTCCGGAGTCACGAGTTCCAACTCGGACATCCTTTTGGTCGCGATGTTCGCATTGGACCAATTGTTACGTCGAGAATTCAAGTTCTCAAAAATTCATATCTCATTCGTTCTTTTACTTTGAAAAACTGGGTTCCGACGCGAGTTTTCTCCTTTTATATATATATTCATATTTCCGTAGTCTCGAGTTCCGACTCGGACTTCCTTTTGGTCCCGATGTTGATACTGGACCAATTGTTACATCGAGAATTCGAGTTCTCAAAAACTCGATTCTCATTCGTACTTTTATTTTGAAAAACCGGGTTCTGACTCGAGTTTTCTCCTTTATATATATATATCTATATATTCGTATTTTCGGAGTCGCAAATTCTGACTCGGACTTCCTTTTGGTCCCGATGTTCGCATTGGACCAATTGTTACGTCGAGAAATCAAGTTCTCAAAAACTTGATTCTCATTCGTTCTTTTATTTTGAAAAATCAGGTTCCGACTCGAGTTTTCTCTTTCTATATATATATTCGTATTTCCGAAGTTGCGAGTTCCGACTCAAACTTTCTTTTTGTCCCGATGTTTGCATTGGAACAATTGTTACATCGAGAATTCAAGTTCTCAAAAACTCGATTCTCATTTGTTCTTTTATTTTGAAAATCCGGGTTCCGACTCGAGTTTTCTCCTTTTTATATATATATATATATATATATATTCGTATTTCCGGAGTCGCGAGTTCGGACACGGACTTCCTTTTGGTCCCGATGTTCGCATTGGACCAATTGTTACGTCGAGAATTCGAGTTCTCAAAAACTCGATTCTCGTTCATTATTTTGTTATGAAAAAACTGGTTCCGACTCAAGTTTTCTCCTTTTATATATATATTTGTATTTCTAGAGTCACGAGTTCTGACTCGGACTTCCTTTTGGTCCCGATGTTCGCATTGGACCAATTGTTACGTTGAGAATTCGAGTTCTCAAATACTCGATTCTCATTTGTTCTTTTATTTTGAAAAACCGGGTTCCGACTCGAATTTTCTCCATTTATATATATATATTCGTATTTCCGGAGTCGCGAGTTCTGAGTCAGACTTCCTTTTGGTCCCGATGTTCGCATTGGACCAATTTTTACATCGAGAATTCGAGTTCTAAAAAACTCGATTCTCATTTGTTTTTTTATTTTCAAAAACCATGTTACGACTCAAGTTTTCTCCATTTATATATATATTCGTATTTCCAGAGTCACGAGTTCCGACTCGGACTTCCTTTTGCTCCCGATGTTCGCATTGGACCAATTGTTGCATCGAGAATTCGAGTTCTCAAAACTCGATTCTCATTCATTCTTTTATTTTGAAAAATCGGGTTTCGACTCGAGTTTTCTCCTTTTATATATATATTCGTTTTTCCGGAGTTGTGAGTTCCGACTCTGACTTCCTTTTAGTCCCCATGTTCGCATTGAACCAATTGTTACGTTGAGAATTCGAGTTCTCAAAAACTCGATTCTCATTCGTTCTTTTATTTTGAAAAATTGGGTTCTGACTCGAGTTTTCTCCTTCTATATATATATTCGTATTTCCGGAGTCGCGAGTTCCGACTCAGACTTTCTTTTGGTACCGATGTTCGCATTGGACCAATTGTTACATCGAGAATTCGAGTTCTCAAAAACTTGATTCTCATTCGTTCTTTTATTTTGAAAATCCGGGTTCCGACTCGAGTTTTCTCCTTTTTATATATATTCGTATTTCCAGAGTCACGAGTTCCGACTCGGACTTCCTTTTGGTCCCGATGTTCGCATTGGACAAATTGGTATGGCGAGAATTCGAGTTCTCAAAAACTCGAATATCATTCGTTCTTTTATTTTGAAAAACCGAGTTCCGACTCGAGTTTTCTCCTTTTATATATATTTGTATTTCCAGAGCCACGAGTTCTGACTCGGACTTCCTTTTGGTGACGATGTTCGCATTGGACCAATTGTTACGTCGAGAATTCGAGTTCTCAAAAACTCGATTCTCATTTGTTCTTTTATTTTGAAAAACCGGGTTCCGACTCGAATTTTCTCCATTTATATATATATTCGTATTTCCAGAGTCGCGAGTTCTGAGTTAGACTTCCTTTTGGTCCCGATGTTCGCATTGGACCAATTTTTACATCGAGAATTCGAGTTCTAAAAAACTCGATTCTCATTTGTTTTTTTATTTTCAAAAACCATGTTCCGACTCGAGTTTTCTCCTTCTATATATATATTCGTATTTCCGGAGTCGCGAGTTCCGACTCAGACTTTCTTTTGGTCCCGATGTTCGCATTGGACCAATTGTTACATTGAGAATTCGAGTTCTCAAAAACTTGATTCTCATTCGTTCTTTTATTTTGAAAATCCGGGTTCTGATTCGACTTTTCTCCTTTTTATATATATTCGTATTTCCGGAGTCACGAGTTCCGACTCGGACTTCCTTTTGGTCCCGATGTTCGCATTGGACCAATTGGTACGGCGAGAATTCGAGTTCTCAAAAACTCGATTCTCATTCGTTCTTTTATTTTGAAAATTCGGGTTCCGACTCGAGTTTTCTCCTTTTTATATATATATATATTCGTATTTCCGGAGTCGCGAGTTTGGACACGGACTTCCTTTTGGTCCCGATGTTCGCATTGGACCAATTGTTACGTCGAGAATTTGAGTTCTCAAAAACTCGATTCTCGTTCATTATTTTGTTATGAAAAAATGGGTTCCGACTCGAGTTTTCTCCTTTTATATATATATTTGTATTTCTAGAGTCACGAGTTCTGACTCGGACTTCCTTTTGGTCCCGATGTTCGCATTGGACCAATTGTTACGTCGAGAATTCGAGTTCTCAAATACTTGATTCTCATTTGTTCTTTTATTTTGAAAAACCGGGTTCCGACTCGAATTTTCTCCATTTATATATATATATTCGTATTTCCGGAGTCGCGAGTTCTGAGTCAGACTTCCTTTTGGTCCCGATGTTCGCATTGGACCAATTTTTACATCGAGAATTCGAGTTCTAAAAAACTCGATTCTCATTTGTTTTTTTATTTTAAAAAACCATGTTACGACTCAAGTTTTCTCCATTTATATATATATATTCGTATTTCCAGAGTCACGAGTTCCGACTCGAACTTCCTTTTGGTCCCGATGTTCGCATTGGACCAATTGTTGCATCGAGAATTCGAGTTCTCAAAACTCGATTCTCATTCGTTCTTTTATTTGGAAAAATCGGGTTTCGACTCGAGTTTTCTCCTTTTATATATATATTCGTTTTTCCGGAGTTGTGAGTTCCGACTTTGACTTCCTTTTAGTCCCCATGTTCGCATTGGACCAATTGTTACGTTGAGAATTCGAGTTCTCAAAAACTCGATTCTCATTCGTTCTTTTATTTTGAAAAATCGGGTTCCGACTCGAGTTTTCTCCTTCTATATATATATATATTTGTATTTTCGGAGTCGCGAGTTCCGACTCAGACTTTCTTTTGTTCCCGATGTTCGCATTGGACCAATTGTTACATCGAGAATTCGAGTTCTTAAAAACTTGATTCTCATTCGTTCTTTTATTTTGAAAATCCGGGTTCCGACTCGAGTTTTCTCCTTTTTATATATATTCGTATTTCCGGAGTCACGAGTTCCGACTCGGACTTCCTTTTGGTCCCGATGTTCGCATTGGACCAATTGGTACGGCGAGAATTCGAGTTCTCAAAAACTCGATTCTCATTCGTTCTTTTATTTTGAAAAACCGAGTTCCGACTCGAGTTTTCTCCTTTTATATATATTTGTATTTCCAGAGCCACGAGTTCTGACTCGGACTTCCTTTTGGTGACGATGTTCGCATTGAACCAATTGTTACGTCGAGAATTCGAGTTCTCAAAAACTCGATTCTCATTTGTTCTTTTATTTTGAAAAACCGGGTTCCGACTCGAATTTTCTCCATTTATATATATATTCGTATTTCCAGAGTCGCGAGTTCTGAGTTAGACTTCCTTTTGGTCCCGATGTTCGCATTGGACCAACTTTTACATCGAGAATTCGAGTTCTAAAAAACTCGATTCTCATTTGTTTTTTTATTTTCAAAAACCATGTTCCGACTCGAGTTTTGTCCATTTATATATATATTCGTATTTCCGGAGTCACGAGTTCTGACTCGGACTTCCTTTTGGTCCCGATGTTCGCATTGGACAAATTGTTACATCGAGAATTCGAGTTCTCATAAACTCGATTCTCATTCGTACTTTTATTTTGAAAAACTGGGTTCTGACTCGAGTTTTCTCCTTTATATATATATATATATATATATATATATATATATATATATATATATATATATTCGTATTTTCGGAGTCGCAAATTCCGACTCGGACTTCCTTTTGGTCCCGATGTTCGCATTAGACCAATTGTTATGTTGAGAAATCAAGTTCTCAAAAACTTGATTCCCATTCGTTCTTTTATTTTGAAAAATCAGGTTCCGACTCGAGTTTTCTCCTTCTATATATATATTCGTGTTTTCGGAGTTGCGAGTTCCGACTCGGACTTCCTTTTGGTCCCAATGTTCGCATTGGACCAATTGTTACATCGAGAATTCGAGTTCTCAAAAACTCGATTCTCATTTGTTTTTTTATTTTACAAAATCGTGTTCTGACTCGAGTTTTCTCCTTTTATATATATATATATATATATTCGTATTTCCAGAGTCACGAGTTCCGACTTCCTTTTGGTCCCGATGTTCGCATTGGACCAATTGTTATATCGAGAATTCGAGTTCTCAAAAATTCGGTTCTCATACGTTCTTTAATTTTGAAAAATCAGGTTCCGACTCGAGTTTTCTCCTCTTATATATATATTCGTATTTCTGGAGTCGCGAGTTTCGACTCAGACTTTCTTTTGGTCCCGATGTTCTTGTTGGACCAATTCTTACGTCAAGAATTAGAGTTCTCAAAAACTCGATTCTCATTCGTTCTTTAATTTTAAAAAACCGGGCTCCGACTCGAGTTTTCTCCTTTTATATATATTCGTATTTCCGGAGTCACGAGTTCCAACTCGGACTTCCTTTTGGTCGCGATGTTCGCATTGGACCAATTGTTACGTCGAGAATTCAAGTTCTCATAAATTCATATCTCATTCGTTCTTTTACTTTGAAAAACTGGGTTCCGACTCGAGTTTTCTCCTTTTATATATATATTCATATTTCCGGAGTCGCGAGTTCCTACTCGGACTTCCTTTTGGTCCCAATGTTCGCATTAGACCAATTGTTCCATCGAGAATTCGAGTTCTCAAAAACTCGATTCTCATTCGTTTTTTTATTTTAAAAAACCGTGTTCCGACTCGAGTTTTCTCCATTTATGTATATATATATATTGGTATTTCCGTAGTCACGAGTTTTGACTCAGACTTCCTTTTGGTCCCGATGTTCGCATTGGACCAATTGTTAAATCAAGAATTCGAGTTCTCAAAAACTCGATTCTCATTCATTCTTTTATTTTGAAAAATCGGGTTGCGACTCGAGTTTTCTCCTTTTATATATATATTCGTATTTCCAAAGTCTTGAGTTCTGACTCGGACTTCCTTTTGGACGCGATGTTCGCAGTGGACCAATTGTTACGTCGAAAATTCGAGTTCTCAAAAACTCGATTCTCATTCGTTCTTTTATTTTGAAAAACTGGGTTCCGACACGAGTTTTCTCCTTTTATATATATATTCATATTTTCGTAGTCTCGAGTTCCGACTCGGACTTCCTTTTGGTCCCGATGTTGATATTGGACCAATTGTTACATCGAGAATTCGAGTTCTCAAAAACTCGATTCTCATTCGTACTTTTATTATGAAAAAACCGGGTTCTGACTCGAGTTTTCTCCTTTATATATATATCTATATATTCGTATTTTCGGAGTCGCAAATTCTGACTCGGACTTCCTTTTGGTCCCGATGTTCGCATTGGACCAATTGTTACGTCGAGAAATCAAGTTCTCAAAAACTTGATTCTCATTCGTTCTTTTATTTTGAAAAATCAGGTTCCGACTCGAGTTTTCTCTTTCTATATATATATTCGTATTTCCGAAGTTGCGAGTTCCGACTCAAACTTTCTTTTTGTCCCGATGTTTGCATTGGAACAATTGTTACATCGAGAATTCGAGTTCTCAAAAACTCGATTCTCATTCGTTCTTTTATTTTGAAAATCCGGGTTCCGACTCGAGTTTTCTCCTTTTTATATATATATATTCGTATTTCCGGAGTCGCGAGTTCGGACACGGACTTCCTTTTGGTCCCGATGTTTGCATTGGACCAATTGTTACGTCGAGAATTCGAGTTCTCAAAAACTCGATTCTCGTTCATTATTTTGTTATGAAAAAACGTGTTCCGACTCGAGTTTTCTCCTTTTATATATATATTTGTATTTCTAGAGTCACGAGTTCTGACTCGGACTTCCTTTTGGTCCCGATGTTCGCATTGGACCAATTGTTACGTCGAGAATTCGAGTTCTCAAATACTCGATTCTCATTTGTTCTTTTATTTTGAAAAACCAGGTTCCGACTCGAATTTTCTCCATTTATATATATATTCGTATTTCCGGAGTCGCGAGTTCTGAGTCAGACTTCCTTTTGGTCCCGATGTTCGCATTGGACCAATTTTTACATCGAGAATTCGAGTTCTAAAAAACTCGATTCTCATTTGTTTTTTTATTTTCAAAAACCATGTTACGACTCAAGTTTTCTCCATTTATATATATATTCGTATTTCCAGAGTCACGAGTTCCGACTCGGACTTCCTTTTGGTCTCGATGTTCGCATTGGACCAATTGTTGCATCGAGAATTCGAGTTCTCAAAACTCGATTCTCATTCGTTCTTTTATTTTGAAAAATCGGGTTTTGACTCGAGTTTTCTCCTTTTATATATATATTCGTTTTTCCGGAGTTGTGAGTTCCGACTCTGACTTCCTTTTAGTCCCCATGTTCGCATTGGACCAATTGTTACGTTGAGAATTCGAGTTCTCAAAAACTCGATTCTCATTCGTTCTTTTATTTTGAAAAATCGGGTTCCTACTCGAGTTTTCTCCTTCTATATATATATTCGTATTTCCGGAGTCGCGAGTTCCGACTCAGACTTTCTTTTGGTCCCGATGTTCGCATTGGACCAATTGTTACATCGAGAATTCGAGTTCTCAAAAATTTGATTCTCATTTGTTCATTTATTTTGAAAATCCGGGTTCCGACTCGAGTTTTCTCCTTTTTATATATATTCGTATTTCCGGAGTCACGAGTTCCGACTCGGACTTCCTTTTGGTCCCGATGTTCGCATTGGACCAATTGGTACGGCGAGAATTCGAGTTCTCAAAAACTCGATTCTCATTCGTTCTTTTATTTTGAAAAACCGAGTTCCGACTCGAGTTTTCTCCTTTTATATATATTTGTATTTCCAGAGCCACGAGTTCTGACTCGGACTTCCTTTTGGTGACGATGTTCGCATTGGACCAATTGTTACGTCGAGAATTCGAGTTCTCAAAAACTCGATTCTCATTTGTTCTTTTATTTTGAGAAACCGGGTTCCGACTTGAATTTTCTCCATTTATATATATATTCGTATTTCCAGAGTCGCGAGTTCTGAGTTAGACTTCCTTTTGGTCCCGATGTTCGCATTGGACCAATTTTTACATCGAGAATTCGAGTTCTAAAAAACTCGATTCTCATTTGTTTTTTTATTTTCAAAAACCATGTTCTGACTCGAGTTTTCTCCATTTATATATATATTCGTATTTCCGGAGTCACGAGTTCCGACTCGGACTTCCTTTTGGTCCCGATGTTCGCATTGGACAAATTGTTACATCGAGAATTCGAGTTCTCATAAACTCGATTCTCATTCGTACTTTTATTTTGAAAAACCGGGTTCTGACTCGAGTTTTCTCCTTTATATATATATATATATATATATATATATATATATATATATATATATATATATATATATATATTCGTATTTCCGGAGTCGCAAATTCCGACTCGGACTTCCTTTTGGTCCCGATGTTCGCATTGGACCAATTGTTACGTCGAGAAATCAAGTTCTCAAAAACTTGATTCTCATTCGTTCTTTTATTTTGAAAAATAAGGTTCCGACTCGAGTTTTCTCCTTCTATATATATATTCGTATTTCTGGAGTCGCGAGTTCCGACTCAGACTTTCTTTTTGTCCCGATGTTTGCATTGGAACAATTGTTACATCGAGAATTCAAGTTCTCAAAAACTCGATTCTCATTCGTTCTTTTATTTTGAAAATCCGGGTTCCGACTCGAGTTTTCTCCTTTTTATATATATATATATATATTCGTATTTCCGGAGTCGCGAGTTCGGACACGGACTTCCTTTTGGTCCCGATGTTCGCATTGGACCAATTGTTACGTCGAGAATTCAAGTTCTCAAAAACTCGAATCTCGTTCATTATTTTGTTTTGAAAAACCGGGTTCCGACTCGAGTTTTCTCCTTTTATATATATATTTGTATTTCTACAGTCACGAGTTCTGTCTCGGACTTCCATTTGGTCCCGATGTTCGCATTGGACCAATTGTTACGTCGAGAATTCGAGTTCTCAAATACTCGATTCTCATTTGTTCTTTTATTTTGAAAAACCGGGTTCCGACTCGAATTTTCTCCATTTATATATATATTCGTATTACCGGAGTCGCGAGTTCTGAGTTAGACTTCCTTTTGTTCCCGATGTTCGCATTGGACCAATTTTTACATCGAGAATTCGAGTTCTAAAAAACTCGATTCTCATTCGTTCTTTTATTTTGAAAAACTGGGTTCCGACACGAGTTTTCTCCTTTTATATATATATTCATATTTCCGTAGTCGCGAGTTCCGACTCGGACTTCCTTTTGGTCCCGATGTTGATATTGGACCAATTGTTACATCGAGAATTCGAGTTCTCAAAAACTCGATTCTCATTCGTACTTTTATTTTGAAAAACCGGGTTCTGACTCGAGTTTTCTCCTTTATATATATATATCTATATATTCGTATTTTCGGAGTCGCAAATTCTGACTCGGACTTCCTTTTGGTCCCGATGTTCGCATTGGACCAATTGTTACGTCGAGAAATCAAGTTCTCAAAAACTTGATTCTCATTTGTTCTTTTATTTTGAAAAATCAAGTTCCGACTCGAGTTTTCTCTTTCTATATATATATTCGTATTTCCAGAGTTGCGAGTTCTGACTCAAACTTTCTTTTTGTCCCGATGTTTGCATTGGAACAATTGTTACATCGAGAATTCGAGTTCTCAAAAACTTGATTCTCATTCGTTCTTTTATTTTGAAAATCCGGGTTCCGACTCGAGTTTTCTCCTTTTTATATATATATATTCGTATTTCCGGAGTCGCAAGTTCGGACACGGACTTCCTTTTGGTCCCGATGTTCGCATTGGACCAATTGTTACGTCGAGAATTCGAGTTCTCAAAAACTCGATTCTCGTTCATTATTTTGTTATGAAAAAACGGGTTCCGACTCGAGTTTTCTCCTTTTATATATATATTTGTATTTCTAGAGTCATGAGTTCTGACTCGGACTTCCTTTTGGTCCCGATGTTCGCATTGGACCAATTGTTACGTCGAGAATTCGAGTTCTCAAATACTCGATTCTCATTTGTTCTTTTATTTTGAAAAACCGGGTTCCGACTCGAATTTTCTCCATTTATATATATATTCGTATTACTGGAGTCGCGAGTTCTGAGTCAGACTTCCTTTTGTTCCCGATGTTCGCATTGGACCAATTTTTACATCGAGAATTCGAGATCTAAAAAACTCGATTCTCATTCGTTCTTTTATTTTGAAAAACTGGGTTCCGACACGAGTTTTCTCCTTTTATATATATATTCATATTTCCGTAGTCGCGAGTTCCGACTCGGACTTCCTTTTGGTCCCGATGTTGATATTGGACCAATTGTTACATCGAGAATTCGAGTTCTCAAAAACTCGATTCTCATTCGTACTTTTATTTTGAAAAACCGGGTTCTGACTCAAGTTTTCTCCTTTATATATATATATCTATATATTCGTATTTTCGGAGTCGCAAATTCTGACTCGGACTTCCTTTTGGTCCCGATGTTCGCATTGGACCAATTGTTACGTCGAGAAATCAAGTTCTCAAAAACTTGATTCTCATTCGTTCTTTTATTTTGAAAAATCAGGTTCCGACTCGAGTTTTCTCTTTCTATATATATATTCGTATTTCCGGAGTTGCGAGTTCCGACTCAAACTTTCTTTTTGTCCCGATGTTTGCATTGGAACAATTGTTACATCGAGAATTCGAGTTCTCAAAAACTCGATTCTCATTCGTTCTTTTATTTTGAAAATCCGGGTTCCGACTCGAGTTTTCTCCTTTTTATATATATATATTTGTATTTCCGGAGTCGCGAGTTCGGACACGGACTTCCTTTTGGTCCCGATGTTCGCATTGGACCAATTGTTACGTCGAGAATTCGAGTTCTCAAAAACTCGATTCTCGTTCATTATTTTGTTATGAAAAAACGGGTTCCGACTCGAGTTTTCTCCTTTTATATATATATTTGTATTTCTAGACTCACGAGTTCTGACTCGGACTTCCTTTTGGTCCCGATGTTCGCATTGGACCAATTGTTACGTCGAGAATTCGAGTTCTCAAATACTCGATTCTCATTTGTTCTTTTATTTTGAAAAACCGGGTTCCGACTCGAATTTTCTCCATTTATATATATATTCGTATTTCCGGAGTCGCGAGTTCTGAGTCAGACTTCCTTTTGGTCCCGATGTTCGCATTGGACCAATTTTTACATCGAGAATTCGAGTTCTAAAAAACTCGATTCTCATTTGTTTTTTTATTTTCAAAAACCATGTTACGACTCAAGTTTTCTCCATTTATATATATATTCATATTTCCAGAGTCACGAGTTCCGACTCGGACTTCCTTTTGGTCCCGATGTTCGCATTGGACCAATTGTTGCATCGAGAATTCGAGTTCTCAAAACTCGATTCTCATTCGTTCTTTTATTTTGAAAAATCGGGTTTCGACTCGAGTTTTCTCCTTTTATATATATATTCGTTTTTTCGGAGTTGTGAGTTCCGACTCTGACTTCCTTTTAGTCCCCATGTTCGCATTGGACCAATTGTTACGTTGAGAATTCGAGTTCTCAAAAACTCGATTCTCATTCGTTCTTTTATTTTGAAAAATCGGGTTCCGACTCGAGTTTTCTCCTTCTATATATATATTTGTATTTCCGGAGTCGCGAGTTCCGACTCAGACTTTTTTTTGGTCCCGATGTTCGCATTGGACCAATTGTTACATCGAGAATTCGAGTTCTCAAAAACTTGATTCTCATTCGTTCTTTTATTTTAAAAATCCGGGTTCCGACTCGAGTTTTCTCCTTGTTATATATATTCGTATTTCCGGAGTCACGAGTTCCGACTCGGACTTCCTTTTGGTCCCGATGTTCGCATTGGACCAATTGGTACGGCGAGAATTCGAGTTCTCAAAAACTCGATTCTCATTCGTTCTTTTATTTTGAAAAACCGAGTTCCGACTCGAGTTTTCTCATTTTATATATATTTGTATTTCCAGAGCCACGAGTTCTGACTCGGACTTCCTTTTGGTGACGATGTTCGCATTGGACCAATTGTTACGTCGAGAATTCGAGTTCTCAAAAACTCGATTCTCATTTGTTCTTTTATTTTGAAAAACCGGGTTCCGACTCGAATTTTCTCCATTTATATATATATTCGTATTTCCAGAGTCGCGAGTTCTGAGTTAGACTTCCTTTTGGTCCCGATGTTCGCATTGGACCAATTTTTACATCGAGCATTCGAGTTCTAAAAAACTCGATTCTCATTTGTTTTTTTATTTTCAAAAACCATGTTCCGACTCGAGTTTTCTCCTTCTATATATATATTCGTATTTCCGGAGTCGCGAGTTCCGACTCAGACTTTCTTTTGGTCCCGATGTTCGCATTGGACCAATTGTTACATCGAGAATTCGAGTTCTCAAAAACTTGATTCTCATTCGTTCTTTTATTTTGAAAATCCGGGTTCCGATTCGAGTTTTCTCCTTTTTATATATATTCGTATTTCCGGAGTCACGAGTTCCGACTCGGACTTCCTTTTGGTCCCGATGTTCGCATTGGACCAATTGGTACGGCGAGAATTCGAGTTCTCAAAAACTCGATTCTCATTTGTTCTTTTATTTTAAAAATCCAGGTTCCGACTCGAGTTTTCTCCTTTTTATATATATATATTCGTATTTCCGGAGTCGCGAGTTCGGACACGGACTTCCTTTTGGTCCCGATGTTCGCATTGGACCAATTGTTACGTCGAGAATTCGAGTTCTCAAAAACTCGATTCTCGTTCATTATTTTGTTATGAAAAAACGGGTTCCGACTCGAGTTTTCTCCTTTTATATATATATTTGTATTTCTAGAGTCACGAGTTCTGACTCGGACTTCCTTTTGGTCCCGATGTTCGCATTGGACCAATTGTTACGTCGAGAATTCGAGTTCTCAAATACTTGATTCTCATTTGTTCTTTTATTTTGAAAAACCGGGTTCCGACTCGAATTTTCTCCATTTATATATATATATATTCGTTTTTCCGGAGTCGCGAGTTCTGAGTCAGACTTCCTTTTGGTCCCGATGTTCGCATTGGACCAATTTTTACATCGAGAATTCGAGTTCTAAAAAACTCGATTCTCATTTGTTTTTTTATTTTCAAAAACCATGTTACGACTCAAGTTTTCTCCATTTATATATATATATTCGTATTTCCAGAGTCACGAGTTCTGACTCGAACTTCCTTTTGGTCCCGATGTTCGCATTGGACCAATTGTTGCATCGAGAATTCGAGTTCTCAAAACTCGATTCTCATTCGTTCTTTTATTTTGAAAAATCGGGTTTCGACTCGAGTTTTCTCCTTTTATATATATATTCGTTTTTTCGGAGTTGTGAGTTCCGACTCTGACTTCCTTTTACTCCCCATGTTCGCATTGGACCAATTGTTACGTTGAGAATTCGAGTTCTCAAAAACTCGATTCTCATTCGTTCTTTTATTTTGAAAAATCGGGTTCCGACTCGAGTTTTCTCCTTCTATATATATATATTTGTATTTTCGGAGTCGCGAGTTCCGACTCAGACTTTCTTTTGGTCCCGATGTTCGCATTGGACCAATTGTTACATCGAGAATTCGAGTTCTCAAAAACTTGATTCTCATTCGTTCTTTTATTTTGAAAATCCGGGTTCCGACTCGAGTTTTCTCCTTTTTATATATATTCGTATTTCCGGAGTCACGAGTTCCGACTCGGACTTCCTTTTGGTCCCGATGTTCGCATTGGACCAATTGGTACGGCGAGAATTCGAGTTCTCAAAAACTCGATTCTCATTCGTTCTTTTATTTTGAAAAACCGAGTTCCGACTCGAGTTTTCTCCTTTTATTTATATTTGTATTTCCAGAGCCACGAGTTCTGACTCGGACTTCCTTTTGGTGACGATGTTCGCATTGGACCAATTGTTACGTCGAGAATTCGAGTTCTCAAAAACTCGATTCTCATTTGTTCTTTTATTTTGAAAAACCGGGTTCCGACTCGAATTTTCTCCATTTATATATATATTCGTATTTCCAGAGTCGCGAGTTCTGAGTTAGACTTCCTTTTGGTCCCGAAGTTCGCATTGGACCAATTTTTACATCGAGAATTCGAGTTCTAAAAAACTCGATTCTCATTTGTTTTTTTATTTTCAAAAACCATGTAACGACTCGAGTTTTCTTCATTTATATATATATTCGTATTTCCGGAGTCACGAGTTCTGACTCGGACTTCCTTTTGGTCCCGATGTTCGCATTGGACAAATTGTTACATCGAGAATTCGAGTTCTCATAAACTCGATTCTCATTCGTACTTTTATTTTGAAAAACTGGGTTCTGACTCGAGTTTTCTCCTTTATATATATATATATATATTCGTATTTTCGGAGTCGCAAATTCCGACTCGGAGTTCCTTTTGGTCCCGATGTTCGCATTAGACCAATTGTTATGTCGAGAAATCAAGTTCTCAAAAACTTGATTCTCATTCGTTCTTTTATTTTGAAAAATCAGGTTCCGACTCGAGTTTTCTCCTTCTATATATATTCGTATTTTCGGAGTTGCGAGTTCCGACTCGGACTTCCTTTTGGTCCCAATGTTCGCATTGGACCAATTGTTACATCGAGAATTCGAGTTCTCAAAAACTCGATTCTCATTTGTTTTTTTATTTTACAAAATCGTGTTCTGACTCGAGTTTTCTCCTTTTATATATATATATATATATTCGTATTTCCGGAGTCACGAGTTCCGACTCGGACTTCCTTTTGGTCCCGATGTTCGCATTGGACCAATTGTTATATCGAGAATTCGAGTTCTCAAAAATTCGGTTCTCATACGTTCTTTAATTTTGAAAAATCAGGTTCCGACTCGAGTTTTCTCCTCTTATATATATATTCGTATTTCTGGAGTCGCGAGTTTCGACTCAGACTTTCTTTTGGTCCCGATGTTCTTGTTGGACCAATTCTTACGTCAAGAATTCGAGTTCTCAAAAACTCGATTCTCATTCGTTCTTTAATTTTAAAAAACCGGGCTCCGACTCGAGTTATCTCCTTTTATATATATCGTATTTCCGGAGTCACGAGTTCCAACTCGGACTTCCTTTTGGTCGCGATGTTCGCATTGGACCAATTGTTACGTCGAGAATTCAAGTTCTCAAAAATTCATATCTCATTCGTTCTTTTACTTTGAAAAACTGGGTTCCGACTCGAGTTTTCTCCTTTTATATATATATTCATATTTCCGGAGTCGCGAGTTCCTACTCGGACTTCCTTTTGGTCCCAATGTTCGCATTAGACCAATTGTTACATCGAGAATTCGAGTTCTCAAAAACTCGATTCTCATTCGTTTTTTTATTTTAAAAAACCGTGTTCCGACTCGAGTTTTCTCCATTTATATATATATATATTGGTATTTCCGTAGTCACGAGTTTTGACTCAGACTTCCTTTTGGTCCCGATGTTCGCATTGGACCAATTGTTAAATCAAGAATTCGAGTTCTCAAAAACTCGATTCTCATTCATTCTTTTATTTTGAAAAATCAGGTTGCGACTCGAGTTTTCTCCTTTTATATATATATTCGTATTTCCAAAGTCTTGAGTTCTGACTCGGACTTCCTTTTGGACGCGATGTTCGCAGTGGACCAATTGTTACGTCGAGAATTCGAGTTCTCAAAAACTCGATTCTCATTCGTTCTTTTATTTTGAAAAACTGGGTTCCGACACGAGTTTTCTCCTTTTATATATATATTCATATTTCCGTAGTCTCGAGTTCCGACTCGGACTTCCTTTTGGTCCCGATGTTGATATTGGACCAATTGTTACATCGAGAATTCGAGTTCTCAAAAACTCGATTCTCATTCGTACTTTTATTTTGAAAAACCGGGTTCTGACTCGAGTTTTCTCCTTTATATATATATCTATATATTCGTATTTTCGGAGTCGCAAATTCTGACTCGGACTTCCTTTTGGTCCCGATGTTCGCATTGGACCAATTGTTACGTCGAGAAATCAAGTTCTCAAAAACTTGATTCTCATTCGTTCTTTTATTTTGAAAAATCAGGTTCCGACTCGAGTTTTCTCTTTCTATATATATATTCGTATTTCCGGAGTTGCGAGTTCCGACTCAAACTTTCTTTTTGTCCCGATGTTTGCATTGGAACAATTGTTACATCGAGAATTCGAGTTCTCAAAAACTCGATTCTTATTCGTTCTTTTATTTTGAAAATCCGGGTTCCGACTCAAGTTTTCTCCTTTTTATATATATATATTCGTATTTCCGGAGTCGCGAGTTCGGACACGGACTTCCTTTTGGTCCCGATGTTCGCATTGGACCAATTGTTACGTCGAGAATTCGAGTTCTCAAAAACTCGATTCTCGTTCATTATTTTGTTATGAAAAAACGGGTTCCGACTCGAGTTTTCTCCTTTTATATATATATTTGTATTTCTAGAGTCACGAGTTCTGACTCGGACTTCCTTTTGGTCCCGATGTTCGCATTGGACCAATTGTTACGTCGAGAATTCGAGTTCTCAAATACTCGATTCTCATTTGTTCTTTTATTTTGAAAAAACGGGTTCCGACTCGAATTTTCTCCATTTATATATATATTCATATTTCCGGAGTCGCGAGTTCTGAGTCAGACTTCCTTTTGGTCCCGATGTTCGCATTGGACCAATTTTTACATCGAGAATTCGAGTTCTAAAAAACTCGATTCTCATTTGTTTTTTTATTTTCAAAAACCATGTTACGACTCAAGTTTTCTCCATTTATATATATATTCGTATTTCCAGAGTCACGAGTTCCGACTCGGACTTCCTTTTGGTCTCGATGTTCGCATTGGACCAATTGTTGCATCGAGAATTCGAGTTCTCAAAACTCGATTCTCATTCGTTCTTTTATTTTGAAAAATTGGGTTTCGACTCGAGTTTTCTCCTTTTATATATATATTCGTTTTTCCGGAGTTGTGAGTTCCGACTCTGACTTCCTTTTAGTCCCCATGTTCGCATTGGACCAATTGTTACGTTGAGAATTCGAGTTCTCAAAAACTCGATTCTCATTCGTTCTTTTATTTTGAAAAATCGGGTTCCGACTCGAGTTTTCTCCTTCTATATATATATATTCGTATTTCCGGAGTCGCGAGTTCCGACTCAGACTTTCTTTTGGTCCCGATGTTCGCATTGGACCAATTGTTACATCGAGAATTCGAGTTCTCAAAAATTTGATTCTCATTTGTTCTTTTATTTTGAAAATCCGGGTTCCGACTCGAGTTTTCTCCTTTTTATATATATTCGTATTTCCGGAGTCACGAGATCCGACTCGGACTTCCTTTTGGTCCCGATGTTCGCATTGGACCAATTGGTACGGCGAGAATTCGAGTTCTCAAAAACTCGATTCTCATTCGTTCTTTTATTTTGAAAAACCGAGTTCCGACTCGAGTTTTCTCCTTTTATATATATTTGTATTTCCAGAGCCACGAGTTTTGACTCGGACTTCCTTTTGGTGACGATGTTCGCATTGGACCAATTGTTACGTCGAGAATTCGAGTTCTCAAAAACTCGATTCTCATTTGTTCTTTTATTTTGAAAAACCGGGTTCCGACTCGAATTTTCTCCATTTATATATATATTCGTATTTCCAGAGTCGCGAGTTCTGAGTTAGACTTCCTTTTGGTCCCGATGTTCGCATTGGACCAATTTTTACATCGAGAATTCGAGTTCTAAAAAACTCGATTCTCATTTGTTTTTTTATTTTCAAAAACCATGTTCCGACTCGAGTTTTGTCCATTTATATATATATTCGTATTTCCGGAGTCACGAGTTCCGACTCGGACTTCCTTTTGGTCCCGATGTTCGCATTGGACAAATTGTTACATCGAGAATTCGAGTTCTCATAAACTCGATTCTCATTCGTACTTTTATTTTGAAAAATCGGGTTCTGACTCGAGTTTTCTCCTTTATATATATATATATATATATATATATATATATATATATATATATATATATATATATATATATATATATATATATATATATATATATATATATATATATATATATATATATATTCGTATTTTCGGAGTCGCAAATTCCGACTCGGACTTTCTTTTGGTCCCGATGTTCGCATTGGACCAATTGTTACGTCGAGAAATCAAGTTCTCAAAAACTTGATTCTCATTCGTTCTTTTATTTTGAAAAATAAGGTTCCGACTCAAGTTTTCTCCTTCTATATATATATTCGTATTTCTGGAGTCGCGAGTTCCGACTCAGACTTTATTTTTGTCCCGATGTTTGCATTGGAACAATTGTTACATCGAGAATTCGAGTTCTCAAAAACTCGATTCTCATTCGTTCTTTTATTTTGAAAATCCGGGTTCCGACTCGAGTTTTCTCCTTTTTATATATATATATTCGTATTTCCGGAGTCGCGAGTTCGGACACGGACTTCCTTTTGGTCCCGATGTTCGCATTGGACCAATTGTTACGTCGAGAATTCAAGTTCTCAAAAACTCGAATCTCGTTCATTATTTTGTTTTGAAAAACCGGGTTCCGACTCGAGTTTTCTCCTTTTATATATATATTTGTATTTCTAGAGTCACGAGTTCTGTCTCGAACTTCCATTTGGTCCCGATGTTCGCATTGGACCAATTGTTACGTCGAGAATTCGAGTTCTCAAATACTCGATTCTCATTTGTTCTTTTATTTTGAAAAACCGGGTTCCGACTCGAATTTTCTCCATTTATATATATATTCGTATTACCGGAGTCGCGAGTTCTGAGTCAGACTTCCTTTTGTTCCCGATGTTCGCATTGGACCAATTTTTACATCGAGAATTCGAGTTCTAAAAAACTCGATTCTCATTCGTTCTTTTATTTTGAAAAACTGGGTTCCGACACGAGTTTTCTCCTTTTATATATATATTCATATTTCTGTAGTCGCGAGTTCCGACTCGGACTTCCTTTTTGTCCCGATGTTGATATTGGACCAATTGTTACATCGAGAATTCGAGTTCTCAAAAACTCGATTCTCATTCGTACTTTTATTTTGAAAAACCGGGTTCTGACTCGAGTTTTCTCCTTTATATATATATCTATATATTCGTATTTTCAGAGTCGCAAATTCTGACTCGGACTTCCTTTTGGTCCCGATGTTCGCATTGGACCAATTGTTACGTCGAGAAATCAAGTTCTCAAAAACTTGATTCTCATTCGTTCTTTTATTTTGAAAAATCAGGTTCTGACTCGAGTTTTCTCTTTCTATATATATATTCGTATTTCCGGAGTTGCGAGTTCCGACTCAAACTTTCTTTTTGTCCCGATGTTTGCATTGGAACAATTGTTACATCGAGAATTCGAGTTCTCAAAAACTCGATTCTCATTCGTTCTTTTATTTTGAAAATCCGGGTTCCGACTCGAGTTTTCTCCTTTTTATATATATATATTCGTATTTCCGGAGTCGCGAGTTCGGACACGGACTTCCTTTTGGTCCCGATGTTCGCATTGGACCAATTGTTACGTCGAGAATTCGAGTTCTCAAAAACTCGATTCTCGTTCATTATTTTGTTATGAAAAAACGGGTTCCGACTCGAGTTTTCTCCTTTTATATATATATTTGTATTTCTAGAGTCACGAGTTCTGACTCGGACTTCCTTTTGGTCCCGATGTTCGCATTGGACCAATTGTTACGTCGAGAATTCGAGTTCTCAAATACTCGATTCTCATTTGTTCTTTTATTTTGAAAAACCGGGTTCCGACTCGAATTTTCTCCATTTATATATATATTCGTATTTCCGGAGTCGCGAGTTCTGAGTCAGACTTCCTTTTGGTCCCGATGTTCGCATTGGACCAATTTTTACATCGAGAATTCGAGTTCTAAAAAACTCGATTCTCATTTGTTTTTTTATTTTCAAAAACCATGTTACGACTCAAGTTTTCTCCATTTATATATATATTCGTATTTCCAGAGTCACGAGTTCCGACTCGGACTTCCTTTTGGTCCCGATGTTCGCATTGGACCAATTGTTGCATCGAGAATTCGAGTTCTCAAAAACTCGATTCTCATTCATTCTTTTATTTTGAAAAATCGGGTTTCGACTCGAGTTTTCTCCTTTTAAATATATATTCGTTTTTTCGGAGTCGTGAGTTCCGACTCTGACTTCCTTTTAGTCCCGATGTTCGCATTGGACCAATTGTTACGTTGAGAATTCGAGTTCTCAAAAACTTGATTCTCATTCGTTCTTTAATTTTGAAAAACCGGGCTCCGACTCGAGTTTTCTCCTTTTTATATATATATTTATATTTCCGGAGTCGCGAGTTCCGACTCGGACTTCCTTTTGGTCCCGATGTTCGCATTGGACCAATTGGTACGGCGAGAAATCGAGTTCTCAAAAACTCGATTCTCATTCGTTCTTTTATTTTGAAAAACCGAGTTCCGACTGGAGTTTTCTCCTTTTATATATATATTTGTATTTCTAGAGTCACGAGTTCTGTCTCGGACTTCCATTTGGTCCCGATGTTCGCATTGGACCAATTGTTACGTCGAGAATTCGAGTTCTCAAAAACTCGATTCTCATTTGTTCTTTTATTTTGAAAAACCGGGTTCCGACTCGAATTTTCTCCATTTATATATATATTCGTATTTCCAGAGTCGCGAGTTCTGAGTTAGACTTCCTTTTGGTCCCGATGTTCGCATTGGACCAATTTTTACATCGAGAATTCGAGTTCTAGAAAACTCGATTCTCATTTGTTTTTTTATTTTCAAAAACCATGTTCCGACTTGAGTTTTCTCCATTTATATATATATTCGTATTTCCGGAGTCACGAGTTCCGACTCGGACTTCCTTTTGGTCCCGATGTTCGCATTGGACAAATTGTTACATCGAGAATTCGAGTTCTCATAAACTCGATTCTCATTCGTACTTTTATTTTGAAAAACCGGGTTCTGACTTGAGTTTTCTCCTTTATATATATTCGTATTTCCGGAGTCGCAAATTCCGACTCGGACTTCCTTTTGGTCTCGATGTTCGCATTGGACCAATTGTTACGTCGAGAAATCAAGTTCTCAAAAACTTGATTCTCATTCGTTCTTTTATTTTGAAAAATCAGGTTCCGACTCGAGTTTTCTCCTTCTATATATATATTCGTATTTCTGGAGTTGCGAGTTCCGACTCAGACTTTCTTTTTGTCCCGATGTTTGCATTGGAACAATTGTTACATCGAGAATTCGAGTTCTCAAAAACTCGATTCTCATTCGTTCTTTTATTTTGAAAATCTGGGTTCCGACTCGAGTTTTCTCCTTTTTATATATATATATATTCGTATTTCCGGAGTCGCGAGTTCGAACACGGACTTCCTTTTGGTCCCGATGTTCGCATTGGACCAATTGTTACGTCGAGAATTCAAGTTCTCAAAAACTCGAATCTCGTTCATTATTTTGTTTTGAAAAACCGGGTTCCGACTCGAGTTTTCTCCTTTTATATATATATTTGTATTTCTAGAGTCACGAGTTCTGTCTCGGACTTCCATTTGGTCCCGATGTTCGCATTGGACCAATTGTTACGTCGAGAATTCGAGTTCTCAAATACTCGATTCTCATTTGTTCTTTTATTTTGAAAAACCGGGTTCCGACTCGAATTTTCTCCATTTATATATATATTCGTATTACCGGAGTCGCGAGTTCTGAGTCAGACTTCCTTTTGTTCCCGATGTTCGCATTGGACCAATTTTTACATCGAGAATTCGAGTTCTAAAAAACTCGATTCTCATTTGTTTTTTTATTTTAAAAAACCATGTTACGACTTAAGTTTTCTCCATTTATATATATATTCGTATTTCCAGAGTCACGAGTTCCGACTCGGACTTCCTTTTGGTCCCGATGTTCGCATTGGACTAATTGTTGCATCGAGAATTCGAGTTCACAAAAACTCGATTCTCATTCATTCTTTTATTTTGAAAAATCGGGTTTCGACTCGAGTTTTCTCCTTTTAAATATATATTCGTTTTTTCGGAGTCGTGAGTTCCGACTCTGACTTCCTTTTAGTCCCGATATTCGCATTGGACCAATTGTTACGTTGAGAATTCGAGTTCTCAAAAACTTGATTCTCATTCGTTATTTAATTTTGAAAAACCGGGCTCCGACTCGAGTTTTCTCCTTTTTATATATATATTTATATTTCCGGAGTCGCGAGTTCCGACTCGGACTTCCTTTTGGTCCCGATGTTCTCATTGGACCAATTGGTACGGCGAGAATTCGAGTTCTCAAAAACTCGATTCTCATTCGTTCTTTTATTTTGAAAAACCGAGTTCCGACTCGAATTTTCTCCATTTATATATATATTCGTATTTCCGGAGTCGCGAGTTCTGAGTTAGACTTCCTTTTGGTCCCGATGTTCGCATTGGACCAATTTTTACATCGAGAATTCGAGTTCTAAAAAACTCGATTCTCATTTGTTTTTTTATTTTCAAAAACCATGTTCCGACTCGAGTTTTCTCCATTTATATATATATTCGTATTTCCGGAGTCACGAGTTCCGATTCGGACTTCCTTTTGGTCCCGATGTTCGCATTGGACAAATTGTTACATCGAGAATTCGAGTTCTCAAAAACTCGATTCTCATTCGTACTTTTATTTTGAAAAAACGGGTTCTGACTCAAGTTTTCTCCTTTATATATATATATATATATTCGTATTTCCGGAGTCGCAAATTCCGACTCGGACTTCCTTTTGGTCCCGATGTTCTCATTGGACCAATTGTTACGTCGAGAAATCAAGTTCTCAAAAACTTGATTCTCATTCGTTCTTTTATTTTGAAAAATCAGGTTCCGACTCGAGTTTTCTCCTTCTATATATATATTCGTATTTCTGGAGTTGCGAGTTCCGACTCAGACTTTCTTTTTGTCCCGATGTTTGCATTGGAACAATTGTTACATCGAGAATTCGAGTTCTCAAAAACTCGATTCTCATTCGTTCTTTTATTTTGAAAATCCGGGTTCCGACTCGAGTTTTCTCCTTTTTATATATATATATTCGTATTTCCGGAGTCGCGAGTTCGGACACGGACTTCCTTTTGGTCCCGATGTTCGCATTGGACCAATTGTTACGTCGAGAATTCAAGTTCTCAAAAACTCGAATCTCGTTCATTATTTTGTTTTGAAAAACCGGGTTCCGACTCGAGTTTTCTCCTTTTATATATATATTTGTATTTCTAGAGTCACGAGTTCTGTCTCGGACTTCCATTTGGTCCCGATGTTCGCATTGGACCAATTGTTACGTCGAGAATTTGAGTTCTCAAATACTCGATTCTCATTTGTTCTTTTATTTTGAAAAACCGGGTTCCGACTCGAATTTTCTCCATTTATATATATATTCGTATTACCGGAGTCGCGAGTTCTGAGTCAGACTTCCTTTTGTTCCCGATGTTCGCATTGGACCAATTTTTACATCGAGAATTCGAGTTCTAAAAAACTCGATTCTCATTTGTTTTTTTATTTTCAAAAACCATGTTACGACTTAAGTTTTCTCCATTTATATATATATTCGTATTTCCAGAGTCACGAGTTCCGACTCGGACTTCCTTTTGGTCCTGATGTTCGCATTGGACCAATTGTTGCATCGAGAATTCGAGTTCTCAAAAACTCGATTCTCATTCATTCTTTTATTTTGAAAAATCGGGTTTCGACTCGAGTTTTCTCCTTTTAAATATATATTCGTTTTTCCAGAGTCGTGAGTTCCAACTCTGACTTCCTTTTAGTCCCGATGTTCGCATTGGACCAATTGTTACGTTGAGAATTCAAGTTCTCAAAAACTTGATTCTCATTCGTTCTTTAATTTTGAAAAACCGGACTCCGACTCGAGTTTTCTTCTTTTTATATATATATTTATATTTCCGGAGTCGCGAGTTCAGACTCGGACTTCCTTTTGGTCCCGATGTTCGCATTGGACCAATTGTTACGTCGAGAATTCGAGTTCTCAAAAACTCGATTCTCATTCGTTCTTTTATTTTAAAAAATCGGGTTCCGACTCGAGTTTTCTCCTTATATATATTCATTTTTCCGGAGTCGCGAGTTCCAACTCGGACTTCCTTTTGGTCCAGATGTTCGCATTGGACCAATTGTTACATCGAGAATTCGAGTTCTCAAAAACTCGATTCTCATTCGTTCTTTTATTTTGAAAAACCGGGTTTCGACTCGAGTTTTGTCCTTTTTATATATATATTCGTATTTCCGGAGTCGCGAGTTCGGACTCGGACTTCCTTTTGGTCCCGATGTTCGCATTGGACCAATTGTTACGTCGAGAATTCTAGTTTTCAAAAACTTGATTCTCATTCGTTCTTTTATTTTGAAAAACCGGGTTCCGACTCGAGTTTTCTCCTTCTATATGTATATTCGTATTTTCGGAGTCGCGAGTTCCGACTCAGAGTCCTGTTGGTCCCGATGTTCGCATTGGACCAATTGTTACATCAAGAATTCGAGTTCTCAAAAACTCGATTCTCATTCGTTCTTTTATTTTGAAAAACCGGGTTCCGACTCGAGTTTTCTCCTTTTTACATATATATTCGTATTTCCGGAGTCGCGAGTACCGACTCGGACTTCCTTTTGGTCCCGATGTTCGCATTGGACCAATTGTTACGTCGAGAATTCGAGTTCTCAAAAACTCGATTCTCATTCGTTCTTTTATTTTGAAAAACCGAGTTCTGACTCGAGTTTTCTCCTTTTATATATATATTCGTATTTCCAAAGTCATGAGTTCTGACTCGGACTTTCTTTTGGACGCGATGTTTGCATTGGACCAATTGTTACATCGAGAATTCGAGTTCTCAAAAACTCGATTCTCATTCGTTCTTTTATTTTGAGAAATCGGGTTCTGACTCGAGTTTTCTCCTTTTATATATATTCGTATTTTCGGAGTCGCGAGTTCCGACTCGGAAATCCTTTTGGTCCCGATGTTTGCATTGGACCAATTGTTACGTTGAGAGTTTGAGTTCTCAAAAACTCGATTCTCATTCGTTCTTTAATTTTGAAAAATCGGGCTCTGACTCAGACTTCCTTTTGGTCCCGATGTTCACATGATTAATTGTTACGTCCAGAATTCGAGTTCTCAAAAACTCGATTTCCATTCGTTCTTTTGTTTTGTAAAATCGGGTTCCGACTCGAGTTTTCTCCTTTTATATATATTCGTATTTCCGGAGTCGCGAGTTCCGACTCGGACTTCCTTTTGGTCCCAATGTTCGCATTGGACCAATGGTTACATCGAGAATTCGAGTTCTCAAAAACTCGATTCTCATTCATTTTTTTATTTTAAAAAACCGTGTTTCGACTCGAGTTTTCTCCATTTATTTATATATTCGTATTTTCGTACTCACGAGTTTCGACTCGGAGTTCCTTTTTGTCCCGATGTTCGCATTCGACCAATTGTTACATCAAGAATTCGAGTTCTCAAAAACTCGATTCTCATTCGTTCTTTTATTTTGAAAAATCGGGTTCCGACTCGAGTTTTCTCCTTTTATATATATATATATATATATTCATATTTTCGGAGTCGCGAGTTCCGACTCGGATTTCCTTTTGGTCCCGATGTTCGCATTGGACCAATAGTAACATAGAGAATTCAAGTTCTCAAAAACTCGATTCTCATTTGTTCTTTTATTTTGAAAAACCGGGTTCCGACTCGAGTTTTCTCCAATTATATATATATTCATATTTTCGGAGTCGCGAGTTCCGACTCGGACTTCCTTTTGGTCCCGATGTTTACATTGGATCAATTGTTACGTTGAGAATTTGAGTTCTCAAAAACTCTATTCTCATTCTTTATTTTATTTTGAAAAACTGGGTTCCGACTCGAGTTTTCTCCTTTTATATATAAATTCTATTTTCGGACTTCCTTTTGGTTCCGATGTTCACATTGAACCAATTGTTACATCGAGAATTCGAGTTCTCAAAAACTCGATTCTCATTCATTCTTTTATTTTGGAAAACCGGGTTCCGACTAGAGTTTTCTCCCTTTATATATATATTCGTATTTCCAGAGTTGCGATTTCTGACTCAGACTTCCTTTTGGTCCCGATGTTCGCATTGGACCAATTGTTACGTCGAGAATTCGAGTTCTAAAAAACTCGATTCTCATTCGTTCTTTTTTTTTGAAAAACTGGGTTCCGACTCGAGTTTTCTCTTTTTATATATATTCATATTTCCGGAGTCGCGAGTTCCGACTCAGACTTCCTTTTGGTCCCAATGTTCGCATTGGACCAATTGTTACATCGAGAATTCGAGTTCTCAAAAACTCGATTCTCATTTGTTTTTTTATTTTAAAAAACCGTGTTCCGACTCGAGTTTTCTCCTTTTATATATATAATCGTATTTCCGAAGTCACGAGTTCAGACTCGGACTTCCTTTTGGTCCCGATGTTCGCATTGGACCAATTGTTACGTTGAGAATTCGAGTTCTCAAAAACTCGATTCTCGTTCTTTATTTTATTTTGAAAAAACGGGTTCCGACTCGAGTTTTCTCCTTTTATATATAAATTCCTATTTTCGGAGTCGCGAGTTCCGACTAGGACTTCCTTTTGGTTCCGATGTTTGCATTGGACCAATTGTTACATCGAGAATTCGAGTTCTCAAAAACTCGATTCTCATTCTTTATTTTATTTTGAAAAACCGGGTTCCGACTCGAGTTTTCTCCATTTATATATATATTCGTATTTCCAGAGTTGCGATTTCCGACTCAGACTTCCTTTTGGTCCCGATGTTCGCATTGGACCAATTGTTACGTCGAGAATTCGAGTTCTAAAAAACTCGATTCTCATTCGTTCTTTTTTTTTGAAAAACTGGGTTCCGACTCGAGTTTTCTCCTTTTATATATATATATTCATATTTCCGGAGTCGCGAGTTCCGACTCAAACTTCCTTTTGGTCCCAATGTTCGCATTGGACCAATTGTTACATCGAGAATTCGAGTTCTCAAAAACTCGATTCTCATTTGTTTTTTTATTTTAAAAAACCGTGTTCCGACTCGAGTTTTCTCCTTTTATATATATAATCATATTTCCGAAGTCACGAGTTCCGACTCGGACTTCCTTTTGGTCCTGATGTTCGTATTGGACCAATTGTTACATCGAGAATTCGAGTTCTCAAAAACTCGATTCTCATTCGTTCTTATATTTTGAAAAATCGGGTTCCGACTCGAGTTTTCTCCTTTTATATATATATTTGTATTTCTGGAGTCGCGAGTTTCGACTCGAACATCCTTTTGGTCCCAATGTTCGCATTGGACCAATTGTTATGTAGAGAATTTGAGTTCTCAAAAACTCGATTCTCATTCGTTCTTTATGTTTGAAAAACTGGGCTCCGACTCCAGCTTTCTCCTTTATATATATATATATATATATATATATATATATATATATATATATATATATATATATATATATATATATATATATATATATATATATATATATATATTCGCATTTCCGGAGTTACGATTTCCGACTCGGACTTCCTTTTGGTCCCGATGTTTGTATTGGACCAATTGTTACGTCGAGAATTTGAGTTCTCAAAAACTTGATTCTCATTCGTTCTTTTATTTTAAAAAATCGGGTTCTGACTCGAGTTTTCTCCTTTTATATATATTCGTATTTTCGGAGTCGCGAGTTCCGACTCGGACATCCTTTTGGTCCCGATGTTCACATTGGACAAATTGTTACTTCTAGAATTCGAGTTCTCAAAAACTTGATTTCCATTCATTCTTTTATTTTGAAAAATCGGGTTCCGACTCGAGTTTTCTCCTTTTATATATATTCGTATTTCCAGAGTCGCGAGTTCCGACTCAGACTACTTTTTGGTCCCGTTGTTCGCATTGGACCAATTGTGACATCGAGAATTCGACTGCTCAAAAACTCGATTCTCATTCATTCTTTTATTTTGAAAAACCGGGTTCCGAATCGAGTTTTCTCCTTTTATATATATATTGGTATTTCCAGAGTTGCGAGTTCCGACTCAGACTTCCTTTTGGTCCCGATGTTCGCATTGGACGAATTGTTAAGTCGAGAATTCGAGTTCTTAAAACTCGATTCTCATTCATTCTTTTATTCTGAAAAACTTGGTTGCGACTCGAGTTTTGTCCTTTTATATATATATTCATATTTTCGGAGTCGCGAGTTTCGACTCGGACTTCTTTTTGGTCCCAATGTTCGCATTGGACCAATTGTTACATCGAGAATTCGAGTTCTCAAAAACTCGATTCTCATTTGTTTTTTTATTTTAAAAAACCGTGTTCTGACTCGAGTTTTCTCCTTTTATATATATATATTCGTATTTCCGGAGTCACGAGTTCCGACTCGGACTTCCTTTTGCTCCCGATGTTCGCATTGGACCAATTGTTACATCGATAATTCGAGTTCTAAAAAATTTGGTTCTCATATGTTCTTTAATTTTGAAAAATCAGGTTCTGACTCGAGTTTTCTCTTTTTATATATATATTCGTATTTCTGGAGTCACGAGTTCCAACTTGGACTTCCTTTTGGTCCCGATGTTCACATTGGACCAATTGTTACGTCGAGAACTCGAGTTCTCATCATTCGTTCTTTTACTTTGAAAAACTGGGTTCCGACTTGAGTTTTCTCCTACTATATATATATTCGTATTTCCGGAGTCGCGACCTCCGACTCAGACTTCCTTTTGGTTCCGAAGTTCGCATTGGACCAATTGTTACATCGAGAATTCGAGTTCTCAAAAACTTGATTCTCATTCGTTCTTTTATTTTATAAAACCGGGTTCCGACTCGAGTTTACTCCTTTATATATATATATATTCATATTTCCGCAGTCGAGAGTTCGGACTCGGACTTCCTTTTGGTCCCGATCTTCGCATTGGACCAATTGTTACGTCGAGAATTGTAGTTCTCAAAAACTCGATTCTCATTCGCTCTTTTATTTTGAAAAATCGGGTTCCGACTCGAGTTTTCTCCTTTTATATATATATTCGTATTTCCGGAGTCGCGAGTTCTGACTCGAACTTCCTTTTGGTCCCGATGTTCGCATTGGACCAATTTTTAGGTCGAGAATTCGAGTTCTCAAAAACTCGATTCTCATTCGTTGTTTTATTTTGAAAAACCGGGTTCCGACTCGAGTTTTCTCCAATTATATATATATATATATATATATATATATTCAAATTTTCGGAGTCGCGAGTTCCGACTCGAACTTCCTTTTGGTCCCGATGTTTGCATTGGATCAATTGTTACGTCGAGAATTCGAGTTCTAGAAAACTCTATTCTCATTCGTTCTTTTTTTTTGAAAAACCGCGTTCCGACTCGAGTTTTTTCCTTTTGTATAAAAATTCCTATTTTTGGAGTGGCGAGTTCCGACTCGGACTTCCTTTTGGTCCCGATGTTCGCATTGGACCAATTGTTACATCGAGAATTCGAGTTCTCAAAAACTCGATTCTCATTCATTCTTTTATTTTGAAAAACCGGGTTCCGACTCGAGTTTTCTCCTTTTATATATATTCGTATTTCCAGAGTTGCGAGTTACGACACAGACTTCCTTTTGGTCCCGATGTTCGCATTGGACCAATTGTTACGTCAAGAATTCGAGTTCTAAAAAACTCGATTCTCATTCGTTCTTTTATTTTTAAAAACTATGTTCCGACTCGAGTTTTCTACTTTTATATATATATTCATATTTCCATAGTCGCGAGTTCCGACTCAGACTTCCTTTTGGTCCCAATGTTCGCATTGGACCAATTGTTACATCGAGAATTCGAGTTCTCAAAAACTCGATTCTCATTCATTTTTTTATTTTAAAAAACCGTGTTCCGACTCGAGTTTTCTGCTTTTATATATATAATCGTATTTCCGGAGTCTCGAGTTCCGACTCGGACTTCCTTTTGGTCCCGATGTTCGTATTGAACCAATTGTTACATCGAGAATTCGAGTTCTCAAAAACTTGATTCTCATTCATACTTTTATTTTGAGAAACCGGGTTCTGACTCGAGTTTTCTCCTTTATATATATATATATATATTCGTATTTCCGGAGTCGCAAATTCCGACTCAGACTTCCTTTTGGTCCCGATGTTCGCATTGGACCAATTGTTACGTCGAGAATTCAAGTTCTCAAAAACTTGATTCTCATTCGTTCTTTTATTTTGAATAATCGGGTTCCGACTCGAGTTTTCTCCTTCTATATATATATTCGTATTTCCGGAGTCGCGAGTTCCGACTTTCTTTTGGTCCCGATGTAAGCATTGGACAAATTGTTACATCGAGAATTCGAGTTCTCCAAAACTCGATTCTCATTCGTTCTTTTATTTTGAAAATCCGGGTTCCGACTCAAGTTTTCTCCTTTTTATATATATTCGTATTTCCGGAGTCGCGAGTTCTGACTCGGACTTCCTTTTGGTCCCGATGTTCGCATTGGACCAATTGGTACGTCGAGAATTCGAGTTCTCAAAAACTCGATTCTCATTTGTTCTTTTATTTTGAAAAACCGGGTTCCGACTCGAATTTTCTCCATTTATATATATATTCGTATTTCCGGAGTCGCGAGTTCTGACTCAGACTTCCTTTTGGTCCCGATGTTCGCATTGGACCAATTTTTACATCGAGAATTCGAGTTCTAAAAAACTCGATTCTCATTTGTTTTTTTATTTTCAAAAACCATGTTCCGACTCGAGTTTTCTCCATTTATATATATATTCGTATTTTCGGAGTCACGCGTTCCGACTCGGACTTCCTTTTGGTCCCGATGTTCGCATTGGACAAATTGTTACATCGAGAATTCGAGTTCTCAAAAACTCGATTCTCATTCGTTCTTTTATTTTGAAAAATCTGGTTCCGACTCGAGTTTTCTCCTTTTATATATATATATTCGTATTTTCGGAGTCGTGAGTTCCGACTCGGACATCCTTTTGGTCCCGATGTTCGCATTGGACCAATTGTTACGTTGAGATATCGAGTTCTCAAAAACTCGATTCTCATCCGTTCTTTAATTTTGAAAAACCGGGCTCCGACTCGAGTTTTCTCCTTTTTATATATATATTCTTATTTCCGGAGTCGCGAGTTCCGACTCGGACTTCCTTTTGGTCCCGATGTTCGCATTGGACCAATTGTTACGTCGAGAATTCGAGTTCTCAAAAACTCGATTCTCATTCGTTCTTTTATTTTGAAAAAACCGGGTTCTGACTCGAGTTTTCTCCTTTATATATATATCTATATATTCGTATTTTCGGAGTCGCAAATTCTGACTCGGACTTCCTTTTGGTCCCGATGTTCGCATTGGACCAATTGTTACGTCGAGAAATCAAGTTCTCAAAAACTTGATTCTCATTCGTTCTTTTATTTTGAAAAATCAGGTTCCGACTCGAGTTTTCTCTTTCTATATATATATTCGTATTTCCGAAGTTGCGAGTTCCGACTCAAACTTTCTTTTTGTCCCGATGTTTGCATTGGAACAATTGTTACATCGAGAATTCGAGTTCTCAAAAACTCGATTCTCATTCGTTCTTTTATTTTGAAAATCCGGGTTCCGACTCGAGTTTTCTCCTTTTTTTATATATATATATATATTCGTATTTCTGGAGTCGCGAGTTCGGACATGGACTTCCTTTTGGTCCCGATGTTCGCATTGGACCAATTGTTACGTCGAGAATTCGAGTTCTCAAAAACTCGATTCTCGTTCATTATTTTGTTATGAAAAAACGGGTTCCGACTCGAGTTTTCTCCTTTTATATATATATTTGTATTTCTAGAGTCACGAGTTCTGACTCGGACTTCCTTTTGGTCCCGATGTTCGCATTGGACCAATTGTTACGTTGAGAATTCGAGTTCTCAAATACTCGATTCTCATTTGTTCTTTTATTTTGAAAAACCGGGTTCCGACTCGAATTTTCTCCATTTATATATATATTCGTATTTCCGGAGTCGCGAGTTCTGAGTCAGACTTCCTTTTGGTCCCGATGTTCGCATTGGACCAATTTTTACATCGAGAATTCGAGTTCTAAAAAACTCGATTCTCATTTGTTTTTTTATTTTCAAAAACCATGTTACGACTCAAGTTTTCTCCATTTATATATATATTCGTATTTCCAGAGTCACGAGTTCCGACTCGGACTTCCTTTTGCTCCCGATGTTCGCATTGGACCAATTGTTGCATCGAGAATTCGAGTTCTCAAAACTCGATTCTCATTCATTCTTTTATTTTGAAAAATCGGGTTTCGACTCGAGTTTTCTCCTTTTATATATATATTCGTTTTTCCGGAGTTGTGAGTTCCGACTCTGACTTCCTTTTAGTCCCCATGTTCGCATTGGACCAATTGTTACGTTGAGAATTCGAGTTCTCAAAAACTCGATTCTCATTCGTTTTTTTATTTTGAAAAATCGGGTTCTGACTCGAGTTTTCTCCTTCTATATATATATTCGTATTTCCGGAGTCGCGAGTTCCGACTCAGACTTTCTTTTGGTCCCGATGTTCGCATTGGACCAATTGTTACATCGAGAATTCGAGTTCTCAAAAACTTGATTCTCATTCGTTCTTTTATTTTGAAAATCCGGGTTCTGATTCGACTTTTCTCCTTTTTATATATATTCGTATTTCCGGAGTCACGAGTTCCGACTCGGACTTCCTTTTGGTCCCGATGTTCGCATTGGACCAATTGGTACGGCGAGAATTCGAGTTCTCAAAAACTCGATTCTCATTCGTTCTTTTATTTTGAAAATCCGGGTTCCGACTCGAGTTTTCTCCTTTTTATATATATATATTCGGATTTCCGGAGTCGCGAGTTCGGACACGGACTTCCTTTTGGTCCCGATGTTCGCATTGGACCAATTGTTACGTCGAGAATTTGAGTTCTCAAAAACTCGATTCTCGTTCATTATTTTGTTATGAAAAAACGGGTTCCGACTCGAGTTTTCTCCTTTTATATTTAAATTTGTATTTCTAGAGTCACGAGTTCTGACTCGGACTTCTTTTTGGTCCCGATGTTCGCATTAGACCAATTGTTACGTCGAGAATTCGAGTTCTCAAATACTTGATTCTCATTTGTTCTTTTATTTTGAAAAACCGGGTTCCGACTCGAATTTTCTCCATTTATATATATATATTCGTATTTCCGGAGTCGCGAGTTCTGAGTCAGACTTCCTTTTGGTCCCGATGTTCGCATTGGACCAATTTTTACATCGAGAATTCGAGTTTTAAAAAACTCGATTCTCATTTGTTTTTTTATTTTCAAAAACCATGTTACGACTCAAGTTTTCTCCATTTATATATATATTCGTATTTCCAGAGTCACGAGTTCCGACTCGGACTTCCTTTTGGTCCCGATGTTCGCATTGGACCAATTGTTGCATCGAGAATTCGAGTTCTCAAAACTCGATTCTCATTCGTTCTTTTATTTTGAAAAATCGGGTTTCGACTCGAGTTTTCTCCTTTTATATATATATTTGTTTTTTCGGAGTTGTGAGTTCCGACTCTGACTTCCTTTTAGTCCCCATGTTCGCATTGGACCAATTGTTACGTTGAGAATTCGAGTTCTCAAAAACTCGATTCTCATTCGTTCTTTTATTTTGAAAAATCGGGTTCCGACTCGAGTTTTCTCCTTCTATATATATATTTGTATTTCCGGAGTCGCGAGTTCCGACTCAGACTTTCTTTTGGTCCCGATGTTTGCATTGGACCAATTGTTACATCGAGAATTCGAGTTCTCAAAAACATGATTCTCATTCGTTCTTTTATTTTGAAAATCCGGGTTCCGATTCGAGTTTTCTCCTTTTTATATATATTCGTATTTCCGGAGTCACGAGTTCCGACTCGGACTTCCTTTTGGTCCCGATGTTCGCATTGGACCAATTGGTACGGCGAGAATTCGAGTTCTCAAAAACTCGATTCTCATTCGTTCTTTTATTTTGAAAATCCGGGTTCCGACTCGAGTTTTCTCCTTTTTATATATATATATTCGTATTTCCGGAGTCGCGAGTTCGGACACGGAGTTCCTTTTGGTCCCGATGTTCGCATTGGACCAATTGTTACGTCGAGAATTTGAGTTCTCAAAAACTCGATTCTCGTTCATTATTTTGTTATGAAAAAACGGGTTCCGACTCGAGTTTTCTCCTTTTATATATATATTTGTATTTCTAGAGTCACGAGTTCTGACTCGGACTTCCTTTTGGTCCCGATGTTCGCATTAGACCAATTGTTACGTCGAGAATTCGAGTTCTCAAATACTTGATTCTCATTTGTTCTTTTATTTTGAAAAACCGGGTTCCGACTCGAATTTTCTCCATTTATATATATATATTCGTATTTCCGGAGTCGCGAGTTCTGAGTCAGACTTCCTTTTGGTCCCGATGTTCGCATTGGACCAATTTTTACATCGAGAATTCGAGTTCTAAAAAACTCGATTCTCATTTGTTTTTTTATTTTCAAAAACCATGTTACGATTCAAGTTTTCTCCATTTATATATATATTCGTATTTCCAGAGTCACGAGTTCCGACTCGGACTTCCTTTTGGTCCCGATGTTCGCATTGGACCAATTGTTGCATCGAGAATTCGAGTTCTCAAAACTCGATTCTCATTCGTTCTTTTATTTTGAAAAATCGGGTTTCGACTCGAGTTTTCTCCTTTTATATATATATTCGTTTTTTCGGAGTTGTGAGTTCCGACTCTGACTTCCTTTTAGTCCCCATGTTCGCATTGGACCAATTGTTACGTTGAGAATTCGAGTTCTCAAAAACTCGATTCTCATTCGTTCTTTTATTTTGAAAAATCGGGTTCCGACTCGAGTTTTCTCCTTTTTATATATATTCGTATTTCCGGAGTCACGAGTTCCGACTCGGACTTCCTTTTGGTCCCGATGTTCGCATTGGACCAATTGGTACGGCGAGAATTCGAGTTCTCAAAAACTCGATTCTCATTCGTTCTTTTATTTTGAAAAACCGAGTTCCGACTCGAGTTTTCTCATTTTATATATATTTGTATTTCCAGAGCCACGAGTTCTGACTCGGACTTCCTTTTGGTGACGATGTTCGCATTGGACCAATTGTTACATCGAGAATTCGAGCTCTCAAAAACTTGATTCTCATTCGTTCTTTTATTTTGAAAATCCGGGTTCCGACTCGAGTTTTCTCCTTTTTATATATATTCGTATTTTCGGAGTCACGAGTTCCGACTCGGACTTCCTTTTGGTCCCGATGTTCGCATTGGACCAATTGGTACGGCGAGAATTCGAGTTCTCAAAAACTCGTTTCTCATTCGTTCTTTTATTTTGAAAAACCGAGTTCCGACTCGAGTTTTCTCCTTTTATATATATTTGTATTTCCAGAGCCACGAGTTCTGACTCGGACTTCCTTTTGGTGACGATGTTCGCATTGGACCAATTGTTACGTCGAGAATTCGAGTTCTCAAAAACTCGATTCTCATTTGTTCTTTTATTTTGAAAAACCGGGTTCCTACTCGAATTTTCTCCATTTATATATATATTCGTATTTCCAGAGTCGCGAGTTCTGAGTTAGACTTCCTTTTGGTCCCGATGTTCGCATTGGACCAATTTTTACATCGAGCATTCGAGTTCTAAAAAACTCGATCCTCATTTGTTTTTTTATTTTCAAAAACCATGTTCCGACTCGAGTTTTCTCCTTCTATATATATATTCGTATTTCCGGAGTCGCGAGTTCCGACTCAGACTTTCTTTTGGTCCCGATGTTCGCATTGGACCAATTGTTACATCGAGAATTCGAGTTCTCAAAAACTTGATTCTCATTCGTTCTTTTATTTTGAAAATCCGGGTTCCGATTCGAGTTTTCTCCTTTTTATATATATTCGTATTTCCGGAGTCACGAGTTCCGACTCGGACTTCCTTTTGGTCCCGATGTTCGCATTGGACCAATTGGTACGTCGAGAATTCGAGTTCTCAAAAACTCGATTCTCATTCGTTCTTTTATTTTGAAAATCCGGGTTCCGACTCGAGTTTTCTCCTTTTTATATATATATATTCGTATTTCCGGAGTCGCGAGTTCGGACACGGACTTCCTTTTGGTCCCGATGTTCGCATTGGACCAATTGTTACGTCGAGAATTCGAGTTCTCAAAAACTCGATTCTCATTCATTATTTTGTTATGAAAAAACGGGTTCCGACTCGAGTTTTCTCCTTTTATATATATATTTGTATTTCTAGAGTCACGAGTTCTGACTCGAACTTCCTTTTGGTCCCGATGTTCACATTGGACCAATTGTTACGTCGAGAATTCGAGTTCTCAAATACTTGATTCTCATTTGTTCTTTTATTTTGAAAAACCGGGTTCCGACTCGAATTTTCTCCATTTATATATATATATATTCGTATTTCCGGAGTCGCGAGTTCTGAGTCAGACTTCCTTTTGGTCCCGATGTTCGCATTGGACCAATTTTTACATCGAGAATTCGAGTTCTAAAAAACTCGATTCTCATTTGTTTTTTTATTTTCAAAAACCATGTTACGACTCAAGTTTTCTCCATTTATATATATATTCGTATTTCCAGAGTCACGAGTTCCGACTCGGACTTCCTTTTGGTCTCGATGTTCGCATTGGACCAATTGTTGCATCGAGAATTCGAGTTCTCAAAACTCGATTCTCATTCGTTCTTTTATTTTGAAAAATCGGGTTTCGACTCGAGTTTTCTCCTTTTATATATATATTCGTTTTTCCGGAGTTGTGAGTTCCGACTCTGACTTCCTTTTAGTCCCCATGTTCGCATTGGACCAATTGTTACGTTGAGAATTCGAGTTCTCAAAAACTCGATTCTCATTCGTTCTTTTATTTTGAAAAATCGGGTTCCGACTCGAGTTTTCTCCTTCTATATATATATATTCGTATTTCCGGAGTCGCGAGTTCCGACTCAGACTTTCTTTTGGTCCCGATGTTCGCATTGGACCAATTGTTACATCGAGAATTCGAGTTCTCAAAAATTTGATTCTCATTTGTTCTTTTATTTTGAAAATCCGGGTTCCGACTCGAGTTTTCTCCTTTTTATATATATTCGTATTTCCGGAGTCACGAGTTCCGACTCGGACTTCCTTTTGGTCCCGATGTTCGCATTGGACCAATTGGTACGGCGAGAATTCGAGTTCTCAAAAACTCGATTCTCATTCGTTCTTTTATTTTGAAAAACCGAGTTCCGACTCGAGTTTTCTCCTTTTATATATATTTGTATTTCCAGAGCCACGAGTTCTGACTCGGACTTCCTTTTGGTGACGATGTTCGCATTGGACCAATTGTTACGTCGAGAATTCGAGTTCTCAAAAACTCGATTCTCATTTGTTCTTTTATTTTGAAAAACCGGGTTCCGACTCGAATTTTCTCCATTTATATATATATTCGTATTTCCAGAGTCGAGAGTTCTGAGTTAGACTTCCTTTTGGTCCCGATGTTCGCATTGGACCAATTTTTACATCGAGAATTCGAGTTCTAAAAAACTCGATTCTCATTTGTTTTTTTATTTTCAAAAACCATGTTCCGACTCGAGTTTTCTCCATTTATATATATATTGGTATTTCCGGAGTCACGAGTTCTGACTCGGACTTCCTTTTGGTCCCGATGTTCGCATTGGACAAATTGTTACATCGAGAATTCGAGTTCTCATAAACTCGATTCTCATTCGTACTTTTATTTTGAAAAACTGGGTTCTGACTCGAGTTTTCTCCTTTATATATATATTCGTATTTTCGGAGTCGCAAATTCCGACTCGGACTTCCTTTTGGTCCCGATGTTCGCATTAGACCAATTGTTATGTCGAGAAATCAAGTTCTCAAAAACTTGATTCTCATTCGTTCTTTTATTTTGAAAAATCAGGTTCCGACTCGAGTTTTCTCCTTCTATATATATATTCGTATTTTCGGAGTTGCGAGTTCCGACTCGGACTTCCTTTTGGTCCCAATGTTCGCATTGGACCAATTGTTACATCGAGAATTCGAGTTCTCAAAAACTCGATTCTCATTTGTTTTTTTATTTTACAAAATCGCGTTCTGACTCGAGTTTTCTCCTTTTATATATATATATATATATATATATATATATATATATATATATATATATATATATATATATATATATTCGTATTTCCGGAGTCACGAGTTCCGACTCGGATTTCCTTTTGGTCCTGATGTTCGCATTGGACCAATTGTTATATCAAGAATTCGAGTTCTCAAAAATTCGGTTCTCATACGTTCTTTAATTTTGAAAAATCAGGTTCCGACTCGAGTTTTCTCCTCTTATATATATATTCGTATTTCTGGAGTCGCGAGTTTCGACTCAGACTTTCTTTTGGTCCCGATGTTCTTGTTGGACCAATTCTTACGTCAAGAATTAGAGTTCTCAAAAACTCGATTCTTATTCGTTCTTTAATTTTAAAAAACCGGGCTCCGACTCGAGTTTTCTCCTTTTATATATATTCGTATTTCCGGAGTCACGAGTTCCAACTCGGACTTCCTTTTGGTCGCGATGTTCGCATTGGACCAATTGTTACGTCGAGAATTCAAGTTCTCAAAAATTCATATCTCATTCGTTCTTTTACTTTGAAAAACTGGGTTCCGACTCGAGTTTTCTCCTTTTATATATATATTCATATTTCCGGAGTCGCGAGTTCCTACTCGGACTTCCTTTTCGTCCCAATGTTCGCATTAGACCAATTGTTCCATCGAGAATTCGAGTTCTCAAAAACTCGATTCTCATTCATTTTTTTATTTTAAAAAACCGTGTTCCGACTCGAGTTTTCTCCATTTATATATATATATATTGGTATTTCCGTAGTCACGAGTTTTGACTCAGACTTCCTTTTGGTCCCGATGTTCGCATTGGACCAATTGTTAAATCAAGAATTCGAGTTCTCAAAAACTCGATTCTCATTCATTCTTTTATTTTGAAAAATCGGGTTGCGACTCGAGTTTTCTCCTTTTATATATATATTCGTATTTCCAAAGTCTTGAGTTCTGACTCGGACTTCCTTTTGGACGCGATGTTCGCAGTGGACCAATTGTTACGTCGAGAATTCGAGTTCTCAAAAACTCGATTCTCATTCGTTCTTTTATTTTGAAAAACTGGGTTCCGACATGAGTTTTCTCCTTTTATATATATATTCATATTTCCGTAGTCTCGAGTTCCGACTCGGACTTCCTTTTGGTCCCGATGTTGATATTGGACCAATTGTTACATCGAGAATTCGAGTTCTCAAAAACTCGATTCTCATTCGTACTTTTATTTTGAAAAAACGGGTTCTGACTCGAGTTTTCTCCTTTATATATATATCTATATATTCGTATTTTCGGAGTCGCAAATTCTGACTCGGACTTCCTTTTGGTCCCGATGTTCGCATTGGACCAATTGTTACGTCGAGAAATCAAGTTCTCAAAAACTTGATTCTCATTCGTTCTTTTATTTTGAAAAATCAGGTTCCGACTCGAGTTTTCTCTTTCTATATATATATTCGTATTTCCGGAGTTGCGAGTTCCGACTCAAACTTTCTTTTTGTCCCGATGTTTGCATTGGAACAATTGTTACATCGAGAATTCGAGTTCTAAAAAACTCGATTCTCATTCGTTCTTTTATTTTGAAAATCCGGGTTCCGACTCGAGTTTTCTCCTTTTTATATATATATATATTCGTATTTCCGGAGTCGCGAGTTCGGACACGGACTTCCTTTTGGTCCCGATGTTCGCATTGGACCAATTGTTACGTCGAGAATTCGAGTTCTCAAAAACTCGATTCTCGTTCGTTATTTTGTTATGAAAAAACGGGTTCCGACTCGAGTTTTCTCCTTTTATATATATATTTGTATTTCTAGAGTCACGAGTTCTGACTCGGACTTCCTTTTGGTCCCGATGTTCGCATTGGACCAATTGTTACGTCGAGAATTCGAGTTCTCAAATACTCGATTCTCATTTGTTCTTTTATTTTGAAAAACCGGGTTCCGACTCGAATTTTCTCCATTTATATATATATTCGTATTTCCGGAGTCGCGAGTTCGGACACGGACTTCCTTTTGGTCCCGATGTTCGCATTGGACCAATTGTTACGTCGAGAATTCGAGTTCTCAAAAACTCGATTCTCGTTCGTTATTTTGTTATGAAAAAACGGGTTCCGACTCGAGTTTTCTCCTTTTATATATATATTTGTATTTCTAGAGTCACGAGTTCTGACTCGGACTTCCTTTTGGTCCCGATGTTCGCATTGGACCAATTGTTACGTCGAGAATTCGAGTTCTCAAATACTCGATTCTCATTTGTTCTTTTATTTTGAAAAACCGGGTTCCGACTCGAATTTTCTCCATTTATATATATATTCGTATTTCCGGAGTCGCGAGTTCTGAGTCAGACTTCCTTTTGGTCCCGATGTTCGCATTGGACCAATTTTTACATCGAGAATTCGAGTTCTAAAAAACTCGATTCTCATTTGTTTTTTTATTTTCAAAAACCATGTTACGACTCAAGTTTTCTCCATTTATATATATATTCGTATTTCCAGAGTCACGAGTTCCGACTCGGACTTCCTTTTGGTCTCGATGTTCGCATTGGACCAATTGTTGCATCGAGAATTCGAGTTCTCAAAACTCGAGTCTCATTCGTTCTTTTATTTTGAAAAATCGGGTTTCGACTCGAGTTTTCTCCTTTTATATATATATTCGTTTTTCCGGAGTTGTGAGTTCCGACTCTGACTTCCTTTTAGTCCCCATGTTCGCATTGGACCAATTGTTACGTTGAGAATTCGAGTTCTCAAAAACTCGATTCTCATTCGTTCTTTTATTTTGAAAAATCGGGTTCCGACTCGAGTTTTCTCCTTCTATATATATATATTCGTATTTCCGGAGTCGCGAGTTCCGACTCAGACTTTCTTTTGGTCCCGATGTTCGCATTGGACCAATTGTTACATCGAGAATTCGAGTTCTCAAAAATTTGATTCTCATTTGTTCTTTTATTTTGAAAATCCGGGTTCCGACTCGAGTTTTCTCCTTTTTATATATATTCGTATTTCCGGAGTCACGAGTTCCGACTCGGACTTCCTTTTGGTCCCGATGTTCGCATTGGACCAATTGGTACGGCGAGAATTCGAGTTCTCAAAAACTCGATTCTCATTCGTTCTTTTATTTTGAAAAACCGAGTTCCGACTCGAGTTTTCTCCTTTTATATATATTTGTATTTCCAGAGCCACGAGTTCTGACTCGGACTTCCTTTTGGTGACGATGTTCGCATTGGACCAATTGTTACGTCGAGAATTCGAGTTCTCAAAAACTCGATTCTCATTTGTTCTTTTATTTTGAAAAACCGGGTTCCGACTCGAATTTTCTCCATTTATATATATATTCGTATTTCCAGAGTCGCGAGTTCTGAGTTAGACTTCCTTTTGGTCCCGATGTTCGCATTGGACCAATTTTTACATCGAGAATTCGAGTTCTAAAAAACTCGATTCTCATTTGTTTTTTTATTTTCAAAAACCATGTTCCGATTCGAGTTTTCTCCATTTATATATATATTCGTATTTCCGGAGTCACGAGTTCCGACTCGGACTTCCTTTTGGTCCCGATGTTCGCATTGGACAAATTGTTACATCGAGAATTCGAGTTCTCATAAACTCGATTCTCATTCGTACTTTTATTTTGAAAAACCGGGTTCTGACTTGAGTTTTCTACTTTATATATATATTCGTATTTCCGGAGTCGCAAATTCCGACTCGGACTTCCTTTTGGTCCCGATGTTCGCATTGGACCAATTGTTACGTCGAGAAATCAAGTTCTCAAAAACTTGATTCTCATTCGTTCTTTTATTTTGAAAAATAAGGTTCCGACTCGAGTTTTCTCCTTCTATATATATATTCCTATTTCCGGAGTTGCGAGTTCCGACTCAAACTTTCTTTTTGTCCCGATGTTTGCATTGGAACAATTGTTACATCGAGAATTCGAGTTCTCAAAAACTCGATTCTCATTCGTTCTTTTATTTTGAAAATCCGGGTTCCGACTCGAGTTTTCTCCTTTTTATATATATATATTCGTATTTCCGGAGTCGCGAGTTCGGACACGGACTTCCTTTTGGTCCCGATGTTCGCATTGGACCAATTGTTACGTCGAGAATTCGAGTTCTCAAAAACTCGATTCTCGTTCATTATTTTGTTATGAAAAAACGGGTTCCGACTCGAGTTTTCTCCTTTTATATATATATTTGTATTTCTAGAGTCACGAGTTCTGACTCGGACTTCCTTTTGGTCCCGATGTTCGCATTGGACCAATTGTTACGTCGAGAATTCGAGTTCTCAAATACTCGATTCTCATTTGTTCTTTTATTTTGAAAAACCGGGTTCCGACTCGAATTTTCTCCATTTATATATATATTCGTATTTCCGGAGTCGCGAGTTCTGAGTCAGACTTCCTTTTGGTCCCGATGTTCGCATTGGACCAATTTTTACATCGAGAATTCGAGTTCTAAAAAACTCGATTCTCATTTGTTTTTTTATTTTCAAAAACCATGTTACGACTCAAGTTTTCTCCATTTATATATATATTCGTATTTCCAGAGTCACGAGTTCTGACTCGGACTTCCTTTTGGTCCCGATGTTCGCATTGGACCAATTGTTGCATCGAGAATTCGAGTTCTCAAAACTCGATTCTCATTCGTTCTTTTATTTTGAAAAATCGGGTTCCGACTCGAGTTTTCTCCTTCTATATATATATTTGTATTTCCGGAGTCGCGAGTTCCGACTCAGACTTTCTTTTGGTCCCGATGTTCGCATTGGACCAATTGTTACATCGAGAATTCGAGTTCTCAAAAACTTGATTCTCATTCGTTCTTTTATTTTGAAAATCCGGGTTCCGACTCGAGTTTTCTCCTTTTTATATATATTCGTATTTCCGGAGTCACGAGTTCCGACTCGGACTTCCTTTTGGTCCCGATGTTCGCATTGGACCAATTGGTACGGCGAGAATTCGAGTTCTCAAAAACTCGATTCTCATTCGTTCTTTTATTTTGAAAAACTGAGTTCCGAATCGAGTTTTCTCATTTTATATATATTTGTATTTCCAGAGCCACGAGTTCTGACTCGGACTTCCTTTTGGTGACGATGTTCGCATTGGACCAATTGTTACATCGAGAATTCGAGTTCTCAAAAACTTGATTCTCATTCGTTCTTTTATTTTGAAAATCCGGGTTCCGACTCGAGTTTTCTCCTTTTTATATATATTCGTATTTCCGGAGTCACGAGTTCCGACTCGGACTTCCTTTTGGTCCCGATGTTCGCATTGGACCAATTGGTACGGCGAGAATTCGAGTTCTCAAAAACTCGATTCTCATTCGTTCTTTTATTTTGAAAAACCGAGTTCCGACTCGAGTTTTCTCCTTTTATATATATTTGTATTTCCAGAGCCACGAGTTCTGACTCGGACTTCCTTTTGGTGACGATGTTCGCATTGGACCAATTGTTACGTCGAGAATTTGAGTTCTCAAAAACTCGATTCTCATTTGTTCTTTTATTTTGAAAAACCGGGTTCCGACTCGAATTTTCTCCATTTATATATATATTCGTATTTCCAGAGTCGCGAGTTCTGAGTTAGACTTCCTTTTGGTCCCGATGTTCGCATTGGATCAATTTTTACATCGAGCATTCGAGTTCTAAAAAACTCGATTGTCATTTGTTTTTTTATTTTCAAAAACCATGTTCCGACTCGAGTTTTCTCCTTCTATATATATATTCGTATTTCCGGAGTCGCGAGTTCCGACTCAGACTTTCTTTTGGTCCCGATGTTCGCATTGGACCAATTGTTACATCGAGAATTCGAGTTCTCAAAAACTTGTTTCTCATTCGTTCTTTTATTTTGAAAATCCGGGTTCCGATTCGAGTTTTCTCCTTTTTATATATATTCGTATTTCCGGAGTCACGAGTTCCGACTCGGACTTCCTTTTGGTCCCGATGTTCGCATTGGACCAATTGGTACGGCGAGAATTCGAGTTCTCAAAAACTCGATTCTCATTCGTTCTTTTATTTTGAAAATCCAGGTTCCGACTCGAGTTTTCTCCTTTTATATATATATTTGTATTTCTAGAGTCACGAGTTCTGACTCGGACTTCCTTTTGGTCCCGATGTTCGCATTGGACCAATTGTTACGTCGAGAATTCGAGTTCTCAAAAACTCGATTCTCGTTCATTATTTTGTTATGAAAAAACGGGTTCCGACTCGAGTTTTCTCCTTTTATATATATATTTGTATTTCTAGAGTCACGAGTTCTGACTCGGACTTCCTTTTGGTCCCGATGTTCGCATTGGACCAATTGTTACGTCGAGAATTCGAGTTCTCAAATACTCGATTCTCATTTGTTCTTTTATTTTGAAAAACCGGGTTCCGACTCGAATTTTCTCCATTTATATATATATTCGTATTTCCGGAGTCGCGAGTTCTGAGTCAGACTTCCTTTTGGTCCCGATGTTCGCATTGGACCAATTTTTACATCGAGAATTCGAGTTCTAAAAAACTCGATTCTCATTTGTTTTTTTATTTTCAAAAACCATGTTACGACTCAAGTTTTCTCCATTTATATATATATTCGTATTTCCAGAGTCACGAGTTCCGACTCGGACTTCCTTTTGGTCTCGATGTTCGCATTGGACCAATTGTTGCATCGAGAATTCGAGTTCTCAAAACTCGATTCTCATTCGTTCTTTTATTTTGAAAAATCGGGTTTCGACTCGAGTTTTCTCCTTTTATATATATATTCGTTTTTCCGGAGTTGTGAGTTCCGACTCTGACTTCCTTTTAGTCCCCATGTTCGCATTGGACCAATTGTTACGTTGAGAATTCGAGTTCTCAAAAACTCGATTCTCATTCGTTCTTTTATTTTGAAAATCCGGGTTCCGACTCGAGTTTTCTCCTTTTTATATATATATATTCGTATTTCCGGAGTCGCGAGTTCGGACACGGACTTCCTTTTGGTCCCGATGTTCGCATTGGACCAATTGTTACGTCGAGAATTCGAGTTCTCAAAAACTCGATTCTCGTTCATTATTTTGTTATGAAAAAACGGGTTCCGACTCGAGTTTTCTCCTTTTATATATATATTTGTATTTCTAGAGTCACGAGTTCTGACTCGGACTTCCTTTTGGTCCCGATGTTCGCATTGGACCAATTGTTACGTCGAGAATTCGAGTTCTCAAATACTCGATTCTCATTTGTTCTTTTATTTTGAAAAACCGGGTTCCGACTCGAATTTTCTCCATTTATATATATATTCGTATTTCCGGAGTCGCGAGTTCTGAGTCAGACTTCCTTTTGGTCCCGATGTTCGCATTGGACCAATTTTTACATCGAGAATTCGAGTTCTAAAAAACTCGATTCTCATTTGTTTTTTTATTTTCAAAAACCATGTTACGACTCAAGTTTTCTCCATTTATATATATATTCGTATTTCCAGAGTCACGAGTTCTGACTCGGACTTCCTTTTGGTCCCGATGTTCGCATTGGACCAATTGTTGCATCGAGAATTCGAGTTCTCAAAACTCGATTCTCATTCGTTCTTTTATTTTGAAAAATCGGGTTCCGACTCGAGTTTTCTCCTTCTATATATATATTTGTATTTCCGGAGTCGCGAGTTCCGACTCAGACTTTCTTTTGGTCCCGATGTTCGCATTGGACCAATTGTTACATCGAGAATTCGAGTTCTCAAAAACTTGATTCTCATTCGTTCTTTTATTTTGAAAATCCGGGTTCCGACTCGAGTTTTCTCCTTTTTATATATATTCGTATTTCCGGAGTCACGAGTTCCGACTCGGACTTCCTTTTGGTCCCGATGTTCGCATTGGACCAATTGGTACGGCGAGAATTCGAGTTCTCAAAAACTCGATTCTCATTCGTTCTTTTATTTTGAAAAACTGAGTTCCGAATCGAGTTTTCTCATTTTATATATATTTGTATTTCCAGAGCCACGAGTTCTGACTCGGACTTCCTTTTGGTGACGATGTTCGCATTGGACCAATTGTTACATCGAGAATTCGAGTTCTCAAAAACTTGATTCTCATTCGTTCTTTTATTTTGAAAATCCGGGTTCCGACTCGAGTTTTCTCCTTTTTATATATATTCGTATTTCCGGAGTCACGAGTTCCGACTCGGACTTCCTTTTGGTCCCGATGTTCGCATTGGACCAATTGGTACGGCGAGAATTCGAGTTCTCAAAAACTCGATTCTCATTCGTTCTTTTATTTTGAAAAACCGAGTTCCGACTCGAGTTTTCTCCTTTTATATATATTTGTATTTCCAGAGCCACGAGTTCTGACTCGGACTTCCTTTTGGTGACGATGTTCGCATTGGACCAATTGTTACGTCGAGAATTTGAGTTCTCAAAAACTCGATTCTCATTTGTTCTTTTATTTTGAAAAACCGGGTTCCGACTCGAATTTTCTCCATTTATATATATATTCGTATTTCCAGAGTCGCGAGTTCTGAGTTAGACTTCCTTTTGGTCCCGATGTTCGCATTGGATCAATTTTTACATCGAGCATTCGAGTTCTAAAAAACTCGATTGTCATTTGTTTTTTTATTTTCAAAAACCATGTTCCGACTCGAGTTTTCTCCTTCTATATATATATTCGTATTTCCGGAGTCGCGAGTTCCGACTCAGACTTTCTTTTGGTCCCGATGTTCGCATTGGACCAATTGTTACATCGAGAATTCGAGTTCTCAAAAACTTGTTTCTCATTCGTTCTTTTATTTTGAAAATCCGGGTTCCGATTCGAGTTTTCTCCTTTTTATATATATTCGTATTTCCGGAGTCACGAGTTCCGACTCGGACTTCCTTTTGGTCCCGATGTTCGCATTGGACCAATTGGTACGGCGAGAATTCGAGTTCTCAAAAACTCGATTCTCATTCGTTCTTTTATTTTGAAAATCCAGGTTCCGACTCGAGTTTTCTCCTTTTATATATATATTTGTATTTCTAGAGTCACGAGTTCTGACTCGGACTTCCTTTTGGTCCCGATGTTCGCATTGGACCAATTGTTACGTCGAGAATTCGAGTTCTCAAAAACTCGATTCTCGTTCATTATTTTGTTATGAAAAAACGGGTTCCGACTCGAGTTTTCTCCTTTTATATATATATTTGTATTTCTAGAGTCACGAGTTCTGACTCGGACTTCCTTTTGGTCCCGATGTTCGCATTGGACCAATTGTTACGTCGAGAATTCGAGTTCTCAAATACTCGATTCTCATTTGTTCTTTTATTTTGAAAAACCGGGTTCCGACTCGAATTTTCTCCATTTATATATATATTCGTATTTCCGGAGTCGCGAGTTCTGAGTCAGACTTCCTTTTGGTCCCGATGTTCGCATTGGACCAATTTTTACATCGAGAATTCGAGTTCTAAAAAACTCGATTCTCATTTGTTTTTTTATTTTCAAAAACCATGTTACGACTCAAGTTTTCTCCATTTATATATATATTCGTATTTCCAGAGTCACGAGTTCCGACTCGGACTTCCTTTTGGTCTCGATGTTCGCATTGGACCAATTGTTGCATCGAGAATTCGAGTTCTCAAAACTCGATTCTCAATCGTTCTTTTATTTTGAAAAATCGGGTTTCGACTCGAGTTTTCTTCTTTTATATATATATTCGTTTTTTCGGAGTTGTGAGTTCCGACTCTGACTTCCTTTTAGTCCCCATGTTCGCATTGGACCAATTGTTACGTTGAGAATTCGAGTTCTCAAAAACTCGATTCTCATTCGTTCTTTTATTTTGAAAAATCGGGTTCCGACTCGAGTTTTCTCCTTCTATATATATATTTGTATTTCCGGAGTCGCGAGTTCCGACTCAGACTTTCTTTTGGTCCCGATGTTCGCATTGGACCAATTGTTACATCGAGAATTCGAGTTCTCAAAAACTTGATTCTCATTCGTTCTTTTATTTTGAAAATCCGGGTTCCGACTCGAGTTTTCTCCTTTTTATATATATTCGTATTTCCGGAGTCACGAGTTCCGACTCGGACTTCCTTTTGGTCCCGATGTTCGCATTGGACCAATTGGTACGGCGAGAATTCGAGTTCTCAAAAACTCGATTCTCATTCGTTCTTTTATTTTGAAAAACCGAGTTTCGAATCGAGTTTTCTCATTTTATATATATTTGTATTTCCAGAGCCACGAGTTCTGACTCGGACTTCCTTTTGGTGACGATGTTCGCATTGGACCAATTGTTACATCGAGAATTCGAGTTCTCAAAAACTTGATTCTCATTCGTTCTTTTATTTTGAAAATCCGGGTTCCGACTCGAGTTTTCTCCTTTTTATATATATTCGTATTTCCGGAGTCACGAGTTCCGACTCGGACTTCCTTTTGGTCCCGATGTTCGCATTGGACCAATTGGTACGGCGAGAATTCGAGTTCTCAAAAACTCGATTCTCATTCGTTCTTTTATTTTGAAAAACCGAGTTCCGACTCGAGTTTTCTCCTTTTATATATATTTGTATTTCCAGAGCCACGAGTTCTGACTCGGACTTCCTTTTGGTGACGATGTTCGCATTGGACCAATTGTTACGTCGAGAATTTGAGTTCTCAAAAACTCGATTCTCATTTGTTCTTTTATTTTGAAAAACCGGGTTCCGACTCGAATTTTCTCCATTTATATATATATTCGTATTTCCAGAGTCGCGAGTTCTGAGTTAGACTTCCTTTTGGTCCCGATGTTCGCATTGGATCAATTTTTACATCGAGCATTCGAGTTCTAAAAAACTCGATTCTCATTTGTTTTTTTATTTTCAAAAACCATGTTCCGACTCGAGTTTTCTCCTTCTATATATATATTCGTATTTCCGGAGTCGCGAGTTCCGACTCAGACTTTCTTTTGGTCCCGATGTTCGCATTGGACCAATTGTTACATCGAGAATTCGAGTTCTCAAAAACTTGATTCTCATTCGTTCTTTTATTTTGAAAATCCGGGTTCCGATTCGAGTTTTCTCCTTTTTATATATATTCGTATTTCCGGAGTCACGAGTTCCGACTCGGACTTCCTTTTGGTCCCGATGTTCGCATTGGACCAATTGGTACGGCGAGAATTCGAGTTCTCAAAAACTCGATTCTCATTCGTTCTTTTATTTTGAAAATCCAGGTTCCGACTCGAGTTTTCTCCTTTTTATATATATATATTCGTATTTCCGGAGTCGCGAGTTCGGACACGGACTTCCTTTTGGTCCCGATGTTCGCATTGGACCAATTGTTACGTCGAGAATTCGAGTTCTCAAAAACTCGATTCTCGTTCATTATTTTGTTATGAAAAAACGGGTTCCGACTCGAGTTTTCTCCTTTTATATATATATTTGTATTTCTAGAGTCACGAGTTCTGACTCGGACTTCCTTTTGGTCCCGATGTTCGCATTGGACCAATTGTTACGTCGAGAATTCGAGTTCTCAAATACTCGATTCTCATTTGTTCTTTTATTTTGAAAAACCGGGTTCCGACTCTAATTTTCTCCATTTATATATATATTCGTATTTCCGGAGTCGCGAGTTCTGAGTCAGACTTCCTTTTGGTCCCGATGTTCGCATTGGACCAATTTTTACATCGAGAATTCGAGTTCTAAAAAACTCGATTCTCATTTGTTTTTTTATTTTCAAAAACCATGTTACGACTCAAGTTTTCTCCATTTATATATATATTCGTATTTCCAGAGTCACGAGTTCCGACTCGGACTTCCTTTTGGTCCCGATGTTCGCATTGGACCAATTGTTGCATCGAGAATTCGAGTTCTCAAAACTCGATTCTCATTCGTTCTTTTATTTTGAAAAATCGGGTTTCGACTCGAGTTTTCTTCTTTTATATATATATTCGTTTTTTCGGAGTTGTGAGTTCCGACTCTGACTTCCTTTTAGTCCCCATGTTCGCATTGGACCAATTGTTACGTTGAGAATTCGAGTTCTCAAAAACTCGATTCTCATTCGTTCTTTTATTTTGAAAAATCGGGTTCCGACTCGAGTTTTCTCCTTCTATATATATATTTGTATTTCCGGAGTCGCGAGTTCCGACTCAGACTTTCTTTTGGTCCCGATGTTCGCATTGGACCAATTGTTACATCGAGAATTCGAGTTCTCAAAAACTTGATTCTCATTCGTTCTTTTATTTTGAAAATCCGGGTTCCGACTCGAGTTTTCTCCTTTTTATATATATTCGTATTTCCGGAGTCACGAGTTCCGACTCGGACTTCCTTTTGGTCCCGATGTTCGCATTGGACCAATTGGTACGGCGAGAATTCGAGTTCTCAAAAACTCGATTCTCATTCGTTCTTTTATTTTGAAAAACCGAGTTTCGAATCGAGTTTTCTCATTTTATATATATTTGTATTTCCAGAGCCACGAGTTCTGACTCGGACTTCCTTTTGGTGACGATGTTCGCATTGGACCAATTGTTACATCGAGAATTCGAGTTCTCAAAAACTTGATTCTCATTCGTTCTTTTATTTTGAAAATCCGGGTTCCGACTCGAGTTTTCTCCTTTTTATATATATTCGTATTTCCGGAGTCACGAGTTCCGACTCGGACTTCCTTTTGGTCCCGATGTTCGCATTGGACCAATTGGTACGGCGAGAATTCGAGTTCTCAAAAACTCGATTCTCATTCGTTCTTTTATTTTGAAAAACCGAGTTCCGACTCGAGTTTTCTCCTTTTATATATATTTGTATTTCCAGAGCCACGAGTTCTGACTCGGACTTCCTTTTGGTGACGATGTTCGCATTGGACCAATTGTTACGTCGAGAATTTGAGTTCTCAAAAACTCGATTCTCATTTGTTCTTTTATTTTGAAAAACCGGGTTCCGACTCGAATTTTCTCCATTTATATATATATTCGTATTTCCAGAGTCGCGAGTTCTGAGTTAGACTTCCTTTTGGTCCCGATGTTCGCATTGGATCAATTTTTACATCGAGCATTCGAGTTCTAAAAAACTCGATTGTCATTTGTTTTTTTATTTTCAAAAACCATGTTCCGACTCGAGTTTTCTCCTTCTATATATATATATTCGTATTTCCGGAGTCGCGAGTTCCGACTCAGACTTTCTTTTGGTCCCGATGTTCGCATTGGACCAATTGTTACATCGAGAATTCGAGTTCTCAAAAACTTGATTCTCATTCGTTCTTTTATTTTGAAAATCCGGGTTCCGATTCGAGTTTTCTCCTTTTTATATATATTCGTATTTCCGGAGTCACGAGTTCCGACTCGGACTTCCTTTTGGTCCCGATGTTCGCATTGGACCAATTGGTACGGCGAGAATTCGAGTTCTCAAAAACTCGATTCTCATTCGTTCTTTTATTTTGAAAATCCAGGTTCCGACTCGAGTTTTCTCCTTTTTATATATATATATTCGTATTTCCGGAGTCGCGAGTTCGGACACGGACTTCCTTTTGGTCCCGATGTTCGCATTGGACCAATTGTTACGTCGAGAATTCGAGTTCTCAAAAACTCGATTCTCGTTCATTATTTTGTTATGAAAAAACGGGTTCCGACTCGAGTTTTCTCCTTTTATATATATATTTGTATTTCTAGAGTCACGAGTTCTGACTCGGACTTCCTTTTGGTCCCGATGTTCGCATTGGACCAATTGTTACGTCGAGAATTCGAGTTCTCAAATACTCGATTCTCATTTGTTCTTTTATTTTGAAAAACCGGGTTCCGACTCGAATTTTCTCCATTTATATATATATTCGTATTTCCGGAGTCGCGAGTTCTGAGTCAGACTTCCTTTTGGTCCCGATGTTCGCATTGGACCAATTTTTACATCGAGAATTCGAGTTCTAAAAAACTCGATTCTCATTTGTTTTTTTATTTTCAAAAACCATGTTACGACTCAAGTTTTCTCCATTTATATATATATTCGTATTTCCAGAGTCACGAGTTCCGACTCGGACTTCCTTTTGGTCCCGATGTTCGCATTGGACCAATTGTTGCATCGAGAATTCGAGTTCTCAAAACTCGATTCTCATTCGTTCTTTTATTTTGAAAAATCGGGTTTCGACTCGAGTTTTCTTCTTTTATATATATATTCGTTTTTTCGGAGTTGTGAGTTCCGACTCTGACTTCCTTTTAGTCCCCATGTTCGCATTGGACCAATTGTTACGTTGAGAATTCGAGTTCTCAAAAACTCGATTCTCATTCGTTCTTTTATTTTGAAAAATCGGGTTCCGACTCGAGTTTTCTCCTTCTATATATATATTTGTATTTCCGGAGTCGCGAGTTCCGACTCAGACTTTCTTTTGGTCCCGATGTTCGCATTGGACCAATTGTTACATCGAGAATTCGAGTTCTCAAAAACTTGATTCTCATTCGTTCTTTTATTTTGAAAATCCGGGTTCCGACTCGAGTTTTCTCCTTTTTATATATATTCGTATTTCCGGAGTCACGAGTTCCGACTCGGACTTCCTTTTGGTCCCGATGTTCGCATTGGACCAATTGGTACGACGAGAATTCGAGTTCTCAAAAACTCGATTCTCATTCGTTCTTTTATTTTGAAAAACCGAGTTTCGAATCGAGTTTTCTCATTTTATATATATTTGTATTTCCAGAGCCACGAGTTCTGACTCGGACTTCCTTTTGGTGACGATGTTCGCATTGGACCAATTGTTACATCGAGAATTCGAGTTCTCAAAAACTTGATTCTCATTCGTTCTTTTATTTTGAAAATCCGGGTTCCGACTCGAGTTTTCTCCTTTTTATATATATTCGTATTTCCGGAGTCACGAGTTCCGACTCGGACTTCCTTTTGGTCCCGATGTTCGCATTGGACCAATTGGTACGGCGAGAATTCGAGTTCTCAAAAACTCGATTCTCATTCGTTCTTTTATTTTGAAAAACCGAGTTCCGACTCGAGTTTTCTCCTTTTATATATATTTGTATTTCCAGAGCCACGAGTTCTGACTCGGACTTCCTTTTGGTGACGATGTTCGCATTGGACCAATTGTTACGTCGAGAATTTGAGTTCTCAAAAACTCGATTCTCATTTGTTCTTTTATTTTGAAAAACCGGGTTCCGACTCGAATTTTCTCCATTTATATATATATTCGTATTTCCAGAGTCGCGAGTTCTGAGTTAGACTTCCTTTTGGTCCCGATGTTCGCATTGGATCAATTTTTACATCGAGCATTCGAGTTCTAAAAAACTCGATTGTCATTTGTTTTTTTATTTTCAAAAACCATGTTCCGACTCGAGTTTTCTCCTTCTATATATATATTCGTATTTCCGGAGTCGCGAGTTCCGACTCAGACTTTCTTTTGGTCCCGATGTTCGCATTGGACCAATTGTTACATCGAGAATTCGAGTTCTCAAAAACTTGATTCTCATTCGTTCTTTTATTTTGAAAATCCGGGTTCCGACTCGAGTTTTCTCCTTTTTATATATATTCGTATTTCCGGAGTCACGAGTTCCGACTCGGACTTCCTTTTGGTCCCGATGTTCGCATTGGACCAATTGGTACGACGAGAATTCGAGTTCTCAAAAACTCGATTCTCATTCGTTCTTTTATTTTGAAAAACCGAGTTTCGAATCGAGTTTTCTCATTTTATATATATTTGTATTTCCGGAGTCGCGAGTTCTGACTCGGACTTCCTTTTGGTGACGATGTTCGCATTGGACCAATTGTTACATCGAGAATTCGAGTTCTCAAAAACTTGATTCTCATTCGTTCTTTTATTTTGAAAATCCGGGTTCCGACTCGAGTTTTCTCCTTTTTATATATATTCGTATTTCCGGAGTCACGAGTTCCGACTCGGACTTCCTTTTGGTCCCGATGTTCGCATTGGACCAATTGGTACGGCGAGAATTCGAGTTCTCAAAAACTCGATTCTCATTCGTTCTTTTATTTTGAAAAACCGAGTTCCGACTCGAGTTTTCTCCTTTTATATATATTTGTATTTCCAGAGCCACGAGTTCTGACTCGGACTTCCTTTTGGTGACGATGTTCGCATTGGACCAATTGTTACGTCGAGAATTTGAGTTCTCAAAAACTCGATTCTCATTTGTTCTTTTATTTTGAAAAACCGGGTTCCGACTCGAATTTTCTCCATTTATATATATATTCGTATTTCCAGAGTCGCGAGTTCTGAGTTAGACTTCCTTTTGGTCCCGATGTTCGCATTGGATCAATTTTTACATCGAGCATTCGAGTTCTAAAAAACTCGATTGTCATTTGTTTTTTTATTTTCAAAAACCATGTTCCGACTCGAGTTTTCTCCTTCTATATATATATTCGTATTTCCGGAGTCGCGAGTTCCGACTCAGACTTTCTTTTGGTCCCGATGTTCGCATTGGACCAATTGTTACATCGAGAATTCGAGTTCTCAAAAACTTGATTCTCATTCGTTCTTTTATTTTGAAAATCCGGGTTCCGATTCGAGTTTTCTCCTTTTTATATATATTCGTATTTCCGGAGTCACGAGTTCCGACTCGGACTTCCTTTTGGTCCCGATGTTCGCATTGGACCAATTGGTACGGCGAGAATTCGAGTTCTCAAAAACTCGATTCTCATTCGTTCTTTTATTTTGAAAATCCAGGTTCCGACTCGAGTTTTCTCCTTTTTATATATATATATATTCGTATTTCCGGAGTCGCGAGTTCGGACACGGACTTCCTTTTGGTCCCGATGTTCGCATTGGACCAATTGTTACGTCGAGAATTCGAGTTCTCAAAAACTCGATTCTCGTTCATTATTTTGTTATGAAAAAACGGGTTCCGACTCGAGTTTTCTCCTTTTATATATATATTTGTATTTCTAGAGTCACGAGTTCTGACTCGGACTTCCTTTTGGTCCCGATGTTCGCATTGGACCAATTGTTACGTCGAGAATTCGAGTTCTCAAATACTCGATTCTCATTTGTTCTTTTATTTTGAAAAACCGGGTTCCGACTCGAATTTTCTCCATTTATATATATATTCGTATTTCCGGAGTCGCGAGTTCTGAGTCAGACTTCCTTTTGGTCCCGATGTTCGCATTGGACCAATTTTTACATCGAGAATTCGAGTTCTAAAAAACTCGATTCTCATTTGTTTTTTTATTTTCAAAAACCATGTTACGACTCAAGTTTTCTCCATTTATATATATATTCGTATTTCCAGAGTCACGAGTTCCGACTCGGACTTCCTTTTGGTCCCGATGTTCGCATTGGACCAATTGTTGCATCGAGAATTCGAGTTCTCAAAACTCGATTCTCATTCGTTCTTTTATTTTGAAAAATCGGGTTTCGACTCGAGTTTTCTTCTTTTATATATATATTCGTTTTTTCGGAGTTGTGAGTTCCGACTCTGACTTCCTTTTAGTCCCCATGTTCGCATTGGACCAATTGTTACGTTGAGAATTCGAGTTCTCAAAAACTCGATTCTCATTCGTTCTTTTATTTTGAAAAATCGGGTTCCGACTCGAGTTTTCTCCTTCTATATATATATTTGTATTTCCGGAGTCGCGAGTTCCGACTCAGACTTTCTTTTGGTCCCGATGTTCGCATTGGACCAATTGTTACATCGAGAATTCGAGTTCTCAAAAACTTGATTCTCATTCGTTCTTTTATTTTGAAAATCCGGGTTCCGACTCGAGTTTTCTCCTTTTTATATATATTCGTATTTCCGGAGTCACGAGTTCCGACTCGGACTTCCTTTTGGTCCCGATGTTCGCATTGGACCAATTGGTACGGCGAGAATTCGAGTTCTCAAAAACTCGATTCTCATTCGTTCTTTTATTTTGAAAAACCGAGTTCCGAATCGAGTTTTCTCATTTTATATATATTTGTATTTCCAGAGCCACGAGTTCTGACTCGGACTTCCTTTTGGTGACGATGTTCGCATTGGACCAATTGTTACATCGAGAATTCGAGTTCTCAAAAACTTGATTCTCATTCGTTCTTTTATTTTGAAAATCCGGGTTCCGACTCGAGTTTTCTCCTTTTTATATATATTCGTATTTCCGGAGTCACGAGTTCCGACTCGGACTTCCTTTTGGTCCCGATGTTCGCATTGGACCAATTGGTACGGCGAGAATTCGAGTTCTCAAAAACTCGATTCTCATTCGTTCTTTTATTTTGAAAAACCGAGTTCCGACTCGAGTTTTCTCCTTTTATATATATTTGTATTTCCAGAGCCACGAGTTCTGACTCGGACTTCCTTTTGGTGACGATGTTCGCATTGGACCAATTGTTACGTCGAGAATTTGAGTTCTCAAAAACTCGATTCTCATTTGTTCTTTTATTTTGAAAAACCGGGTTCCGACTCGAATTTTCTCCATTTATATATATATTCGTATTTCCAGAGTCGCGAGTTCTGAGTTAGACTTCCTTTTGGTCCCGATGTTCGCATTGGATCAATTTTTACATCGAGCATTCGAGTTCTAAAAAACTCGATTGTCATTTGTTTTTTTATTTTCAAAAACCATGTTCCGACTCGAGTTTTCTCCTTCTATATATATATATTCGTATTTCCGGAGTCGCGAGTTCCGACTCAGACTTTCTTTTGGTCCCGATGTTCGCATTGGACCAATTGTTACATCGAGAATTCGAGTTCTCAAAAACTTGATTCTCATTCGTTCTTTTATTTTGAAAATCCGGGTTCCGATTCGAGTTTTCTCCTTTTTATATATATTCGTATTTCCGGAGTCACGAGTTCCGACTCGGACTTCCTTTTGGTCCCGATGTTCGCATTGGACCAATTGGTACGGCGAGAATTCGAGTTCTCAAAAACTCGATTCTCATTCGTTCTTTTATTTTGAAAATCCAGGTTCCGACTCGAGTTTTCTCCTTTTTATATATATATATTCGTATTTCCGGAGTCGCGAGTTCGGACACGGACTTCCTTTTGGTCCCGATGTTCGCATTGGACCAATTGTTACGTCGAGAATTCGAGTTCTCAAAAACTCGATTCTCGTTCATTATTTTGTTATGAAAAAACGGGTTCCGACTCGAGTTTTCTCCTTTTATATATATATTTGTATTTCTAGAGTCACGAGTTCTGACTCGGACTTCCTTTTGGTCCCGATGTTCGCATTGGACCAATTGTTACGTCGAGAATTCGAGTTCTCAAATACTCGATTCTCATTTGTTCTTTTATTTTGAAAAACCGGGTTCCGACTCGAATTTTCTCCATTTATATATATATTCGTATTTCCGGAGTCGCGAGTTCTGAGTCAGACTTCCTTTTGGTCCCGATGTTCGCATTGGACCAATTTTTACATCGAGAATTCGAGTTCTAAAAAACTCGATTCTCATTTGTTTTTTTATTTTCAAAAACCATGTTACGACTCAAGTTTTCTCCATTTATATATATATTCGTATTTCCAGAGTCACGAGTTCCGACTCGGACTTCCTTTTGGTCTCGATGTTCGCATTGGACCAATTGTTGCATCGAGAATTCGAGTTCTCAAAACTCGATTCTCATTCGTTCTTTTATTTTGAAAAATCGGGTTTCGACTCGAGTTTTCTCCTTTTATATATATATTCGTTTTTCCGGAGTTGTGAGTTCCGACTCTGACTTCCTTTTAGTCCCCATGTTCGCATTGGACCAATTGTTACGTTGAGAATTCGAGTTCTCAAAAACTCGATTCTCATTCGTTCTTTTATTTTGAAAAATCGGGTTCCTACTCGAGTTTTCTCCTTCTATATATATATTTGTATTTTCGGAGTCGCGAGTTCCGACTCAGACTTTCTTTTGGTCCCGATGTTCGCATTGGACCAATTGTTACATCGAGAATTCGAGTTCTCAAAAACTTGATTCTCATTCGTTCTTTTATTTTGAAAATCTGGGTTCCGACTCGAGTTTTCTCCTTTTTATATATATTCGTATTTCCGGAGTCACGAGTTCCGACTCGGACTTCCTTTTGGTCCCGATGTTTGCATTGGACCAATTGGTACGGCGAGAATTCGAGTTCTCAAAAACTCGATTCTCATTCGTTCTTTTATTTTGAAAAACCGAGTTCCGACTCGAGTTTTCTCCTTTTATATATATTTGTATTTCCAGAGCCACGAGTTCTGACTCGGACTTCCTTTTGGTGACGATGTTCGCATTGGACCAATTGTTACGTCGAGAATTCGAGTTCTCAAATACTCGATTCTCATTTGTTCTTTTATTTTGAAAAACCGGGTTCCGACTCGAATTTTCTCCATTTATATATATATTCGTATTTCCAGAGTCGCGAGTTCTGAGTTAGACTTCCTTTTGGTCCCGATGTTCGCATTGGACCAATTTTTACATCGAGAATTCGAGTTCTAAAAAACTCGATTCTCATTTGTTTTTTTATTTTCAAAAACCATGTTCCGACTCGAGTTTTCTCCATTTATATATATATTCGTATTTCCGGAGTCACGAGTTCTGACTCGGACTTCCTTTTGGTCCCGATGTTCGCATTGGACAAATTGTTACATCGAGAATTCGAGTTCTCATAAACTCGATTCTCATTCGTACTTTTATTTTGAAAAACTGGGTTCTGACTCGAGTTTTCTCCTTTATATATATATATATATATATATATATATATATATATATATATATATATATATATATATATATATATATATTCGTATTTTCGGAGTCGCAAATTCCGACTCGGACTTCCTTTTGGTCCCGATGTTCGCATTAGACCAATTGTTATGTCGAGAAATCAAGTTCTCAAGAACTTGATTCTCATTCGTTCTTTTATTTTGAAAAATCAGGTTCCGACTCGAGTTTTCTCCTTCTATATATATATTCGTATTTTCGGAGTTGCGAGTTCCGACTCGGACTTCCTTTTGGTCCCAATGTTCGCATTGGACCAATTGTTACATCGAGAATTCGAGTTCTCAAAAACTCGATTCTCATTTGTTTTTTTATTTTACAAAATCGTGTTCTGACTCGAGTTTTCTCCTTTTATATATATATATACATATTCGTATTTCCGGAGTCACGAGTTCCGACTCGGACTTCCTTTTGGTCCCGATGTTCGCATTGGACCAATTGTTATATCGAGAATTCGAGTTCTCAAAAATTCGGTTCTCATACGTTCTTTAATTTTGAAAAATCAGGTTCCGACTCGAGTTTTCTCCTCTTATATATATATATATTCGTATTTCTGGAGTCGCGAGTTTCGACTCAGACTTTCTTTTGGTCCCGATGTTCTTGTTGGACCAATTCTTACGTCAAGAATTCGAGTTCTCAAAAACTCGATTCTCATTCGTTCTTTAATTTTAAAAAACCGGGCTCCGACTCGAGTTTTCTCCTTTTATATATATTCGTATTTCCGGAGTCACGAGTTCCAACTCGGACTTCCTTTTGGTCGCGATGTTCGCATTGGACCAATTGTTACGTCGAGAATTAAAGTTCTCAAAAATTCATATCTCATTCGTTCTTTTACTTTGAAAAACTGGGTTTCGACTCGAGTTTTCTCCTTTTATATATATATTCATATTTCCGGAGTCGCGAGTTCCTACTCGGACTTCCTTTTGGTCCCAATGTTCGCATTAGACCAATTGTTACATCGAGAATTCGAGTTCTCAAAAACTCGATTCTCATTCGTTTTTTTATTTTAAAAAACCGTGTTCCGACTCGAGTTTTCTCCATTTATATATATATATATTGGTATTTCCGTAGTCACGAGTTTTGACTCAGACTTCCTTTTGGTCCCGATGTTCGCATTGGACCAATTGTTAAATCAAGAATTCGAGTTCTCAAAAACTCGATTCTCATTCATTCTTTTATTTTGAAAAATCGGGTTGCGACTCGAGTTTTCTCCTTTTATATATATATTCGTATTTCCAAAGTCTTGAGTTCTGACTCGGACTTCCTTTTGGACGCGATGTTCGCAGTGGACCAATTGTTACGTCGAGAATTCGAGTTCTCAAAAACTCGATTCTCATTCGTTCTTTTATTTTGAAAAACTGGGTTCCGACACGAGTTTTCTCCTTTTATATATATATTCATATTTCCGTAGTCTCGAGTTCCGACTCGGACTTCCTTTTGGTCCCGATGTTGATATTGGACCAATTGTTACATCGAGAATTCGAGTTCTCAAAAACTCGATTCTCATTCGTACTTTTATTTTGAAAAATCGGGTTCTGACTCGAGTTTTCTCCTTTATATATATATCTATATATTCGTATTTTCGGAGTCGCAAATTCTGACTCGGACTTCCTTTTGGTCCCGATGTTCGCATTGGACCAATTGTTACGTCGAGAAATCAAGTTCTCAAAAACTTGATTCTCATTCGTTCTTTTATTTTGAAAAATCAGGTTCCGACTCGAGTTTTCTCTTTCTATATATATATTCGTATTTCCGGAGTTGCGAGTTCCGACTCAAACTTTCTTTTGTCCCGATGTTTGCATTGGAACAATTGTTACATCGAGAATTCGAGTTATCAAAAACTCGATTCTCATTCGTTCTTTTATTTTGAAAATCCGGGTTCCGACTCGAGTTTTCTCCTTTTTATATATATATATATTCGTATTTCCGGAGTCGCGAGTTCGGACACGGACTTCCTTTTGGTCCCGATGTTCGCATTGGACCAATTGTTACGTCGAGAATTCGAGTTCTCAAAAACTCGATTCTCGTTCATTATTTTGTTATGAAAAAACAGGTTCCGACTCGAGTTTTCTCCTTTTATATATATATTTGTATTTCTAGAGTCACGAGTTCTGACTCGGACTTCCTTTTGGTCCCGATGTTCGCATTGGACCAATTGTTACGTCGAGAATTCGAGTTCTCAAATACTCGATTCTCATTTGTTCTTTTATTTTGAAAAACCGGGTTCCGACTCGAATTTTCTCCATTTATATATATATTCGTATTTCCGGAGTCGCGAGTTCTGAGTCAGACTTCCTTTTGGTCCCGATGTTCGCATTGGACCAATTTTTACATCGAGAATTCGAGTTCTAAAAAACTCGATTCTCATTTGTTTTTTTATTTTCAAAAACCATGTTACGACTCAAGTTTTCTCCATTTATATATATATTCGTATTTCCAGAGTCACGAGTTCCGACTCGGACTTCCTTTTGGTCTCGATGTTCGCATTGGACCAATTGTTGCATCGAGAATTCGAGTTCTCAAAACTCGATTCTCATTCGTTCTTTTATTTTGAAAAATCGGGTTTCGACTCGAGTTTTCTCCTTTTATATATATATATTCGTTTTTCCGGAGTTGTGAGTTCCGACTCTGACTTCCTTTTAGTCCCCATGTTCGCATTGGACCAATTGTTACGTTGAGAATTCGAGTTCTCAAAAACTCGATTCTCATTCGTTCTTTTATTTTGAAAAATCGGGTTCCGACTCGAGTTTTCTCCTTCTATATATATATTCGTATTTCCGGAGTCGCGAGTTCCGACTCAGACTTTCTTTTGGTCCCGATGTTCGCATTGGACCAATTGTTACATCGAGAATTCGAGTTCTCAAAAATTTGATTCTCATTTGTTCTTTTATTTTGAAAATCCGGGTTCCGACTCGAGTTTTCTCCTTTTTATATATATTCGTATTTCCGGAGTCACGAGTTCCGACTCGGACTTCCTTTTGGTCCCGATGTTCGCATTGGACCAATTGGTACGGCGAGAATTCGAGTTCTCAAAAACTCGATTCTCATTCGTTCTTTTATTTTGAAAAACCGAGTTCCGACTCGAGTTTTCTCCTTTTATATATATTTGTATTTCCAGAGCCACGAGTTTTGACTCGGACTTCCTTTTGGTGACGATGTTCGCATTGGACCAATTGTTACGTCGAGAATTCGAGTTCTCAAAAACTCGATTCTCATTTGTTCTTTTATTTTGAAAAACCGGGTTCCGACTCGAATTTTCTCCATTTATATATATATTCGTATTTCCAGAGTCGCGAGTTCTGAGTTAGACTTCCTTTTGGTCCCGATGTTCGCATTGGACCAATTTTTACATCGAAAATTGGTCCACTCAAAAACTCGATTCTCATTTGTTTTTTTATTTTCAAAAACCATGTTCCGACTCGAGTTTTCTCCATTTATATAGATATTCGTATTTCCGGAGTCACGAGTTCCGACTCGGACTTCCTTTTGGTCCCGATGTTCGCATTGGACCAATTGTTGCATCGAGAATTCGAGTTCTCAAAAACTCGATTCTCATTCGTTCTTTTATTTTGAAAAACCGAGTTCCGACTCGAGTTTTCTCCTTTTATATATATTTGTATTTCCAGAGCCACGAGTTTTGACTCGGACTTCCTTTTGGTGACGATGTTCGCATTGGACCAATTGTTACGTCGAGAATTCGAGTTCTCAAAAACTCGATTCTCATTTGTTCTTTTATTTTGAAAAACCGGGTTCCGACTCGAATTTTCTCCATTTATATATATATTCGTATTTCCAGAGTCGCGAGTTCTGAGTTAGACTTCCTTTTGGTCCCGATGTTCGCATTGGACCAATTTTTACATCGAGAATTCGAGTTCTAAAAAACTCGATTCTCATTTGTTTTTTTATTTTCAAAAACCATGTTCCGACTCGAGTTTTCTCCATTTATATATATATTCGTATTTCCGGAGTCACGAGTTCCGACTCGGACTTCCTTTTGGTCCCGATGTTCGCATTGGACAAATTGTTACATCGAGAATTCGAGTTCTCGTAAACTCGATTCTCATTCGTACTTTTATTTTGAAAAATCGGGTTCTGACTCGAGTTTTCTCCTTTATATATATATATATATATATATATATATATATATATATATATATATATATATATATATATATATATATATATATATATATATATATATTCGTATTTTCGGACTCGCAAATTCCGACTCGGACTTCCTTTTGGTCCCGATGTTCGCATTGGACCAATTGTTACGTCGAGAAATCAAGTTCTCAAAAACTTGATTCTCATTCGTTCTTTTATTTTGAAAAATAAGGTTCCGACTCGAGTTTTCTCCTTCTATATATATTCGTATTTCTGGAGTCGCGAGTTCCGACTCAGACTTTCTTTTTGTCCCGATGTTTGCATTGGAACAATTGTTACATCGAGAATTCGAGTTCTCAAAAACTCGATTCTCATTCGTTCTTTTATTTTGAAAATCCGGGTTCCGACTTGAGTTTTCTCCTTTTTATATATATATATTCGTATTTCCGGAGTCGCGAGTTCGGACACGGACTTCCTTTTGGTCCCGATGTTCGCATTGTACCAATTGTTACGTCGAGAATTCAAGTTCTCAAAAACTCGAATCTCGTTCATTATTTTGTTTTGAAAAACCGGGTTCCGACTCGAGTTTTCTCCTTTTATATATATATTTGTATTTCTAGAGTCACGAGTTCTGTCTCGGACTTCCATTTGGTCCCGATGTTCGCATTGGACCAATTGTTACGTCGAGAATTCGAGTTCTCAAATACTCGATTCTCATTTGTTCTTTTATTTTGAAAAATCAGGTTCCGACTCGAATTTTCTCCATTTATATATATATTCGTATTACCGGAGTCGCGAGTTCTGAGTCAGACTTCCTTTTGTTCCCTATGTTCGCATTGGACCAATTTTTACATCGAGAATTCGAGTTCTAAAAAACTCGATTCTCATTCGTTCTTTTATTTTGAAAAACTGGGTTCCGACACGAGTTTTCTCCTTTTATATATATATTCATATTTCCGTAGTCGCGAGTTCCGACTCGGACTTCCTTTTGGTCCCGATGTTGATATTGGACCAATTGTTACATCGAGAATTCGAGTTCTCAAAAACTCGATTCTCATTCGTACTTTTATTTTGAAAAACCGGGTTCTGACTCGAGTTTTCTCCTTTATATATATATCTATATATTCGTATTTTCGGAGTCGCAAATTCTGACTCGGACTTCCTTTTGGTCCCGATGTTCGCATTAGACCAATTGTTACGTCGAGAAATCAAGTTCTCAAAAACTTGATTCTCATTCGTTCTTTTATTTTGAAAAATCAGGTTCCGACTCGAGTTTTCTCTTTCTATATATATATTCGTATTTCCGGAGTTGCGAGTTCCGACTCAAACTTTCTTTTTGTCCCGATGTTTGCATTGGAACAATTGTTACATCGAGAATTCGAGTTCTCAAAAACTCGATTCTCATTCGTTCTTTTATTTTGAAAATCCAGGTTCCGACTCGAGTTTTCTCCTTTTTATATATATATATTCGTATTTCCGGAGTCGCGAGTTCGGACACGGACTTCCTTTTGGTCCCGATGTTCGCATTGGACCAATTGTTACGTCGAGAATTCGAGTTCTCAAAAACTCGATTCTCGTTCATTATTTTGTTATGAAAAAACGGGTTCCGACTCGAGTTTTCTCCTTTTATATATATATTTGTATTTCTAGAGTCACGAGTTCTGACTCGGACTTCCTTTTGGTCCCGATGTTCGCATTGGACCAATTGTTACGTCGAGAATTCGAGTTCTCAAATACTCGATTCTCATTTGTTCTTTTATTTTGAAAAACCGGGTTCCGACTCGAATTTTCTCCATTTATATATATATTCGTATTTCCGGAGTCGCGAGTTCTGAGTCAGACTTCCTTTTGGTCCCGATGTTCGCATTGGACCAATTTTTACATCGAGAATTCGAGTTCTAAAAAACTCGATTCTCATTTGTTTTTTTATTTTCAAAAACCATGTTACGACTCAAGTTTTCTCCATTTATATATATATTCGTATTTCCAGAGTCACGAGTTCTGACTCGGACTTCCTTTTGGTCCCGATGTTCGCATTGGACCAATTGTTGCATCGAGAATTCGAATTCTCAAAAACTCGATTCTCATTCATTCTTTTATTTTGAAAAATCGGGTTTCGACTCGAGTTTTCTCCTTTTAAATATATATTCGTTTTTTCGGAGTCGTGAGTTCCGACTCTGACTTCCTTTTAGTCCCGATGTTCGCATTGGACCAATTGTTACGTTGAGAATTCGAGTTCTCAAAAACTTGATTCTCATTCGTTCTTTAATTTTGAAAAACCGGGCTCCGACTCGAGTTTTCTCCTTTTTATATATATATTTATATTTCCGGAGTTGCGAGTTCCGACTCGGACTTCCTTTTGGTCCCGATGTTCGCATTGGACCAATTGGTACGGCGAGAATTCGAGTTCTCAAAACCTCGATTCTCATTCGTTCTTTAATTTTGAAAAACCGAGTTCCGAATCGAGTTTTTTCCTTTTATATATATTTGTATTTCCAGAGCCACGAGTTCTGACTCAGACTTCCTTTTGGTGACGATGTTCGCATTGGACCAATTGTTACGTCGAGAATTCGAGTTCTCAAAAACTCGATTCTCATTTGTTCTTTTATTTTGAAAAACAGGGTTCCGACTCGAATTTTCTCCATTTATATATATATTCGTATTTCCAGAGTCGCGAGTTCTGAGTTAGACTTCCTTTTGGTCCCGATGTTCGCATTGGACCAATTTTTACATCGAGAATTCGAGTTCTAAAAAACTCGATTCTCATTTGTTTTTTTATTTTCAAAAACCATGTTCCGACTCGAGTTTTCTCCATTTATATATATATTCGTATTTCCGGAGTCACGAGTTCCGACTCGGACTTCCTTTTGGTCCCGATGTTCGCATTGGACAAATTGTTACATCGAGAATTTGAGTTCTCATAAACTCGATTCTCATTCGTACTTTTATTTTGAAAAACCGGGTTCTAACTCGAGTTTTCTCCTTTATATATATTCGTATTTCCGGAGTCGCAAATTCCGACTCGGACTTCCTTTTGGTCCCGATGTTCGCATTGGACCAATTGTTACGTCGAGAAATCAAGTTCTCAAAAACTTGATTCTCATTCGTTCTTTTATTTTGAAAAATCAGGTTCCGACTCGAGTTTTCTCCTTCTATATATATATTCGTATTTCTGGAGTTGCGAGTTCCGACTCAGACTTTCTTTTTGTCCCGATGTTTGCATTGGAACAATTGTTACATCGAGAATTCGAGTTCTCAAAAACTCGATTCTCATTCGTTCTTTTATTTTGAAAATCTGGGTTCCGACTCGAGTTTTCTCCTTTTTATATATATATATTCGTATTTCCGAAGTCGCGAGTTCGAACACGGACTTCCTTTTGGTCCCGATGTTCGCATTGGACCAATTGTTACGTCGAGAATTCAAGTTCTCAAAAACTCGAATCTCGTTCATTATTTTGTTTTGAAAAACTGGGTTCCGACTCGAGTTTTCTCCTTTTATATATATATTTGTATTTCTAGAGTCACGAGTTCTGTCTCGGACTTCCATTTGGTCCCGATGTTCGCATTGGACCAATTGTTACGTCGAGAATTTGAGTTCTCAAATACTCGATTCTCATTTGTTCTTTTATTTTGAAAAACCGGGTTCCGACTCGAATTTTCTCCATTTATATATATATTCGTATTACCGGAGTCGCGAGTTCTGAGTCAGACTTCCTTTTGTTCCCGATGTTCGCATTGGACCAATTTTTACATCGAGAATTCGAGTTCTAAAAAACTCGATTCTCATTTGTTTTTTTATTTTCAAAAACCATGTTACGACTTAAGTTTTCTCCATTTATATATATATTCGTATTTCCAGAGTCACGAGTTCCTACTCGGACTTCCTTTTGGTCCCGATGTTCGCATTGGACTAATTGTTGCATCGAGAATTCGAGTTCACAAAAACTCGATTCTCATTCATTCTTTTATTTTGAAAAATCGGGTTTCGACTCGAGTTTTCTCCTTTTAAATATATATTCGTTTTTTCGGAGTCGTGAGTTCCGACTCTGACTTCCTTTTAGGCCCGATGTTCGCATTGGACCAATTGTTACGTTGAGAATTCGAGTTCTCAAAAACTTGATTCTCATTCGTTCTTTAATTTTGAAAAACCGGGCTTCGACTCGAGTTTTCTCCTTTTTATATATATATTTATATTTCCGGAGTCGCGAGTTCCGACTCGGACTTCCTTTTGGTCCCGATGTTCGCATTGGAGCAATTGGTACGGCGAGAATTCGAGTTCTCAAAAACTCGATTCTCATTCGTTCTTTTATTTTGAAAAACCGAGTTCCGACTCGAATTTTCTCCATTTATATATATATTCGTATTTCCGGAGTCGCGAGTTCTGAGTTAGACTTCCTTTTGGTCCCGATGTTCGCATTGGACCAATTTTTACATCGAGAATTCGAGTTCTAAAAAACTCGATTCTCATTTGTTTTTTTATTTTCAAAAACCATGTTCCGACTCGAGTTTTCTCCATTTATATATATATTCGTATTTCCGGAGTCACGAGTTCCGACTCGGACTTCCTTTTGGTCCCGATGTTCGCATTGGACAAATTGTTACATCGAGAATTCGAGTTCTCAAAAACTTGATTCTCATTCGTACTTTTATTTTGAAAAACCGGGTTCTGACTCAAGTTTTCTCCTTTATATATATATATATTCGTATTTCCGGAGTCGCAAATTCCGACTCGGACTTCCTTTTGGTCCCGATGTTCTCATTGGACCAATTGTTACGTCGAGAAATCAAGTTCTCAAAAACTTGATTCTCATTCGTTCTTTTATTTTGAAAAATCAGGTTCCGACTCGAGTTTTCTCCTTCTATATATATATTCGTATTTCTGGAGTTGCGAGTTCCGACTCAGACTTTCTTTTTGTCCCGATGTTTGCATTGGAACAATTGTTAGATCGAGAATTCGAGTTCTCAAAAACTCGATTCTCATTCGTTCTTTTATTTTGAAAATCCGGGTTCCGACTCGAGTTTTCTCCTTTTTATATATATATATATTCGTATTTCCGGAGTCGCGAGTTCGGACACAGACTTCCTTTTGGTCCCGATGTTCGCATTGGACCAATTGTTACGTCGAGAATTCAAGTTCTCAAAAACTCGAATCTCGTTCATTATTTTGTTTTGAAAAACCGGGTTCCGACTCGAGTTTTCTCCTTTTATATATATATTTGTATTTCTAGAGTCACGAGTTCTGTCTCAAACTTCCATTTGGTCCCGATGTTCGCATTGGACCAATTGTTACGTCGAGAATTCGAGTTCTCAAATACTCGATTCTCATTTGTTCTTTTATTTTGAAAAACCGGGTTCCGACTCGAATTTTCTCCATTTATATATATATTCGTATTACCGGAGTCGCGAGTTCTGAGTCAGACTTCCTTTTGTTCCCGATGTTCGCATTGGACCAATTTTTACATCGAGAATTCGAGTTCTAAAAAACTCGATTCTCATTTGTTTTTTTATTTTCAAAAACCATGTTACGACTTAAGTTTTCTCCATTTATATATATATTCGTATTTCCAGAGTCACGAGTTCCTACTCGGACTTCCTTTTGGTCCCGATGTTCGCATTGGACTAATTGTTGCATCGAGAATTCGAGTTCACAAAAACTCGATTCTCATTCATTCTTTTATTTTGAAAAATCGGGTTTCGACTCGAGTTTTCTCCTTTTAAATATATATTCGTTTTTCCAGAGTCGTGAGTTCCGACTCTGACTTCCTTTTAGTCCCGATGTTCGCATTGGACCAATTGTTACGTTGAGAATTCGAGTTCTCAAAAACTTGATTCTCATTCGTTCTTTAATTTTGAAATACCGGGCTCCGACTCGAGTTTTCTCCTTTTTATATATATATTTATATTTCCGGAGTCGCGAGTTCCGACTCGGACTTCGTTTTGGTCCCGATGTTCGCATTGGAGCAATTGGTACGGCGAGAATTCGAGTTCTCAAAAACTCGATTCTCATTTGTTCTTTTATTTTGAAAAACCGAGTTCCGACTCGAATTTTCTCCATTTATATATATATTCGTATTTCCGGAGTCGCGAGTTCTGAGTTAGACTTCCTTTTGGTCCCGATGTTCGCATTGGACCAATTTTTACATCGAGAATTCGAGTTCTAAAAAACTCGATTCTCATTTGTTTTTTTATTTTCAAAAACCATGTTCCGACTCGAGTTTTCTCCATTTATATATATATTCGTATTTCCGGAGTCACGAGTTCCGACTCGGACTTCCTTTTGGTCCCGATGTTCGCATTGGACAAATTGTTACATCGAGAATTCGAGTTCTCAAAAACTCGATTCTCATTCGTACTTTTATTTTGAAAAACCGGGTTCTGACTCAAGTTTTCTCCTTTATATATATATATATTCGTATTTCCGGAGTCGCAAATTCCGACTCGGACTTCCTTTTGGTCCCGATGTTCTCATTGGACCAATTGTTACGTCGAGAAATCAAGTTCTCAAAAACTTGATTCTCATTCGTTCTTTTATTTTGAAAAATCAGGTTCCGACTCGAGTTTTCTCCTTTTAATATATATATATTCGTATTTTCGGAGTCGCGAGTTCGGACACGGACTTCCTTTTGGTCCCGATGTTCGCATTGGACCAATTGTTACGTCAAGAATTCAAGTTCTCAAAAACTCGAATCTCGTTCATTATTTTGTTTTGAAAAACCGGGTTCCGACTCGAGTTTTCTCCTTTTATATATATATTTGTATTTCTAGAGTCACGAGTTCTGTCTCGGACTTCCATTTGGTCCCGATGTTCGCATTGGACCAATTGTTACGTCGAGAATTCGAGTTCTCAAATACTCGATTCTCATTTGTTCTTTTATTTTGAAAAACCGGGTTCCGACTCGAATTTTCTCCATTTATATATATATTCGTATTACCGGAGTCGCGAGTTCTGAGTCAGACTTCCTTTTGTTCCCGATGTTCGCATTGGACCAATTTTTACATCGAGAATTCGAGTTCTAAAAAACTCGATTCTCATTTGTTTTTTTATTTTCAAAAACCATGTTACGACTTAAGTTTTCTCCATTTATATATATATTCGTATTTCCAGAGTCACGAGTTCCGACTCGGACTTCCTTTTGGTCCTGATGTTCGCATTGGACCAATTGTTGCATCGAGAATTCGAGTTCTCAAAAACTCGATTCTCATTCATTCTTTTATTTTGAAAAATCGGGTTTAAACTCGAGTTTTCTCCTTTTAAATATATATTCGTTTTTCCAGAGTCGTGAGTTCCGACTCTGACTTCCTTTTAGTCCCGATGTTCGCATTGGACCAATTGTTACGTTGAGAATTCGAGTTCTCAAAAACTTGATTCTCATTCGTTCTTTAATTTTGAAAAACCGGGCTCCGACTCGAGTTTTCTTCTTTTTATATATATATTTATATTTCCGGAGTCGCGAGTTCCGACTCGGACTTCCTTTTGGTCCCGATGTTCGCATTGGACCAATTGTTACGTCGAGAATTCGAGTTCTCAAAAACTCGATTCTCATTCGTTCTTTTATTTTAAAAAATCGGGTTCCGACTCGAGTTTTCTCCTTATATATATTCATTTTTCCGGAGTCGCGAGTTCCAACTCGGACTTCCTTTTGGTCCAGATGTTCGCATTGGACCAATTGTTACATCGAGAATTCGAGTTCTCAAAAACTCGATTCTCATTCGTTCTTTTATTTTGAAAAACCGGGTTTCGACTCGAGTTTTGTCCTTTTTATATATATATTCGTATTTCCGGAGTCGCGAGTTCGGACTCGGACTTCCTTTTGGTCCCGATGTTCGCATTGGACCAATTGTTACGTCGAGAATTCTAGTTTTCAAAAACTTGATTCTCATTCGTTCTTTTATTTTGAAGAACCGGGTTCCGACTCGAGTTTTCTCCTTCTATATGTATATTCGTATTTTCGGAGTCACGAGTTCCGACTCAGAGTCCTGTTGGTCCCGATGTTCGCATTGGACCAATTGTTACATCAAGAATTCGAGTTCTCAAAAACTCGTTTATCATTCGTTCTTTTATTTTGAAAAACCGGGTTCCGACTCGAGTTTTCTCCTTTTTACATATATATTCGTATTTCCGGAGTCGCGAGTACCGACTCGGACTTCCTTTTGGTCCCGATGTTCGCATTGGACCAATTGTTACGTCGAGAATTCGAGTTCTCAAAAACTCGATTCTCATTCGTTCTTTTATTTTGAGAAATCGGGTTCCGACTCGAGTTTTCTCCTTTTATATATATTCGTATTTTCGGAGTCGCGAGTTCTGACTCGGAAATCCTTTTGGTCCCGATGTTTGCATTGGACCAATTGTTACGTTGAGAGTTTGAGTTCTCAAAAACTCGATTCTCATTCGTTCTTTAATTTTGAAAAACCGGGCTCTGACTCAGACTTCCTTTTGGTCCCGATGTTCACATGTTTAATTGTTACGTCCAGAATTCGAGTTCTCAAAAACTCAATTTCCATTCGTTCTTTTGTTTTGTAAAATCGGGTTCCGACTCGAGTTTTCTCCTTTTATATATATTCGTATTTCCGGAGTCGCGAGTTCCGACTCGGACTTCCTTTTGGTCCCAATGTTCGCATTGGACCAATGGTTACATCGAGAATTCGAGTTCTCAAAAACTCGATTCTCATTCATTTTTTTATTTTAAAAAACCGTGTTCCGACTCGAGTTTTCTCCATTTATTTATATATTCGTATTTTCGTACTCACGAGTTTCGACTCGGACTTCCTTTTTGTCCCGATGTTCGCATTCGACCAATTGTTACATCAAGAATTCGAGTTCTCAAAAACTCGATTCTCATTTGTTCTTTTATTTTGAAAAACCGGGTTCCGACTCGAGTTTTCGCCAATTATATATATATTCATATTTTCGGAGTCGCGAGTTCCGACTCGGACTTCCTTTTGGTCCCGATGTTTACATTGGATCAATTGTTACGTTGAGAATTTGAGTTCTCAAGAACTCTATTCTCATTCTTTATTTTATTTTGAAAAACTGGGTTCCGACTCGAGTTTTCTCCTTTTATATATAAATTCTATTTTCGGACTTCCTTTTGGTTCCGATGTTCACATTGAACCAATTGTTACATCGAGAATTCGAGTTCTCAAAAACTCGATTCTCATTCATTCTTTTATTTTGGAAAACCGGGTTCCGACTAGAGTTTTCTCCCTTTATATATATATTCGTATTTCCAGAGTTGCAATTTCTGACTCAGACTTTCTTTTGGTCCCGATGTTCGCATTGGACCAATTGTTACGTCGAGAATTCGAGTTCTAAAAAACTCGATTCTCATTCGTTCTTTTTTTTTGAAAAACTGGGTTCCGACTCGAGTTTTCTCTTTTTATATATATATTCATATTTCTGGAGTCGCGATTTCCGACTCAGACTTCCTTTTGGTCCCAATGTTAGCATTGGACCAATTGTTACATCGAGAATTCGAGTTCTCAAAAACTCGATTCTCATTTGTTTTTTTATTTTAAAAAACCGTGTTCCGACTCAAGTTTTCTCCTTTTATATATATAACGTATTTCCGAAGTCACGAGTTCAGACTCGGACTTCCTTTTGGTCCCGATGTTCGCATTGGACCAATTGTTACGTTGAGAATTCGAGTTCTCAAAAACTCGATTCTCATTCTTTATTTTATTTTGAAAAACCGGGTTCCGACTCGAGTTTTCTCCTTTTATATATAAATTCCTATTTTCGGAGTCGCGAGTTCCGACTAGGACTTCCTTTTGGTTCCGATGTTTGCATTGGACCAATTGTTACATCGAGAATTCGAGTTCTCAAAAACTCGATTCTCATTCTTTATTTTATTTTGAAAAACCGGGTTCCGACTCGAGTTTTCTCCATTTATATATATATTCGTATTTCCAGAGTTGCGATTTCCGACTCAGACTTCCTTTTGGTCCCGATGTTCGCATTGGACCAATTGTTACGTCGAGAATTCGAGTTCTAAAAAACTCGATTCTCATTCGTTCTTTTTTTTTGAAAAACTGGGTTCCGACTCGAGTTTTCTCCTTTTATATATATATATATTCATATTTCCGGAGTCGCGAGTTCCGACTCAAACTTCCTTTTGGTCCCAATGTTCGCATTGGACCAATTGTTACATCGAGAATTCGAGTTCTCAAAAACTCGATTCTCATTTGTTTTTTTATTTTAAAAAACCGTGTTCCGACTCGAGTTTTCTCCTTTTATATATATAATCGTATTTCCGAAGTCACGAGTTCCGACTCGAACTTCCTTTTGGTCCTGATGTTCGTATTGGACCAATTGTTACATCGAGAATTCGAGTTATCAAAAACTCGATTCTCATTCGTTCTTATATTTTGAAAAATCGGGTTCCGACTCGAGTTTTCTCCTTTTATATATATATTTGTATTTCTGGAGTCGCGAGTTTCGACTCGAACATCCTTTTGGTCCCAATGTTCGCATGTTTGAAAAACTCGAGTTCTCAAAAACTCGATTCTCATTCGTTCTTTATGTTTGAAAAACTGGGCTCCCACTCAAGCTTTCTCCTTTATATATATATATATATATATATATATATATATATATATATATATATATATATATATATATATATATATATATATATATATATATATATATATATTCGCATTTCCGGAGTTACGATTTCCGACTCGGACTTCCTTTTGGTCCCGATGTTTGTATTGGACCAATTGTTACGTCGAGAATTTGAGTTCTCAAAAACTTGATTCTCATTCGTTCTTTTATTTTAAAAAATCGGGTTCTGACTCGAGTTTTCTCCTTTTATATATATTCGTATTTCCGGAGTCGCGAGTTCCGACTCGGACATCCTTTTGGTCCCGATGTTCACATTGGACAAATTGTTACTTCTAGAATTCGAGTTCTCAAAAACTTGATTTCCTTTCATTCTTTTATTTTGAAAAATCGGGTTCCGACTCGAGTTTTCTCCTTTTATATATATTCGTATTTCCAGAGTCGCGAGTTCCGACTCAGACTACTTTTTGGTCCCGTTGTTCGCATTGGACCAATTGTGACATCGAGAATTCGACTTCTCAAAAACTCGATTCTCATTCATTCTTTTATTTTGAAAAACCGGGTTCCGACTCGAGTTTTCTCCTTTTATATATATATTGGTATTTCCAGAGTTGCGAGTTCCGACTCAGACTTCCTTTTGGTCCCGATGTTCGCATTGGACGAATTGTTGCATCGAGAATTCGAATTCTCAAAAACTCGATTCTCATTCATTCTTTTATTCTGAAAAACTTGGTTGCGACTCGAGTTTTCTCCTTTTATATATATATTCATATTTTCGGAGTCGCGAGTTTCGACTAGGACTTCTTTTTGGTCCCAATGTTCGCATTGGACCAATTGTTACATCGAGAATTCGAGTTCTCAAAAACTCGATTCTCATTTGTTTTTTTATTTTAAAAAACCGTGTTCTGACTCGAGTTTTCTCCTTTTATATATATATATATTCGTATTTCCGGAGTCACGAGTTCCGACTCGGACTTCCTTTTGCTCCCGATGTTCGCATTGGACCAATTGTTACATCGATAATTCGAGTTCTAAAAAATTTGGTTCTCATATGTTCTTTAATTTTCAAAAATCAGGTTCTGACTCGAGTTTTCTCTTTTTATATATATATATTCGTATTTCCGGAGTCACGAGTTCCAACTTGGACTTCCTTTTGGTCCCGATGTTCACATTGGACCAATTGTTACGTCGAGAACTCGAGTTCTCATCATTCGTTCTTTTACTTTGAAAAACTGGGTTCCGACTTGAGTTTTCTCCTACTATATATATATTCGTATTTCCGGAGTCGCGACCTCCGACTCAGACTTCCTTTTGGTTCCGAAGTTCGCATTGGACCAATTGTTACATCGAGAATTCGAGTTCTCAAAAACTTGATTCTCATTCGTTCTTTTATTTTATAAAACCGGGTTCCGACTCGAGTTTACTCCTTTATATATATATATATATATATATATTCATATTTCCGCAGTCGAGAGTTCGGACTCGGACTTCCTTTTGGTCCCGATCTTCGCATTGGACCAATTGTTACGTCGAGAATTGTAGTTCTCAAAAACTCGATTCTCATTCGCTCTTTTATTTTGAAAAATCGGGTTCCGACTCGAGTTTTCTCCTTTTATATATATATTCGTATTTCCGGAGTCGCGAGTTCTGACTCGAACTTCCTTTTGGTCCCGATGTTCGCATTGGACCAATTTTTAGGTCGAGAATTCGAGTTCTCAAAAACTCGATTCTCATTCGTTGTTTTATTTTGAAAAACCGGGTTCCGACTCGAGTTTTCTCCAATTATATATATATATATTCAAATTTTCGGAGTCGCGAGTTCCGACTCGAACTTCCTTTTGGTCCCGATGTTTGCATTGGATCAATTGTTACGTCGAGAATTCGAGTTCTAGAAAACTCTATTCTCATTCGTTCTTTTTTTTTGAAAAACCGGGTTCCGACTCGAGTTTTTTCCTTTTGTATAAAAATTCCTATTTTTGGAGTGGCGAGTTCCGACTCGGACTTCCTTTTGGTCCCGATGTTCGCATTGGACCAATTGTTACATCGAGAATTCGAGTTCTCAAAAACTCGATTCTCGTTCATTCTTTTATTTTGAAAAACCGGGTTCCGACTCGAGTTTTCTCCTTTTATATATATTCGTATTTCCAGAGTTGCGAGTTACGACACAGACTTCCTTTTGGTCCCGATGTTCGCATTGGACCAATTGTTACGTCAAGAATTCGAGTTCTAAAAAACTTGATTCTCATTCGTTCTTTTATTTTTAAAAACTATGTTCCGACTCGAGTTTTCTACTTTTATATATATATTCATATTTCCATAGTCGCGAGTTCCGACTCAGACTTCCTTTTGGTCCCAATGTTCGCATTGGACCAATTGTTACATCGAGAATTCGAGTTCTCAAAAACTCGATTCTCATTCATTTTTTTATTTTAAAAAACCGTGTTCCGACTCTAGTTTTCTGCTTTTATATATATAATCGTATTTCCGGAGTCTCGAGTTCCGACTCGGACTTCCTTTTGGTCCCGATGTTCGTATTGAACCAATTGTTACATCGAGAATTCGAGTTCTCAAAAACTTGATTCTCATTCATACTTTTATTTTGAGAAATCGGGTTCTGACTCGAGTTTTCTCCTTTATATATATATATATATATATATATATATATATATATATATATATATATATATATATATATATATATATATATATATATATATATATATTCGTATTTCCGGAGTCGCAAATTTCGACTCAGACTTCCTTTTGGTCCCGATGTTCGCATTGGACCAATTGTTACGTCGAGAATTCAAGTTCTCAAAAACTAGATTCTCATTCGTTCTTTTATTTTGAATAATCGGGTTCCGACTCGAGTTTTCTCCTTCTATATATATATTCGTATTTCCGGAGTCGCGAGTTCCGACTTTCTTTTGGTCCCGATGTTCGTATTGGACAAATTGTTACATCGAGAATTCGAGTTCTCCAAAACTCGATTCTCATTCGTTCTTTTATTTTGAAAATCCGGGTTCCGACTCAAGTTTTCTCCTTTTTATATATATTCGTATTTCCGGAGTCGCGAGTTCTGACTCGGACTTCCTTTTGGTCCCGATGTTCGCATTGGACCAATTGGTACGTCGAGAATTCGAGTTCTCAAAAACTCGATTCTCATTTGTTCTTTTATTTTGAAAAACCGGGTTCCGACTCGAATTTTCTCCATTTATATATATATTCGTATTTCCGGAGTCGCGAGTTCTGACTCAGACTTCCTTTTGGTCCCGATGTTCGCATTGGACCAATTTTTACATCGAGAATTCGAGTTCTAAAAAACTCGATTCTCATTTGTTTTTTTATTTTTAAAAACCATTTTCCGACTCGAGTTTTCTCCATTTATATATATATTCGTATTTCCGGAGTCACGCGTTCCGACTCGGACTTCCTTTTGGTCCCGATGTTCGCATTGGACAAATTGTTACATCGAGAATTCGAGTTCTCAAAAACTCGATTCTCATTCGTTCTTTTATTTTGAAAAATCTGGTTCCGACTCGAGTTTTCTCCTTTTATATATATATATTCGTATTTTCGGAGTCGTGAGTTCCGACTCGGACATCCTTTTGGTCCCGATGTTCGCATTGGACCAATTGTTACGTTGAGAATTCGAGTTCTCAAAAACTCGATTCTCATCCGTTCTTTAATTTTGAAAAACCGGAATCCGACTCGAGTTTTCTCCTTTTTATATATATATTCTTATTTCCGGAGTCGCGAGTTCCAACTCGGATTTCCTTTTGGTCCCGATGTTCGCATTGGACCAATTGTTACGTCGAGAATTCGAGTTCTCAAAAACTCTATTCTCATTTGTTCTTTTATTTTAAAAAATCGGTTTCCGACTCGAGTTTTCTCCTTATATATATATTTGTATTTCCGGAGTCGCGAGTTCCAACTCGGACTTCGTTTTGGTCCCGATGTTCACATTGGACCAATTGTTACGTCCAGAATTCGAGTTCTCAAAAACTCGATTTTCATTAGTTCTTTTATTTTGAAAAATCGGGTTCCGACTCGAGTTTTCTCCTTTTATATATATTCCTATTTCCGGAGTCGCGAGTTCCGACTCGGACTTCTTTTTGGTCCCATTATTCGCATTGGACCATTTGTTACATCGAGAATTCGAGTTCTCAAAAACTCGATTCTCATTCATTCTTTTATTTTGAAAAACCGGGTTCCCACTCGAGTTTTCTCCTTTTATATATATATTCGTATTTTTGGAGTTGCGAGTTCCGACTGAGACTTCCTTTTGGTCCCGATGTTCACATTTGACCAATTGTTATGTCGAGAATTCGATGTCTAAAAAACTTGATTCTCATTTGTACTTTTATTTTGAAAAACTGGGTTCTGACTCGAGTTTTCTCCATTTTTTATATATATTCGTATTTCCGGAGTCGCAAATTCCGACTCGGTCTTCCTTTTGGTCTCGATGTTCGCATTGGACCATTTGTTAAGTCGAGAATTCAAGTTCTCAAAAACTTGATTCTCATTCGTTCTTTTATTTTGAAAAACCGGGTTCCGACTCGAGTTTTCTCCTTCTATATATATGTTCGTATTTTCAGAGTCGCGAGTTTGGACTCGGACTTCCTTTTGGTCCCGATGTTCGCGTTGGACCAATTGTTACGTCGAGAATTCGAGTTCTCAAAAACTTGGTTCTCATTCATTCTTTAATTTTGAAAAACCGGGCTCCGACTCGAGTTTTCTCCATATATATACATATATATATATATATATATATATATATATATATATATATATATATATATATATATATATATATATATATATATATATATATATATATATATATTCGTATTTCCGGAGTCACGAGTTCCAACTCTGACTTTCTTTTGGTCCCGATGTTCGCATTGGACCAATTGTTACGTTGAGAATTCGAGTTCTCAAAAACTCAATTCTCATTCGTTCTTTTACTTTGAAAAATTGGGTTCCGACTCGAGTTTTCTCCTTTTATATATATATTCATATTTCCGGAGTCTCGAGTTCCGACTCAGACTTCCTTTTGGTCCCAATGTTCGCATTAGACCAATTGTTACATCGAGAATTCAAGTTCTCAAAAACTCGATTCTCATTCATTTTTTTATTTCAAAAAATTGTGTTCCGACTTGAGTTTTCTCCATTTATATATATATATTCGTATTTCCGTAGTCACGAGTTTCGACTCAGACTTCCTTTTGGTCCCGATGTTCGCATTGGACCAATTGTTAAATCAAGAATTCGAGTTCTCAAAAACTCGATTCTCATTCGTTCTTTTATTTTGTAAAATCGGGTTCCGACTCTAGTTTTCTCCTTTTTTATATATTATCGTATTTTTGGAGTCGCGAGTTCTGACTCGGACTTCGTATTTCCGGAGTCGCAAATTCTGACTCGATCTTCCTTTTGGTCCCGATGTTCGCATTGGACCATTTGTTACGTCGAGAATTCAAGTTCTCAAAAACTTAATTCTCATTCGTTCTTTTATTTTGAAAAACCGGGTTCCGACTCGAGTTTTCTCCTTCTATATATATATATATTCGTATTTCCGGAGTCGCGACTTCCGACTCGTACTTCCTTTTGGTCACGATGTTTGCATTAGACCAATTGTTACGTCGAGAAATCGAGTTCTCAAAAACTCGATTCTTATTCGTTCTTTTATTTTGAAAAACCGGGTTCCGACTCGAGTTTTCTCCTTTTATATATATATTCGTATTTTCGGAGTCGCGAGTTCTGACTCCGACTTCCTTTTGGTCCCGATGTTCGTATTGGACCAATTGTTACGTTGAGAATTCGAGTTCTCAAAAACTCGATTCTCATTCGTTCTTTAATTTTGAAAAACCGAGTTCCGACTCGAGTTTTCTCCTTTTTATATATATATTCGTATTTTCGCAGTCGCGAGTTCCGACTCGGACTTCCTTTTGGTTCCGATGTTCGCATTGGACCAATTGTTACATCGAGAATTCGAGTTCTCAAAAACTCGATTCTCATTCGTTCTTTTATTTTGAAAAATCGGGTTCTGACTCGAGTTTTCTACTTATATATATAGTCGAATTTCCGGAGTCGCGAGTTCCAACTCGGACTTCTTTTTGGTCCCGATGTTCACATTGGACCAACTATTACGTCCAGAATTCGAGTGCTCAAAAACTCGATTTTCATTCGTTCTTTTATTTTGAAAAATCGGGTTCCGACTCGAGTTTTGTCCTTTTATATATATTCGTATTTCTGGAGTCGCCAGTTCCGACTCAGACTTCTTTTTGGTCCCGTTGTTCGCATTGGACCAATTATTACATCGAGAATTCGAGTTCTCAAAAACTCTATTCTCATTCATTCTTTTGTTTTGAAAAACCGAGTTCCGACTCGAGTTTTCTACTTTTATATATATATTCGTATTTCCGGAGTTGCGAGTTCTGAATCAGACTTCTTTTTGGTCCCGATGTTCACATTGGACCAATTGTTATGTCGAGAATTCAAGTTCTAAAAAACTCGATTCTCATTCGTACTTTTATTTTGAAAAACCGGGTTCTGACTCAAGTTTTCTCCTTTTTATATATATATTCGTATTTCCGGAGTCGCAAATTCCGACTCGGTCTTTCTTTTGGTCCCGATGTTCGCATTTGAACATTTGTTACGTCGAGAATTCAAGTTCTGAAAAACTTGATTCTCATTCGTTCTTTTATTTAGAAAAATCGAGTTCTGACTCGAGTTTTCTCTTTTTATATATATATTCGTATTTCTGGAGTCGCGAGTTCCGACTCAGACTTCCTTTTGGTCCCGATGTTCGCATTGGACCAATTGTTACATCGAGAATTCGAGTTCTCAAAAACTCGATTCTCATTCGTTCTTTTATTTTGAAAAACCGGGTTCCGACTCGAGTTTTCTCCTTTTATATATATATTTGTATTTCCTGAGTCGCGAGTTCTGACTCCGACTTCCTTTTGGTCCCGATGTTCGTATTGGACCAATTGTTACGTTGAGAATTCGAGTTCTCAAAAACTCGATTCTCATTCGTTCTTTAATTTGGAAAAACCGGTTTCCGACTCGAGTTTTCTCCTTTTTATATATATATTCGTATTTTCGGAGTCGCGAGTTCCGACTGGGACTTCCTTTTGGTCCCGATGTTTGCATTGAACCAATTTTTAAGTTGAGAATTCGAGTTCTCAAAAACTCGATTCTCATTCGTTCTTTTATTTTGAAAAATCGGGTTCCGACTCGAGTTTTCTACTTATATATATATTCGAATTTCCGGAGTCGCGAGTTCCAACTCGGACTTCTTTTTGGTCCCGATGTTCACATTGAACCAACTGTTACGTCCAGAATTCGAGTTCTCAAAAACTCGATATTCATTCATTCTTTTATTTTGAAAAATCGGATTCAGACTCAAGTTTGGTCCTTTTATATATATTCATTTTTCCGGAGTCGCGAGTTCCGACTCAGACTTCTTTTTGGTCCCGTTGTTCGCATTGGACCAATTATTACATCGAGAACTCGAGTTCTCAAAAACTCGATTCTCATTCATTCTTTTATTTTGAAAAACCGGGTTCCGACTCGAGTTTTCTCCTTTTATATATATATTCGTATTTCCGGAGTTGCGAGTTCTGAATCAGACTTCCTTTTGGTCCTGATGTTCACATTGGACCAATTTTTATGTCGAGAATTCAAGTTCTAAAAAACTCGATTCTCATTCATACTTTTATTTTGAAAAACCGGCTTCTGACTCAAGTTTTCTCCTTTTTATATATATATTCGTATTTTCGGAGTCGCAAATTCCGACTCGGTCTTCTTTTTGGTCCCGATGTTCGCATTTGACCATTTGTTACGTCGAGAATTCAAGTTCTCAAAAACTTGATTCTCATTCGTTCTTTTATTTAGAAAAATCGGGTTACGACTCGAGTTTCTCTTTCTATATATATATTCGTATTTCTGGAGTCGCGAGTTCCGACTAAGACTTCCTTTTGGTCCCGATGTTCGCATTGGACCAATTGTTACATCGAGAATTCGAGTTCTCAAAAACTCGATTCTCATTTGTTCTTTTATTTGGAAAAACCGGGTTCCGACTCTAGTTTTCTCCTTTTTATATATATATTCGTATTTCCGGAATCGCAAGTTCGGACTCGGACTTCCTTTTGGTCCCGATGTTCGCGTTGGACCAATTGTTACGTCGAGAATTCTAGTTCTCAAAAACTTGATTCTCATTCGTTCTTTTATTTTGAAAAACCGGGTTCCGACTCGAGTTTTCTCCTTCTATATATATATTCGTATTTTCGGAGTCGCGAGTTCCGACTCGGACTTCCTTTTGGTCCCGATGTTCGCATTGGACCAATTGTTACGTTGAGAATTTGAGTTCTCAAAAACTCGATTCTTATTCGTTCTTTAATTTTGAAAAACCGGGCTCCGATTCGAGTTTTCTCCTTTTTATATATATATTCGTATTTTCGGAGTCGCGAGTTCCGACTCGGACTTCCTTTTGGTCCCGTTGTTCGCATTGGACCAATTGTTACGTTGATAATTAGAGTTCTCAAAAACTAGATTCTCATTCGTTCTTTAATTTTAAAAAACCGGGCTCCGACTCGAGTTTTCTCCTTTTTATATATATATTCGTATTTCCGGTGTCGCGAGTTACGACTCGGACTTCCTTTTGGTCCCGATGTTCGCATTGGACCAATTGTTATGTCGAGAATTCGAGTTCTCAAAAACTCGATTTTCATTCATTCTTTTATTTAAAAAAATCGGGTTCCGACTCGAGTTTTCTCCTTATATATATATTCGTATTTTCGGAGTCGCGAGTTCCAACTCGAACTTCCTTTTGGTCCCGTTGTTCACATTGGACCAATTGTTACGTCCAGAATTCGAGTTCTCAAAAACTCGATTTTCATTCGTTCTTTTATTTTGAAAAATCGAGTTCCGACTCGAGTTTTCTCCTTTTATATATATTCATATTTCCGGAGTCGCGAGTTTCGACTCGGACTTCTTTTTGGTCCCGTTATTCGCATTGAACCAATTGTTACATCGAGAATTCGAGTTCTCAAAAACTCAATTCTAATTCATTCTTTTATTTTGAAAAACCGGGTTCCGACTCGAGTTTTCTCCTTTTATATATATATTCGTATTTCCGGAGTTGCGAGTTTCGACTCAGACTTCCTTTTGGTCCCGATGTTGACATTGGACCATTGTTATCTCGAGAATTCGAGTTCTCAAAAACTCGATTCTCATTCGTACTTTTATTTTGAAAAACCGGGTTCTGACTCGAGTTTTCTCCTTTTTATATATACATTCGTATTTTCGGAGTCGCAAATTCTGACTCGGTCTTACTTTTGGTCCCGATGTTCGCATTGGACCATTTGTTACGTCGAGAATTCAAGTTCTCAAAAACTTGATTCTCATTCGTTCTTTTATTTTGAAAAACCGGGTTCCGACTCGAGTTTTCTCCTTCTATTTATATTCGTATTTCCGGAGTCGCGAGTTCCGACTCAGACTTCCTTTTGGTCCCGATGTTCGCATTGGACCAATTGTTACATCGAGAATTCGAGTTCTTAAAAACTCGATTCTCATTCGTTCTTTTATTTTGAAAAACCGGGTTCCGACTCGAGTTTTCTCCTTTTTATATATATATTCGTATTTCCAGAGTTGCGAGTTCCGACTCAGACTTCCTTTTGGTCCCGGTGTTTGCATTGGACCAATTGTTACGTCGAGAATTTGAGTTCTCAAAAACTCGATTCTCATTCGTTCTTTTATTTTGAAAAACCAGGTTCCGACTCGAGTTTTCTCCTTTTATATATATATTCGTATTTCCCGAGTCACGAGTTCTGACTCAGACTTCCTTTTGGTCCCGATGTTCACATTGAATCAATTGTTATGTCGAGAATTCGAGTTCTCAAAAACTCGATTCTCATTTGTTCTTTTATTTGGAAAAACCGGGTTCCGACTCGAGTTTTCTCCTTTTTATATATATATTCGTATTTCCGGAGTCGCGAGTTCGGACTCAGACTTCCTTTTGGTCCCGATGTTCGTGTTGGACCAATTGTTACGTCGAGAATTCTAGTTCTCAAAAACTTGATTCTCATTCGTTCTTTTATTTTGAAAAACTGGGTTCCGACTCGAGTTTTCTCGTTCTATATATATTCGTATTTTCGGAGTCGCGAGTTCCGACTCGGACTTCCTTTTGGTCCCGATGTTCGCATTGGACCAATTGTTACATTGAGAATTCGAGTTCTCAAAAACTCGATTCTCATTCGATCTTTTATTTTGAAAAATCGGTTTCCGACTCGAGTTTTCTCCTTTTATATATATATTCGTATTTCCGGAGTCACGAGTTCTGACTCGGACTTCCTTTGGTCCCGATGTTCATATTGGACCAATTGTTACGTTGAGAATTCGAGTTCTCAAAAACTCGATTCTCATTCGTTCTTTAATTTTTAAAAACCGGGTTCCGACTCGAGTTTTCTCTTTTTTATATATATATTCGTATTTTCGGAGTCGCGAGTTCCGACTCTGACTTTCTTTTGGTCCCAATGTTCGCATTGGACCAATTGTTACGTCGAGAATTCGAGTTCTCAAAAACTCGATTCTCATTCGTTCTTTTATTTTTAAAAATCGGGTTCCGACTCGAGTTTTCTCCTTTTATATATATTCATATTTCCGGAGTCGCGAGTTCCGACTCGGACTTCTTTTTGGTCCCGTTGTTCGTATTGGACCAATTATTACATCGAGAATTTGAGTTCTCAAAAACTCGATTCTCAATCATTCTTTTATTTTGAAAAACAGGGTTCCGACTCGAGTTTTCTCCTTTTATATACATATTCGTATTTTCGGAGTTGGGAGTTCTGAATCAGACTTCCTTTTGGTCCCGATGTTCACATTGGACCAATTGTTATGTCGAGAATTCAAGTTCTAAAAAACTCGATTCTCATTCATACTTTTATTTTGAAAAACCGGGTTCTGACTCAAGTTTTCTCCTTTTTATATATATATTCGTATTTCCGGAGTCGCAAATTCCGACTCGGTCTTCCTTTCGGTCCCGATGTTCGCATTTGACCATTTGTTACGTCGAGAATTCAAGTTCTCAAAAACTTGATTCTCGTTCGTTCTTTTATTTAGAAAAATCGGGGTTCGACACGAGTTTTCTCTTTCTATATATATATATATATTCGTATTTTCGGAGTCGCGAGTTCCAACTCGGACTTCCTTTTGGTCCCGATGTTCACATTGGACCAATTGTTACGTCCAGAATTCGAGTTCTCAAAAACTCGATTTTCATTCGTTCTTTTATTTTGAAAATTTGGGTTCCGACTCGAGTTTTCTCCTTTTATATATATTCATATTTCCGGAGTCGCGAGTTCCGACTCGGACTTCTTTTTGGTCCCGTTATTCGCATTGGACGAATTGTTACATCGAGAATTCGAGTTCTCAAAAACTCAATTCTAATTCATTGTTTTATTTTGAAAAACCGGGTTCCGACTCGAGTTTTCTCCTTTTATATATATATTTGTATTTCCGGAGTTGCGAGTTCCGACTCAGACTTCCTTTTGGTCCCGATGTTCACATTGGATCAATTGTTATGTCGAGAATTCGAGTTCTAAAAAACTTGATTCTCATTCATACTTTTATTTTGAAAAACCGGGTTCTGACTCAAGTTTTCTACTTTTTATATATACATTCGTATTACCGGAGTCGCAAATTCTGACTCGGTCTTCCTTTTGGTCCCGATGTTCACATTGGACCATTTGTTACGTCGAGAATTCAAGTTCTCAAAAACTTGATTCTCATTCGTTCTTTTATTTTGAAAAACCGTGTTCCGACTCGAGTTTTCTCCTTCTATATATATATTCGTATTTCCGGAGTCGCTACTTCCAACTCAGACTTCCTTTTGGTCCCGATGTTCGCATTAGACCAATTGTTACATCGAGAATTCGAGTTCTGAAAAACTCGATTCTCATTTGTTCTTTAATTTTGAAAAACTGGGTTTCGACTCGAGTTTTCTCCTTTTTATATATATATTCATATTTCCGGAGTCGCGAGTTCCGACTCGGACTTCCTTTTGGTCCCAATGTTCGCATTGGACCAATTGTTCTGTCGAGAATTCGAGTTCTCAAAAACTCAATTCTCATTCGTTTTTTTATTTTACAAAATCGTGTTCTGACTCGTGTTTTCTCCATTTATATATATATTCGTATTTCCGGAGTCACGAGTTCCGACTCGGACTTCCTTTTGGTCCCGATGTTCGCATTGGACCAATTGTTACATTGAGAATTCGAGTTCTAAAAAACTTGATTCTCATTCGTTGTTTTATTTTGAAAAACCAAGTTCCGACTCGAGTTTTCTCCTTTTTATATATATATTCGTATTTCCGGAGTTGCGAGTTCCGACTCGGACTTCCTTTTGGTCCCGGTGTTCGCATTGGACCAATTGTTACGTCGAGATTTCGAGTTCAAAAAACTCGATTCTCATTCGTTCTTTAATTTTGAAAAACCGGGCTCCGACTCGAGTTTTCTCCTTTTTATATATATATTCGTATTTCCGGAGTCGCGAGTTCCGACTCGGACTTCCTTTTGGTCCCGATGTTCGCATTAGACCAATTGTTACGTCGAGAATTCGAGTTCTCAAAAACTCGATTCTCATTCGTTCTTTTATTTTGAAAAATTGGGTTCTGACTTTAGTTTTCTCCTTTTAAATATATTCATATTTCCGGAGTCGCGAGTTCCGACTCGGACTTCCTTTTGGTCCCGATGTTCACATTGGACCAATTGTTACGTCCAGAATTCGAGTTCTCAAAAACTCGATTCTCATTCGTTCTTTAATTTTGAAAAACTGGGTTCCGACTCGAGTTTTCTTCTTTTTATATATATTCGTATTTTCGGAGTCGAAAGTTCCAACTCGGACTTCCTTTTGGTCCCGATGTTCGCATTGGACCAATTGTTACGTCGAGAATTCGAGTTCTTAAAAACTCGATTCTCATTCGTTCTTTTATTTTGAAAAACCGGGATCCGACTTGAGTTTTCTCCGTTTATATATATATTCGTTTTTTCGGAGTCGCGAGTTCCGACTCGGACTTCCTTTTGGTCCCGATGTTCACATTGGACCAATTGTTACATCCAGAATTCGAGTTCTCAAAAACTCGATTTTCATTCGTTCTTTTATTTTGAAAAATCGGGTTCTGACTTTAGTTTTCTCCTTTTAAATATATTCGTATTTCCGGAGTCGCGAGTTCCGACTCGGACTTCCTTTTGGTCCCGATGTTCACATTGGACCAATTGTTACGTCCAGATTTCGAGTTCTCAAAAACTCGATTCTCATTCGTTCTTTAATTTTGAAAAACCGGGTTCCGACTCGAGTTTTCTCCTTTTTATATATATCGTATTTTCGGAGTCGCGAGTTCCGACTCGAACTTCCTTTTGGTCCCGATGTTCGCAATGGACCAATTGTTACGTCGAGAATTCGAGTTCTTAAAAACTCGATTCTCATTCGTTCTTTTATTTTGAAAAACCAGGATCTGACTCGAGTTTTCTCCGTTTATATATATATATATTCGTATTTTCGGAGTCGCGAGTTCCGACTCGGACTTCCTTTTGGTCCCGATGTTCGCATTGGACCAATTGTTACATCGAGAATTCGAGTTCTCAAAAACTCGATTCTCATTCGTTCTTTTATTTGGAAAAACCGGGTTCCGAGTCGAGTTTTCTCCTTTATATATATATATATTCGTATTTTCGGATTTGCGAGTTCGGACTCGGACTTCCTTTTGCTCCCGATGTTCGCGTTGGACCAATTGTTACGTCGAGAATTCTAGTTCTCAAAACCATGATTCTCATTCGTTCTTTTATTTTGAAAAAACGGGTTCCGACTCGAGTTTTCTCCTTCTATATATATATTCGTATTTTTAGAGTCGCGAGTTCCGACTCGGACTTCCTTTTGGTCCCGATGTTAGCATTAGACCAATTGTTACGTTGAGAATTCAAGTTCTCAAAAACTCGATTCTCATTTGTTCTTTAATTTTGAAAAACCGGGCTCCGACTCGAGTTTTCTCCTTTTTATATATATATTCGTATTTTCGGAGTCGCGAGTTCCGACTCGGACTTCCTTTTGGTCTCGATGTTCGCATTGAACCAATTGTTACATCGAGAATTCGAGTTCTCAAAAACTCGATTCTCATTCGTTCTTTTATTTTGAAAAATCGGGTTCCCTCTCGAGTTTTCTCCTTTTATATATATATATTCGTATTTCTCGAGTCGCGAGTTTCAACTCGGACTTCCTTTTGGTCCCGATGTTTGCATTGGACCAATTGTTACGTCGAGAATTCGAGTTCTCAAAAACTTGATTCTCATTCGTTCTTTAATTTTGAAAAACCGGGCTCCGACTCATTCGTATTTCCGGAGTCGTGAGTTCCGACTTGGCCTTCCTTTTGGTCTCGATGTTCGCATTGGACCAATTGTTACGTCGAGAATTCGAGTTCTCAAAAACTCAATTCTCATTCATTCTTTTATTTTGAAAAACTGGGTTCCGACTCAAGTTTTCTCCTTTTATATATATATATATTCGTATTTCCGGAGTCGCGAGTTCCGACTCGGACTTCCTTTTGGTCTCAATGTTCGCATTGGACCAATTGTTACATCGAGAATTCGAGTTCTCAAAAACTCGATTCTCATTCATTTTTTTATTTTAAAAAACCGTGTTCCGACTCGAGTTTTCTCCATTTATATATATATTCCTATTTCCGGAGTCACGAGTTCCCACTCGGACTTCCTTTTGGTCCTGATGTTAGCATTGGACCAATTGTTATATCGAGAATTCGAGTCCTCAAAAACTTGATTCTCATTCGTTCTTTTATTTTACAAAATCGGGTTCCGACTCAGTTTTCTCCTTTTTATATATATATTCGTATTTCCGGAGTCGCGAGTTCCGACTCGGACTTCCTTTTGGCCCCGATTTTCGCATTGGACCAACTGTTACGTCGAGAAATCGAGTTCTCAAAAACTCGATTCTCATTCATTCTTTAATTTTGAAAAACCGGGCTCAGACTCGAGTTTTCTACTTTTTATATATTGTTATCATCGAAAAAAATTTTACTTTTGCAAATCAAACTGACCTTTGAAAAAGATTTTGAAAATAACTCGCCTCCGTTTTAAAATGCGGGAAAATTCCGTAGAATGGGACTCGCCTGTCGGTACGAGGTTCAACTGTTCCTGCCACCTTTAACGGGGGTAATTGAACCAAGGATCAATCTTATGCTCTACTCTATTAAACTTGTCTAAATCATATTCTAATTTCTAAATGCACATAGAATCAGGCATGTGCTATGAATTTTTAGAAAAAGCACATTTGAAAACATGATGTTTGCTTTGAATGATTGAAATATTTAGAAAATGTAAATCTTGAATTGGGATTTGAAATATACTTCTGAGAGAAATAAAATCGATTTTGAGGAATCCTTGACATTTGGTGAAAATCGACTCTGAGAGACTTGGTTTCTCTGAATTCAAACTTTGAAATTGAAATTCTAACTTAGAAAATTTGAATTTGGAACTTGGGAAATATTTGAAATATCATTGGCAAATCCATATTCTTTTGAATAAGACTTAGAAAAATTCTAACTTCAAACTTTGAAATTGACTGCATAACTTTGGAAAATTGAGCTTATGAACTTGAGAAAAACACTTGAAATATTCTTTGAAATTCAATGTTTTTAGGAAAATCGATTTTGATATAAGACTTAGGAGATTTTGAGAAAATGAACTTCTTTGAATTGAGATTGGAATTGGCAAATGCATGAAATGAATGAATATGGATTTGAGGAATTGAGAAATACTTTTTGTATTTTTTAGAAATGGAGTCATTTTTTTTTGAAGTTAGCCTAAGAGTGTAGGCTGAATGTGGCTAATGTGAAGATCATAAATCTAAGTATCATTTGTATTCTGACTATGGCCATAAATACAAATTCCACCAAGTTTATAAACTTCATAGAAGCTGGTGCATGTGCCATTCGTGTAGACCATGGTGAATTTGTAAAAATATGCATGAATCATCATCCATCACACATTAAAATTAAAAATAAACTATATGCAATGCAACCTAATCTAAGCAGGAAATGTAAATTCTTATTCCAAAGTTTAATTACAAATTACATCACTATTGAAATTTAAATACATGAAAAATAAAGTCTTCGATGTACCTGCAAAACTAGAAAACTTGGTTAATGAATATATGTTGGCTTTTCTAGATTTATCCAACAATATCAGGAAATTGCTGGATTTTGCTAGATATAAGCCTTTTTGCCTAGATTCCCTTAAATTAAAATGATAAAGTATGAAATAAAATTGAATAAATAAGGAAGATAAAATATGAAATTTCGAAATTGGGGTCCAAATGACCAAAATACCCCTAATAACAAGACTATGGCCTTGAAATTAGGGTTTTTAGAAAGATATTTTGATAAAATGCAAGTTTTGAAATTTGAATGTAATAAACTAAGCTAAATATGATATGACATGCTTAAATATGTAAAAATTAGGGTTAGGGATTTCGAAATTTAGGTCAAATGACCAAATTACCCCCGATAGCAAGACTATGGCCTTGAAATCAGGGTTTTTTAAAAAGCGATTTTGGTAAAAACTTAGGTTTTATGCACTAAATGAAATCAAATTAGCACACAATTAAACCTAAAGTATCCTAACATGATTATGAACATGATTAAACCCTAAAAATATATGCTTATGCACGAAAATCCAATAATATCACAAAAACTGTGATTTTAGCAGTGTTTTTGGATCTTTCAGGAACCCGGTTTTGCAATTTGCTTAATTCAGCCATCAAATGGATTCCAAAATCCATAAAAATTGGTACCTGCACTTGTTATAACTCTAATGTCGAATTGGAATTATAAAAATAAATTTTTGACATTAAATTAATCTGAAAATTGCATTAAACCCTAAAATATGCTATTTTTTACCTAATTCACCAACCAGTTTCAATCCTAGACCTGAATCAGGGGTCAAATCTCCATGGAAATTTATGAAATTTTACAGAGACTAACTAGGAATAAAAACAGAGATTTACCAATTTACAGATCGGAAAAATCATCTCCGGTTAGGGAGAAACCCTTTCGGCAATCTGAGCTAAAATATATCACTTTTAACAGGGATTAAAACGGCTATTCCAGATTGAAAATACAGGCATAAAAAAAAAACCTAAACAAAAATCTCTGAAATTTTAATGGTAAACAATAGACAGAAAAATAACAATACTCACTTTTTACAGATCATGAATCGGATCTGTGGTTTGGGATTGATGACTAACACAAGTCTGATTAGGGTTTTGGTAAACTTTACCTAACGAGTTTTAAAATTTAAAAACAGATTCTCTGAAATAGGAAAAATACTAAACAATAATAAAAAAATCTGAAAATTTCACAGAAGACCTATCTACTCAATGTGAATCCATAGCACTTTACAGATCTAAAATCGGATATAATATGAGAGAAATATCATCACAGCAAGTTACCTTCTTGATTTTAACCACGATTTTAAAGCTTTAAAAACTTGATTTGATGTCTGATTTTTTTGACAGGGTTCCCGAGATCCAAAACCTCTGATTTTTCTACAGTAACTCAATAACTCATGCATGCATCACATATAAAAAAATCAGAAATAAACAATGAGTTCTTCAATCCAAAATAACATCATCTTTACTGTTCTAAACCTAAAACACACAGAAATTTAAGAAACTTGAAAAACCATGCATTAACTAATGTAAATCAATAAAATAAACCATAAAACAGTAAATAAAAATTATTTCTATGCTATAGAACGTAAAACAAACATGAATAAACCATGAAAATAAAATAAAACAGGGAATCAATGGCTGGAATTTGATATCACCTTTAAAACATAGATTTAACCCATTAAAAAGGGTAAATCATATATTTTATTGGTTAATAATGCAAAGAATCATGTTAAAATCAATTCTAATGGATTAAAATCTCTGTAAATCATCCAAAACAGGGTTAGATCACCTTCTTGGATTGTTCTTGCTGGTTCTTGATAGTTCTTGAGGTGAAACCATGGTTGATCTTCCATAAGGAGGGGTGTCCAAGCCTAAATCTTGGTTTAAAGCATTAAAAAGCATTAAATAAAATAAGAAAAGTGAAGAAGTTCATACCTTGGAGTTGCAGCAAGGGAGGAAGGGCTGGAGAGGAGAGAGAAGCTCCAAGAATCCAATATGAGAGAGATGGGAAAATCGATCCCCCTTATGCCTCTATTTATAATAAAAAAATTAGGTTTAAAAATTGACAATTTTGAAAATTTTGGACTCTAAAGGGGGGGGGGGGGGCGATTTTTGGGTGGAGTTACCTATATGCCCTTAGTCTAAATTATCCTAAAAAGTTCCTAATTAACCCCTAGCTAAACCTAAGAATCCCCCAAATGTGGTGCCACTTGGCATTCTCTCACATTGGGTTTTTAAAACACTTTTAAAAACCTTTAAAAACACTAGTTTTAAAAACTAACTTTCAAAATTGAGTTTTTCAAAATGGTTTTGACTCTTCTAAACTTCTAACACTAACCAAGACATCAACTAACCCTAGTCTAACCCTGACTTACTCGAATATGGCGCCACCCCGAGTGGGCCCTACTTGAGTTTTTCAAAAAGCGATTTTAAAACTTGAAATTGAAGGAGTTTTCAAAAGATTTTCAAAAGTAAACTTAAAGTTAGGATTTTTGAAATGGTATAAGGTTCTAACTGAGTTAGAATTCCTCTAGATATGGTGCCAACTGAGCGGGCCCACATCGAATTTTGAACATTTTTGAAATAAACACTGAAAATGGCTTAAAAAAATGTTAAAATTGACATTTGAAATTCAAGATCTTTGAAAATAGGGTCTCAAGCGAACTGGAACTCCGGGTTAGAGTCCTGAACTCTTAGGACTCTGAGATTTTAGATTTTAAAAGCCAAATGAAAGAATTTTCAAAAGATTTTATCAAGAAATGATGAAATAAGTCAGAAAACACAGTCAGGGTTAGACTCCTAACTCGACCGAACTCTAAAATAGAGTCCTGAACTAACTGGACTCTATAAAATGACCTAAATTTTGAAAATAATCGAAAAAGATTGAAAATGAAAGTAAAACTGACCTCAAAACAGACTCCTGACCGGATCAGGACTCTGAGACAGAGTCCTGATCGGACTAAAACTTTCAAAATTTTGAGAAATTTGATGAATAGAGAAATTCAGAAGCGACACCATCTAAATGGGTCTCATCTGTGAATTGAAATCGATTAAAGTTTGAATTTGAAAGGAATCCAGATTGTTTTCTGAGAAAATATTTCGAAATACAAAGTCCTGGGGTTGGAAAATGACAAAGTATTGAATAAAAACCCAGGTTTTGAAATTGATTTTGAAATAAAGCTTTAAAATTCAAATCTGGATTGAATGTTTTGAAATAGGAGTGCTGGATCTCGAAAATGAGATGCAATGTCATACAATGCTTTGCAGAATACGTGCAATGACGTTGCAATGATCTGTAATGACTTATGAAATGGACAAACACTAGATGAGGGTAAAAATTTGGGGTGTTTACAGATGCCCCTCTTTGCTGCTAAGACGGTTGAAAGCCGAGCTTAGTGGCAAAGAAAACACACCAAATTTGGACTATAAAAATTCCCCAGTTAGATGAATCTGACTGGGTATGAAAGAATTAGTTCAAATGATGATGATAGATATGAAATGAAGAATAAGGAAAAAATTTTATTTCAAAAAAGAAATGAGATTCAGGTTTTGCCCTTAACCTGGATGGGACAGGAAATACCTCGTATGGAACGAAGCTCAGGCTTAACCCTTAACCTGAAAGGGGACGATAAATGAAATACCTCCTCAGAGTGAGGCTCAGGTTTAACCCCTTGACCTGAAAGGGGACGATACCTCGTGGAAAAATGAGGCTCAGGCTTAACCCTTAACCTGAAAGGGGACGATACCTCGTGGAAAAACGAGGCTCAGGCTTAACCCTTAACCTGAAAGGGGACGATACCTCTTTGAAAAACGAGGCTCAGGCTTAACCCTTAACCTGAAAGGGGACGATATACGGAATCCTCAAATGAAGAAACCATGATGGGACCTTCGCATTCTGCACAATAAATCCGAGAGGGGTTTGCAAAAGGAAGAAAGGGGGTTCCCTAAAGCTTGAAAAGGGATTGATCTTGGACGTCTCATTGCTAAGACTGAATGGCTTTTAAGACAGATGACCTTTTGCAGAAAATTCAGGTTTAACCCTTAACCTGAACGGGAACTGCCTATGGTGGGACAGTGGGGAGCACAGGGAAGTGTGCGAATCTGAGAGCCAAGGCATTCAAATCAGAACAAGAAGGGAAGGATCTTGGACAACTCCCATCATCCGATCCTAAAAGGGATAACAACAACACCTGGATACATCAAAATAAACATCAAGTTCTCACTTCATGTGAGGATAACTTAAAAAGATTGCCAATAAGATAAAAAATTATAGTTGATTCAATAATGATAAGCACATATATATATGAAAAATATTCCCTCTTTTCTACCTGAAGTATTACCTCCGACTGAGCTTAACTCCGTAGAATCAAGATTCGAATTCAAATTGCTTGTGATTGGCTTTCTTTCAAGGAAGCTATCAATTTCCTTGATATGGACGAGAAAGAAAGTATTCTTGATATTGCGAGAGCTATTGGTGAAAGAATATTGATAAAAGAATTTCACAAAATTAAAGAAGATTCTTGATAGATTCGGCAGTCTGATATCCTGGGATTCTCTTCTCATGATAATCTTTCTGCACTCTCTTTTTGACAGAATTGGAGCTCTCTTGGATTTTTTGGGAATTACATCATCCTTCATTTCGGAGATGTCCTGGCTTTTCTCTCTTTATTTTTTTTTGGAAGGGTACGTCACAAACTCCTTCATCTCAGAGATGTTCCGATCCTTCTTCTCTCTCAGGGATTATATTGACGGTTATTAACTCTTTGGTTGGAAGCCTCTTGATGATAGCGGAAATTAAATATCTTTTAGGGTTTGTCAGTAGATCCATCACACTCGCCTTCATCTCGACGGTGATCTGGACTTTCCTTGGAAGGATCCGTCACAAACTCTGTCATCTTGGAGATGATCCAAATCTTCTTTGGCCCCGGGGGTCGACTCGTCTGATTCGCCTTCATCTTGACGACAGTTGAGAGATCCTTTTTGCAGATATTTAATTGCAGCTTAGGTGATGGAGGAGATGTAGAGATGGTATGGATTTTTTTGTTTGTGTCACCCAGGATATTTCAACTGCTTTTATTTTCTAAGAATGGTCTTTAAAAATGTGCCATTGACTGCAATCAATATCAATCATTCATGGCTTTGTAACAACATTGAATTTTCTTTGCTGGCCATATCGCGGATTTATTCTTCATCCTTTTGGTTGGCCAATAGAAAGATTTTGAATTTTGAATCCTTTTTCGCAAAAGTTTTGTCACTTTGAAAGTAATACTGAAGGTATTCTGAGGTACAATTTTATGCGATAAAGATTTTGAAATCCACAACTATTTTTTTTTTATGGCAAATTGGCAAAATATTCTTGGAATCCTTGGTGAAGGAAATCATTTGAGATCTATATGACACATCCGTGGCTAGATTCTCCTCTCCTTTCCCCAAAGGAGAGACTCAGGCTTGACCCTTACCTGAACGGGTAACAAAAGATACTCCTCTCTTCCTTGAAGAGGAGGTGTTTGCAAAATGAACTTTCGAAGAGAAATAGAGTTTTCGTCAAAACTCCCTATTTCTAGGCTTCTCTTATGGAAATGGGGCCGCTAACAGAGATTGAAAGGATATCATAGAGGAACGAGTCCATCACACTCTCCTTGGAAAAAGGGTCCTCGACGACGGGGGTGGCCTAATAAAAGACATTTAAGGTTATAAGGAGGACGAGCTTCCGTCGAAACTCTCCCTAGAAAAAGGGTTTCTTGTGTTACAACAAAGATTATTTTGCAAACTGTTCGTGAATCACGAGTCCCTTCAAACTCTCCCTAGAAAAAGGGGTTCAACGAACGAACAATAAAGACATGCGAAAAGAAACGAGCTCCCTCGAACTCTCCTTGGAAAAAGAGTCCCTCGCAAGAGAGATACTTGGCGATTGATTTTGATAGCTTTTGATAACTCAAAGAACTGCTTGATAACACGAATGACTAGAGGTCCTGACAAAATCGGCAACCCGAATGTCAGATTAACAGAATGGAACGACCCAAGGGTCTGATACAAATTGTTTGGTTTGCAGGTCTGAGGATTGAGCCTGAATCTCAATGTGAGAGTTATGTTGCGACCAGTATGAAGATCGAACTTTGACAAAGTACCAATACGAGCACTGTATTTTAAAAGATTACCAGTACGAGCATTGGATTTTAAAAAGTTATCAGTACGAGCACTGAATTTTAAAAGACTACCATTATGAGCACTGTATTTTAAAAGATTACCAATATGAGCACTGGATTTTTAAAGGATACCAGTACGAGCACTGGACTTTAAAAGGTTACCAGTACAAGCACTGGATTTTAAAAGATTACCAGTACGAGCACTGGGTTTTCAAAAGATTACCAGTACGAGCACTGGTTTTTAAAATATTACCAGTACGAGCACTGGGTTTTCAAAAGATTATCAGTACGAGCACTGGTTTTTAAAAGATTACCAGTACGAGCACTGGGTTTTGAAGGGTCATCAATTGGCGATGACTTGGACGACTTGCCGGGGTCTCAGGATTTATCCCTTATCCTGAATGGGAAATTCAATGTAAATTGACGCAGATGAATGCGTGCAAATGCAAATGGATGCAACTGAGTGCACATGCGTGCAAAATGAGAGATTTATTAGATCCTGCCTGCACACAAATTGTTTTGGATAAAAGGCAACTTTACCAAGAATGCCCCAGTATATTCTGGGGAAGAGGGGTATTTTGACCAAAGAATAATTGATCATTTATTGAGGAGAATTTTTGAAGAATACAAAAGATAGAATAGAGATTTTCTAGGTATAGAATTTCTTCAGATGTCGAGCATTAATGGGGTCGGATAGTTCTACCCCGTCTGCATTAATCAGACGATATGAATTACGGGGCAACGCCTCTTTCACCACATAGGGACCTTCCTAGTTTGGTGACCATTTGCCACGTGGACGATGCTTGAGATGAGCCGTTGATCTAAGGACCAAGTCATTAACTTGGAATCTCCTTTCGATGACTGACTTGGCATATTGCCTTGCTATCCTCTGACGATAATGCCGAGCATGTTCTGCTGCTTTGAGTCTTTTTTCATCGAGTAAATCTAACTGTACCAATCTCTGTTGCTGATACTGATCGAGTGGTAGCTCTAAAAGAGATGCGAACTTAAGGGCGGGTTTCTGAACATGAAGAGGTAACACCACCTCAGTCCCATAAACAAGTTCTGAAGGAGTCGCATTGGTTGGGGTTCGAATGGTAGTTCGATATGCCCAAAGTGCATCATGAATTTTCTCGTGCCAATCACGACCCGTCTCAACGGTTCTTTCCAAGATGTGAATCAAACTCTTGTTGGTTGCTTCTGCCTGACCATTTCCTTGTGGATAATAAGGAGCTGAAAAATGATGATGAATTCTAAATTTTGAACAAAAGATCTTCATTCTCTCATTCTTGAAATGAGTACCATTATCTGACACGATGTCGTGTGGTATACCGAAACGACAAAGAATGTTCTTATGAATGAACGAGACTACATGTCGACCCTCCACTATACGTAGTGACGGCTTCAACCCATTTGGTGAAATACTCTGTTGCGGCAAGGAAATATTTATGACCATTAGAAGCTGAAGGAGAGATGGGTCCTACGACGTCGAAGGCCCACATAGAAAATGGCCATGGAGACACGACTGATTGCAAGTACGTGGCTGGCGCATGAATGGAAGGTGCGTGTATCTGACACTGAACGCACTTCTTCACAAAACGATAGCAGTCTTGCTGCATGGTTCTCCAATAGTATCCTGCCCGAATGATTTGTTTAACAAGGGTTTGGTAGCCGACATGACCACCGCAAATACCCTCATGCGCTTCTTATATGATTTCTTTAGCTTCTTCTTCGTCTAAGCACCTGGAATACTCAGAACTGAACCCACGACAATAAAGAACATTGGCAAGGATAAAATAGCGGGCGGACATATGCTGAATTGCTTTTTGCTCCTTCTTTGATAGTTCTGGTGGAAGCTCCCCAGTTTCAATAAAGTTTTTGATATCTTGATACCAAGGCTTCTTTTTCTGTTCCGCCTGGTTGACTTGCATTACCGGAACGAAGGCAGGTTGGTCAAGTCTACCGATTTCAAAGGAGCGACAGGATTCTCTATTTCTGAAAGACATAATGGAGCCCAGGCTGGCCAAACCATCAGCTATTTGATTAAAATCTCTTTTGATATGGAAAAGCTGAAATTCGTCAAAATTGTTGATAAGGGATAAAACGATCTTTTGGTAAGGGAGCAACTTCTGATCTTTTACCTGCCATTCAGCTTTGACTTGGCTGAGGATGAGCAATGAATCGCCGAAAGCGTGTACCCTCTGAACATTGAAGTCTTGCAAAATTCTCATACCTTGTATTAAAGCTTCATACTCAGCCATATTATGGGTACATTGAAAATCCAGTTTCAGAGAAAAGGGGATCATCTCTTTCTTTGGTGTGATCAGCAAGATTCCGACTCCTATGCCGGCCATGTTCTTGGATCCGTCGAAAAACAGATTCCAAACTGGGGATTGTTGAACATTACAGATCCGCTCATCGGGAAAGCTATCCTCGATTCTAACATCTTCTGCTAAAGGAAAATCTGCCAATTGGTCTGCAATTGCTTGACCTTTGATAGATTGCTGAGAAACATACCCCAGATCATACTGCATTAACAGGACTTGCCACTTAGCAATCCGTCCACTAAGAAATGGTTGTTCGAGAATATACTTGAGAGGATTAAGTTTTGAGAGAATCTTGACTTCTGATGCTAACAAGTAATGTTTCAGCTTCTGACACATCCATACCAGTGCTAGGCATGTCTTCTCTATTTGAGAATATTTCTTCTCGTAGTCAATGAAAGTCTTGCTTACATAGTAAATGGCATGTTCAACCAAACTGCCTTCTTCATATTGTGCCAAGAATCCGCCACAAGCGGCTTGGTTAACTGAAACGTATAGCAAGAGAGGCTTTCCCAATTCTGGTGGCTTTAGAACAAGCGGATTAAGAAGATATTTCTTGATACGCTCAAACAATTGCTGACACTCTGGTCCCCATTCAAATTTCACTCCTTTTCTGAGTAGATGATTGAAAGGTTCACATCTCATGGCAAGGTTGGATATGAATCTCCGAATTGATTGCATACGTCCCTGAAGACTACGCAATTCCTTAAGAGTAGTTGGAGGTGGCATGTCAATGATGGCCTTTGCTTTAGCGGGATCCATTTCTATCCCCTTTTTGCTGACCAAGAAGCCTAGCAATTTGCCTGATTCAACTCCGAAGACACACTTCTGAGGGTTGAGTCTTAGCTTATAAAGAATAAGCCGCTTGAAAACTTGACTTAAGGCATCGATATGGTCTTCTTCCTCCTTGGATTTGACCAAGATGTCATCAACGTATGCATCCATGGTCTTGTGCATCTGATCATGGAAAATGGCAGCCATTGCACGCTGATAGGTTGCCCCAGCATTTTTTAGCCCAAACGGCATGACTGTATAACAGAAAGTGCCCCATGGCGTAGTGAAGAATGTTTTGGATTGGTCACGAGCGGCTAACTTGATCTGATTATATCCGGAGTATCCGTCCATGAAGGAAAACATGGCATGCCCAGCCGTGCTATCAACTAGGAGGTCAATATTTGAGAGGGGATAGTCATCCTTCGGAGTAGCTTTATTGAGATCGCGAAAGTCGATACAAATTCGCACTTTGCCATTTTTCTTGGGAACTGCAACGATATTCGCCAACCAGTCCGGATAATCTATTGCTCGAATGAATCTTGCTTTAAGCAAGTCCTCAAGTCCTTCCTTGACCTGTTGCTCGATTCGAGGATCCATTTTCCTTAACTTCTGTTTAACAGGTTTCGCATCAGGCTTCAGAACGAGTCGATGTTCCACCAATTTAGGATCTAAACCGGGCATATCTTCATAAGTCCATGCGAATACTTCTTGGTGCTGCTTGAGAAAGTCAATGAGCCTTTCCTTCTCATCTGTACTTAGGCTCGTGCCGATCTTGAGAATTTTCGGACTATCTTCTGAACCAATATTGATGTCCTCAGTCGGAACCTGGGCTAGGGTCGATGGTTCATCTTGTTTCTGAATCGCTACAAATTCTGGCAACTCTGGAAGTGACGAATCGAATTCTGACTGCTTTGTGACCTTACTGTCCCCTGCTCTTGCTCGGACCCGATATATCTTTGCCGGTTTCGATAGGATTGAAGGATTAATGACTAACCTTTTTATCGGTTGAGAAGACATTCTGAAATTTTGAAAAGGAATAGCTTTTAGAGAAAGCTCCTTTACTATGACATAAATTGCATGGGAATAAAAAAGATAAGAACAAATGAATTTTGAAGACAAATTGCAGAGGAATAAGAGAAAGATGACATCCAGATAGACGAGAAAATTGATAACTTTATTGAAGACTTGAAATGAAATAAGGACATTTAAAATGAACTGAAATGGGACATTGTCCCTACAAACTGCAAAAATCAAATGAATGAAATAGAAAAGACAGATGGTAGAAAATTTTTAATGGATCCCTTTAATAAAGCCAGTATTTTTGTGGGATCTTTTGCCCATGAATCCTAGTCCTGCCCTGCGCGGATGATGATCAGGGATCACTGGCTCTAGTCGGCCATCTCCGTTCTTGCCCAATCCTTTGAAAGGCTGATAACCATGCTTCAGTAACAGGTCCAATCCTTTCTTGGTCCTAACAAACTGCGGGAAAAGAGGATGGTCCTTGAAAGTACTGTAATCGAGACGACCCCCAATCTTAAAGAAATGTGGTCCTTGCCATTGGACCATCGCTGCTGTGTGGTTTGTCTCTGATGTTGCTCCTAACTTTAGCATTTCAAGGCTTTCACTGAGAACAATTTCTTCACTTTCCCTAATGCTAGGGATATCAGCAGTATAAGTTGGCCTAGGGATCATAGGCTGAGGTAGCCTCTCTTCGGGATCTTCCCCCAAAACAGTAGTTATCATGCCACCTTTAGACCACTTGATGCACTGATGCAGAGTGGATGGCACGGCATTGGCATTATGAATCCAAGTTCTTCCCAGTAGAAGATTATACGTTGGCGGCACATTAACGACATGGAAAAGCACTGTATGAACAGAGTAGTTGATAAATATTTCCAAGAAGATCTTTCCTTTTGCTGTCTGTCCATGATTATCAAACCCATAAATGGTGATCGGATCCGGTGTATACTCTTCTTCTTTTATACCCAGAGCCTTGGCAGTCATTTCAGGACAAATGTTGAGGCTACTGCCTCCATCTACAAGCACGTGGGGTATAGTCATTCCCCGGGTTCGCACCACAATGTACAAGGCATTGTTATGAAATGCGTGAGGTTTTGGCAGATCCTCATCTGAGAAGGTTATGGGAGCATTCGTCATGGCCTGATTAACGATCTGAGCCATGTCTTTAGGTGTGGTGTCTGGCTTGACCTTGATCTTTCACAGTAAATCGTCCAGGACTTGCTGATGCTTAGGAGAGGCACGTGCCAACTCAAGGATAGGGATATTAGAGAGGGCAGTGATTGGTCTTTGCACCGTGTCGACCTTTTCTTCTGGTTTTCTCCCTTTTTCCGAAGTAGATTTGACAAGGTTCTTGGGTAACCATGGCATTCTTTTGGCTACCTCTGGAGATATTCTAGCGGGTTCTCTCGAAACTTTCAGCTTACTGAATGCTGAAACGAGGTCCATCTTTTGAGAACTGGACTGGGCCTTATGCAATACTAATACCTGATGCTGCACCTTAATATCACTGCTAGGGCATGGTCGGATATGATCTTGTGGCTGAAAGGGATGATCAGATATCATTGTTGTTGAGTGCTGCAAGAAAGGCTGTTTTAGAATCTCCATTTTCTCATCTTCAGCCCCTTCTACTAACAGATTTTTGTCAATATAATCTTGTATGATGTTTTTGAGAACGAAACAGTTCTCGGTATCATGTCCCACAGTTCGGTGGAACTTGCAGAATCTGTCCTTCATTTTTCCCATAACCACTGGCGGGTCAGCTACCCTTGGAAGCTTAATCATATCACTGCCGAGCATATATTCTAATACTGTCTCGAGGGACTGGTCTAGAGGAGTAAACTTGCGGTTATAACTCCATCCTTCTCGCTTCAGCTTTTCTTGTGGTTTTGATCTTTGTTCGAGGGTTTGCTGTGGCTGTTTATCATATTAAATAATCGACTTGCCTTTCTGATCACTTTTGTTGGGATTTGACCCTCCTGAAGCATAACTATGATTTTTTCCATTTCCTTTGTTCTGATTCTTGCTGTTACTGGCAGAGTAGGTAAAATGGGCTTTCTTCTTTGATTCTTGTTGACTGTTATTCTTTGTAAACATAAAACCTTCATAAGACCCGTTCTCCATACTCAACTCGAGCCATTCGGCTCGTTCTGTTAGTTCTATGAAGCTCTTCGATGAAGATGTAGAAATTAGTCCCCTTAGAGGTTGCGAGAAGTTGCTCAGGATCAAAGATAGTGCGTGTCTTTCTGCTATTGGCTCGCACATCTTATTGCAAGCGGATCTCCATCTATGAATAAAATCCCTGGCCTTCTCGTTTTCCTTCTGCCTCAGACTGCAGAGATGACTGAGAGTCGGGAGTGCTTCAGCATTGAATAGAAAGCGCTCAATAAATAGATTGACCACTTTGTCGAATTCTTTCAGTTCTATCGGATTAATGTGCTCCGAGTACCACTTTGCTGCGACACCTTCCAAACTGCGAGGGAAGCAGAGAAATAAGGCACGATTGTTCCTCTTGAACCTGGAACATTCTGCGAAGAATAGGGCGAGATGCGCTTTTGGATCGCCCGAACCATCAAACTTGATAAATTTCTTGGGGAGATTATCAAGATCATCATCCCCATCCAGTCCATCATAGAAGTCTTCGCTGGTAAAGACTCTTTTACCCTTGTCACGCGCTTGAAGATCCTTAACCATCTTTACCACATCTTTGAGTTGTGACTGCATAGGGTCGTCAACAGACTGATTCTTGGATTTGTAGGCTGACCCCTGCCCCTGAGTCGACCTTTTGAATTCTTGCTTGTTTTCATACTCTTTGTCAGTATCATCTGCTGATTCTGACTCATCAGACATTTCCTCATGACGATTCTGCTTTTTACTGATCTTCACATTCTTGACGGCATGACCCTTATCTTTCTGTTTGATCTGAGCCTGTTCAGGACTGGCTTCAGCTTGCTCTGCCAGCATCTTGGTCATCATTTTCTTGAACATGACGTACATCTGGGGATCCACATCATCCTCTGCTTGCTGACCCTGACTACGGGGTGAGTCCATTTCCTCTTCTGAAGCGACTGAGTACGCGACGCCTTCAACTGATGCGGCTTTTTTTTCTGGATCTTGTATCAACCATCGGGTATCGCAAATGTTCTCTTGGATATTACTGATGCTCTCTGCAGGGCAGAACTGATGGTTAGGCTTCTGAAGGAAATTTGGTTTGGAGGAAAATATTTGTTGAGAATTTTGGTAGACAATTGAAATAATATCCCATTACTAGGGATTGAGTCGTCGTTGGGATTACGACAATTGCGTTGCTATTCTTTGCAAGATAAACAACTGAAAATATGCCTTGTTACCTAGGCGAGGTCGTCAAACCAATGTAAAATAAAGGAATTTTTATTGAGAGGAAAAACATGATTTTATCAATAATACACTTGACAGAGGGGAGGGGGACAGACAATTTTCCACCACTCCAGATAATCAGAAGATACACGAGGACCAGGAAAAATAGTAAGACTGACAAAAGAATCCCAACCATGTCTGACAGAATGGTATGCTCCGGATCACTGATCTGATGTGAGATCGAATTCCGGCAGAACCCCGGCTAGTGGACGAATCTCTACGCGCTTCTGCCTCTGAGAGAACTGCCTGACACACCGCTCTGGATGATAGTATGCGCAGAAAAACGGGCCCAGTAGCCTGAATCGCTTGCCATATGCATAAGTATATCTGGGAGGTGATTCCTGACGATCAAAGTAGTCCCATACGACTTCTTCCTCCTGAAGGTTGTCGATCAAGAACCGGTATCACGCAACTGGAAGAAGCTTTTCACCATTGTATCTGAAGGAACGGGCTCGGACTGGCACATGTCGGAGGAACCAAGACTGCAAGGCATAGGTGCACCCTTCGACTAGGATTGACTCTCCGAGTGCGAAACGAGTCAACCCTCGGTATAGAAAGGCGAGTGCGGCCATGGCAATGGAGAGGCGGCTGGTCTGTCGACTTCCCCATCTCCTTAGAAGCTGAACTATTCTGATATCCATATAATTCCGTCCGTCGGGAAAGAAAGCTAATCCAACCGTGCACAGAACCATCGCATGCTGAATTCTTTCTCGAGCTGTCCTGGACAACGAGCTGACTTCCACAAATATCCCATACTGTCTGTAGATTTCGAGCAGGTCCACATATTCATTCCCATCTTCTTCAATCAAAGGCCAAGACTTGCGTCCCGTCATGCGAGCTAAGGCATCTTTAGGGTCCAGACCCTTGACATTAATCAAAAACTGTTTCTCTAATGGATCTCCAGGCTGAACGGCTGGCTCGGGCAATCCCATAATCTCTGAAAATTCATCCATTAGTACTGTCATCTCGCCCCACGGGAACCAGAAGGTAGAAGTGCTCGGATTCTACCGCTCTGCTAGTGCATGGATCAAGTTGCCGTTGACTGTTTGCTTTCCCACCGCGGACGCCAGTTCTAGCCCACAATCATCCAGATGGTCCGGAAACATACGAGAGAAGTTCTTGAACCATGAATAATACCACCGGGGAAAGAAGGATCCGATGCTGAGGACTCGATGTTCGGGAAGACTTTGTCGCACCTCGTAGGAGATGTGACCCTCGGGGAAGACTGAATCAAGCTGACTGGATGCCATCAGATTGAAAGACATGGAAATTGGAATAAGACTTGGAAAATACAGGAATTTTGAGAAAAATGCAGGCAGGATAAGAATAAAGCAGGAAATTCGAGATCCAGAAGATAGGAAAGATGGGAAATCACCTGGAGTTTTGAAGAAAATGGAGGAATTTCATGAAAATCGTCCAGGGTTTAATGAAATATAAGGAAGTACTTTATAAAATGAAGTGTTTTGAAAATCGTCTAGGATTTAAAACATGGACAGTACATGGACATGGACTGGGGAATTTTGAAAAATCGTCCAGTATTTTTAGAAAATATGACTATAACATATTCAATCACATTCTGCACAAACAAGTATGCACATACAACATTCCCTAAAAGCTAACTCTAGATGCACAAATTTTGAAATGGCTGTACGACCTTAATCCTAACTCTAAGGTTCAGATCAACTGTATCCAATCCAGTTATGCCTATATACTCAAGCCAAGGCTCGATGTACGTGGCATAAAATCAATTTCTTCGGTTCTAGGTTCAAGTTTTCCAACATCCTTGAGCACCTGCCGATATACGTTGGACTATGGCCCTTGGTACGTGGCAGGGGGGTTTTCACCAAAATAAGTGGCCCAGTTGTGAGGCTCTGTCCCAAACTATGGTTATGGAAGAGAGCCCAGCAACGTGAAGACCGGACAATATAGGTGGGGTGGTTTTTGAAAAACATGAGCACATGCAATCAAACAGAAGGCTCTAAGTCCTAAAGAGATAGAATTTTGAAATATTTGAAGAAGCAAACATTGTTTTCATACAATTCCTAAATTGAGGAGTGTTGTATTAGGCCTAAGTCTATGTGAGCATGAATAATTCTCCTCAATATGGTCCTACCAAACCATACCTAGTCTATATGCATTCCATGTCAGCTGGGTTCAAGTCTAGGCTCCTAGGTTCACATGATATCATAAAGCAAAGCTGACATTCCATGGAAATCAATTTTGACAATTTGAACTAAGTAGAGCATTAGATTGACCAGGCGAAGACAGGTCCCATCACGGTCGCCAAACCTGTTATCATCGCAAAAATTTTTACTTTTGCAAATCAAACTGACCTTTGAAAAAGATTTTGAAAATAACTCGCCTCCATTTTAAAATGCGGGAAAATTCCGTAGAATGGGACTCGCCTGTCGGTACGAGGTTCAACCGTTCCTGCCACCTTTAACAGGGGTAATTGAACCAAGGATCAATCTTATGCTCTACTCTATTCAACTTGTCTAAATCATATTCTAATTTCTAAATGCACATAGAATCAGGCATGTGCTATGAATTTTTAGAAAAAACACATTTGAAAACATGATGTTTGCTTTGAATGATTGAAATATTTAGAAAATGTAAATCTTGAATTGGGATTTGAAATATACTTCTGAGAGAAATAAAATCGATTTTGAGGAATCCTTGACATTTGGTGAAAATCGACTCTGAGAGACTTGGTTTCTCTGAATTCAAACTTTGAAATTGAAATTCTAACTTAGAAAATTTGAATTTGGAACTTGGGAAATATTTGAAATATCATTGGCAAATCCATATTCTTTTGAATAAGACTTAGAAAAATTCTAACTTCAAACTTTGAAATTGACTGCATAACTTTGGAAAATTGAGCTTATGAACTTGAGAAAAACACTTGAAATATTCTTTGAAATTCAATGTTTTTAGGAAAATCGATTTTGATATAAGACTTAGGAGATTTTGAGAAAATGAACTTCTTTGAATTGAGATTGGAATTGGCAAATGCATGAAATGAATGAATATGGATTTGAGGAATTGAGAAATACTTTTTGTATTTTTGAGAAATGCAGTGCATTTTTTTTGAAGTTAGCCTAAGAGTGTAGGCTGAATGTGGCTAATGTGAAGATCATAAATCTAAGTATCATTTGTATTCTGACTATGGCCATAAATACAAATTCCACCAAGTTTATAAACTTCATAGAAGCTGGTGCATGTGCCATTCGTGTAGACCATGGTGAATTTGTAAAAATATGCATGAATCATCATCCATCACACATTAAAATTAAAAATAAACTATATGCAATGCAACCTAATCTAAGCAGGAAATGTAAATTCTTATTCCAAAGTTTAATTACAAATTACATCACTATTGAAATTTAAATACATGAAAAATAAAGTCTTCGATGTACCTGCAAAACTAGAAAACTTGGTTAATGAATATATGTTGGCTTTTCTAGATTTATCCAACAATATCAGGAAATTGCTGGATTTTGCTAGATATAAGCCTTTTTGCCTAGATTCCCTTAAATTAAAATGATAAAGTATGAAATAAAATTGAATAAATAAGGAAGATAAAATATGAAATTTCGAAATTGGGGTCCAAATGACCAAAATACCCCTAATAACAAGACTATGGCCTTGAAATTAGGGTTTTCAGAAAGATATTTTGATAAAATGCAAGTTTTGAAATTTGAATGTAATAAACTAAGCTAAATATGATATGACATGCTTAAATATGTAAAAATTAGGGTTAGGGATTTCGAAATTTAGGTCAAATGACCAAATTACCCCCGATAGCAAGACTATGGCCTTGAAATCAGGGTTTTTTAAAAAGAGATTTTGGTAAAAACTTAGGTTTTATGCACTAAATGAAATCAAATTAGCACACAATTAAACCTAAAACATCCTAACATGATTATGAACATGATTAAACCCTAAAAATATATGCTTATGCACGAAAATCCAATAATATCACAAAAACTGTGATTTTAGCAGTGTTTTTGGATCTTTCAGGAACCCGGTTTTGCAATTTGCGTAATTCAGCCATCAAATGGATTCCAAAATCCATAAAAATTGGTACCTGCACTTGTTATAACTCTAATGTCGAATTGGAATTATAAAAATAAATTTTTGACATTAAATTAATCTGAAAATTGCATTAAACCCTAAAATATGCTATTTTTTACCTAATTCACCAACCAGTTTCAATCCAAGACCTGAATCAGGGGTCAAATCTCCATGGAAATTTATGAAATTTTACAGAGACTAATTAGGAATAAAAACAGAGATTTACCAATTTACAGATCGGAAAAATCATCTCCGGTTAGGGAGAAACCCTTCCGGCAATCTGAGCTAAAATATATCACTTTTAACAGGGATTAAAACGGCTATTCCAGATTGAAAATACAGGCATAAATAAAAAACCTAAACAAAAATATCTGAAATTTTAATGGTGAACAGTAGACAGAAAAATAACAATACTCACTTTTTACAGATCATGAATCGGATCTGTGGTTTGGGATTGATGACTAACACAAGTCTGATTAGGGTTTTGGTAAACTTTACCTAACGAGTTTTAAAATTTAAAAACAGATTCTCTGAAATAGGAAAAATACTAAACAATAATAAAAAAAACTGAAAATTTCACAAAAGACCGATCTACTCAATGTGAATTCATAGCACTTTACAGATCTAAAATCGGATATAAGATGAGAGAAATATCATCACAGCAAGTTACCTTCTTGATTTTAACCACGATTTTAAAGCTTTAAAAACCCGATTTGATGTCTGATTTTTTTGACAGGGTTCCTGAGATCCAAAACCTTTGATTTTTCTACAGTAACTCAATAACTCATTCATTCATCACATATAAAAAAATCAGAAATAAACAATGAGTGCTTCAATCCGAAATAACATCATCTTTACTGTTCTAAACCTAAAACACACAGAAATTTAAGAAACTTGAAAAAACATGCATTAACTAATGTAAATCAATAAAATAAACCATAAAACAGTAAATAAAAATTATTTCTATGCTATAGAACGTAAAACAAACATGAATAAACCATGAAAATAAAATAAAACAGGGAATCAATGGCTGGAATTTGATATCACCTTTAAAACATAGATTTAACCCATTAAAAAGGGTAAATCATATATTTTATTGGTTAATAATGCAAAGAATCATGTTAAAATCAATTCTAATGGATTAAAATCTCTGTAAATCATCCAAAACAGGGTTAGATCACCTTCTTGGATTGTTCTTGCTGGTTCTTGATAGTTCTTGAGGTGAAACCATGGTTGATCTTCCATAAGGAGGGGTGTCCAAGCCTAAATCTAGGTTTAAAGCATTAAAAAGCATTAAATAAAATAAGAAAAGTGAAGAAGTTCATACCTTGGAGTTGCAGCAAGGGAGGAAGGGCTGGAGAGGAGAGAGAAGCTCCAAGAATCCAATATGAGAGAGATGGGAAAATCGACCCCCCGTATGCCTCTATTTATAATAAAAAAATTAGGTTTAAAAATTGACAATTTTGAAAATTTTGGACTCTAAAGGGGGGGGGGGGGCGATTTTTGGGTGGAGTTACCTATATGCCCTTAGTCTAAATTATCCTAAATAGTTCCTAATTAACCCCTAGCTAAACCTAAGAATCCCCCAAATGTGGTGCCACTTGGCATTTTCTCACATTGGGTTTTTAAAACACTTTTAAAAACCTTTAAAAACACTAGTTTTAAAAACTAACTTTCAAAAATGAGTTTTTCAAAATGGTTTTGACTCTTCTAAACCTCTAACACTAACCAAGACATCAACTAACCCTAGTCTAACCCTGACTTACTCGAATATGGCGCCACCCCGAGTGGGCCCTACTTGAGTTTTTCAAAAAGCGATTTTAAAACTTGAAATTGAAGGAGTTTTCAAAAGATTTTCAAAAGTAAACTTAAAGTTAGGATTTTTGAAATGGTATAAGGTTCTAACTGAGTTAGAATTCCTCTAGATATGGTGCCAACTGAGCGGGCCCACATCGAATTTTGAACATTTTTGAAATAAACACTGAAAATGGCTTAAAAAAAAGGTTAAAATTGACATTTGAAATTCAAGATCTTTGAAAATAGGGTCTCAAGCGAACTGGAACTCCGGGTTAGAGTCCTGAACTCTTAGGACTCTGAGATTTTAGATTTTAAAAGCCAAATGAAAGAATTTTCAAAAGATTTTATCAAGAAATGATGAAATAAGTCAGAAAACACAGTCAGGGTTAGACTCCTAACTCGACCGAACCCTAAAATAGAGTCCTGAACTAACTGGACTCTGTAAAATGACCTAAATTTTGAAAATAATCGAAAAAGATTGAAAATGGAAGTAAAACTGACCTCAAAACAGACTCCTGACCGGATCAGGACTCTGAGACAGAGTCCTGATCGGACTGAAACTTTCAAAATTTTGAGAAATTTGATGAATAGAGAAATTCAGAAGCGACACCATCTAAATGGGTCTCATCTGTGACTTGAAATCGATTAAAGTTTGAATTTGAAAGGAATCCAGATTGTTTTCTGAGAAAATATTTCGAAATATAAAGTCCTGGGGTTGGAAAATGACAAAGTATTGAATAAAAACCCAGGTTTTGAAATTGATTTTGAAATAAAGCTTTAAAATTCAAATCTGGATTGAATGTTTTGAAATAGGAGTGCTGGATCTCGAAAATGAGATGCAATGTCATACAATGCTATGCAGAATACGTGCAATGACGTTGCAATGATCTGTAATGACTTATGAAATGGACAAACACTAGATGAGGGTAAAAATTTGGGGTGTTTACATATATATATTCATATTTTCGATGTCGCGAGTTCCGACACAGACTTCCTTTTGGTCCCGATGTTCACATTGGACCAATTGTTACGTTGAGAATTCGAGTTCTCAAAAACTCGATTCTCATTTGTTCTTTTATTTTGAAAAATCGGGTTCTGACTCGAGTTTTCTCCTTTTATATATATTCGTATTTCCGGAGTCGCGAGTTCCGACTCGGACTTCCTTTTAGTCCAGATGTTCACATTGGACCAATTGTTACGTTCAGAATTCGACTTCTCAAAAACTCAATTTTCATTCGTTCTTTTATTTTAAAAAATCGGGTTCCCACTCAAGTTTTCTCCTTTTATATATATTCGTATTTCCGGAGTCGCGAGTTCCGACTCGGACTTCTTTTTGGTCCCGTTGTTCGCATTGGACCAATTGTTACGTCGAGAATTCGAGTTCTCAAAAACTCGATTCTCATTCGTTCTTTTATTTTTAAAAACCGGGTTTCGACTCGAGTTTTCTCCTTTTATATATATATTCGTATTTCTAGAGTCACGAGTTCTGACTCGGACTTTCTTTTGGTCCCAATGTTCGCATTGGACCAATTGTTACGTCGAGAATTCAAGTTCTCAAAAACTCGATTCTCATTCGTTCTTTTATTTTGAAAAACCGGGTTCCGACTCGAGTTTTCTCCTTTATATATATATATATATATATATATATTCGTATTTCCGGAGTCGCGAGTTCCGACTCGTACTTCCTTTTGGTCCCGATGTTTGCATTGGACCAATTGTTACGTCGAGAAATTGAGTTCTCAAAAACTCGATTCTTATTCGTTCTTTTATTTTGAAAAACCGGGTTCCGACTCGAGTTTTCTCCTTTTATATATATATTCGTATTTCTAGAGTCACGAGTTCTGACTCGGACTTGCTTTTGATCCCGATGTTCGCATTGGACCAATTGTTACGTCAAGAATTTGAGTTCTCAAAAACTCGATTCTCATTTGTCCTTTTATTTTGAAAAACCGGGTTCCGACTCGAGTTTTCTCCTTTTTATATATATATTCGTATTTTCAGAGTCGCGAGTTCCGACTCGAACTTCCTTTTGGTGCCGATGTTTGCATTGGACCAATTGTTACGTCGAGAATTCGAATTCTCAAAAACTCGATTGTCATTCGTTCTTTTATTTTGAAAATCCGGGTTCTGACTCGAGTTTTCTCCTTTTTATATATATATTCGTATTTCCGGAGTCGCAAATTCCGACTCGGTCTTCCTTTGGGTCCCGATGTTCGCATTGTACCAATTGTTACGTCGAGAATTCGAGTTCTCAAAAACTCGATTCTCATTCGTTTTTTTATTTTGAAAAACCGGGTTCCGACTCGAGTTTTCTCCTTTTTATATATATATTCGTATTTCCGGAGTCGCGAGTTCCGACTCGGACTTCCTTTTGGTCCTGATGTTCGCATTGAACCAATTGTTACGTCGAGAATTCAAGTTCTCAAAAACTTGATTTTCATTCGTTCTTTTATTTTGAAAAATTGGGTTCCCACTCGAGTTTTCTCCTTTTATATATATTCGTATTTCCGGAGTCGCGAGTTCCGACTCGGACTTCTTTTTGGTCCCGTTGTTCGCATTGGACCAATTGTTACGTCGAGAATTTGACTTCTCAAAAACTCGATTCTCATTAGTTCTTTTATTTTTAAAAACCGGGTTTCAACTCAAGTTTTCTCCTTTAATATATATATTCGTATTTTTAGAGTCACGAGTTCTGACTCGGACTTCCTTTTGGTCCCGATGTTCGCATTGGATTAATTGTTACTTCGAGAATTCGAGTTCTTAAAAACTCGATTCTCATTCGTTCTTTTATTTTGAAAAACCGGGTTCCGACTTGAGTTTTCTCCTTTTTATATATATATTCGTATTTCCGGAGTCGCGAGTTCCGACTCGTACTTCCTTTTGGTCCGATGTTTGCATTGGACCAATTGTTACGTCGAGAATTCGAGTTCTCAAAAACTCGATTCTTATTCGTTCTTTTATTTTGAAAAACCGGGTTCCGACTCGAGTTTTCTCCTTTTATATATATATTTGTATTTCCAGAGTCACGAGTTCTGACTTAGACTTCCTTTTGATCCCGATGTTCGCATTGGACCAATTGTTACGTCGAGAATTTGAGTTCTCAAAAACTCGATTCTCATTCGTTCTTTTATTTTGAAAAACCGGGTTTCGACTCGAGTTTTCTCCTTTTTATATATATATTCGTATTTCCAGAGTCGCGAGTTCCGACTTGAACTTCCTTTTGGTACCGATGTTCGCATTGGACCAATTGTTACATCGAGAATTCGAATTCTCAAAAACTCGATTCTCATTCGTTCTTTAATTTTGAAAATCCGGGTTCTGACTCGAGTTTTCTCCTTTTTATATATATATTCGTATTTCCGGAGTCGCAAATTCCGACTCGGTCTTCCTTTTGTTCCCGATGTTCGCATTGGACCAATTGTTACGTCGAGAATTCGAGTTCTCAAAAACTTGATTCTCATTCGTTCTTTTATTTTGAAAATCCGGGTTCTGACTCGAGTTTTCTCCTTTTTATATATATATTCGTATTTCCGGAGTCGCAAATTCCGACTCGGTCTTCCTTTTGGTCCCGATGTTCGCATTGGACCAATTGTTACGTCGAGAATTCGAGTTCTCAAAAACTTGATTCTCATTCGTTCTTTTATTTTGAAAAACCGGGTTCCGACTCAAGTTTTCTCCTTTTTATATATATATTCGTATTTCCGGAGTCGCGAGTTCCGACTCGGACTTCCTTTTGGTCCTGATGTTCCCATTAGACCAATTGTTACGTCGAGAATTCGAGTTCTCAAAAAGTCGATTCTCATTCGTTCTTTTATTTTTAAAAACCGGGTTTTGACTCGAGTTTTCTCCTTTTATATATATATTCGTATTTCCAGAGTCACGAGTTCTGACTCAGACTTCCTTTTGGTCCCGATGTTCGCATTGGACCAATTGTTACGTCGAGAATTCGAATTCTCAAAAACTCGATTCTCATTCGTTCTTTTATTTTGAAAATCCGAGTTCTGACTTGAGTTTTCTCCTTTTTATATATATATTCGTATTTCCGGAGTCGCAAATTCCGACTCGGTCTTCCTTTTGGTCCCAATGTTTGCATTGGACCAATTGTTACATCGAGAATTCGAGTTCTCAAAAACTCGATTCTCATTCATTTTTTTATTTTAAAAAACCGTGTTCCGACTCGAGTTTTATTTATTTTCATCCAGCATCTTGCGCAAGGCCACCCTGGACTTTGGCTGGTAAATATTTAATGTTATCCATGTGTGGCGGCTGCCATTATTCCAAGACAAGAAGTAACAATATCAGTGCCGAGAGAGGCAAAAATGGGTTTAGCAGAGATAGGGATGTAATCAATGGTCATACAGGAAAGGATTTGGAGCCACATCTTTTCAAGTTATGTTTGCAGATTAGCAGTGCTATGGTTGGGGGAAATAAAAATGCCTCTGCTTCTATCCAAATGATAAAAACTTCTTTGTTTTTCATCCAATGTTTCGTTGAAAGATCACAACAGGTCATACCATGCATTTTTTTTTGGGATGTCATTGTTAAGTGTGTTCCTTTTATCTTACGGTTTGCATGTATTATATGTTTAAAAAGGGGAAAATCCATTTGTGAAAATCCGACCTTGTTGTATGGTATTCATCTGCTTTAATGTAGTCCAGCAGATTCAGAAGTTATTGACTCTTCCTCTGTACAGGAAATATGGGTCCAGACATAGATCATGTCGTAATCCCTCATGATGCCTCTATGCAGAGATTTTCATGTTTAGACTTTCCAGCAGATGAAGGGTTACGTTCTAGCCCATTTCCTTCATGTAATACATAGTTTATGCAAAAACCCTTTGTTTCTTCTATACTCCCTTTGGAAATGTTGGCTGCAGCAGTGCTTCTGTTGTCCACGAACAGGCTAGTTTTGCAGAGTTGCAACAGTGCTTTCGTTGCCCCCAGCCGATTAGCTTTGCGTGGTTGTAACAGTGACGTCGTGACATCCCAACTAGACAGGTAATGGTCCTGGAAATGGAAGTCGTCTTGTTCATAAGAGCCTGTTCAAAGATATAGGTAAAGTATTATCTGTCTTCATCATTGGTATTCTTGAAGTTGGTTCTCGATGGTATATCATCTAACGATATTCTGCAAGAATTCATGACCTTCTAGATGCAAACTGAATAAAGAGTTGCCTATAGACTACCTCTGGAAGTCACCTTTGGAGTTTGTTAAAGCTGGATGTTCCCATGTTTGAAATTGTATCATCTGAAGCTATGTTGGTTGCATTCTCATCATTTATCACAGTCCCCTACATGTTATATTCACTTTACAGTCTTCACTCATTTATATTTTTCACCATGAGGCTCTCAGTTCTACTGTATGAACATGCACAAGCACCTATGCCACAAGATGTCATTTTATAGCAGCTCATTAACTCCTGCTGCTACTATGTTGTTTGCAGTAATCGGAATATACATTCTTTCCTGCAAACTTGTGCGTCAGGTATTTATGTGACTAATAGTATTTCAGTTGAACTATATTCTGGTTTTATTGTTCAATACATGCCTTATATTGCATGTTTTCACTTCCATTCACAATAGTAGATTCGCTTCACATTTTTTTTTCTTTTCTTTTTCTTTCATGCTTAAGATTGCTATAATGTAACAAGAGTGTCGTGTTGGAATCAAACGGCCTTAGTCTCGGTTTCAGTTGCTTCGTTTTCTCCAACAACATTCATTATGAGCTTAAGCCATCCCAACTCAGCCAATAGTGCCTCTCGTAGCATTATGTGTCACCATTGCCTTTTTTTTTATTACTATCAACTCTTCCCTCACGTTCATTGTATAAGTATATACATAGCATCCTCTTTACTGATCAGTTCATTGTCTCACCATACTCACCTTCTACCATTAAGGATGAAAATGCTCCCTAGGCATTTTTCAAATGTTCAGTAAAGTTAGCCCCCATGAATCAGCGAGCATGCATTCATTTAGCTATTGACCTTTCTTTGGAAAAACTGTCTAGAGAAAACACGGCACTATTGTGCTGAAATATGAGGCAAAAGTGAGGTTAATTCAGTCTGGTCTTATGTCGAATATTAAGTCCAACATTGAGTTTGATGATAATGAGCATGAACTACTTATGGCTAAAAGTCTCTAAACATGCTGGGAGCAAGGAGCCAAACCTAGCAAACTGATTCCATTCTGGTGGATCAGGATAAGAGAGCACACACAGCAATGCTGTGTGACCAGTATCACTCTGCTGAAGGTGACATTGAGCACGAGTGTCTGGGGGTTTCCAGCCCTTCATTGCTGCATCTACAGTGGCAGTGTTTACTCCTGTATGCCCATTAATAGTCATCCTCATGTCATTGCCCAACCTGCTGTAATTTCTAATTGTAGTTCTCAACAGTACCCTGCTGTCAGCCCATTTAGCAGTGTTCAACCACTCCCTCCTTTCTAACACATGCACACCAGTTATTTTATTCATACATCTGCGGAATCACTATACAGGGGCATAGTATGTCATTCACCATACAGTAAATAACTGTGTAAATGCGCATTTCATCATTCATTTAAGGCAAGTTTCGAATGCCTTCTCATATATAGGTTCTCATTGATTTCAGATATTACGTATATATATATACAAATATCTATACACACACACATATATATATATATATATATATATATATATATATATATATATATATATATATATATGTATATCCATATGTCCTCACAGGTTGTGTATATATGCACATATGTCATCATAAGCATGATCACTTGTAGGTACGAGTATAGGCAGTTTTAATGGATCTCTCTATGCTTTGTATTTCCATCATATCATGATAACTCATTTTCTTTTGCAGGAAACTCATAGGAATTGCTATTTCCTTCCCTAGAATTAGAAACTCCTGTGATTTTGAGTTAAATTCAATGTTGTAATAAGCTAGATATCAATGAAAACTCTATATTTCCTGTTTTAGGTAGAATGAATGAGCATTGTAAAAATCATGAATTGCTTGTTTTCATACATTTTTCTTTGTTCTCACAAATGGCAACACGAATGGCACGTGCACCATTTCATAAGAGGTAATTAATCCTAAGTTGATGATTTACATCAATGGCCATAGTCAGGATGTAAACAAAACTTGGGATTTTTATCTTTTATAAAATAACACTGGATCCACACTCATCATATTTTCTTTAAATATTTTCTTCTTTTATCAGAATTTAACTTAAAATTAACTCAAAATATATACCAATGGCCATAGTAAGGGTATATTGAAAGTTCATTTCATTTTAAATTCTATAAAAGCACCAAATGTATTTCATTCTTCTCTTGAATTTAAATACAGATTGTTGTATAATACATTCAATGACCATAGTCAAGGATGTATTATATCTTCAATCTTATTTTAATTCATCTAAAGAATGGAATAGCTTTTCAAAAAAAAAAAAAATCCAAATTCAAATTCTTCAAATTTATTCATCATTTAGGATAGAACTACATCATGTCTTCAAAAATTTCTTTTCCAAAATCCAAGTGATGTAAATATCTTCCTCAATCTATCTTCAATCCTTATCAAATCTGGTTCATCCTTTCATTTTTCAAAATTCTATTTTATTTTTCAATCTCAAAGTTCAATTTAACTTTGAGATTTCAAAGTCATTTTTTATATTCAAATTCAAATCAGATTTCAAAGTTCAATTTGACTTTGAAATTCCAAATTCATTTTATATTCAAAACTCCAATCAAACTCAAAGTTCAATTTAACTTTGAGATCCTCGATTCATCTTCTAAATTCCAAATTCAAAACTTCAAAATTCAAGGTCTAATTTGACTTTGAAATTCGTTTGTATATTCAAATTCTAAATTTCATTTTCCAAGTTCAATTTAAACTTGGAAGTTCTTGATTCATCTTCTGAATTTAACAACTCCAATTCCCCTCTAGGATCCAGAATCCAATTTCACCTTGGACCTTAGACTTCAGATCCAAATCCATCTTAGGATCCAGAGTCCAACTCTACATTGGATCTCAAACTTCAGATCCGAATCCATCTTAGGATCCAGAGTCCAACTCTACATTGGATCTCAGACTTCAGATCCAAATCCATCTTAGGATCCAGAACCCAATTCTACTTTGGATCTTAGACTTCAGATCCAAATCCATTCTAGGATCCAGAACCCAATTCTACATTTGGATCTCAGACTTCAGATCCACTCCATTTAGGATCCAGAACCCAAGTCCATCTTGGATTCTAAAATCTCGGATCCCATTTTGTTTAGGATCCGGAATCCAATTCCAATTCTAGCTTTCAATTCCATTTTCAGATCTAATCTGAATCTCTTAAATCCATTTCCATTCTTAAATACCATTTGATTTTCTCAAATCCATTCTAAGATTCAAATTCAATATCACTTCAAAATTTCATCTTCTTCTCCTAAATCCATGATTAAATTCAAAGTCCATTTCTGACTTTAAAACTTCATTTCTTTCATTTCAAAGCTTCAAATCATTCTTTTCTCAAAATCAAGATTTATTCTTTCAACTCTGATTTACTTCAAAGACTTAGAACTTTTCTGATCTATCTCAAGTTCTAAGTCAGATTTAATCATTTCTTCACTCCCTTATCAAATTCATCTCAGAAACACTTGGATATTTCCAAATCATTTTTTCAAAAAGAGCATACATCCTCGCATTACACAAGCATGATTCTTTGTGCATTTAGATCTTTAGGATAAATTCTTAGATGATATTTAGGCAAAGCAAAAGGCATAGATTCGATCCTTGGTTCGATTACCCCTGGTAAAAGCGCCAGGAACGGTCGAACCTCGTACCGACGAGCGAATCCCGTCTCTCCATTTTTCCCGCAATATTTTCAAAACGGAGGCGAGTTAAATTTCTAAATATTTTTCAAATTAAGGTCAAGTGAGACCGCGCAAAAGAGTTTCCTCTCTCTTTCTTTCTTTTCTCTTCTCTTTCTCTTTTTCTTTCTTTTATTCTTCTCCCTTCAAAAAGGAGGAAAATAAAGGTCAGAAAAGGAAAAGAGAAGGAAGAGAGAGAAACCATAAAGAGAGGAATTTTTTTGCGATGATCACAGTTTTGGCGACCGCGATGGGATTTCGTCTCCGTCTGGTCGAATTATGCCTTTGCTTTGCTTTTATATAATCTAAGTCTTTATTCTAACATATGTCAGCTGTATTTTCCATGCAAACCTTAGGAGCCTAGACTCTGTCCTAAGCTGACATCATTGCATATAGGATCTAAGTATGGTTTGGTAGGACCATATTGAGGAGATTATTCCATGTTCACATTAGACCTAGGTCTTAAATACAACTCTCCTCAATTTTAGGGATTGAATGCAAAATAATGTATGCAAGTGTATGCTCCTCTTTATTTGAATCTATCTCTTTAGGACTTGCATTAGAGCCTTTCTGATTTTATTGCATGTTGATCATATTTTTGAAAACATCTCTACCTATATTGTCCCGGTCTTCATGTTGCTAGGCTGTCTCACTGAACCATAGTTCGGGAGAGAGCCTCACAACTGGACCACTTATTTGGGTTCGAGCCCCCCTACCACGTACCTAAGGGCCATAGTCCGAGGTATATCGGTAGGCGCTCAAGGATGTTGGGAAGCCCTTACCTTAGAACCGGAGAAATATCTTATATGCCACGTACTTCGAGCTTCAGCTTGAGTATATTGGCATACCTTGATTGGAATCAGATGATCTGAACCATAGAGTTAGGATTAAGGTCCTACAAGCTATTTCAAATATTGCATTTAGAGTCAGCCTTTAGGGAGTCCTGTGTGCACATCCTTGTTTGTGCAGTTATGATTGTGTAATATTTTCTTGTATTTCTCCTGTATATATCCAACCTTCTTCAAAACCCTGAGTATATTACTCAAAATCTCCCTCTATTTTAAAAAAAAAAACCCAGGTACATATTTTTCCTTTACCTACATTATTTTCTCTTTTATGTGTCAAACATTTTCTTAAAATCCCTGGAAAGTCTTTTTCTAAGTCCCTTGATCTTTCCAAAAATTCCAGGATTTATGCCTATTCTCTTCTTTCATCAAAATTTGTCCGTAAGTCCTGCATTCTATCTGATTCTCTTCCTCTTTTTGCCTCAGTATCATTCCGATGGCACCCAAATCTCCCGATGCTATCTTTCTCAAGGATCATGTCTTTTATCAAATAAAGGATGGAACCCCAGATCAACGGGTCATCCAGTCTCGTACCTTCTTCCCTTGGTGGTATTATTCCTAGTTCGCCACCTTCTCGCGTATGTTCCCAGACCACTTGGATGATTGTGGATTGGAAATGGCATCGACAGTTGGCAAGCGAATCATCAACGGCAGTCTGATTCAAGCTATGGCAGAACGGTGGAATCCTCGTACCTGTACATTCTGGTTCCCGTGGGGAGAGATGACTTTGCTAATGGATGAGTTCAATGACATCATGGGATTGCTAGAACCAGCTGGTCAGCCAGACGACCCGGTCGAGCAGCAGTTCTTAATCAATGTCAAGGGGATAGATGTTCGAGAAGCATTAGCCAGAGCTACAGGAAGCAGATCTTGGCCTCTCACGGAAATCAATGGAAGTCAGTTCATCGACCTGTTCGGACTCTACCGCAAGTATGGGGCCTATAAAGAAGTCGATACCTTGTCTCGAGTAGCGAAAGAAAGAATTCAGCATGCCATGGTCCTATGCACAGTGGGACTAGCGTTCTTTCAGGATGGTCATAATTTCATCGATGTCAGAGTAGCCCAACTCTTTCGAAGATGGAGAAGCAAGCAGACCCGTCAGCTTTCAGTATCTATGGCAGCTCTAGCCTTTCTCTACAAAGGTTTAGCTCGTTTCGCCCTCGGAGAAACCATTTTGGTGGAAGGATGCACGTATGCCTTGCAGTCATGGTTCCTGCGACATGTGCCGTCAAATGCCAGTTCTTTCAGATTCAGCAGTAAGCAGCCAAAGTCAACCATTCAGTGTCGAGCTTTGATCGAGAAACTGTATCAGGAGGAAATTGTTTGGGACTTCTTCGACAGAAGAGAGACTGTTCCTCGATACACCTATGCTCGTGACAAGCGCTACAGATTGCTCGGCCCTTTCTTCTACGTCGACTATCAGCCAGAGAGGCGTATCCGACAGTTCTCGCAGCGGCAGATTCATGTCAACACCCGCTTCCCGATGGGCCGCATGCTAGAGTTTGATCTACGGTCGGATCAGTGGTCTGGGGCATACCACGTCACCAAATACACTTGGGACTCTTTTATTTCTTTGTCTATATTTCCTGGTCCTAATGTATCATCAGAATATCGAGAATGGTGGCAAACTGTATGCCCACCTTCTCTTTGTATTTAAATTTTGTCATCAATGAAAATGCAAACTTTTGTTTTGATAAAGAGCTTTTTATGGCCAAATTTTATTTTGTCACAATCCTTGGGACAACCTCATCCCTAGTAATGAGACTTCTCTCTTATATTCTTCTTCGATTATCTCTCATCATGATGGACGACCTCGCCTAGGTTATAAGGCGCATTTTCGTTGCCGCAAAATGGTGACACAATTATTGCAAAATTTGTAATGACCCGATCCCTGGTAATGGGATAACGTGTCTAAATTGTCTATCAATTCCTCCTTTCATGTCTTTTTTTCAAAAGGTCGCATTTTCAAGAAAAATTCAACCAGGCTCTAACCATTCTTCTACTTCTACAGAAATCATCTGCCATTGTCAAAATGGTGCAAACTAGAGCATGAAAGGAAACCGCCCCTCAGCACAGCGACAGCGAAGTCGAGGCAGTCAACTCTCCTAAGTCAGTTAGAGGGCAGAATCAGAATCAGACTGATGATATAGACCCCGCTATGTACAACCTTTCAAAAGAATGATGACCAGAATGATTGATGTCTTCTTTTAAATCGTTGTAATTTTGAAAAGATTTCTATATGAAAAATATGTGAAAACCAGACATCAAATAATAAAAACCGGTTCTCACTAATGGATGAGACCGAGTCAAACTCAGGGAACGGGAATATTTTGTATTCAAGCACACAATTCTAAACTATTCTTTATTGCTGAATTATTGAAATGTAAAATGTTCTAAGAAAAGTAAAAACAACTAGCTATTACAACAAATGAATACCCTTCGCAGAGGGCGTAAAGTGCAATATTTACAAACCCAATTAAAATTCTAAGTCTAAACTGAAAAGTAAAAATCTTCTATCTTCGTACTTCGTGTCACGTAGTCTCTTTTGCTCCAATCTCGTGTAATCCTGCACAAGTCAAAAGGACACGAGCAGTACCAGAAATAGAAATATACTTGCTAAATGATCTAATGAAATCACAATTCACTAAGAAATGCTAAACAAGTAACTACTTAATCTACTAGCAAAGCACTTAACAACAACTAATTATATCTAGCTAATGATTTACTAACATCTAACAATTAACTAATATTCAATTAACTAATGTCGAACAAAAACAAGGAATGGACAAAATAAGAGATTTATGTAAGGAAAAGCAAAACAGTTATTGAAACAGGAACAAAATAGTGAAATTCAACAACAAATGAAAAAATACTAAACAAGGAAAATGATTGAACTAAGTAATTTGAAAAAGATATGAATCATAAAAAAAAACATTGAAAACAAAGAATGCAAACAATCGGAAAATGAACAGTAATAGCTATTAAACTTTGAATAACGGATTGAGTTCAATTGATCAATCGCCAGCTTCTATCAAACACTTTAAGAAAATCATAGTTCAGCTTTGAATAGTTTCAAATTGAACAAAATTTTACATTGCTGAACAAAATTTCTGCATATTAGTGAAATACAGTCAATTCAAATACTCAACAACTCCAGTGGATGCCTGGATTCACTCATGCGATCGATTTCAGTTTGATCAAATGCAGATGTAATCTAGATAATCACTGGAGATGCAACAATTGTAGGAAATCACTGTAAATTTAAAGCTCAAAAACAACTTCAATTCACCAGAAAGATTAGATGATCTATTACCGGAAAAAAAACAGAGATGCCGGAAAAAGAAAATACGATAATAAAAAATTAGAAGCAAACATATCGATTTGCATTTTAATCACTTGGAAATATCTCAATCCGGTTTCTTCAGTTGATCAAACAATGCTCACTCATACTGGAATTTCTTAAACATCATTCAGTTGATCAATCCAGATTTTCATTATCCAAGATTTACTCACCGGAAAACAACAACCGCACGGTGATCAGAATTCCAGAACTTATCTTTCACCAGAAAAAGCGGGAAAAAGGTCATTCAGCAAAATTTCTTAAACATCATTCAGCGAAATTTTTCCCCCGTCTTCCCTTCCTTGCGGAAGAGAGAGAGGGGAAACGCTTTCGCGCTTCAAACTTTGACCGGATTTTGGAAATTGTTTTGAAATACTCGCCTCCGTTTTTGAAAATTGCGGGAAAATCCATGGGATGGGGCTCGACCTGTCGGTACGAGGTTCGACCGTTCCTGCCGCCTTTAACAGGGGTAATCGAACCAAGGACCAAAACTATGCTTGACTTAGCGAAATTATCAAAGTTATGTTCTATCCTAAATGCATAGAGAATTCAGGCATGTGCTATGAGATTTTGGAAAATGCCAGTTGGAAAACATGATGTATGCTTAGAAAAACATTTGGAGTTGGAAAGAATCTCTCAGGAAAAAGGTCAATTTCTCAGGAAACTCAGATAAAAAAGGGGTTTTTGAAAACATGAGAAAGCTTATAAAGATGTGGAAAAATCAGAAATAGTTGAAAATCTTGGGAAAATGGAAGTGATTCTTGAGAAAAGATGAACCTTTTGAAAAGGGAAACACTTCTTAGGAAAACTTGGACTTTGAGAGTTTTCTTAGGAAAATGATGGAAAATTTATAGGAAAACTCATTGGAGAAGGAAATTCAAAACTTGGGGAATCGAAATCCTGGGAATTTTACCTTTTGAAATACTTGGAAATCGATTTTGGATCTTGAAGAAAGATTGGAAAACTCTTTTGAATATCTTAAGAAAATATCATTTTCCTGGGAAAACTGTGGAAAAACTTGTCTTTGGAAAACCGATTTTGAAAAATCCTTAGAATTTCTTGAGAAATCGATTTCTTGAGAATGAAGTTTTCTTGAGAAAATCAATGATTTTTTGATGCAAATGACATAAGTGAATGAATGCACTTTGAAAAGATTTTCTAAGAGATTTGTTGGAAAAATATGCATTAAGTCAAGATAAATCCTTCACATATCCTGACTGTGGCCATGAATATGTTCAGAATTTAGTTGATTTGATGCACATGATTTTGAAAACTTTGGAAATATGATGTGCATTTTAAGATAGCCTAAGAGTGTAGGCTCAATGTGACTAGTAGAAAGATGATGGATCTGAGTCTCGTCCATATTCCGACTAGGGCCGTAAATATGGATCCCACCGAGTCCATCAACTCCCTAAGAGTTGGTGCACGTGCCATTCGTGAACATCCATAGTGCTTTTGAAATAAAATGCATGAATCATAGAAACAGGATATTGCATAAATTCAAACTATATGATATGCATCCTAGTCTAAGCAGGAAATTAAATCTCTTATTCCAAAATTTACATTATTACATCACTAAATAAATGAAATAAAAGAAATTTGCAGACTTCAGCTCCTTCTTTGGAATGTCCCTGCCAAGCTTGAAATAAAGTTAGCTCAAATATGTGGGTTTTTCCAAGATTTTCCAATAATATTATGAAATTATTGGATTTAATTGGATATAAACCCTATTCTCATGTTTCCTTGATGTTTTGAAATGATGTAAATGTAGGGAATTCAGTGGAAAACAGTTTGAAATTCGGAATTGGTGGTCAAAATGACCAAAATACCCCTAATTATAAAGTTATACCTTTAAAATCAGGGTTTTTTGAAGGAAAACTTGGTAAAATTGAGATTTCGAAATTCGAATTGACTCAAATGATGATGAGATGCAGTAAGGGACATGATGACATGCTGCTAAACGCATTAGGACTGTAAAATCAGAGTTTGGCATTTTGCAATTTATCCAAAATAATGAATTTCGCTTGTTTTTCGCTTGGATCTGAGTCCTGCGGGACCCTGTTTTGGTATTGTGGCTAATCCGAACCTCAAATGGATTCCAAATTACACCAAATTTGGTATGAAGCATCTACTTACTCTGATAAACAGCCTAGAATGCTAAAAATCATGAAATGATATGATTTAAATGCCAAAATTCAAAGAAAATCCTAAAATGGTGGATTTTGCCTATGGATCCGAACCAAATGCAATGCCTAATACGATAATGCAAGATTTACAGCATGGAAACTTCTGATATTTTTCAGACTGCTAAAAGACCCAAAATGGAACATTTTTGGTTTTTATAGCTTCGGTATTTGAGCCATGGTGAGTTCAATAACAGAGATTTAGTTCTGACAGAGGTAAAAATCACACTAATCTGATGAAAAATGCTAAAGAAATACAAAACGGCCATGGAAATTTATTAAATTAATCATAGTTATGCACGACACCTACATGAACAACTTTTATGTTTATTATTTCGGCATTTGATCAACATAAACACAGATAAAAATATAACTATTTCTGCCTAAACTAACAGAACAGACAAATGTAGCAAAACAGGGGGCTGACAAGAAAAATCTGAAGCAGGGGTCAACACTGTTCTAAAAATTACAGGCTTTCCGATGCAAACAGAGGATATCTCGGACACCACTTTCACTTTTTACAGTTTCGGATTTGGAGCAACACACAAAGAGAAACCATAGCCCTAAGTCGATCCAAGATCTCATAGGCCAAAATTAGGCTCTGACACGTGTCCCAAACTCTCGTATTTTTTTCAGATATAAAACAAAATTATAAAATTCTAAAAAAATCATGTTAAAAACTAGACATTCTCCCGAGTTCATAACTTTTTTTGGATCGAGAATCGGATCTCCCATGAGGGATATCTCGATTTTACAAGTCGGCAAATGATTTTCAAAACGCATCCTGGGTAAAAAACCTCGACTTGCTATTTTGAATGTTTACCACAGTAAACAAATTCAAATGCCTCCTAATTTTTGGCAAAATTTCAGGAACACCTAAGGGCGCATTTCTTGATTTTTTCGAGATTTTTAATAAAAACTAAATGCATGAAATGACGTGTGGACTGACTAACAAAAACAGAGACCTACTGAAAATAAGCAGAATTGAAATAAATGCTAAATTAATCCTAATTAATTCATGAAATGTGCTAAATGAATGAAATAAAATGCAAATTAAATCTATCTAACTACATACATGTTAAAAATCATCAAGGAAGCATAACAAAACATTTTTTATATATGTCATTTTATGAGAATAGCTCAATCCATCCCTCGGATGAGCTCTTTCTTCAAACGACTCCCGATTCGGATTATAGAATCACATCAAGGGGAAAAGAAGTGCACCTTGCTTCGTTACGCAACGTAAGAGCTCTTGAAAGGGGCAGCTATCACGAGCTTCCTTCGTCCTTCGCTTTGAGCTTCGGATGGTCCACCAAAATTGACCTCTGTTGGAATCGAATTGGCCACAGCACGAGCTCTACTCCACCTTCTTCAATGCGCCAAAGGGGGCACGATTTCCACAGTTCAAAATCTGATTCTAGAAAGGCTAGGTCGGATTTTCCAAGTTCACCAGAGCTAAAAAAAAATGATCCCCTTAGGCTGGGCGTGAACCCTTGTTTTTATAACTTTTCTGAAAAATTTTGAAATTCAAACAGGCTTGATCTGAGCCCTCCATGTGGCGCCATCTCAGGGGGTGCCATCTGGGGGTTTGAAATTCGAATTTGGCTTTTGCAGGGAGCCCTCAGGTGGCGCCACCTCATGGTGCTATTTTGATTTTTGAGAAAAATAAAAAAAATGGAAATTTTGTGGGTGAGACACCTCAGCAGGGGGAATTTGGAATTTTTCAAAAGTTTGCTTGATTCTCTCTGCAGAGAACTCCCAGAAGGCGCCACCTCAGAGGGTGTTCTCTTGGAATTTGAAATTCAAACTCACCTTTTGTAGGGAGTCCTCAGGTGGCGCCACCTCATGGTGGGCTACCTTTATGAAAAATAAAAAAATGGAGCCAAGTGGAGTCCTGGAATGGTGCCACCTCAAAAGGTGTTTGACACATGTCAGAAGGTCAGAGCAGTGGGCTCATAAGGCGCCACCTCAGAGGAATTTGAATTTTGCTTTTTCTGGTGAAAGGAGATCTGGACATGTGGCAGTCCAGGATGGTTCCAAGTGTCAGCCTGCTGGTGTGGTTCTTCAGATGGCGCCACCTCAGGGGGAAGTTTGAAATTCAAATGGAGGTTGGCCCTGGAGGAATGAAGGATGGACATGTGGCGCCACCTCAGGGTGGCTCCTACAATGCCATGTGGCAAGAGGGAGGAAAAAGAGGGCAGTGACATGTGTCTCCTACTTTTCTGAAAAGAAAGTAGGGAGAGGACATGTGTCCTCTACTTTTTCTGAAGGAGTGAGAAGGAGACATGTGTCACCTTCTTTTCTGAAAGAAGTAGAAGATGACACGTGGCAGAGAGGAGAGAAGGTGGGCCAGGTCATGTGGCGCCATCTCAGACAGGATGAAAAAGGTAGGAGTTCAGGATTTGCGCCACCTATGAGGAGATTTGAAACTTTGAATTCTAGTTTTTCTGAAGAGAGCAGGAAATGACACATGGCACTTGCTTTTTCTGAGGAAATGAGAGCTTGCCACGTGTCCTCTGCAGGAGACACACTCCAGATGGCGCCACCTCAGAGGAGACAAGCCTACCTTTTCTGTAGGGATTTAGGAGTGACACATGTCTCCTACTTTTCTGAGAAAAGTAGGGAGAGACATGTGTTAGGCTACTTTTCTAGAAGGAGGGAGGGGTTTACACGTGTCCCCTGCAGGAGACACACTTCAAGTGGCGCCACCTCAGAGGAGACAAGCTCCACTTTTTCTAGACAGGACAACCTATGACACTTGGCATCTCCTGGTAATCTTGGATTGACACATGGCGCAGGATGGATACTGACACATGGCAGACATGTGGCGGCTTCTTAAGGTAGCCCCACACTGACACTTGGCAAAAGAGGGAGGGTGACATGTGGCACTGACTCTAGGTGAACCCTATGCTGACACATGGCATGTAAATGGAAGGAGAGAGAAATGACAAGTGGCACCAATCCAGGGGACAAGGCTCCTATATTTTTGGGTTTTTCTAAATTCAAATTTTCAAAAGAAAAGCTTGTGTGACACCACCTTAGTGTGGGTCCCACATTGCTTATTTACTGAAATAAGGATAAAATAACAAAACCTCTTTTTTGGAATTTTTATAAAATCTGGAATAATTGGTAAAATAGAATTTTTTGGAAAGAGTTGGCCCTTGTGGGGCGATTTTGTAAAAAGGAGATGTTTGAAATTGTTGACAAAATGGCAAAATCTGAGATGAATTGGCTGAAATCCATATTGAAAACTATCCAGATTGTTTTCTGAGGAAATAATTTGAAATTCAGAGTCCTGGGGGTAAAATGGAAAAAATTGATGATTTTGAAGACCCAGGGTTTTGAAATCAATTTTGAAAAGAGTTGAAATTATAATCTGGATTAAAAATTTTGAAATCGAGAGTTCTAGACCTCGAAATGACATGCTGTGCAGTGCAGTGATTTGAAATGCTATGCAATGATATGCAATGTCATGTCTTATGAAATGCAATCTTGAATCAAGACTTGGAGATGTCTGGCTCCTGTCAGGAGTAAAATTTTGAACATCTGAGCTAAAAATAGAGAAATTTTGAGAGTTTCAGATGAAATTTGGACTTTTGCAAGGTTCGGGTTCAGAAAATGACCATTTTGCCCTCCAGCGATTTCAGAGGCTGGATGATGATGTTTGGGGGAGGTGAGTGAAAATTTGGGGTGTTTACAGATGCCCCTCTTTGCTACTAAGCCGGCTCATGACCGAGCTTAGTGGCAAAGAAAAACACACCAAATTTGGGCTATATAAAAAAATGCCCCAGTTAGAAGGATCTGACTGGGTGTGAAGAAATTATCCCGAGGAAGATGGTAGATATGAAGCGAAGAATGGAGAGGAAAGATTTGCTTTGTGAGAGCAAAGTTCAGGTTTTATGCCCTTACCCTAGATGGGACAGAAAATGCTTCGTATGGAACGAAGCTCAGGTTTGACCCTTTAACCTGATTGGGGGATGGAATATCTCATTGAAATGAGACTCAGGTTTGTACCCTTAACCTGATTAGGCGGAAGATGAAATATCTCTTTGATTGAGGCTCAGGTTTATACCCTTATCCTGATCGGGCGGAAAATGAAATACCTCTTTGGTTGAGGCTCAGGTTTATACCCTTATCCTGATCGGGCGGAAAATGAAATACCTCTTTGAATGAGGCTCAGGTTTGTACCCTTATCCTGATCGGGCGGAAAATGGAATACCTCTTTGAATGAGGCTCATGTTTGTACCCTTATCCTGATCGGGCGGAAAATGAAATACCTCTTTGGTTGAGGCTCAGGTTTGTACCCTTATCCTGATCGGGCGGAAAATGAAATACCTCTTTGATCGAGGCTCAGGTTTGTACCCTTATCCTGATCGGGTGGAAAATGGAATGGAATCCTCGAAGGAAGAGACCATGATGGAGCCTTCGGATTTTGCACAGTAAATCCGACAGGGGTTTTGCAAAAGGAAGGAAAATGGGGTCCCTAAAGCTTGAAAAGGGATTGATCTTGGGCGTCTCATTGTTGAGACTAAAATCAGCTTTTGAAATTGCCTTTTGCGGGAAATGATTGGTGGTTCGACCTCAAACCGAAATGGGACTGTCTATGGTGGGACAGTGGGGACACAGGGAAGTGTGCAATTCTGAGAGTTCATGCTCTCAAAGAAGGGAAGGAATCAAGTCCTTAGGAGGGATTTAAAATTGGTGTCAGGATGTATCAAAAATGTACATCACGCTCTCACTTCACGTCAAGATAGCTAGAAAATATTGTCAACATGTTGGAAATTTTGCTGTTGATTCAAAATTTTTGAAAATGTCGCACATGGTTGCAAAGATATTCTTTCTTTTCTACCCAAAGCATTACCTCCAAACAGGGTTCACTTCGTGGAATCGAGATTGGAAATCCAAATTGCTTGCGATTGACCTTCTTCAAGGAAGCTATCAATTTCCTTGATATGAGTATGAAAGAAAATTTGATGTTATGAAAGCAATTGATGAAAGAGTATTGATAATAGAATTTCACAAGATTAAAGAGGATTCTTGATAGATCTGGCAGTTTGATATCCTGAGGGCTTCTCTCATGATAATCTTTCTGCACTCTTTTGGCTCTCTGGGTTTTTTGCTACATTCTCCTTTATTTTGGAGATGTTCTGACTTTTTCTCTCTTTCTTTTTCCTCTCTTTCTCTCTTTTGGGAAGGGTACGTCACAAACTCCTTCAACTTGGAGATGTTTCGATCCTTCTTGGATGATGGGTTCAGAGATCTTTGGGCGATAGCTGAAATTAAATATCTTTTAGGGATTGTCGAGAGGTTCATCGCATCTGCCTTCATCTCGACAGTGCTTTGGACTTTCCCTGGAAGGATCCGTCACAAACTCCGTCATCTTGGAGATGTTTCGAATCTTCTTTGGCTCCGGGGGTCTACTCGCCTAATTCGCCTTCATCTTGACGACAGGTGAGAGATCCCTTTTGCGGATATTTAATTGCGGCTTAGGTGATTTTGAGGAAACGGGGCTTGGGCAAATGTTCTCTTTTCTAGCGCTCAGGATATTTCCACTGCCTTGTCTTTACAAGAATAATCCTTAAAGATGTGCCATAACTGCGATCAATATCAATCATCTATGACTTTTTAATAACATTGAATCTTCTTTTCTGGCCATATCGAGGACTTATCCTTCCTCCTTTTGGTTGGCCAATAGAAAGAATTTGAAGTTTGAATCCCTTTTCGCAAAAGCTTCACTCTTTTGGAAGTGATGCTGAAGGTAAATTGAGATAGAGATTAGTGCAATAAAAGATTCTGAAATCAACAATTGATTGAAAAATTTGACAAAATTTTCTTGAAATCCTTGGTGAAAGTGAGTATTTGAAATCCGGCTCAATACATCCGTGACGAAAATTCTCCTCTCTTTTTCCCCAAAAAGAGAGACTCAGGCTTAGCCCTTACCTGAATGGGAAATGGGAAATACTCCTCTCTTCCCTGAAGAGGAGGTGTTTGCAAAATGAACTTTCGAAGAGAAATTGAGCTTTCGTCAAAGCTCCCTAATATTAGGCTTCTCTTATGGAAAGGGGGCCGATAATAGTGAGGTCTGAAAATTGGGTCATGAAAGGAACGAGTCCATCATACTCTCCCTGCAAAGAGGGTCTTTCATGACGAAAAATGGCCTAGTATGAAATTGTGGGGGGTCACAAGAAAAATGAGTCTCCGTCGAGCCTCTCCCTTAAAAAGGGTTCCTCATGTGAAATTGGAAATTGTTTTGCAAACGGTTCACAAAGACGCGAGTCCCTTCAAACTCTCCCTGAAAAGGGGCTAAGTGAACGAATTGGATAGCATACGAAAAGAACGAGCTCCCTCGAACTCTCCCTAAAAGGGTCTCTCGCAAGAGAAAATGATTGAAATTGGATATTGAGATTGATTGACCCAAAGGTCGAAATGGAAAATTGGAAAATTGGTTGCTAGAAATTGAATGACCCGAAGGTCGAAATTGGATGACCTGATGGTCGGAATTGAGAATTGATTTGACCACAAAGGTCGAAATTGAGAATTGGTTGACCGAAAGGTCGAAATTGTGTGACCTGAAGGTCGAAATTGAGAATTGAGTGACCTAAAGGTCGAAATTGAGAAATGAAGGTCAAAGATTGGAAATTGATTTACCCGAAGGTCGAAAATTGGAAATTGAAGGTCGAGAATTGGAAATTGATAGACTCGAAGGTCGAGAATTGGAAATTGATTGACCCGAAGGTCGAAAATTGGAAATTGAAGTTCGAGAATTGGAAATTGATAGACCTGAAGGTCGAGAATCGGAAATTGATTGACCCGAAGGTCGAGAATTTGAAATTGATTGACCCGAAGGTCGAAATTGAGATTGGTAATTGAAATTGAGAATTGAAAATTGGGTGACCCAGAGGTCGAAATTGAAGAATTGCCTGATTTGAAGAATTAAATTGGAATTTGGAGAGCAAAATATCAAATTTGAGCAATTGACAGACCCTGATGATTGAAATGACTTGGATCAATAAAAGAGAATGATGAGTTCGAGTCAGAGCTCGAATAAAATATAGAGATCACGAATCGGAACCCGAATCAACAGAGGAAAATGGAAGGCTCGAATCAGAGCTCAAATAAGATAATGAGATCACGAGTCGGAACCCGGATCAACAAAGGAAAATGAAGGACTCGAATTAGAGCTTGGATAAGATAAAGAGATCTCGAGTCGGAACCCGGATCAACAAAAGAAAGTGAAGAACTTGATTCAGGGTTCGAGTAAGGTAATGAGATCACGAGTCAGAACCCGGATCAACAAAAGAGAATGACAAGCTCGAAGAGATCTCGAGTCGGAACCCGGATCAACAAAGGAAAATGATTTGTTCGAGTCAAGGCTCGAATAAAGTAGAGAGATCACGAGTCGGAACCCGGATCAACAAAGGAAAATGATTTGTTCGAGTCAAGGCTCGAGTAAAGTAGAGAGATCACGAGTCGGAACCCGAATCAACAGAGGAAAATGATTTGTTCGAGTCAAGGCTCGAATAAAGTAGAGAGATCACGAGTCGGAACCCGGATCAACAAAGGAAAATGATTTGAATAAAAACCCGAGTCGGAACTCGGTTTTCCAAAAAATTGAAAATGTGCCAGCTTGAATGCTGGATTTTGAAATAATACCAGTTCGAGTGTTAGGTTTTGGTTCAGTATTGGCGATGATCTTTGGATCATTAGGAATTGTGATGGGACTGTTTGTTGAGATCCCAATACCGACCGGATTGTTATTAATGCAATTGAATGCAAATGAATATGAGTTGATGCATATGAATGCACAAGTGCATGAAATGAGAAATTTGTTTATCCTGCCTGCATATAGAACAAAATTTTAAAATGCCCCAGTGTAACTAGGAAAGAAAGTTGGATCATTATTTGAAGGAAACAGGAAGGATTACAAGAGAAGGATAAATGTTTCAAGTATAAAACTTTTTCAAGTGTCGAGCATTAATAGGATCTGGCAATTCTACTCCATCGACATTGATGAGCCGATATGAGTTGCGGGGTAATGCTTCTTTGACAACATAGAGACCTTCCCAATTTGGCGACCATTTGCCGCCAGGACGATGCTTGAGATAAGCTGTGGATCGAAGTACTAAATCATTGACTTTGAATCTTCTTTCGATGATAGACTTCGCATATTGCCTGGCTACTCTCTGGCGATAGGATTGAGCATGCTCTGCTGCTTTTAGCCTTCTCTCGTCGAGTAAGTTTAGCTGCACTAGTCGCTGCTGCTGGTATTGATCAAGAGGTAATTGCAGAAGTGAAGCAAATTTCAAAGCGGGCTTCTGAACATGTAGCGGCAATACTACTTCTGTTCCATAGACCAGTTCTGATGGAGTAGCATTCGTTGGAGTTCGAATAGTGGTCCGGTAGGCCCATAGTGCATCGTGGATCTTCTCATGCCAGTCACGGCCTGTTTCCACCGTTCGCTCCAAGATACGAATTAAAATCTTGTTGGTGGCCTCTGCCTGACCATTCCCTTGAGGATAATATGGAGCGGAAAAATGGTGATAGATCTTGAATTTTGAGCAGAATGTCTTCATCTTTTCATTCTTGAAATGACTGCCATTGTCTGACACAATGTCATGTGGGATGTCGAAACGGCAAAGGATGTTCTTGTGAATAAAAGAGACCACGTGTCGGCCTTCTACTGTGCGGAGGCTGATGGCTTCTACCCACTTGGTGAAATATTCTGTTGCGGCAAGGAAATATTTGTGGCCATTTGAAGCTGAAGGAGTGATGGGACCTACGACATCGAAGGCCCACATGGAGAACGGCCATGAAGAAACAACAGACTGTAAATAAGTTGCCGGAGCATGAATAGAAGGTGCATGTATCTGACATTGCACACACTTCTTCACATAATGATAACAGTCTTGTTGCATAGTCTTCCAGTAGTACCCTGCTCTTATGATTTGCTTGACAAGGGTTTGGTAGCCGACGTGGCCGCCACAAATGCCTTCATGTGCTTCTCGCACGACTTCTTTGGCTTCGTCTTCATCTAAACATCTGGAATACTCTGAACTGAATCCACGACGATAGAGGACATTGGCCAAAATAAAGTATCGAGTAGACATACGCTGGACTGCTCGCTGCTCTTTCTTTGAGAGTTCTGGAGGAAATTCACCAGTTTCTATGAAAGTTTTGATGTTGTAATACCAAGGCTTCTTCTTTTGCTCAGCCTGGTTTACCTGTTCCGCTGGAATGAAAGCAGGTTGGTCAAGTCTGCCAATTTCAAAAGAGCGACAAGATTCTCCATTCTTGAATGCCATAATGGAGCCTAAACTGGCTAGGCTATCGGCCGCTTGATTAAAATCTCTCTTGATGTGAAATAACTGAAATTCTTCGAACTTGCTGACGAGAGCTGAAATAATTTTCTGATAGGGAAATAACTTCTGATCTTTGACTTGCCATTCGGCTCGAACTTGATTGACAACAAGTAATGAGTCGCCGTAGGCATGCACTCTCTTAACATTGAAGTCTAGTAGAATCCTTAGACCTTGAATCAGGGCTTCGTATTCAGCCATATTGTGAGTGCATTGAAAGTCTAATTTGAGAGAAAATGGAATCATCTCCTTCTCAGGAGTGATTAATAAAATTCCGATGCCTATTCCGGCCATGTTCTTGGAACCATCGAAAAATAAATTCCAGACTGGAAATTGCTGGATATTGCAAATTTGCTCATCAGGGAAGTCATCTTCGACTTTCACTTCTTCGGCCAAGGGAAAGTCCGCCAATTGATCTGCAATTGCTTGGCCTTTGATTGATTGTTGCGAGACGTATTCTAAGTCATACTGCATCAGTAAGACTTGCCATTTGGCGACTCGTCCGCTGAGGAAAGGTTGTTCTAAGATATACTTGAGGGGATTGAGTTTAGACAAAATTTTGACCTCTGATGCCAACAGGTAGTGTCTTAGCTTCTGACACATCCATACCAGAGCTAGGCAGGTCTTCTCTATTTGAGAGTATCTCTTTTCATAATCTATGAAAGTCTTACTCACGTAATAAATGGCGTGCTCTATCAGGCTGCCTTCTTTGTATTGTGCCAAGAACCCACCGCATGCGACTTGATTAACTGAGATGTATAATAAAAGAGGTTTTCCCAATTCTGGCGGCTTCAGGATGGGAGGATTGAGAAGATACTTCTTGATTCGATCGAACGATTGCTGACATTCTGGTCCTCATTCGAACTTAACTCCTTTTCTAAGTAAGTGGTTGAAAGGCTCACATCTCATCGCCAAATTGGAAATGAATCGCCGGATTGACTGCATACGTCCTTGAAGGCTACGTAGTTCTTTGAGATTCTTCGGGGGTGGCATATCAATGATAGCCTTTGCTTTGGCTGGGTCAACTTCAATTCCCCTTTTGCTGACCAGAAAACCCAACAATTTGCCTGATTCGACTCCAAAGACACATTTTTGCGGGTTAAGCCTTAACTTGTAGAGAATGAGTCTCTTAAAGACTTGATCAAGGGCTTCGAGGTGATCTTCTCCCTCTTTAGATTTCACGAGAATATCATCAACATACGCATCCATAATTTTGCGCATTTGATCGTGAAAGATAACAGCCATTGCCCGTTGATATGTTGCTCCAGCATTCTTGAGCCCAAAAGGCATGACTGTATAGCAAAAAGTGCCCCAAGGCGTGGTGAAAGAAGTTTTGGATTGGTCGCGGACGGCCAACTTGATCTGATTGTAGCTGGAATATCCGTCCATGAAAGAGAACATGGCATGTCCTGCCGTGCTATCGACTAGAAGATCGATGCTTGGAAGTGGATAGTCATCCTTCGGAGTTGCCTTATTGAGGTCTCTGAAGTCTATGCAGATCCTTACTTTGCCACTTTTCTTTGGGACGACGACGATATTGGCTAACCAATCTGGGTAGTCAATAGCTCGAATAAATCCTGCTTTGAGCAGATCTTCAAGTCCTTCTTTGACTTGTTGTTCTATTCTGGGATCCATTTTTCTCAGCTTCTGCTTGACTGGCTTAGCATCCGGATTTAAGACAAGACGGTGTTCGACTAATTTGGGGTCTAAGCCCGGCATGTCTTCATATGTCCATGCGAACACTTCTTCATGCCGCTTGAGAAAATCTGTAAGCCTTTTCTTTTCTTCTAAACTCAAACTGGTTCCGATCTGGAGGATTTTTGGATCTTCCTCTGAACCGATATTGACACCTTCAGTTGGATCTTGTACTAGAGGAGATGGTTCATCCTGCTTCTGAACTGCGGCGAACTCCGGTAATTCCTGAAGGGACTGATCGTATTCTGCACAATCATCTGACTGTTTTGCAATCTTATCATTTCCGGTGCTTGCTTTGATTCTGTGAATTGCTGTCGACTTCTGAAAGGCTTGGGGATTGAGAACGAGCTTCTTGATTGTCCGAGAAGTCATTCTGAAATTTTGGAGAGAAAAAAAATCTGGTTCAGGCAAATCGGCCTATAGTAAGACAAGCAATCATTTGAAGAGAACCATGCATAAAATGGCATTGAATTGTAAAATGATGAGACAGACAGAAAGGGAGTAGATGGCATCCGGATAGACAAAGAAACTTGGAATTTTATTGATTGAATTGATCAATGACATTGGTAAAATGAGACACTTATTTGGAAAAGAATAGAAAGGAGATAACAAATGATCTTCATTGTGCCCCTTTGACAAAAACAGTCTTCCTTGATGACCTTCCTCCGGAGAACCCCAATCCTGCCCTGTGGGGACGATGTTTCTGGATCATTGGCTCGATGCGGCCATCTTCATTCTTGTCGAGTCCCTTGAAGGGTTGATAGCCATGCTTCAGGAGTAAATCGAATCCCTTTCTTGACTTCATGAATTGAGGAAACAAGGGATGATCCTTAATGGTGCTGTAGTCGATTCGACCTCCAACCTTGAAGAATTGAGGACCTTTCCATCGTGTCGTGGCTACTGTGTGCAGAGATGGCTCTGATGGTGCCTGAAGTATTTCTCGATTCTCCCCGAGATTGATCTCTTCACTTTCCCTGATGCTGGGAATATCTGCATTGAATGATGGCCGGGGAATCATGGGCTGCGGGAGCCTTTCTTCTGGGTCTTCTCCCAGTATTTTGGTAATCATTCCACCTTTTGACCACTTCACGCATTGATGGAGGGTAGAAGGCACTGCATTAGCGTTGTGAATCCATGTCCTTCCGAGCAGCAAGTTGTAGGTTGGTGGTACGTTAACCACATGAAAAAGCACTGAATGCACTGAATAATTAATGAACACCTCCAGGAATATCTTGCCCTTGGCCGTTTGACCATGATTGTCAAACCCATAGATAGTGATGGGATCTGGAATGTATTCTTCATCCTTGATCCCTAATGCCTTTGCGGTCATTTTAGGGCAAATATTGAGGCTACTACCTCCATCAACCAGCACATGGGGAACCATCATTCCTCTGACTCGAACGACAATGTATAAGGCATTATTATGAAAGAAATGAGGCTTTGGAAGGTCCTCATCTGAGAAGGTGATTGGTGCATTGGTCATGGCAGAGTTCACAATCTGTGCCATGTCTTCAGGAGTGGTACTGGGCTTAACTTTGATTTTCCTGATTAAATCATCCAGTAGTTGCTGGTGCTTGTTAGAATTCTTGGCCAAGTCAAGGATGGAGACATTGGATAAAGCAGTCAGAGGCTTCTGACTTGAATTCTCTGGCCTTGGTCTAACGATTTGCTTGAAGAAGTCAGGAGTTCCTTTTGATTTGGGAACTGACTTCACAGGTGCTTCCGCAACTTTCATTTTATCGAATGCTGAAATTAAGTCCATCTTCTTAGAATCTGGAGCTGCTTGTCGTAGCACCGTCACCTGATGCTGAACTTGGAGATCTTGCGCAGAACATGGCTTGATATGTTCATGCAGTAGAAAGGGTTGTGCAGACACTACTGCTGTGGTGTGTGAAGGGAAGGGGTGGTTGAGAATGTCCATTTTCTCTTCTTCTTCTTCTTCTACCAATAGATTCTTTTCAATGAGATCTTGTATGATGTTTTTGAGAACAAAGCAGTTCTCGGTGTTGTGTCCTACTGTCCTGTGGAACTTGCAGAACTGATCTTTCCATTTTCCCATGGGCACAGGGGGATCGGCCAATCTGGGCAATTTGACCATCTCTTTCGATAGCATGTACTCGAGCACATCCTCGAGTGATTGGTCAAGAGGAGTAAACTTTCTGTTGTAGCTCCATCCTTCATGTTTGGTCTTCTCACGCAGTTTTGGCCCTTGATCCTGCTGAGGAGGCTTGCTGAACTGAGGAGCAGGCTTTGCTTTCTGATCTTTGTTGTTTGAACTGCTTGAGCCGTAGCAGTAATCTTTCTTCTACCCTTTGTACTGATTACGACCTTTGTTGTTGTTGTTAGCAGAATAAGTGAAGTGAGCTTTCTTTTTCTGCTCACCATGGGAGTTGTTCTTGGAAAAGGTGAAGCCTTCATAGACTCCATTTTCCACACTTAGTTCGAGCCATTCGGCTCGTTCAGTCAGCTCAATGAAGGTCCTGGATGGCGCTGTGGAGATCAATCCTCTTAACGGCTGTGAAAAATTGTTGAGGATCAGGGACAATGCATGCCTTTCCGAGATAGGATCTCTCATCTTATTACAGGCTGATCTCCATCTGTGAATGAAGTCCCGTGCTTTTTCATTCTCATTCTGCCTTAAATTGCAGAGATGACTCAGTGTAGGCAGTGCTTCCGTGTTGAACAAGAAGCGTTCAATAAAGAGATTCACAACTTTGTCGAACTCCTTGAGCTCGATGGGGTTGATATGCTTAGCATACCATTTGGCTGCAACTCCTTCCAAGCTGCGGGGGAAGCATAATAACAATGCTCGGTTATCCCTCTTAAACCGAGAGCATTCAGCAAAGAAAGTGGCAAGGTGCGCTTTTGGGTCGCCGGAACCATCGAATTTGATGAATTTACGGGGAAGATTCTCCAGATCATCATCCCCTTCTAAGTCGTCATAGAAATCCTCACTGGTGAAGACTTTCTTGCCCTTGTCGCGGGCTTGGAGATCCTTGACAACTCGGGCCATTTCTTTAAACTGCGCTTGCAAAGGCTCTTCTTTATCTCTGCTCTTTGATCTGCGGCTTTTACTTTGGCCCCGCTTCTGAAATGCCGGAGGCACCTCATATTCTTCATCTGTGTTTTCAGTTGAGTCTGATTCATCTGAAATCTCTTCTGGCTGGATCTGCTTCTTGGGAGCCTTCTTACTCCTACGACCATGGAACTTTTCTCTGAATGGATTCCTTTCTGAGCTGGTCCCGGGCTGCTCATTCATCATCTTATTCATCATTTTTCTGAACATGGCATACATTTGAGGGTCTATGCCGTCATCTTCTTGCTGCTGCTCTTGACTCTTCTCGGATCGAGGGGAACCCATTTCTTCTTCCGAGGCTGATGAGTACTGGGATGCCGTGGTTCTTTTGCCCGATCTTGTCTCAACCATCAAATGATATGGATGCTCTCTGCAGGGCAAAGACCTGATTAGATTTTGAAGGAATTAGCTTTTGGGAGAAATATTTGCTGAAAATATGGTAGACAATTTGGAAAAGATGTCCCATTACTAGGGACAGAGTCGTCGTGGGAATCACGACAATTGTGTTGCCATTCCTTCTGCAAAAGAAATAAACAACGAAAATATGCCTTGTTACCTAGGCGAGGTCGTCAAACCACAATAGAAGGAAAGAGAATTTTATTAAAATGAGAAGAATAAGATTTTATGGATCTTGACAAAGAGGTGGGGGACAAACAATTTGCCACCATTCACGATAGTCGGCAGACACTCTAGGACCTGGAAAGATTTTAAGAGAGACAAAGGAATCTCAGCCGTAGCGGGTAGAATGATATGCCCCGGACCATTGTGTGGAGGTGAGATCGAACTCTGCCATAGCTTCTGATAACAGTCGGGCTTCGACATACTGCTGCCTCTGGGAGAACTGCCGAACACATCTCTCTGGTTGGTAATAAGTGCAGAAGAATGGTCCTAGCAACTTGAACCGCTTGCCATAAGCGTAGGTATATCTGGGAGGAGATATTTGCCGATCAAAATAGTCCCAAACAACGTCATCCTCTTGAATGTTGTTGATCATAGACCGATACTGCGCCACTGGAAGGAGTTCTTGACCATTGTATCTGAAAGAGCTTGCTCGGGCTGGAACATGCTGGAAAAACCAGGACTGAAGTGCGTAGATGCATCCTTCAACTAAAATGGATTCTCCAAGTGAGAATCGAGTCAGACCTCGATATAGGAAGGCGAGCGCTGCCATGGCTATAGAGAGGCGATTGGTTTGCCGACTTCCCCATCTCCTCATAAGCTGGATTATCCTGATGTCCATGTAGTTCTGTCCATCTGGGAAAAGGGACAGTCCTACAGTGCATAGAACCATTGCATTCTGAATCTTTTCTTGGACTGTTCTTGAAAGCGAGCTGACTTCGACGAAGGTCCCGTACTGGCGGTACAACTCAAGTAGGTCAACATATTCATCTCCTTCTAACTGGATCAGGGGCCAAGATCGGCGGCCTGTCATACGAGCTAAGGAGTCTCGGGGGTCCAAACCCTTGACATTGATAAGGAATTGATGCTCTAATGGGTCGCTTGGTCGACCAGCTGGTTCTGGCAACCCCATGATTTCTGAAAATTCATCCATTAAAACAGTCATCTCTCCCCATGGGAACCAGAAGGTACACGTTCGAGGATTCCATCGCTCCGCCATTGCATGGATCAGGTTGCCATTGATGGTCTGCTTTCCGACTGCTGATGCCAGCTCTAATCCGCACTCGCTCAAATGGTCCGGGAACATTCGAGAAAAGCTCTTTAGTCAGGAATAATACCACCGGGGAATGAAAGTTCCGGTGCTAAGGGCTCGATGTTCAGGACGACCTTGTCGCACCTCGAAGGAGATATGACCTTCAGGAAAGATAGGATCGACTTGACGGGATGCCATTGAACTGAAAACAGAGAAAGACTCAGAATGAGACTTAGGAAAATGTGAGAAATTTTGAAAAATTTTGCAGGCAGGATAAAAATGCAGCTAGAAATTCGAGATCCAGTAGAAAGGTAGAATGTAAAATCACCTGGAGTTTTGAAAGAAATGGGATATTTGAAAAAAAAATCATCCAGGGTTTGAGAAAAAGATCTTGTGGGAAAATAAGGATGCTTTGAAAAAGACCTAATGAGTTAAAAAAAAACCTTGGCAAATATAAAGAATGAAGAAAATCATACAATCACGTCCTGCACAAACATTTATGCACATTCAGCACTCCCTAAAAGGCTGACTCTAGATGCATCATTTTGAAAACAGCTGTAGGACCTTAATCCTAACTCTAAGTTCAGATCATCTTTGTCCAATCCAGTTATGCCGATATACCCGAATCGAAATCCGAGGTACGTGGCATAGAATTTCAACTCCGGTTCTAAGGTAAGGTTTTCCAACATCCTTCAGCGCCTACCGATATACTTCGGACTGTGGCCTGCGGTATGTGGTAGGGGGGTGTTAACCCAAATAGTTGGCCCAGTTGTGAGGCTCTGTCCCGAACTATGGTTCTGGAAGAGAGCCCAGCAACGTGAAGACCGGGTAATGATAGGTAATTGAGGTTTTGAAAAAATGATCACATGCAAGAAATAGAGGGCTCTAAATCCTAGAGAGATAGACTTTTGAAAACTTTGAAGAAGCATACATTGTTTGCATTCAGATCCTAAATTGAGGAGAGTTGTATTTAGACCTATGTCTATGTGAGCATGAAAATTTCTCCTCAATATGGTCCTACAAAACCATGCCTAAGCTATATGCAATCAATGTCAGCTAGGTCAGAATCTAGGCTCCTAGGCTCACATGATAGAAAGTAAAGAGCTGACATTTTGTGAACACAGTTTCAATAATTGAACTAATTCAAACACACTTTTGATCAGGCAAGGACAGGTCCCATCTCGGTCGCCAAACCTGTTTTCGTCGCGAAATTTTTCCCCCGTCTTCCCTTCCTTGCGGAAGAGAGAGAGGGGAAACGCTTTCGCGCTTCAAACTTTGACCGGATTTTGGAAATTGTTTTGAAATACTCGCCTCCGTTTTTTAAAATTGCCGGAAAATCCATGGGATGGGGCTCGACCTGTCGGTACGAGGTTCGACCGTTCCTGCCGCCTTTAACAGGGGTAATCGAACCAAGGACCAAAACTATGCTTGACTTAGCGAAATTATCAAAGTTATGTTCTATCCTAAATGCACAGAGAATTCAGGCATGTGCTATGAGATTTTGGAAAATGCCAGTTGGAAAACATGATGTATGCTTAGAAAAACATTTGGAGTTGGAAAGAATCTCTCAGGAAAAAGGTCAATTTCTCAGGAAACTCAGATAAAAAAGGGGTTTTTGAAAACATGAGAAAGCTTATAAAGATGTGGAAAAATCAGAAATAGTTGAAAATCTTGGGAAAATGGAAGTGATTCTTGAGAAAAGATGAACCTTTTGAAAAGGGAAACACTTCTTAGGAAAACTTGGACTTTGAGAGTTTTCTTAGGAAAATGATGGAAAATTTATAGGAAAACTCATTGGAGAAGGAAATTCAAAACTTGGGGAATCGAAATCCTGGGAATTTTACCTTTTGAAATACTTGGAAATCGATTTTGGATCTTGAAGAAAGATTGGAAAACTCTTTTGAATATCTTAAGAAAATATCATTTTCCTGGGAAAACTGTGGAAAAACTTGTCTTTGGAAAACCGATTTTGAAAAATCCTTAGAATTTCTTGAGAAATCGATTTCTTGAGAATGAAGTTTTCTTGAGAAAATCTTGAGAAAATCAATGATTTTATGATGCAAATGACATAAGTGAATGAATGCACTTTGAAAAGATTTTCTAAGAGATTTGTTGGAAAAATATGCATTAAGTCAAGATAAATCCTTCACATATCCTGACTGTGGCCTTGAATATGTTCAGAATTTAGTTGATTTGATGCACATGATTTTGAAAACTTTGGAAATATGATGTGCATTTTAAGATAGCCTAAGAGTGTAGGCTCAATGTGACTAGTAGAAAGATGATGGATCTGGGTCTCATCCATATTCCGACTAGGGCCGTAAATATGGATCCCACCGAGTCCATCAACTCCCTAAGAGTTGGTGCATGTGCCATTCGTGAACATCCATAGTGCTTTTGAAATAAAATGCATGAATCATAGAAACAGGATATTGCATAAATTCAAACTATATGATATGCATCCTAGTCTAAGCAGGAAATTAAATCTCTTATTCCAAAATTTATATTATTACATCACTAAATAAAGGAAATAAAAGGAATTTGCAGACTTCAGCTCCTTCTTTGGAATGTCCCTGCCAAGCTTGAAATAAAGTTAGCTCAAATATGTGGGTTTTTCCAAGATTTTCCAATAATATTATGAAATTATTGGATTTAATTGGATATAAACCCTATTCTCATGCTTCCTTGATGTTTTGAAATGATGTAAATGCAGGGAATTCAGTGGAAAACAGTTTGAAATTCGGAATTAGTGGTCAAAATGACCAAAATACCCCTAATTATAAAGTTATACCTTTAAAATCAGGGGTTTTTGAAGGAAAACTTGGTAAAATTGAGATTTCAAAATTCGAATTGACTCAAATGATGATGAGATGCAGTAAGGGACATGATGACATGCTGCTAAACGCATTAGGACTGTAAAATCAGAGTTTGGCATTTTGCAATTTATCCAAAATAACGAATTTCGCTTGTTTTTCGCCTGGATCTGGGTCCTGCGGGACCCTGTTTTGGTATTGTGGCTAATCCGAACCTCAAATGGATTCCAAATTGCACCAAATTCGGTATGAAGCATCTACTTACTCTGATAAACAGCCTAGAATGCTAAAAATCATAAAATGATATGATTTAAATGCCAAAATTCAAAGAAAGTCCTAAAATGGTGGATTTTGCCTATGGATCCGAACCAAATGCAATGCCTAATATGATAATGCAAGATTTACACCATGGAAACTTTTGATATTTTTCAGACTGCTAAAAGACCCGAAATGAAACATTTTTGGTTTTTATAGCCTCGGGATTTGAGCCATGGTGAGTTCAATAACAGAGATTTAGTTCTAACAGAGGTAAAAATCACACTAATCTGATAAAAAATGCTAAAGAAATACAAAACGGCTATGGAAATTTATGAAATTAATCATAGTTATGCACGACACCTACATGAACAACTTTTATGTTTATGACTTAGGCATTTGATCAACGAAAACACAGATAAAAATATAACTATTTCTGCCTAAACTAATAGAACAGACAAATTAGCAAAACAGAGGGATGACAAGAAAAATCCGAAACAGGGGTCAACACTATTTTAAAAATTACAGGCTTTCAGATGAAAACAGAGGACATCTCGGACACCACTTTCACTTTTTACAGTTTCGGATTTGGAGCAACACACAAAGATAAACCAAGATCTCAGAGGCCAAAATTAAGCTCTGACACATGTCCCGAACTCTCGTATTTTTGTCGGATAAAAAAAAAATCATAAAATTCTGAAAAAATCATGTTAAAAACTAGACATTCTCTCGAGTTCATAACATTTTTTGGATCGAGAATTGGATCTCCCATGAGGGATATCTAGATTTTACAAGTCGGCAAATGATTTTCAAAACGCATCCCGGGTAAAACAAGCCGACTTGCCATTTTGAATGTTTACCGCAGTAAACAAATTTAAATGCCTCCGAATTTTTGGAAAAATTTCAGGGACACCTACAAGCGCATTTCGTGATTTTTTGGGGATTTTTAATAAAAAATAAATGCATGAAATAACGTGTGGACTGACTGACAAAAACAGAGACCTACTGAAAATAAGCAGAATTGAAATAAATGCTAAATTAATCCTAATTAATTCATGAAATGTGCTAAATGAATGAAATAAAATGCAAATTAAATCTAGCTAACTACATGCATGTTAAAAATCATCAAGGAAGCATAACAAAACATTTTTTATATATGTCGTTTTATGAGAATAGCTCAATCCATCCCTCGGATGAGCTCTTTCTTCAAACGACTCCCGATTCGGATTATAGAATCACATCAAGGGGAAAAGAAGTGCACCTTGCTTCGTTACGCAGCGTAGGAGCTCTTGAAAGGGGCAGCTATCACGAGCTTCCTTCGTCCTTCGCTCTGAGCTTCGGATGGTCCACCAAAATCGACCTCTGTTGGAATCGAATTGGCCACAGCACGAGCTCTACTCCACCTTCTTCAATGCGCCAAAGGGGGCACGATTTCCACAGTTCAAAATCTGATTCTAGGAAGGCTAGGTCGGATTTTCCAAGTTCACCAGAGCTAAAAAAAAATGATCCCCTTAGGCTGGGCGTGAACCCTTGTTTTTATAACTTTTCTGAAAAACTTTGAAATTCAAACAGGCTGGATCTGAGCCTTCCATGTGGCGCCATCTCAGGGGGTGCCATCTGGGGGTTTGAAATTTGAATTTGGCTTTTGCAGGGAGCCCTCAGGTGGCGCCACCTCATGGTGCTATTTTGATTTTTGAGAAAAATAAAAAAAATGGAAATTTTGTGGGTGAGACACCTCAGCAGGGGGAATTTGGAATTTTTCAAAAGTTTGCTTGATTCTCTCTGCAGGGAACTCCCAGAAGGCGCCACCTCAGAGGGTGTTCTCTTGGAATTTGAAATTCAAACTCACCTTTTGTAGGGAGTCCTCAGGTGGCGCCACCTCATGGTGGGCTACCTTTATGAAAAATAAAAAAATGGAGCCAAGTGGAGTCCTAGAATGGTGCCACCTCAAAAAGTGTTTGACACATGTCAGAAGGTCAGAGCAGTGGGCTCAGAAGGCGCCACCTCAGAGGAATTTGAATTTTGCTTTTTCTGGTGAAAGGAGATCTGGACATGTGGCAGTCCAGGATGGTTCCAAGTGTCAGCCTGCTGGTGTGGTTCTTCAGATGGCGCCACCTCAGGGGGAAGCTTGAAATTCAAATGGAGGTTGGCCCTGGAGGAATGGAGGATGGACATGTGGCGCCACCTCAGGGTGGCTCCTACAATGCCATGTGGCAAGAGGGAGGAAAAAGAGGGCAGTGACATGTGTCTCCTACTTTTCTGAAAAAAAAGTAGGGAGAGGACATGTGTCCTCTACTTTTTCTGAAGGAGTGAGAAGGAGACATGTGTCACCTTCTTTTCTGAAAGAAGCAGAATATGACACGTGGCAGAGGGGAGAGAAGGTGGGCCAGGCCATGTGGCGCCATCTCAGACAGGATGAAAAAGGTAGGAGTTCAGGATTTGCGCCACCTATGAGGAGATTTGAAACTTTGAATTCTAGTTTTTCTGAAGAGAGCAGGAAATGACACATGGCACTTGCTTTTTCTGAGGAAATGAGAGCTTGCCACGTGTCCTCTGCAGGAGACACACTCCAGATGGCGCCACCTCAGAGGAGACAAGCCTACCTTTTCTGTAGGGATTTAGGAGTGACACATGTCTCCTACTTTTCTGAGAAAAGTAGGGAGAGACATGTGTTAGGCTACTTTTCTAGAAGGAGGGAGGGGTTGACACGTGTCCCATGCAGAAGACACACTTCAAGTGGCGCCACCTCAAAGGAGACAAGCTCCACTTTTTCTAGACAGGACAACCTATGACACTTGGCATCTCCTGGTAATCTTGGATTGACACATGACGCAGGATGGATACTGACACATGGCAGACATGTGGCGGCTTCTTAAGGTAGCCCCACACTGACACTTGGCAGAAGAGGGAGGGTGACATGTGGCACCGACTCTAGGTGAACCCTATGCTGACACATGGCATGTAAATGGAAGGAGAGAGAAATGACAAGTGGCACCAATCCAGGGGACAAGGCTCCTATATTTTTGGGTTTTTCTAAATTCAAATTTTCAAAAGAAAAGCTTGTGTGACACCACCTCAGTGTGGGTCCCACATTGCTTATTTACTGAAATAAGGATAAAATAACAAAACCTCTTTTTTGGAATTTTCATAAAATCTGGAATAATTGGTAAAATAAATTTTTTTGGAAAGAGTTGGCCCTTGTGGGGCGATTTTGTAAAAAGGAGATATTTGAAATTGTTGACAAAATGGCAAAATCTGAGATGAATTGGCTGAAATCCATATTGAAAACTATCCAGATTGTTTTCCTGAGGAAATAATTTGAAATTCAGAGTCCTGGGGGTAAAATGGGAAAAATTGATAATTTTGAAGACCCAGGGTTTTGAAATCAATTTTGAAAAGAGTTGAAATTCTAATCTGGATTGAAAATTTTGAAATCGAGAGTTCTGGACCTCGAAATGACATGCTGTGCAGTGCAGTGATTTGAAATGCTCATGCAATGATATGCAATGTCATGTCTTATGAAATGCAATCTTGAATCAAGACTTGGAGATGTTTGTCTCCTGTCAGGAGTAAAATTTTGAACATCTGAGCTAAAAATAGAGAAATTTTGAGAGTTTCAGATGAAATTTGGACTTTTGCAAGGTTCGGGTTCAGAAAATGACCATTTTGCCCTCCAACGATTTTAGAGGCTGGATGATGATGTTTGGGGGAGGTGAGTGAAAATTTGGGGTGTTTACAGTGAGCTACTACACCCTCCCCCATGCTTGAATTACACTGTCCCAGTGGCATTCCCCCATGCTTATGTGAAACTAAGTGAATGCACATGAGATAAAATCAATGAGGGAAAGAAAGTAAACTCAATGAAATCTAAAATGTGAAAATATGCCTACCCTGATCATGGTTTATGAATTATGCACATGAACTATATGAAAGTACTCTTAAAAAAAATTGTTTTTCTATGAATATTTACAAAATTTTAAAATATATACAAACATGTGTGAGTCCTAAACTTCTAAAAGATCAACATCCTCAATGTCTTGTCCTGTCACAGTATCTGAGATATAAGGCTTCAGCCGTTGCCCATTTACTTTAAAATTAGCACTCGTACGAGGGTCAAAAAGATCTATCGCTCCATATGGAAACACCCTATGCACAACAAATGGACCATTCCATATTGACTTCAACTTACCTGGAAAAAGATGAAGACGTGAATGATAAAGCCATACCTTTTGCCCAGGCTCGAGCTGTTTCCTAACAATATATCGATCATGAAAATGCTTAGTTCGAGCCTTGTAAATCTTTGCACTCTCATAGGCCTCATTACGCAATTCCTCTAGCTCACTCAACTGTAATTTTCTCTCGACTCCAGCTTGGGTCATATTGAAATTGAATTTTTTTATAGCCCAATATGCTCTATGTTCTAACTCAACAGGAAGATGGCAAGGTTTCCCGAAAACTAATCGAAATGGTGACATACCAATCGGGGTCTTAAAAGCAGTCCTATAAGCCCACAAGGCATCATCAAGGCGCTGAGACCAATCCTTGCGGTCTGGTCTGACTGTCTTTTCAAGAATCCTCTTTATCTCCCTGTTAGATACCTCAACTTGGCCACTGGTTTGTGGGTGGTAAGGTGTAGCAATCCGATGATGCACAGAATATTTCCTAAGTAAGGAAGCTACCTGCACATTACGAAAGTGCGTACCACCATCACTGATGATTGCTCTAGGAACTCCGAACCGACTAAAAATGTTGTGCTTGATAAATCGAAGCACCTCTTTATGATCATTGGTCCGGGTGGCCACAGCCTCGACCCATTTTGAAACATAATCAACCGCTACTAAAATATATGTAAATCCAAATGATGGCGGAAAAGGACCCATGAAATCAATGCCTTAAACATAAAAAATCTCCACAATCAGAATAGGTAAAAGAGGCATCATGTCGCGCTTGGTAATGCGACCTGTTTGCTGACATCGCAAACACTTCCTACAGAATTCGTGAGCATCTCTATGAAGTGTGGGCCACCAAAATCCAGACTGAAGGACCTTTGCAGCGGTCTTCCGACTAGAAAAATGACCTCCACAAGCTAAAGAATGACAAAAGGATAAAATGGAATGATACTCTTCTTCGGGCACACATCTCTGAATCATCTGGTCCGGGCAGGATCTAAATAATTCTGGTTCCTCCCAAAAATAATGTTTCACCTGCGCAAAAAATCTATCTTTTTCATTCCGGTTCCAGTGCGCAGGATACTCTCTAGTAACCAGAAAATTTACGATATCCGCGAACCAGGGTAAACGCTTGACATGAAATAACTGCTCATCTGAAAAAGAATCAGCAATCTGTCCTTGATCAATAGATGAATCTATAGTCAGTCTAGACAGATGATCTGCTACAAGATTCTTACATCCACTCTTATCTCGAATCTCAATATCAAATTCTTGTAACAGAAGAATCCAACGAATGAGACGTGGTTTAGCATCCTTTTTACTCATCAAATATCTCAATGCGGCATGATCTGAGTAAATGATAACTTTGGAGCCTAACAAATATGATCGAAACTTCTCAAGTGCAAATACAACAACTAGTAACTCCTTCTCAGTGGTAGTATAATGCATTTGTGTGTCAGAAAGAGTCCTACTAGCATAATGAATAACATGAGATCGTTTCTCAATCTTCTGTCCTAAAATTGTTCCAACCGCATAATCTAAAGCGTCACACATAATCTCAAAAGGCACTGACCACTCAGGAGATCTGAGAATAGGAGCAGTGGTCAGTGCTTCCTTTAGGGCTAAGAATGCCTTCAGACAGGCATCATCAAACACAAACGACTGGTCTTTCGACAACAGGTTACACAACGGTCTAGAAATTTGACTAAAATCCTTAATGAACCGTCTATAGAAACCTGCATGCCCTAAAAATGAACGCACTTGCCTCACAGAGGTCGGTGGAGCTAATCTGACAATGGTCTCCACTTTGGCCTTATCGACCTCAATACCTTTCTCGGACACAATATGTCCAAGAACAATCACCTGCTGTACCATGAAATGACTCTTTTCCCAACTAAGCACTAGATTTGTCTCCCTACAACGCTGAAGTACACGAGATAACTTATGAAGACAATCGTCAAAAGAAGAGCCATAAACCGAGAAATCGTCCATGAAAATCTCAAGGACATCATCCATCATGTCAGAGAAAATCGCCATCATACATCTCTGAAATGTAGCTGGGGCATTACAAAGCCCAAACGGCATCCTCCTATACGCAAATGTACCATAGGGACAGGTAAATGTCGTCTTATCCTGATCCTCGGGATGAACGGCCACCTGGTTATATCCGGAATATCCATCTAAAAAGCAATAATATTGCTGGCCTGCAAGTCTTTCTAAAATTTGGTCGATGAACGGTAACGGGAAATGATCTTTCCTAGTTGCACTGTTCAACTTCCTATAGTCAATACATACTCGCCATCCCGTAGTAATCCTCATGGGAATGCTCTCTCCTTTCTCATTCTTCTCCACAGTGAGCCCAGACTTTTTGGGAACAACCTGGGTAAGACTCACCCACTGACTATCGGAGATGGGATAAATAATCCCAGCATCTAACAATTTAACTACTTCCTTCTTCACCACTTCTTTCATGTGAGGATTTAATCTCCTTTGTGATTCTCTTGAGGGTTTAGCTCCCTCATCCATAATGATCCGATGCATACAAAAGGAGGGGTCAATCCCCTTTAAATCCGCCACAGACCATCCAATAGCTTCCTTGTGCTCATGCAAAACCTGTAACAACTGATGCTCCTGTGAATCTGTCAGGTTTGCAGAAATAATAACTGGGAGAGTTTGCTCTTTTCCTAAAAAGACATACTTGAGTGAAGTTGGTAAAGGCTTCAACTCCAATTCTGGGGGACTCTCTATCGATGGCTTTGCGGGCTTCTCAGCTAACTCTGGAAGTGGTTCGGAATGCCAAATCCCACTGACATTATCTGCCTCACTATCTATCATATCAAGGCGATCCTCTTTGAATGATTCATCAACCTCCTCTTGAGGTGGATCACTCAACAACCAATCATGTTCAGCTTCTATAATATCCTGAATGATATCAACCTCAAAAGAAGCTTCTTCAGTATCAGACTTCATCGATGCACAAAAAATGTTCATCCTCATTTTCCTATTTCCAAATGAAACATCCATCTCACCAGTGCGGCAATTGATGCACGCATTGGCGGTAGCTAGGAAAGGGCGACCAAGAATAATAGGAGTCTGTCTGATGCTATCAACTCCCTCCATATCTAATATCACAAAGTCGACAGAGAAATAACAATCCTCCACCTTGACTAAAACATCTTCAAGTATCCCTCTCGAGACCTTAATCAATCTATCCGCTAATTGAAGCGTCATAGGCGTAGATTTCATCTCTTTCAATCCAAATTTGTCATAGAAGAAACCCGGCAAAATGTTAACACTTGCCCCAAGGTCAAGCAAAGCACGCTCAACAGTGATGTTTCCTATGACACATGAGATGATAGGGGTCCCTGGGTCCTTAAGTTTGGGTGGAGTCTGGTGTTGCAATACTGCACTTATTTGCTCAGTCAAATATATTTTCTTCTGCGCATGGGACCTCAACTTCCTTTTCTGCGTACAAAGCTCTTTGAGGAACTTTGCATATGCAGGGACTTGCTGGATGACATCTAGTAAGGGGAGGTTTATATGGACGTGCTTGAATATCTCAAGCATCTCTTGCATGTTTACTCCCGACATACCTAATGCTCTCGGTTTCTCTAACGCCTCAGGAAAGGGGGCTTTAGGAATATGGGTTGTGGAAGGCTCAAATGGAAGAACCCTCTCGCTTTCCTGAGGTAAAACATTAGGGACAGGCTGCTTCTTAATTATCTTCTCTCTTTCTTCTGCAGCCTCCCTCGAATGGTACTGCTTCCCACTTCTAAGGGTTACTACTGCCTGAGCTTGCTCTTGATGTGTATCTGTCATATGCAAACTCTGCAGAGGTTCTTTACCCCTAGGGTTAACTATAGGCAGACTAGGCAATGCTCCCTCACTTCTCCTGCTAAGTGCTTCAGCGAGCTGCCCCATTTGAGTTTCTAACTTTGCAATCGACTGGGTATGTGAGCTCAAAGCTTGCAAAATCTTATCCTCAAAAGATTGACTAGGTGAAGGCTCCTGAAAATGGGGTTGAGTATAAGTAGGTTGGGCTGGAGGGTCATTGAATCTTTGAAATCCAGGTGTATAACCACCTTGCCTGGATTGACTCTGGGAAGGGTTAGGGGCTTGGGCCTGTGAGTTACGCCATGAGAAATTTGGATGGTTTCTCCAGCCCGGGTTGTAAGTATTGGCAAATGGATTGGGTGCGGGCCTAGCGAAGTTTTGAGCCATCTGAGCTTGCTCTTGGACAAACTCAGGATACTGTGGCGCAGCTGGACACTGGAGAACATGGTGTGCAGGACTCGCACACAACGCACACACCTGCATGGCAGGAGAGGGACCCAACAACAATTGATCTAATTTCTGGGACAGTTGGTCTACCTTGTTGCTCAACTCAAGGTTCATCCCTATCTCAAAAATACCTGCCTTCTTAGCGCTATCCTGTACAGGTGTAACTCTATCAGACCGTGAAGCTGTCGCGTGGTGCATCGAATTCTCGCTTAATGTCTCAAAGAGCAACCACGCTTCATCCTCACTCTTGAGCATGAAAGTGCCCCCACATGCGGCATCAACCATTTGACGATTCTTCTCAGTAAGACCGTCATAGAAATATTGCACCAGTTGCCATCGAGGCACCTGGTGGTGGGGACACTTGCGGAGAAGATCCTTCATCCTCTCCCAAGTCTCATGGAACAGTTCCCCCTCTATTTGCGAAAAACTGGTGATGGCCTTTCGATACTGATTTGTCTTACCGATTGGGAAATATTTTTTTAAAAATTCTCTTTGCATATGTTCCCACGTGGTAATTCGAACTGTATCTAATGCCTTCAGCCAGTGTTTGGCTTTATCCTTCAGAGAGAAGGGAAACAAGGTCGACCTCATAGCATCATCTCCAAAGTTGTTGATTCTCACTGTCGAACAAATTTCTAAGAATTCGTCAAGATGACGATATGGGTCTTCATTGCTAAGGCCATAAAATGAGGGTAGCATTTCGATTACACTGGCCTTAATCTCAAACTGATTTGCTCCTACATCAGGTCTTGTGATGCAGGAGGCGGGAGTATAGGTGTTAGGCATGAAGTACTCCCTAAGGGGACGAGTAATCTGCTGATTCTCAGCCATGGTTGCAGATCTTTGGGCTCTCCTAATAAGGGACTCGGGGTCCTCAATCGGCTCTACCAGCTCAGGGTCAAGTGAGCGTCGCCCTTGCATACACCTCTTACTAGACCAGTGTCGCTCCCGTCCTAACTTTGGGTTTTCTACCTAACTAACGCACTAAGCGGCCAAACCACGCAAACCACAAAGCGAGTAAACTAAAAACAATAAAAACTAAACAAACACCACACAGTTACACATAACAGAGATTATGCAAAGAAATATAAAATCTATGTGTACGGTACCAATCGTACACAGTCACCTCTAAGGGGATCCTAATAGGTGGGCTGTGCAGAAAAGTAAGCTCTTCTCTAAGATATGCACATACGTGGTTCTAAACCTAAATGCAACACAAACACTAGGCAATAAAGTGAATACTAATATTACGCCGTTCCCCAGCAACGACGCCAAAAATTTGATGTCTTCTTTTAAATCGTTGTAATTTTGAAAAGATTTCTATATGAAAAATATGTGAAAACCAGACATCAAATAATAAAAACCGGTTCTCACTAATGGATGAGACCGAGTCGAACTCAGGGAACAAGAATATTTTGTATTCAAGCACACAATTCTAAACTATTCTTTATTGCTGAATTATTGAAATGTAAAATGTTCTAAGAAAAGTAAAAACAACTAGCTATTACAACAAATGAATACCCTTCACAGAGGGCGTAAAGTGCAATATTTACAAACCCAATTAAAATTCTAAGTCTAAACTGAAAAGTAAAAATCTTCTATCTTCGTACTTCGTGTCACGTAGTCTCTTTTGCTCCAATCTCGTGCAATCCTGCACAAGTCAAAAGGACACGAGCAGTACCAGAAATAGAAATATACTTGCTAAATGATCTAATGAAATCACAATTCACTAAGAAATGCTAAACAAGTAACTACTTAATCTACTAGCAAAGCACTTAACAACAACTAATTATATCTAGCTAATGATTTACTAACATCTAACAATTAACTAATATTCAATTAACTAATGTCGAACAAAAACAAGGAATGGACAAAATAAGAGATTTATGTAAGGAAAAGCAAAACAGTTATTGAAATAGGAACAAAATAGTGAAATTCAACAACAAATGAAAAAACACTAAACAAGGAAAATGATTGAACTAAGTAATTTGAAAAAGATATGAATCATAAAAAAAAACATTGAAAACAAAGAATGCAAACAATCGGAAAATGAACAGTAACAGCTATTAAACTTTGAATAACGGATTGAGTTCAATTGATCAATCGCCAGCTTCTATCAGACACTTTAAGAAAATCATAGTTCAGCTTTGAATAGTTTCAAATTGAACAGAATTTTACATTGCTGAACAAAATTTCTGCATATTAGTGAAATACAGTCAATTCAAATACTCAACAACTCCAGTGGATGCCTGGATTCACTCATGCGATCGATTTCAGTTTGATCAAATGCAGATGTAATGTAGATAATCACTGGAGATGCAACAGTTGCAGGAAATCACTGTAAATTTAAAGCTCAAAAACAACTTCAATTCACCAGAAAGATCAGATGATCTATTACCGGAAAAAAAACAGAGATGCCGGAAAAAGAAAATACGATAATAAAAAATTAGAAACAAACATATCGATTTGCATTTTAATCACTTGGAAATATCTCAATCCGGTTTCTTCAGTTGATCAAACAATGCTCACTCATACTGGAATTTCTTAAACATCATTCAGTTGATCAATCCAGATTTTCATTATCCAAGATTTACTCACCGGAAAACAACAACCGCACGGTGATCAAAATTCCAGAACTTATCTTTCACCGGAAAAAGCAAATATCGATCCAGATGATCGATAATGCTTAGAACATAATTTTTTTTTTTTTTCTGATAACAAGAAACGAATTCACTAAATCTGAATCAAGAATTTGATCAGATCATCAAGATTTATTCATCTGAACAGCATTCCGGCAGAATACTTGTCAATCACCAGAGTTCTTCACAGAATTTTTTTTTCTTTTTATGTTTCTTGTTTTTTTTTGTTTTTTTTTTTATTTTCCAATTTGAAATTCAAACATTATGATTCAGAAAGAATTAAACCGAAGAAGAAGAAGAAGAAGAAGAAGATGACGACTTACCAGGAAATAAGGGAGAAGATGGCTTCCAACTCGTGCGCTGCAATCGATTGAAGAACTCCTTGCCACCAGATGAAGAATATTTGCTGCTGCTGGAAGAAGAAGAAGAAGAAGAAGAAGAAGAAGAAGAAGAAGAAGAAGAAGAAGAAGAAGTAGAAGGAATCCGACAACTGGGAAACGGAAGGAAGAGGTGAAAAGCAGAGGGGGAAAAGAAAAATTTTGGCGCACAAAAAATGGAGCCCCGATCAATTCTGTTTTGGGGTTTTTAAAATAGTTCAAACCGGTTGGAACCGGTTTGTAACAAAAGTTATTCGGTTTCAAAACTTCCAAACCGGTTCCAGCCGGTTTGGTTTTCAATTTTCCTTCTTTTTAGAAATACAAACCGGTTCCAACCGGTTTGTATTATTATTTATAATTTTTTTTCTTTTTTTTTCATTAATTTCAAAAATTACAAACCACAAAATGGTTTGTTTTTATTATTATTTTTATTTTTATTCTTTACAAAAGTAAAGAAAACCGTATGAATCGGTTAATTATGAAAATTTTCAAAAACAAAACTATTTATAAAAGAAACTTCAAAAACTAATCTACTATATTTTTTTTTCTTTTCTAAAAAAAACAAACACTTAAAATGAATATAAAACTATTTTTCTCCAATTTTTTTATTTTTTTCTTTTTACTAAAAACTAAAACCAACTACAAAAACTAAAATAGGCATAAGAATGTAAAATACAACTATTTTTCATGCATTTTCTAATTTTAAATCATTTTAGCACATTTACTCAAAAACTAACATAAAATTGGGTTTTTGAAACATTATTTTATAAAATCATGCATATTTAAATGTTAATAAACCCTGAATTATATGCATGATCAATGATGTCGGAACAGGCAGAAGCCAGTCAGAAGGAGGTTGCTCCGAAAAGCAAGCCAAAGAAGAAGGCTGTGAAAAGGCCAATCAGGATCATCAAGAAGAAAGTCCAGCCCGACACCACTTCTGAAGAAACAGAGTCAGTAGAAGAGGAATCAGAAGAGGGAGAGCAGTTTGTTTATCATCAGAATCCTCCGCCGCAGTTTGTAAAGACGGCTGCAGAGCCCGAATCGATCAACAAGCCGATTCTGGGTAATGACCCGATGCAAGAGCAGATGAAAGAAATGAATCGGGCTATCAAGGATATTCAGGCCAAAAGCAAGGGCAAGCAAACCTACTTTGGCGAAGATTTTTACCATGGCCTAGACGGGGATGACAATCTAGAAAATCTCCCTCGCAAGTTCCTTAAATTTGACGGAACAAGCAACCCTAAGGCTCACTTGGTCACTTTCTATGCCGAATGCGGTCGTTTCAGAAAAGACAACCGGGTGTTGTTCATTTGCTTTCCTCACAGCCTAGAGGGGGTAGCAGCCAGGTGGTATACATACCACATTAATCCTATCAAACTACGAGAGTTCGATAAAGTTGTCAACTTGTTCATTGAACGCTTCATGTTCAATGTTGAAGCCTCACCAACCCTTAATCATTTGTATAATCTGAAGCAGAATGAAAATGAGAAAGCCAGCGAATTCATCCACAGGTGGAGAAGCACCTGTAACAGAATGAAGGTTCCTATCCCCAAAGAACACGCCCTACAGATTATTTTGAACAACTTTGCCCAACCCCTGAGGAACCTCATTTCTACTTCGCCGGCCAAATCATTCATTGTAAACACCCCAAATTTTCACTCACCTCCCCAACATTTCCACCAAGCATCAACATCCAGCCTCTGAAATCGCTGGAGGGCAAAATGGTCATTTTCTGAGCCGGACCTTGCAAAAAGTCCAAATTTCATCTGCAACTCTCAAAATTTCTCTAATTTTAGCTCAGATGTTCAAAATTTTACTCCTGACAGGAGACAGGCATCTCCAAGTCTTGGTTCAAGATTATATTGCATAAGACATGTCATTATATAGCATTGCATGAGCATTTCATATCACTGCACTGCACAGCATGTCATTTCGAGGTCCAGAACTCTCGATTTCAAAATTTTCAATCCAGATTAGAATTTCAACTCTTTTCAAAATTGATTTCAAAACCCTGGGTCTTCAAAATTATCAGTTCTTCCCATTTTACCCCCAGGGCTCTGAATTTTAAAATATTTCCTCAGGAAAATGATCTGGATAGTTTTAATATGGATTTCAGCCACCTTATCTCAGATTTTGCCCTTTTGACAATTTCAAATATCTTCCTTTTACAAAATTGCCCTACAGGGGCCAACTCTTTCCAAAATTTTTTTTTTTTACCAATTAGTCCAAATTTTTATGAAAATTCCAAAAAGAGGTTGTTGTCTTGTTCTTATTTCAATAAAGAAGCAATGTGGGACCCACACTGAGGTGGTGTCACATAGACTTTTCTTTTGAAAAACCTGAACTTTGAAAAACCCAAAAAAATAGGAACCTTGTCCCCTAGATTGGTGTCACTTGTCCTTTCTCTCTCCTCCCATTTACCTGCCATGTGTCAGCATAGGGTTCACCTAGAAGTGCCACATGTCACCTTCTCTCTTCTGCCATCCTTTGACACGTGTCAGTGTGGGGGCTACCTTAAGAAGCTGCCACATGTCTGCCATGTGTCAGTATCCATCCTGCGCCATGTGTCATTTCAAAGACTACCAGAAGATGCCAAGTGTCATAGATTGTCCTGTCTAGAAAAAGTGGAGTTTGTCTCCTCTGAGGTGGCGCCACTTGAAGTGTGTCTCCTGCAGGGGACACGTGTCAACCCCTCCTTCCTTCTAGAAAAGTAGCCTGACACATGTCCTCCCCCTATTTTTTTTCAGAAAAGTAGGAAACATGTGTCACTCCTAAATTCCTACAAAAAAGGTAGGCTTGTCTCCTCTGAGGTGGCGCCCTCTGGAGTGTCTCCTACAGAGGACACATGGCAAGCTCTCATTTCCTCAGAAAAAGCAAGTGCCACGTGTCATTCTCTGCTTCTTTCAGAAAAAGTAGATGACACATGTCTTCTCCCTACCTCTTTCAGAAAAGTAGGAGACACATGTCACTCCTGGCCTTCTTCAGAAAAAGCAAACCATTTAAAATTCAAACAAGGCATTAGGTGGCGAAAATCCAGAGCTCTGATTTTTCCAGATGGCCTGTGAGGGCGCCACATGTCCCTTCCCTCCTTCTCATCCCTCTGCCACGTGTCATCTTCTGCTTCTTTCAGAAAAAGTAGGTAACACATGTCTCCTTCTCACTCCTTCAGAAAAAGTAGAAGACACATGTCCTCTCCCTACTTTTTTCAGAAAAGTAGGAGACACATGTCACTGCCCTCTTTTTCCTCCCTCTTGCCACATGGCATTGTAGGAGCCACCCTGAGGTGGCGCCACATGTCCATCCTCCATTCCTCCAGAGCCAACCTCCATTTGAATTTCAAACTCCCCCCTGAGGTGGCGCCATTTGAGAAAGCCTCTCCAGACAACTGACACTTGTCCGCCACATGTCCAGACCTCCCTACACCAGAAAAAGTAGAAAAAACCCCCCCTGAGGTGGCGCATTTTGCTTCCTCCCTTCATGTTTTCCTGCCACATGGCATCGTAGGAGCCACTCTGAGGAAATGCCACATGTCAGCCCCTCCTTTCCTGCAGAAAAGCAAAATTTCAAACATTTGAACTCCCCAGAGGTGGCGCCACATGGCATGCCCCTACTGTTCCAACTTTACACCTCAGATCACCTTTTGAGGTGGCACCATTCCAGGACTCCACTTGGCTCCATTTTTATTTTTATTTTATTTTTAATAAAGGTAGCCCACCATGAGGTGGCGCCACCTGAGGACTCCCTACAAAAGGTGAGTTTGAATTTCAAATTCCAAGAGAGCACCCTCTGAGGTGGCGCCTTCTGGGAACTCCCTGCAGAGAGAATCAAGCAAACTTTTGAAAAATTCCAAATTCCCCCTGCTGAGGTGTCTCACCCACAAAATTTCCATTTTTTATTTTTCTCAAAAAATCAAAATAGCCTTTTGAGGTGGCGCCACCTGAGGGCTCCCTGCAGAAGACAAATTCGAATTTCAAACCCCTCAGATGACACCCCCTGAGATGGCGCCACATGGAGGGCTCAGATCCAGCCTGTTTGAAATTCAATTTTTTTCAGAAAATCTATAAAAACAAGGCTCCATGTCCAGCATGGGAGATCATTTTTTAGCTCTGGTGAACTTGGAAAATCCGACCTAGCCTTCCTAAAATCCGATTTTGAACTTTGGAAATCGTGCCCCCTTTGGCTCATTGAAGAAAGGTGGAGTAGAGCTCGTGCTGTGGCGAATTCGATTCCAACAGAGCTCGATTTTGGTGGACCATCCGAAGCTCGGAGCGAAGGACGAAGGAAGCTCGTGATAGCTACCCATTTCAAGAGCTCCTACGCTGCGTAACGAAGCAAGGTGCACTTCTTTTCCCCTTGATGTGATTCTATAATTCGAATCGGGAGTCGTTTGAAGAAAGAGCTCATCCGAGGGATGGATTGAGCTATTCTCATAAAACGACATATATAAAAATGTTTTGTTATGCTTCCTTGATGATTTTTAACATTCATATAGTTAGCTAGGTTTAATTTGCATTTTATTTCATTCATTTAGTACATTTCATGAGTTAATTAGGATTAATTTAGCCATTATTTCAATTCTGCTTATTTTCAGTAGGTCTCTGTTTTTGTCAGTCAGTCCACACGTCATTTCATGCATTTGTTTTTTATTAAAAATCCCAAAAAAATCACGGAATGCGCCCTTAGGTGTCCCTGAAATTTTGCCAAAAATTATGAGGTATTTGAATTTGTTTACTGCGGTAAACATTCAAAATGGAAAGTCGGGTTTTGTTACCCGGGATACGTTTTGAAAATCATTTTCCGACTTGTAAAATCGAGATATCCCTCATGGAAGATCCGATTTTCAATCCGAAAGCTGTTCTGAACTTGGGAGCATGTCTAGTTTTTAATATGATTTTTTTAGATTTTTCTGATTTTTCTGATTTTTCTTAATGTCTGACAAAAATCCGAGATGTCGGTACACGTGTCAGAGCCTAATTTGGGCCTCTGAGATCTTGGATCGACTTAGGGCTATGGTTTCTCTTTGTGTGTTGCTCCAAATCCGAAACTGTAAAAAGTGAAAGTTATGTCCGTGGTGTCCTATGTTTGAATCTGAAAGCCTGTAATTTTTAGAACAGTGTTGACCCCTGCTTCGGATTTTTCTTGTCAGCCTTCTGTTTTGCTACATTTGTCTGTTCTGTTAGTTTAGGCAGGAATAGTTATATTTTTATCGGTGTTTATGTTGATCAAATGCCGAAGTCATAAACATGAAAGTTGTTCATGTAGGTGTCTTGCATAGCTCTGATTAATTTCATAAATTTCCATGGCTGTTTGATATTTTGTTAGCGTTTTACATCAGATTAGTGTGATTTTTACCTCTGTCAGAACTAAATCGCTGTTATTGAACTCACCATGGCTCAAATCCCAAGGCTGTAAAAACCAAAAATGTTCCATTTCGGGTCTTTTAGCAGTCTGCAAAATATCAGAAGTTTCCATGGTGTAAATCTTGCATTATCATATTAGGCATTGCATTTGGTTCGGATCCATAGGCAAAATCCACCATTTTAGGACTTTCTTTGATTTTTGGCATTTAAATCATATCATTTCATGAGTTTTAGCATTCTAGGTTGTTTATCAAAGTGTTTAGATGCTTCATACCGAATTTGGTGCAATTTGAAATCCATTTGAGGTTCGGATCATCCATAATACCAAAACAGGGTTCCGCAGGACCCAGATCCAAGCGAAAAACAAGCGAAATTCGTTATTTTGGATAAATTGCAATACACCAAATTCTGATTTTACAGTCATAATGTGTTTAGCAGCATGTCATCATGTCTCTTACTGAATTTCATCATCACTTGATTCAATTTGAATTTCAAAATCTCAATTTTACCAAGTTTTCCTTCAAAAAACCCTGATTTTAAAGATGTAACTTTAATTTTAGGGGTATTTTGGTTATTTTAACCTCAATTCCGAATTTCAAATTGTTTTTCACTGAATTTCTAGCATTTTCATCATTTCAAAATATCAAGGAAGCATGAGAATAGGGTTTATATCCAATTAAATCCAATAATTTCATAATATTATTGGAAAATCTTGGAAAAACCCACATATTTGAGCTAACTTTATTTCAAGCTTGGCAGGGACATTCCAAAGAAGAAGCTGAAGTCTGCAAATTTTTTTTTTCATTTCCTTTATTTAGTGATGTAATAATGTAAATTTTGGAATAAGAGATTTAATTTCCTGCTTAGACTAGGATGCATATCATATAGTTTGAATTTATGCAAATATCCTGCTTATGTGATGCATACATCTTATTTCAAAAGCACTATGGATGTTCACGAATGGCACGTGCACCAACTCTTAGGGAGTTGATGGACTCGGTGGGATCCATATTTACGGCCCTAGTCGGAATATGGACGAGACCCAGATCCATCATCTTTCTACTAGTCACATTGAGCCTACACTCTTAGGCTATCTTAAAATGCACATCATATTTCCAAAGTTTTCAAAATCGTGTGCATCAAATCAACTAAATTCTGAACATATTCATGGCCACAGTCAGGATATGTGAAGGATTTATTTTGACTTAATGCACATTTTCCAACAAATTTACTAGAAAATCTTTCAAAGTGCATTCATACATTCATATCATTTGCATCATGAAATCATTGATTTTCTCAAGATTTTCTCAAGAAAACTTCATTCTCAAGAAATCGATTTCTCAAGAAATTCTAAGGATTTTTCAAAATCGGTTTTCCAAAGACAAGTTTTTCCACAGTTTGCCTTGGAAAATGTTATCTTAAGATTTTCAAAAGGGATTTCCCAACTTTCTCTAAGATCCAAAATCGATTTCCAAGTATTTCGAAAGGTAAAATTCCCAGGATTTCAATTTCCCAAGTTTGAATTTCCTTCTTCAATGAGTTTTCCTATGAATTTTCCATCATTTTCCTAAGAAAACTCTCAAAGTCCAAGTTTTCTTAAGAAGAGTTTCCCTTTTCAAATGCTCTCCTTTTCTCAAGAATCACTTCTACTTTCCCAGGATTTTCAATCATTCATGATTTTCCCATGTCTTTATGAACTTTCTCATGATTTCAAAACACCTTTCATCTGATTTTCCTGAGAAATTAACTTTCATCCTTTTCCTGAGAAATGTTTTTCCAACTCCAAATATTTTCCAAGCATGCATCATGTTTTCCCAAGCTGCATTTTCCAAAATCTCATAGCACATGCCTGAATTCTCTGTGCATTTAGGATAGAACATAACTTTGATAATTTCGCTAAGTCAAGCATAATTTTGGTCCTTGGTTCGATTACCCCTGTTAAAGGCGGCAGGAACGGTCGAACCTCGTACTGACAGGTCGAGCCCCATCCCATGGATTTTCCCGCAATTTTCAAAACGGAGGCGAGTATTTCAAAACAATTTCCAAAATCCGGTCAAAGTTTGAATCGCGAAAGCGTTTCTCTCTTTTTCTCTTCCGCAAGGAGGGGAAGACGGGGAAAAATTTTCGCGACGAGAACATTCATCAAACTAATCGAAAGAGCTGAATGGATCAAGACCGGCCTAGACAATGGTCTGTATGAAGGATATCCTTTTGTCAGAGGGAATCTTGATCAGAAGAAGAAGGTGCACGTCGCCTACTCTGCAGAATTTTCAAATCAGGGCAGCAGCAACTCCAACAACAAGAAGGGCAAGAAAAATCGTATCAAGAACTCAGGGCACTCCAGGGCCGAAAGGACAAACTCTGCAGCCCAGAAGGGGAAGTTTGTCAAGCCACAACCTGTTCAGTCAGCACCTCAGCTAGAAGTGAAACACTCAGAAAAGCCAAAATACAAGGGTTGGAGTTATGACCGAGAGTTCACAGCTTTGGAACAGTCCCGCGAAGACATCTTGGAATATATGATGTCAAAGGGAATGATTAAACCCCCCAAAGTGGCAGATCCTTCGGTCACTATGGGAAAATGGACGAATAAATTCTGCAAGTTTCACCGGACTGTGGGACATGACACAGACCATTGTTTTGTCCTAAAGAACATCATCCAGGATTGCATCGACAAGAACCTGTTAATCGAGGATGAAGAAGAACAACCGAAAATCTTGTCCAAACCATTTCCCAAACATTCAGCTTCAGTCATCACAAAACAAACATTTTCTCTACAAGGTAGCATTCAACCATGTTCCAGCCAGGACATTCAGGATCAGCATCAGGTCCTCGTCCTCCGCCAAGCGCAGTCTTCCGCCAAGAGGGTGGATATTACTGCATTTTCCAGTAATAAGGAAACAACCAAGGAACCAACAAAAACAACGACAGAAATTGCCAAAATAATTCCCAGGATCCCGAAGCGCTTTATCAAGGCAACTTCGAAGAAAGAAGAGGCTTCAGGGTCAATTCAGAAGCCAATCACCGCTCTATCCAATATTTCCATCCTGGACCTGACCCATGCTTCACCTGAGCACCAGCAAGTGTTAGAAGATCTGCTCAGAAAGATCAAGGTAAAACCCAGCACAACGCCATAGGATATGGCTCAGATTGTCAATCAGGCGATGACGAATGCACCAATCACATTCTCAGATGAGGATTTTCCAAAACCTCATTCATTCCACAATAACGCTCTCTACATAGTAGTGCGAACCAGGGGCATGACAGTCCCTCATGTGCTCGTCGATGGAGGCAGCAGCCTCAATATCTGCTCTGAAATGACAGCTAAGGCTTTGGAACTGAAGGAAGAGGAATATACCCTAGATCCGATAACGATCTACGGTTTTGACAACCATGGGCAGACAACAAAGGGGAAGGTATTCCTCGAAATCTTCATCAATTATTCGGTTCACACCGTGCTCTTCCACGTGGTCAATGTGCCGCCCACATACAACCTGTTGCTCGGGTGCACTTGGATCCACAATGCCAATGTTGTTCCGTCAACATTGCATCAATGTATCAAGTGGTCGCAGGGAGGTATGATCACCACGATCCTAGGAGAGGACCCGGAAGAGCGACTCCCGTAGCCGATGATCTCCCGTCCTACTTTCACTGCCGACATCCCAAGCATCAGGGAAGTCGATGAAATCAATTTAAGTGAAAGCTTGGACATGTTAAAGCTGAAAGAAGTCCAGCCGACAGAAAATGTGACAGCAGTAATCCAGTGGCAGGGACATTGCTTCTTCAAGTTGGGCGGGCGCCTTGATTGCACTTCCCTCAAAGATCACCCTCTTTTCCCTCAATTCTTGAGAACTAAGAGAGGGTTTGATCTTCTGATGAAGCATGGTTATCAGCCCTTCAGGGGCCTGGGCAAGAATGAAGACGGCATTCTGGAACCGATCGTCCCCGCTCAGCATATCGAAAGTACAGGCTTGGGTTTCACGGGTCAATCATCCGACAGGAAGACCACCTTCGTCAAAGGAGCCAAGTAAAGAAGACAATGCCAGTGTTTTCTGTTTTTCTTTCCCTTTTGAGTCATCTTGTAAGGGGCAAAAGATCCGCCCCAGTTTTTCTTTCTTTTCTTCCATCATCTGTAAATATCAAAGTTACTTAAATCAATGAAATTTTGATTCCTATTTCTCATCTTGGTGTACTCAAATTCTTGCTTGTATCCCTTTTTCATAATTGTCATTCTTTGTTTTTGTACAAAAGGCTATTTCCAAAAACCTTTTATCCTTTTCTCAAAAAACCTTCCTTGCGCTTTCAGGATTGCTAGGATCATGGCTCCTAAATCGCTCAAGAAGCTCGTCATCAATACCAATTTTTATCAAAATAAATCCAAACCGACTAGAATCTGCAAGGCAAAAGCAAGGGCAGAATTCAGCAAAGCGACAGAGCAGATCAAAGAGTTGGCAGAATTCGACTCGACGATTCAAGATTTGTCAGAATTTGCCAGTATTCAGAAGCAGGATGAACCATCACCATTGGTTCAAGACCCGACAGAGGATGTCAACATCGGTTCGGAAGATGACCCGAAAATCCTCAAAATTGGTTCTAGCTTGAATTCGGATGAGAAGGAAAGGCTCGTCTACTTCCTCAAGCAGCATCAGAAAGTCTTCGCTTGGACTTATGAGGATATGCCAGGTTTAGACCCCAAGTTAGTCGAGCATCACCTTGTGTTAAAGCCAGATTGCAAGCCAATCAAGCAGAAACTCAGAAAGATGGATCCTCGAGTGGCACCGCAAGTTAAAGAAGGACTTGAAGAATTGTTAAAAGCAGGATTCATCCGGACCATTGAATATCCAGACTGGTTGGCGAACATCATGGCGGTTCCCAAGAAGAATGGCAAAGTCCGGATCTGTATTGATTTTAGAGATTTGAACAAAGCCACCCCAAAGGATGATTATCCACTCCCCAACATCGATCTTCTGATCGATAGCACGACAGGCCATGCCATGTTTTCCTTTATGGATGGATACTCAGGCTATAATCAGATTAAATTGGCCGCTCGTGACCAATCCAAAACTTCTTTTACTACGCCTTGGGGTACATTTTGCTATACAGTCATGCCGTTCGGGCTCAAGAATGCTGGGGCAACCTATCAAAGAGCCATGGCAGTTATCTTTCATGACCAGATGCACAAGAACATGGATGCCGATGTGGATGACATCCTGATCAAGTCCAAAGAAGGAGAGGACCATCTCGACGCTCTCGGCCAAGTCTTTGAAAGACTTATTCTCTACAAACTAAGACTCAATCCACAGAAATGCGTCTTCGGAGTGGAGTCAGACAAGTTGCTCGGCTACATGATCAGCAAGAAAGGCATAGAGGTAGATCCTGCCAAAGCAAAGGCGATCATTGATATGCCGCCTCCTACTAATCTTAAAGAGCTGCGAAGTCTTCAAGGTCACATTCAGTCAATTCGGCGTTTTATCTCCAATTTGGCCATAAGATGAGAGCCCTTCAATCACTTGCTGAGAAAAGAAGTGAAGTTTGAGTGGGGATTAGAATGTCAACTCTCATTTGAGCGCATCAAGCAGTATCTCCTCAATCCACCAGTTCTGAAACCACCAGAACTGGGAAAGCCACTCCTTTTATATATTTCCGTCAACCATAATGCTGGTGGCGGATTTCTTGCACAGTACGAGGAAGGCAGTCGGATAGAGCATGCCATCTACTACATCAGCAAGACTTTCATCGATTATGAGAAGAGATACTCTCAGATGGAGAAGACATGTCTAGCCTTAGTATGGATGTGTCAGAAGTTAAAACATTATCTAATGGCCTCAGAGATCAAAATTTTGTCAAGACTTAACCCTCTTAAGTACATCCTTGAGCAGCCTTTCCTTACTAGACGGATTGCAAAATGGCAAGTCCTCCTAATGCAGTACGATTTGAAATATGTTTCTCAGAAGTCAGTCAAAGGTCAGTCCATTGCAGATCAGTTGGCAGATTTCCCATTGACAGAAGAGATCAGAGCGAAAGATGATTTCCCTGACGACCGCATCTGAGTGTTCAGGAATCCCCAGTTTGGACTCTATTCTTTGATGGAGCCCGAAACATATCTGGTATAGGATATGGGATTTTGCTAATCACTCCTGAAAAAGAGATGATCCCTTATTCCCTCAAACTCGACTTCCAGTGTACTCATAATATTGCCGAGTATGAAGCACTAATACAAGGCCTCAAGATTTTGCAAGACTTTGGTGTCAAGAGAATACACGCCTTCGGCGACTCATTGCTTGTTGTCAGTCAAGTTAATGCTGAATGGAAAGTCAAGGATCCAAAGTTAATCCCTTATCAAAAGATTGCCTTAGCTCTCATAGGCAACTTTGAAGAATTTCAGCTCAACCATGTCAAGAGGGAATACAATCATATAGCAGATGGCTTAGCCTGTTTAGGCTCCATCTTGTCGTTTAAAGACAGTGAATCCTGTCGTTCATTTGAAATTGGCAGACTTGATCAACCTTCCTACATTCCAGCTGAACAAGTGAACCAAGCCACTTAGAAAGAGAAGCCTTGGTACCAAGACATCAAAAATTTCATTGAAACTGGTAAATTCCCAGTGGAAATGCCAAGAAAGGAGTAACACGCAGTTCAGCGCATGTCAGTCCGTTATTTTATCCTTGCCAATGTTCTCTACCGACGTGGGATCACTTCTGAGTACGCCAGATGCTTAGATAAGGATGAAGCCCTGGAAATTGTCCAAGAGGCACACGAAGAAATTTATGGTGGTCACATCGGCTACCAAACACTCGTCAAGCAGATTATTCGGGCGGGATATTACTGGAAAACCATGCAGCAGGATTGCCATCAATTTGTAAGGAAGTGCGTTAAGTGACAAATGCACGCACCTTCCATTCATGCGCCAGCCGCATACTTGCAATCCGTGGTCTCTTCTTGGCCCTTTTCGATGTGGGCCTTCGACGTAGTTGGTCCGATCACTCCTTCGGCTTCTAATGGCTACCGATATTTCCTCGCGGCTACAGAATACTTCACCAAATGGGTCGAAGTCATAACTCTGCGAACGGTAGAAGGCCGACATGTGGTCTCGTTTATCCATAAGAATCTTCTTTGTCGTTTCGGCGTCCCACATGATATTGTATCAGACAATGGCAGCCACTTCAAGAATGAGAAGATAAAGACTTTCTGCTCGAAGTTCAGGATTCATCACCACTTCTCAACTCCTTACTATCCTCAAGGAAATGGCCAGGCAGAGGCCACCAATAAAATTTTGATCCACATCCTGGAAAGAACAGTGGAAACGGGCCGTGATTGGCACGAAAAGATGCATGATGCACTTTGGGCATACCGAACCACCATTCGAACTCCAACCAATGCTACTCCTTCAGAGCTCGTCTACGGGACCAAGGTGGTGTTACCTCTCCACATTCAGAAGCCTGCACTCAAGTTTGCATCGCTCATCGAGCTTCCGCTGAATGAGTATCAGCAACAGAGGTTGGTACAACTTGATCTATTAGATGAGAAAAGGCTCAAGGCAGCGGAACACGCTCAGGCCTATCGTCAGAGGATAGCTCGGCACTACGCCAAATCAGTTATTGAGAGAAGATTCCGAGTCAATGATCTTGTGCTCAGATCAACAACTCATCTCAAGCATTGGCCGAAGGGCAAGTGGTCACCCAATTGGGAAGGCCCTTATGTAGTTAAAGAGGCACTGCCCCGCAATTCCTATCGTTTGATCAACGCAGATGGAGTGGAGCTGCCAGATCCTATTAATGCTTTACATTTGAAAAGATTTTACACTTGAATTGTTCATCATGGCCTTTTGTACTCTTCAGAAGTCTTTCAATAAAGCAATAATCTTCTTCCCCCTTATACTGGGGCATTTTATTTTGATCTATACTTATCTTCCTTCATCATAATGCAGGCAGGATCAGACGAATCTTTTTCTAAAAATCTTACCAATTCTTTGTTAACTTGGTTATCTTCATTAAATTGCGTTCATTTCATTTTTCTTTTTATCTAATCAAATTTTATCAATTTATTGTCAAATTTATCAATTTGTCAAATTTCATCAAGTTTTATTCCTTTATCTTTAAAAACCCCTTCAGGATAAGGGATAAACCTGATGCCTCTTTCCCATGAGGTATTCTTTTATTTATATTTCCCCCTCAGGTTAAGGGAAAAACCTGACCCTCGTTGTCTGAGGTGTTCCCATTCAGGATAAGGGATAATCCTGATACCCCTCATAGGAGCATCGCTGCTACCCGTGAGAATTCTTTTTCAAAACAAATTTTCAATAAATCTCTTTAAATTCTTCTCCATTTCTATAAATTTTATTCTTCTTCAAATTAAGGGATAAATCTGAATTTTTCCCTTAAATTCTTCAATTCACCTCCAATTTTGTTCTATGTTCCCTTAGGATAGGAGAAAATCCTGAAGCCATCATAAATAAATTCGGATCTTAGGCCACCTTGGGTCAAGGATCTCGAATGAATCTCTTATCTTCATCGTCAAAAATCTATTCATGCTTTTGTCAATCCTTCGAGTTCCGACTTCCGGGTTGGAATCGTTTCCTTCCCATCTGAGTTTCGACTCAGGATTTCATTTTTCCATTTTATCATTATTTTTCTCAAAAAACCGGGTTCCGACTCGGATTTTCCTTTTTGCATATCCTTATTTTTGAAGTCTCAAGTTCCGACTTGAACTTCCTTTTGAATCCAATGCTCGTGTTGGACAAATCGTTGTTTTGAGAATTCGAGTTTTCAAACTCAATTCTCATTTCATTTCCTTATATTTAAAAAACTGGGTTGCGACTCAAATTTTCCTTTTGTATATTCTTATTTTTGAAGGCTCAAGTTCCGACTTGAACTTCCTTTTGAATCTAATGCTCGTGTTGGACAAATCGTTGTTTTGAGAATTCGAGTTTTCAAACTCAATTCTCATTTCATTTTCTTATATTTAAAAACCGGGTTCCGACTCGGATTTTCTTTTTTGTATATTCTTATTTTTGAAGTCTCAAGTTCCGACTTGAACTTCCTTTTGAATCCAATGCTCGTGTTGGACAAATCATTGTTTTGAGAATTCGAGTTTTCAAACTCGATTCTCACTTATGTTCTTGTGTTTGAAAAAACTGAGTTCCGACTTGGATTTTTCGCTTTTGTATATCCTTATTTTCTCTTGAATTTTCCCTGTCAATCCAATATTCATATTTTGGACCGAAGTCTCCTTGAACTTCCCCTTTAGGATAAGGGATAATCCTGAATACACCGGCAATCATTCTTATTCAATTCTCAAGCATCTTAGAATGTCGATCTCTTGTTCAAATCTCCGTTGAAAAATCAAGTGCTCGTGCTGGTATGTATTTTCGAAAACCTAGTGCTCGTACTGGGGTGCATTTTTTGAAAACCCAGTGCTCGTACTGGGGTACATCTCTTGAAAACCCAGTGCTCGTGCTGGTTGGCATTTTTCGAGACCCAGCGCTCATACTGGGGCATTTTTGAAATCCAGTGCTCGTGCTAGTGTCTGGTTGACTGATCAGTTAGCCCTCCCGGTTCAGTCTTTGTACTAACCAATCCTCATCATTCAAGCTCTAAATTCTTAATTTCGACCTTTAGGTGATCATTTTATCAAAAATCAATCATTTTCTCTTGCGAAGGACCCTCTTCAGGCAGAGTTCGAGGGAGCTCATTCCTATCGCATGCAACCATTTTTCATTCGCAAGAACCCTCTTTTCAGGGAGAGTTTGAAGGGACTCATTTTCTTCGCGAACAGTTTGCAAAACAACAACCAACTTTACACAAAAGAACCCTTTTTCTAGGGAGAGCTTTGACGGAAGCTCGTTTCTTTTTGTGGCCCCCTTTTTTCTCATCTTTGGCCAAACCCCTTCACAGAGGACCCTCTTCTAGGGAGAGTGTGATGGACTCGTTCCTCTGTGATACTTTCTCAACTTTGTTTTTCGGCCGTCTTTCCATAAGAGAAGCCTAGAGATAGGGAGTTTTGACGAAAACTTAATTTCTCTTCGAAAGTTTCGTTTTGCAAACACCTCCTCTTTGGGGAAGAGAGGAGTATTTCCAACTTCCCGTTCAGGTAATGGATAAGCTTGAGTCTCTCTTTTTGGGGAAAAAGAGAGGAGAATTTTGTCACGGACGCATCAATCAATATCAAGCGATTTCTTTCATCAAGGATTTCTAGAATATTTTGCCAATTTGTTATCAAGTCATTGTTGATCTCAATTTTTTCATCATATAAAGAACTACCTTTAGTATTATTTCCAAAGGAGCAAAACTTTTGCGAAATAAGAACTGAATTCAAACTTTTTCTGTTGGTCAACCAAGAGGATGAAGAAAAATCTTTGATATGACCGGCAAAAAGAAAATTCGATGATGTTAAAAAGCCATGAGCGAATTGATATTGATCATAGCTATGGCACATTCTTAAAGACCATTCTTTGGCAATAAGACAGTGGAAATATCCTGGGCAGTAAAAAAAGAACCTACCCAATCCATATCTCCCCAGTCATTTAAGTTGTAAATCAAATATCCGCAAAAGGGATCTCTCAATTGTCGTCAAGATGAAGACGAATTATGCGAGTTAGATCTCCGGGGCCAAAGAAGATTTGGATCATCTCCGAGATGAAGAAGTTTGTGAAGGATCCTTCTAGGGAAAGTTCAGATCACCGTCGAGATGAAGGCGAATGTGATGGACCTACCGACAAACCCTAAAAGATATTTTGATTTCTGCTATCATCTAGAGAATTTTGACCAATGAACCTATATCATCAAGCCTAACCCCTGAGAAAAACAAGGATTAGAACATCTCCAAGATGAAGGAGTTTGTGACGTACCCTTCCCCTGAAAAAGAGAGAAAAGTCAGGACATCTCCAAAATGAAGGATAAAAAAAAAACTCAAGAAAGCCCCATGACTCAAGAAAGTGCAAAAAGATCATCATGGGAAATGCTCAGGATATCAGATTGCCCGAAATTGCCAAGAATCATCTTTTTCTATGTGAAATTCTTTTATCAATATCTCTTCACTCAATTTCTTTCATGAAGCTAAGAATATTCCCTCTCTTTTCATATCAAGGAAATTGATATCTTCCTTAAAGAAGCTCAATAACAACAAATTTGAATTTGACTCTTGATTCTACAGAGTTAGCCCAATTGGAGCTAATACTCTAGGTAGAAAAAGGTGATATTTTCATGCACAATTCAATCATTTTTAGATCAACTACAATTTTTTGCATCTTACTCGCAATATACTTTCTCATTATCCCAAAATGAAGTATGAACTTGATGTTCGTTTTGACGTATCCTGACATCATCCTTCCTTAGGACTGAAAAGTCCTTTCCTTCCGTCTAATCTGAGCGCTCTCAGATTCGCACACTTCCCTGTGTTCTCCACTGTCCCACCATGGACAGTTCCCGCTCAGGATAAGGGTTAAACCTGAACTTTTTGCAAAAGGTTTGTTATTGTCAAAAGCTATTTTCAGTCTCAGTAATGAGGCGCCCAAGAACGACCCATTTTCAAGCTATAGGGACCCCATTTTCATCCTTTTGCAAAAACCCCTCTCGGACTTGTTTTGCAAAGTCTAGAGGTCCCATCACAGTTTCTACGCTCTTCAAGGATCTTGTATCCATTCAGGCTAAGGATTAGACCTGTTACCTCGCTCCTCGAGGTATAGCAAAAAAAAAAATCTTCTGCGAGAGGTTGTCTGTTTTTAGAAAGCTGATTTAGTCTCAGCAATGAGACGCCCCAGATCATCCCCTTTTCAATCTTTAGGGAATCTCTTATTTTTCTCTTCTCGCAAAACCCCTTCTGGATTTGTTCGTCCAAATTCCGAAGGTCCCATCATGGTTTCTTCATCCAAGGATTCCGTATGGTTGCCCCTTTCAGGTTAAGGGATAAGCCTGAACCTCGCTCCGCGAGGTATCTTTCCGTTCAGGTTAGGGTTAAACCTGAGTCTCATTTTCGACTAGATATCTGTGAACACCCCAAATTTTTCAAAGTTTTGTAAAAATGACCCTTTTGCCCCTAACCCCGTTTTCTGAGAAAATCAAGTCATTTCTTCAGATTCTCTGAATTAAATTCCATAAAGCTATATTCAAAATTAATTCCGGATCCGAATCCAGCACTTTAAATCCATATTTCCTCCAAAAATCCGGATCAAAACCCATTTCTGAAGAAATTTCCTCAAAATAGCTTTTAAATTCTCAGAAAAACTCCCTTTTTGTAAATATTTTACAAAAACACAAAAAATAGTTTTGACCTTTTGGTTTCTTGTAAAAATCTAGGATTTTTATTCTAAAAATACAAAAAAAATGGAGAAATAACGCAAAAATCCAAAAAAAATGGAAAATTTACGAGAAAAAAAAATGAGTTTAAGCTTTCTAAATCAATTTTGCTAAAAAAATCAATTTAAAACCGTTTTTATAAAGAATCTTTTACACGGAGCCTCTTTTTGGAAAAACCAAATTTTTTTTTTACAAAAGAACCCTTTTTAGGGTTTCTCTTGGAGAGACCGTGAAAGAAAAAAGGGATGAATGGCTGCCCCCTCTCCATTTCGCTCTTCACTCTCTCTCTATCTCCCGATTCTCTCCATGGGAAACCCTTCACCATCGAAATCCCCCTCCTTCGTTCATCTTCAACCGTCGGCCCATTCCCGAACCTTCACCCCCCTCCTTAAGAGGGGCATGACGAGGAAACTCTAGGTGATCATTTTTTTTCACCCCTCCACAGCCTTCTCTGTCTTGCATACGATCCATCTTCTACCCCTCCATTCTCTTCTTTGCAATCCATTCTTCTCTGGACCTTCCTCATCAATAGATGGAAGTCGACCTCATCACAAAAGTGCATCAAGATAAAGGATCGATTCCAACTGCAATATCAGAATACATCTCCATTGAAGGCCGACTTCCTCCTCCTAGACCCCTACAGCTTCTCGGTGAGCACCCATTTCCTTCCCTTCATTTGTTTATTTATTTTTTTTTTTATTATTTCCATTAAAGCACCAGAGTGGCGTTGATTTGCCTATGGCAAAATCGATTCATCATTGTGCAATATTAAAGGAAACAACTCTGTCCCGACATTTTTTTTTTTTTGCTCATTCGTCTTGTTGGGCCATACCCTTGGCTTGCATTCTTTTTATCTTAACCTTATAATTGCGTGGTGATTTTCTTTTTGTTTTTATGTCACTGATAATTTTCAATTCTATTTGGCTAACCTGCATATATTTTGATTATTTCCTTCACTATTCTGCATTTCGCTTCATATCGATGCTAGCATGACAGTCCTGTCGATTCTGTATAACCCATGGTCATTCAAGTTGTCTTCTGCGAATTTTGTGAATACCATTATATGCTTTCACACCCATTATACTGTCTCCTACACTCCTCTCAGAGATCTATCTGTGGTTTTCATAAATGATCCATATCTCGAATCGGCTCAGGGAGGACAATTGCTGTAAAAAAAAAAAAGAGAAAGGGATTACATGATCCAATAGGAACTGCTCTTAGTCAGAATCTTTTGGGAATAACAGAAATTCTATTTATCATCGAATTCATAATCGATGATTTCTGAAAGGGAAATGCCTAAGTCATTTCTGGACCTATAAAGTCGCTCTAAAGGTTTTATTAACAGTTATTATTGATGCCCTTGTTTTCCTACGTCTGAAGAAAAACAACAATGCTAATATGGAAATCCTCATATTTCTTTAATATACCTCATTTGAGGTCCAAAAGGTGGGCGAATTCCTTCCTGTTGTACTGCGGCATTAACTATAGCAAGGACTGCTTGGGTACCTGCGTATGAGTTCCCCTTTCACTCCACCAGGTAAGATTTTGTATCTGATTATAATTTCCTTTTAGATGCCAGTAGCATGCAATCTCAGTTTGTATACTTTATGGAAATTTTTGTTTCTAGGTTATTTTAAAATATTAAGTGCTATGTTCAGAATTGCAGCATAGATTTGGTATTAATTGACTGAGTAAAACACTTCTGTTTATTAGTTTTGTTGTTCAAATGCCCATCATGTTTATCATCTGGCATATTTTTGTTAGCCTATGCACTGACCATAACAGATGTTTTGCCTTTCTGCATCTTGAGAATTTCCCTAATTCCCCACTTCCCATCATCTGCAGATTCAGTGCTCGGAGGTGTTCATCAGCTTAACCATGAACTCCTAAGAAGGAAGGATATTTAATAAAATCACCCGTGATGAAGATATCACCCTGTCTCCTAGCATTTGAGTTTCTAATTTTAATAAAGGGCACTCGTTTACTGCATTAACATTCTCCAAATTCTGATATATGCCTTCATAGGGTAGTGTCTGTTAATGCCTGTATCATCACATTCAAACAAGAACTTACATACCCATTGGGTGAGAATCAATATCACATTATTTTATAAGCTGGAATTAGAATTGTTTGAGACGGTTGTTGCAACCTCACTGTCAAGATCAACAAGGTCCATTACAATCTTGGGTTTTATTATGATGCATTTTTTTTTATGATGCATTACAATCCTGGAAGCATCTTCACTGGCTCCTCAAAATCTATAGAACGAACTTGGAGGCCGTTATGGAAAAGTAGATTGGCCATGTTGTATTTATCCTCCTGCAAAATTATAACATCTATTTCTTTGTGTTGAGTTCAAATGAAATTCACATTAGGTTCGGTTCTCTCATTCTGATTTAGCATAAGATAACAACAAGAGCTGAAGGTGTAACCTTATGTGTTTTGCGTTACATAGGATTTCCCTTCGATGGCCAACTCATGCTTTCAAGGGTGTTGGCTCAACGTATTACAGTTAAGGTTTTCTTTTTTTTTTTAGCAAGATGATCAACAAAGTCTTTTCTGAAGGTTCAGGACTGTTGAAACGTGTTCGGTAAATCGATACTGAAAGTGATACAACTCATGTTATGCTTCCCTTCCCACACTATGTTGCTGTATACATTTTTTTTTTAAAAGTTTGATGCATGAGTGTAAACACCCCAAATTTTCACCCTCATCCAGTGTTTGTCCATTTCATAAGTCATTACAGATCATTGCATGTCATTGCATGTATTCTGCATAGCATTGCATAGCATTGCAGGTCATTGCATCTCATTTTCGAGATCCAGCACTCCTATTTCAAAACATTCAATCCAGATTTGAATTTTAAAGCTTTTATTTCAAAATCAATTTCAAAACCTGGGTCTTTATTCAATACTCTGTCATTTTCCAACCCCAGGACTTTATATTTCGAAATATTTTCTCAAGGAAACAATCTGGATTCATTTAAAATTCAAATTTTAATCGATTTCAATTCACAGATGAGACCCATTGAGGTGGTGTCGCTTCTGAATTCCTCTATTCATCAAATTTCTAAAAATTTTGAAAGTTTCAGTCCGATCAGGACTCTGTCTCAAAGACCTGATCCGGTCAGGAGTCTGTTTTGAAGTCTGTTTTACTTCCATTTTTAATCTTTTTTGTTTGTTTTCGAAATTTAGGTCATTTTACAGAGTCCAGTTAGTTCAGGATTCTACTTTAGAGTTCGGTCGAGTTAGGAATCTAACCCTGACTGTGTTTTCTGACTTATTTCATCATTTCTTGATAAAATCTTTTGAAAATTCTTTCATTTGGCTGTTAAAATTTAAAATTTCAGAGTCCTAAGAGTTCAGGACTCTAACCCGGAGTTCCAGTTCGCATGAGACCCTATTTTCAAAAATCTTGAATTTCAAATGTCAATTTTAACCCTTTTTCAAAGCCATTTTCAGTGTTTATTTCAAAATTTCTAAAACTCGATGTGGGCCCACTCAGTTGGCACCATATCCAGAGGAATTCTAATTCAGTTAGGATCCTATATCATTTCAAAAATTTCAATTTCAAAGTTTGCTTTTGAAAAGCTTTTGAAAACTCCTTCAATTTCAAGTTTTAAAATCATTTTTTTTGAAAAACTCAAGTAGCACCCACTCGGGGTGGTGCCATATTCGAGTCAGTCAGGGCTAGACTAGGGTTAGTTGATGTCTTGGTTAGTGTTAGAGGTTTAGAAGAGTCAAAATCATTTTGAAAAACTCATTTTGAAAGTTAGTTTTTAAAACTAGTATTTTTAAAGGTTTTTAAAGGTGTTTTAAAAACCCAATGTGAGAAAATGCCAAGTGGCACCACATTTGGGGGATTTTTAGGATTAGCTAGGGGTTAATTAGGCATTATTTAGGATAATTTAGACTAGGGGTAGTTAGGTAACTCCACCCCAAAATTGCCCCCCCCTTTAGAGTCCAAAATTTTCAAAATTGTCAATTTTTAAACCTAAAAAAATTTCTATAAATAGAGGCCATAGGGGGGTCGATTTTTCCAATTGGCTTTCCTTTGGATTCTTGGAGCTTCTCTCTCCTCTCCAGCCCTTCCTCCATTGCAGCAACCTCAAGGTAACTATTTTCTCTAATTTTTAGTTTTTATTTAATGTTTTTCATTGTTTTAAACATGATTTAGCCATTGGTACCATCATCTTCATGGATTAAACCATGGATTCAACCTCAAGAACCATCAAGAATCAGCAAGAACAATCCAAGAAGGTGATCCAACCCTGTTTTGGGTGATTTACAGAGATTTTAATCCATTAGAATTGATTTTAATATGATTCTTTGCATTAATAACCAATAAAATATATGATTTGCCCTTTTTAATGGGTTAAATCTATGTTTTAAAGGTGATATCAAATTCCAGCCATTGATTCCCTGTTTTTATTTTATTTTCATGGTTTATTCATGTTTGTTTTACGTTCTATAGCATAGAAATAAGTTTTATTTATTGTTTTATGGTTTATTTTATTTATTTACATTAGTTAATGCATGGTTTTTCAAGTTTCTTAAATTTCTGTGTGTTCTAGGTTTAGAACAGTAAAGATGATGTTATTTCGGATGGAAGAACTCATTGTTTATTTCTGATTTTCTTATATGTGGTTCATGCATGAGTTATTGAGTTACTGTAGAAAAATCATAGGTTTTGGATCTCGGGAACCCTGTCAAAAAAATCAGACATCAAATCGGGTTTTTAAAGCTTTAAAATCGTGGTTAAAATCAAGAAGGTAACTTGCTGTGATGATATTTCTTTCATCTTATATCCGATTTTAGATCTGTAAAGTGCTATGGATTCACATTGAGTATATCTGTCTGCTGTGAAATGTTAGGATTTTTTTATCACTGTTTAGTATTTTTCCCCTTTTAGAGAATCTGTTTTTAAATTTAAAGCTCGTTAGGGTTTACCAAAACCCTAATCAGACTTGTGTTAGTCATAAATCCCAAACCACAGATTCGATTTTAGATCTGTAAAAAGTGAGTATTATTATTTTTTGTCTAATGTTCACCACTAAAATTTCAGAAATTTTTGTTTAGGATTGCTATTTATTCCTGTATTTTCAATCTGGAATAGCTGTTTTAATCCCTGTTAAAAGTGATATATTTTAGCTCAGATTGCCGGAAGGGTTTCTCCCTAACCGAAGATGATTTTTCCAATCTGTAAATTTTGAAATCTCTGTTTTTCTTTCTACTTAGTCTCTGTAAAATTTCATAAATTTCCATAGAGATTTGACCCCTGGTTCAGGTCTTGGACTGAAACTGGTTGGTGAATTAGGTAAAAAATAGCATATTTTTAGGGTTTAATGCACTTTTTGGATTAATTTAATGTCAAAAAATATTTTTTATAATTCCAATTCGACATTAGGGTTATAAAAAGTGCAGGTACCAATTTTTATGGATTTTGGAATCCATTTGATGGCTGAATTAAGCAAATTGCAAAACCGGGTTCCTGAAAGATCCAAAACACTGCTAAAATCACAGTTTTTGAGATATTATTGAATTTTCGTGCATAAGCATATGTTTTTAGGGTTTAATCATGTTCATAATCATATTAGGATGCTTTAGGTTTAATTTGATGCTCATTTGATTTCATTTAGTGCATAAAACCTAAGTTTTTACCAAAAATCTATTTCTAAAAACCCTGATTTCAAGGCCATAGTCTTGCTATCGGGAGCAATTTGGTCATTTGACCTAAATTTCGAAATCCCTAGCCCTAATTTCATATTTTTAATCATGTCATAGCATATTTGGTTTGAGTTTATTTCATTCAAATTTCAAAATTTGCATTTTATCAAAATATCTTTCTAAAAACCCTAATTTCAAGGCCATAGTCTTGTTATTAGGGGTATTTTGGTCATTTTGACCCCAATTTCGAAATTCCATATCTTCTCTTTCATATTTATTCCATTTTATTTCATACTTTATCATTTTCATTTAAGGGAATCAAGGAAGAGGCTTATATCTAGCAAAATCCAACAATTTCCTGATATTGTTGGATAAATCTAGAAAAGCCAACATATATTCATTAACTAAGTTTTCTAGTTTTGCAGGTACATTGAGACTTTATTTTTCATGTATTTAAATTTCAATAGTGATGTAATTTGTAATTAAACTTTGGAATAAGAATTTACATTTCCTGCTTAGCTTAGGTTGCATTGCATATAGTTTATTTTTATAATTTTGATGTGTGATGGATGATGATTCATGCATATTTTTACAAATTCACCATGGTCTACACGAATGGCACATGCACTAGCTTCTATGAAGTTTATAAACTTGGTGGAATTTGTATTTATGGCAATAGTCAGAATATGAATGATACTTAGATTTATGATCTTCACATTAGCCACATTCAGCCTACACTCTTAGGCTAACTTCAAAAATGCACTGCACTTCTCAAAAATACAAAAAGTAGTTCTCAATTCCTCAAAATCATATTCATTCATTTCATGCATTTGCCAATTCCAATTCCAATCTCAATTCAAAGAAGTTCATTTTCTCAAAATCTCCTAAGTCTTATAGCAAAATCGATTTTCCCAAAGACATTGAATTTCAAAGGATATTTCAAGTATTTCCCAAGTTCCAAATTCAAATTTTCTAAGTTAGAATTTCGATTTCCAAGTTTGAATTAAGAGAAACCAAGTCTCTCAGAATCGATTTTCACCAAATGTCAAGGATTCCTCAAAATCAATTTTTATTTCTCTCAAAAGTATATTTCAAATCCCATTTCACGATTTCTCATGTGATATCATTTCCAAGATTTACATTTTCTAAATATTTCAATCATTCAAAGCAAACATCATGTTTTCAAATGTGCATTTTCTGAAAATTCATAGCACATGCCTGATTCTTTGTGCATTTAGAAATTAGAATATGATTTAGACAAGCTGAATAGAGTAGAGCATAAGATTGATCCTTGGTTCAATTACCCCTGTTAAAGGTGGCAGGAACGGTTGAACTTCGTACCGACAGGCGAGTCCCATTCTACGGAATTTTCCCGCATTTTAAAAACGGAGGCGAGTTATTTTCAAAAATCTTTTTCAAAGGTCAGTTTGATTTGCAAAAGTAAAAATTTTGCGATGATAACAGGTTTGGCGACCGTGATGGGACCTGTCTTCGCCTGATCAATCTAATGCTCTACTTAGTTCAAATTGTCAAAATCGATTTTCATGGAATGTCAGCTTTGCTTTATGATATCATGTGAACCTAGGAGCCTAGACTTGAACCCAGCTGACATGGAATGCATATAGACTAGGTATGGTTTGGTAGGACCATATTGAGGAGAATTATTCATGCTCACATAGACTTAGGTCTAATACAACACTCCTCAATTTAGGAATTGTATAAAAACAATGTTTGCTTCTTCAAATATTTCAAAATTCTATCTCTTTACGACTTAGAGCCTTCTGTTTGATTGCATGTGCTCATGTTTTTCAAAAATCACCCCACCTATATTGTCTCGGTCTTCACGTTGCTGGGCTCTCTTCCAGAACCATAGTTCGGGACAGAGCCTCACAACTGGGCCACCTATTTGGGTGAAAGCCCCCCTGCCACGTACCAAGGGCCATAGTCCAACGTATATCGGCAGGTGCTCAAGGATGTTGGAAAACTTGAACCTAGAACCGGAGAAATTGATTTTATGCCACGTACATCGAGCCTTGGCTTGAGTATATAGGCATAACTGGATTGGATACAGATGATCTGAGCCTTAGAGTTAGGATTAACGTCCTACAGCCATTTCAAAATTTGTGCATCTAGAGTCAGCTTTTAGAGAATGTTGTTTGTGCATACTTGTTTGTGCAGAATGTGATTGAATATGTTATAGTCATCTCCTTTTATTTTCCATATTTTCCCCAATTTTCTAAAAATACTGGACGATTTTCTCAAAATTCCCCAATCTATGTCCATGTACTGTCCATGTTTTAAGCCTTGGACGATTTTCAAATACTCCATTTTATGAAATATTAAAACCCTGGACGATTTTCATGAAATTCCTCTATTTCCTTCAAAACTCCAGGTGATTTCCCATCTTTCCTGTCTTCTGAATCTCGAATTTCCTGCTTTATTTTTATCCTGCCTACATTTTCCTCAAAATTCCTGTATTTTCCAAGTCTTATTCCAAATTTTCCATGTTTTCCAGTCTATTCTGATGGCATCCAGTCAGCTTGATTCAGTCTTCCCTGAGGGTCACATCTCCTACGAGGTGCGACAACGTCTTCCCGAACATCGAGTCCTCAGCACCGGATCCTTCTTTCCCCGGTGGTATTATTTATGGTTTAAAAACTTCTCTCGTATGTTTCCGGACCATCTGGACGAGTGTGGATTGGAAATGGCGTCCGCAGTGGGAAAGCAAACAGTCAACGGCAACTTGATCCATGCACTAGTAGAGCGGTGGAATCCGAGCACTTCTACCTTCTGGTTCCCGTGGGGCGAGATGACAGTACTGGTGGATGAATTTTCAGAGATTATGGGATTGCCCGAGCCAGCCGGTCAGCCTGGAGATCCATTGGAGAAACAGTTTCTGATTAATGTTAAGGGTCTGGACCCTAAGGATGCATTAGCTCGCATGATAGGACGCAAGTCTTGGCCATTGATTGAAGAAGATGGAAATGAATATGTAAATCTGCTCGAAATCTACAGACAGCATGGGACATTTGTGGAAGTCAGTTCGTTGTCTAGGACAGCTCGAGAGAGAATTTAGCACGCGATGGCTCTTTGCACGGTGGGATTAGCTTTCTTTCCCGACGGACGGAATTACATGGATATCAGAATAGTTCAGCTTATGAGGAGATGGGGAAGTCGACAGACCAGCCGCCTCTCGATAGCCATGGCCGCACTCGCTTTTCTATACCGAGGGTTGACTCATTTCGCACTCGGAGAATCGATTCTAGTCGAAGGGTGCACCTATGCCTTGCAATCTTGGTTCCTCCGGCATGTGCCAGTCCGAGCCAGTTCATTCAGATACAATGGAGAGAAGCTTCTTCCAGTTGCGCGATACCGGTTCTTGATCGACAACCTTCAGGAGGAAGAAGTCGTATGGGACTACTTTGATCGTCAGGAATCACCTCCCAGATACACTTATACTTATGGCAAGCGATTCAGACTACTTGGCCCGTTCTTCTGTGCATACTATCATCCCGAGCGGTGTGTCAGGCAGTTCTCTCAAAGGCAGAAGCGCGTAGAGATTGGTCCACTAGCGGGGGTTCTGCCAGAATTCGATCTCGCATCAGATCAGTGGTTCGGAGCATACCATTCTGCCAGACATGGCTGGGATTCCTTTGTCAGTCTTACTATTTTTCCTGGTCCTCGTGTGTCTTCTGATTTTATAGAGTGGTGGAAAATTGTTCGTCCCCCTCCCCTCTGTCAAGTGTATTATTGATAAAATCATGTTTTTCCCCTCAATAAAATTCCTTTACATTTCACTTTGGTTTGACGACCTCGCCTAGGTAACAAGGCATATTTTCAGTTGTTTATCTTGCAAAGAATAGCAACGCAATTGTCGTAATCCCAGCGACGACTCAATCCCTAGTAATGGGATATTATTTCAATTGTCTACCAAAATTCTCAACAAATATTTTCCTCCAAACCAAATCTCCTCAGAAGCCTAACCATCAGTTCTGCCCTGCAGAGAGCATCAACAACATCCAAGAGAACATTTGCAATACCCGATGGTCAATACAAGATCCAGAAAGAAAACCACATCAGTTGAAGGTGTCGCATATTCAGTAGCTTCAGAAGAAGAGATGGACTCACCTCGATCAATCCAGAGTCAGGGTCAGCAGGCGGATGATGGCATCGATCCCCAAATGTATATCATGTTCAAAAAGATGATGACCAAGATGCTGGCAGAGCAAGCTGAGGCCAGTACTGAGCAAATTCAAACTAAACAGAAAGATAAGGGTCAGGCCGTCAAGAATGTGAAGATCAACAAAAAGCAGAGTCGTCACGAGGAAATATCTGATGAGTCAGAATCAGCTGACGATGCTGACAAGGAATGTGAAAATAAATATGAATTCAGAAGGTCGACTCAGGGTCAGGGGTCCGCTTACAAATCCAAGAATCAGTCTGTTGACGACCCTACGCAGTCACAACTGAAAGATGTGATGAAAATGGTTAAGGATCTGCAGGCCCGCGACAAGGGCAAGAAAATCTTCACCAGCGAAGACTTCTATGATGGATTGGATGGGGATGATGATCTCGATAACCTCCCCAAGAAATTCATTAAGTTTGATGGTTCGGGTGATCCAAAGGCGCACCTCGCCCTTTTCTTCGCAGAGTGTTCCAAGTTCAGGAGGAATAACAGGGCCTTATTTCTTTGTTTCCCTCGCAGTTTGGAGGGTATTGCAGCAAAATGGTATTCAGAGCATATTAATCCCATAGAGCTGAAAGAGTTTGATAAAGTGGTCAATTTGTTTATTGAGCGCTTTTTATTCAACGCTGAGGCACTCCCGACCCTCAGCCACCTCTGTGGCCTGAAACAGAGAGAAAATGAAAAGGCCCGAGATTTTATCCACCGCTGGAGGTCAGCTTGTAATAAAATGAGAGATCCCATATCAGAGGGGCATGCTTTGTCCTTAATTCTAAGCAATTTCTCGCAGCCTCTAAAAGGCCTCATCTCCACCGCACCATCCAGAACCTTTATTGAATTAACAGAGCGAGCCGAATGGCTCGAATTAAGTCTGGAGAATGACTTCTATGAAGGTTTCACTTTCACCAAGAACAGCGGCCAGAACGAGTCAAAGAAGAAGACTCACTTTACTAATTCTGTCAATAATAATAAATGGAATCATCGCAAGGGGCAGAACAGAGACTTCTGTTATGGGGCAGGAGGTTCAAACAGGAATGATCAGAAAGGGAAGTCGATCCCGCAATTCAATAAGCCGCTTCAGCTGGAGCAGGGATCAAAACCCCGAGAAAAAGTGAAGCATGAAGGATGGAGCTATGACAGGAAATTCACTCCATTAGATCAATCACTCGAGACTGTGCTCGAGTACATGTTGACCAAGGAGATGGTCAAGTTGCCAAGGTTGGCCGATCCTCCCGTTCCTATGGGAAAATTCAAAGACCAATTCTGCAAGTTCCACAGAACAGTGGGGCACAATACTGAGAACTGCTTTGTTTTGAAGAATATTGTTCAGGACCTTATTGATAAAAATCTTCTGGTAGAAGGCGCGGAAGATGAAAATATAGATATTCTAAAAGAGCCATTTCCTTGTCATTCTACAGTAGTCATCACCGAACAGTCGTTTCAACCACAGGAGCATATCAGGCCATGCTCTGAAAATGACATGCAAGCTCAGCATCAAGTCCTGGTATTGCAGCAGACTCGGTCCAAGGCCCAGAAGATGGACCTTATTTCAGCTTTCGGCAAATTGAAAGTGTCTGACAAGTCCGCCGGGATATCTCCCGAGGTAGCCAGAAGTATGCCATGGCTCCCTAAGCATCTCATTAAGTCCACCACAAAGAAAAGCGAGACATCAACTCTAAAGCCTATTACAGCATTATCAAATGTCTCAATTTTGGACTTAACTCAAGCCTCCGCCAAGCATCAGCAGGTGTTGAATGATCTGCTACAAAAAATCAAGGTGAAACCAAGCACAACTCCTGAAGACATGGCCCATATAGTCAATCAGGCCATGACTAATGCTCCAGTTACTTTCTCTGATGAGGATCTCCCTAAACCTCATGTATTTCACAACAATGCCTTGTATGTTGTGGTTCGAACCAGAGGGATGACAGTTCCTCATGTGCTGATCGATGGAGGCAGCAGTCTCAATATATGTTCGGAAATGACCGCCAAAGCTTTGGGCATAAAAGAAGAAGAATACATTCCAGATCCAATCACCATTTATGGGTTTGACAATCATGGCCAAACAGCGAAAGGAAAAATATTCCTAGAGATCTTCATTGACTACTCGGTCCATTCAATTCTCTTTCACGTGGTCAATGTGCCGCCCACTTATAATCTACTTCTCGGGAGACCATGGATCCACAACACAAACGCGGTACCGTCTACTCTGCATCAATGCATCAAGTGGTCAAAAGGTGGTATGATCACGACAGTCTTAGGCGAAGATCCGGAGCAGAGGCTAGCACAGCCCATGGTTCCCAGGCCCTCTTTCACTACTGATATCCCTAGCATTAGGGGTATTGAAGAGGTCAGCTTCGAAGAGGATTCAAGAATAATGCAGACGGCAGAGCAGCCCGAGCATACAGTGGCTGCGACCCGATGGGGAGGTCCACAGTTCTTTAAGATTGGGTTACAGCACTCTTAAGGGTCATCCCCTATTCTCCCAATTTATGAAGGCTAAAAAAGGATTTGATTTACTAGTAAAGCATGGCTACCAGCCTTTTCGAGGCCTAGGCAAAAATGAAGATGGTCGTCTTGAACCAGTGATTCCTCAGCACTGCCCTAAAAGAGCCGGATTGGGCTTTAATGGTCGAAGGTCTCAGAAAGGGACTGTTTTCATTAAGGGAGCACATTAGAAGAATTCCTTTGTCTTTCTTTTTCTATTCTGTTATCGGGATGATATCCCATTTCATTTTCATCATTGTCATTTTGATTAATTCTATCTTTCAATAAAGTTGTCAGTTTCCTTTGTGTATCTTGGTGCCATTTGTCTCTTTATTCCTCAGTATTAAATCTTCACAAAATTGAAATCATTTTGCTCTTTTATCTTTCCAATTATTTTTAATAAAAGCAATTTATTTCATGATGAGCAATTTCCCTAAATCAATTTATCCTCCAATTTTCAGAATGTCTTCCCGATCTATCAAGAAGCTCATCTTTAATCCAAAAGCTTGTTCGAAATCAGCAGTAATTCATCAGGTCAGAATAAGAGCAGAATGTAGTCAAACTGCAAAGCAGTCAGAAGAACCCGCAGAGTTCGATTCAGCTCTTCAGGAACTGCCAGAATTTGCATCGATTCAGAGGCAAGATGAGCCATCATCCTTGGTTCAAGATCCGACTGAGGATATCAATATCGGATCAGAAGACAATCCTAGAATTCTCAAAATTGGCAGTGGTTTGAGCCCAGGAGAGAAAGAAAGGCTCACTAATTTCCTCAAGCAGCATGAAGAAGTATTCGCATGGACTTATGAGGATATGCCAGGTTTAGATCCGAAATTGGTGGAACATCGCCTCATTTTGAAGCCTGAGGCGAAACCAGTCAAGCAAAAGTTGAGAAAAATGGATCCTCGAATCGAGCAACAGGTCAAGGAAGGACTTGAGGATCTGCTTAAAGCAGGATTCATTCGAGCAATTGATTATCCGGATTGGTTGGCGAATATCGTAGCAGTTCCTAAGAAGAATGGGAAAGTGCGAATCTGTATCGACTTCCGTGATCTCAATAAAGCCACTCCAAAGGATGACTATCCGCTCCCAAACATTGATCTCCTAGTCGATAGCACAGCCAGGCATGCTATGTTTTCCTTTATGGACGGATACTCCGGATATAATCAAATCAAGTTGGCCGCTCGCGACCAATCCAAAACATCCTTTATCATGCCATGGGGCACTTTCTGTTACACGGTTATGCCTTTTGGGCTTAAGAATGCTGGAGCCACTTATCAGCGCGCTATGGCCGTTATTTTCCATGATCAGATGCATAAGACTATGGATGCATATGTCGATGATATTCTGGTGAAATCCAAAGAAGAGGAAAATCACATCGAAGCTCTCAATCAAGTCTTCAAGCGACTCATTCTTTACAAGCTAAGACTCAATCCACAAAAATGTGTCTTTGGAGTCGAATCAGGCAAGTTGCTAGGCTTCTTGGTCAGCAAGAAGGGGATAGAAATGGATCCCGCTAAGGCCAAAGCTATCATTGGCATGCCGCCTCCGACTAATCTCAAAGAATTGCGTAGCCTTCAAGGATGCATGCAATCAATTCGGCGATTCATTTCTAATTTGGCCATGAGATGTGAGCCTTTCAATCATTTGCTCAGAAAAGGAGTGAAGTTTGAATGGGGACCAGAGTGTCAGCAATCGTTCGAACGCATCAAGAAATATCTTCTCAATCCTCCTGTTTTAAAGCCGCCAGAATTAGGGAAACCCCTATTGCTATACATTTCAGTTAATCAAGTTGCTTGCGGCGGATTCTTGGCACAATACGAAGAAGGCAGCTTGATAGAACATGCCATTTACTATGTGAGCAAGACCTTTATTGATTATGAGAAGAAATACTCTCAGATAGAGAAGACATGCCTAGCTCTGGTATGGATGTGTCAGAAATTGAGGCATTATCTATTGGCGTCTGAAGTCAAGATTCTATCTAAATTAAATCCTCTCAAGTACGTTCTTGAACAACCATTTCTCAGCGGACGGATCGCCAAATGGCAAGTCCTATTAATGCAATACGACTTGGAATATGTCTCTCAGCAATCTATCAAAGGCCAAGCAATTGCAGACCAATTAGCAGATTTTCCTCTAGCAGAGGATGTTAAAGCTGAGGATGATTTCCCCGATGAGTGGATTTGCAATATTCAACAATCCCCAATTTGGAATTTATTCTTCGACGATTCCAAGAATATGGCAGGCATAGGAATCGGAATTCTGCTAATTACACCAGAGAAGGAGATGATTCCCTTTTCTCTTAAACTGGATTTTCAGTGCACTCATAATATGGCCGAGTATGAAGCTTTGATACAAGGTCTGAAAATTCTACAGGACTTCAATGTCAAAAGAGTGCATGCTTATGGCGATTCTTTGTTAATCGTCAATCAAGTTCTGGCCGAATGGCAAGTGAAAGATCAGAAACTACTTCCTTACCAGAAGATTGTCTCAGCTCTTGCCAACAAATTCGAAGAATTCCAACTTTTTCATATCAAAAGAGATTTCAACCAAGTTGCAGACAGTTTAGCCAATCTGGGATCCATCATGTCTTTCAAGAGTGGAGAATCTTGTCGCTCATTTGAAATTGGCAGACTTGATCAACCCGCTTTCGTTCCAGTAGAGCAGATAAACCAGGCTGAGCAGAAGAAGAAGCCTTGGTATCATGATATCAAAAATTTCATTAAAACTGGCGAATTTCCTCCAGAATTATCAAAGAGAGAGCAGCGAGCAATTCAACGCATGTCTGCTCGATATTTTATTCTTGCTGATGTCCTTTATCGTCGTGGATTCAGTTCTGAATATTCCAGATGTTTGGACGAAGAAGAAGCCAAAGAAGTTGTGCAAGAAGCACATGAAGGCATTTGCGGTGGCCATGTTGGCTATCAGACTCTCGTCAAACAAATCATCCAAGCAGGATATTATTGGAGAACTATGCAACAAGATTGCTATCGTTTTGTAAAGAAGTGCGTTCAATGTCAGATGCATGCGCCTTCCATTCATGCGCCAGCGACATACTTGCAATCTGTCGTCTCGCCATGGCCATTTTCCATGTGGGCTTTCGATGTTGTAGGCCCCATCACTCCTTCAGCCTCCAATGGTCATAAATATTTTCTTGCCGCAACAGAATATTTTACTAAATGGGTAGAAGCAGTCACTCTACGCACAGTAGAAGGTCGGCATGTGGTTTCTTTCATCCATAAGAATATCCTTTGCCGCTTCGGTATACCGCATGATATTGTGTCGGATAATGGCAGTCATTTCAAGAATGAGAGAATGAGGACATTCTGCTCAAAATTCAGAATTCATCATCATTTTTCCGCTCCTTATTATCCTCAAGAGAATGGTCAGGCAGAAGCCACCAACAAGGTTCTGATTCGAATCCTGAAGTGAACTTTAGAAACGGGCCGTGACTGGCATGAAAAGATTCATGATGCATTATGGGCATACAGAACCACCATTCGAACTCCAACGAATGCTACTCCGTCAGAACTTGTCTACGGAACTGAAGTAGTGCTGCCTCTACATGTTCAGAAACCTGCTCTGAAATTTGCATCACTTCTAGAATTACCTCTTGATCAGTATCAGCAACAGCGACTGGTACAACTTGATTTGCTTGATGAAAGAAGGCACAGAGCAGCAGAGCATGCTCAATCCTATCGCCAGAGGATAGCCCGACAATATGCAAAATCTGTCATTAAGAGAAAATTTCGGGTCAATGATCTAGTGCTCAGATCAACAACTTATCTCAGGCATCGCCCGGGTGGCAAATGGTCGCCAAATTGGGAAGGTCCTTATGTTGTCAAAGAGGCACTACCTCGCAATTCATATCGACTCATCAATGCTGATGGAATAGAATTACCAGATCCCATCAATGCTCGACATTTGAAAAAATTCTATACTTGAACAATTCTCTATTCTTTGTAATCCTTCTAAATTTTCTTCAATAATGATCAAAATTCTTTTCCCAGTTACACTGGGGCATTTTAAAATTTTGTTTTTATCTACAAATATTCCGTATGCAGGCAGGATAAACAAATCTCTCATTTCACGCACTTGTGCACACCTGTGCACCCATTTACATTCATTTGCATTTGCATGCATTCATTCGCATTCGTCTGCATCAATTTGCATTAGCATCGATTACCCATTCAGGATAAGGGATAAATCCTGAGACCCCGACAGTTGTTCGAGTCGTCGTGAGGGTGAAGACTGAAAATTTTCCATCAAAATCAATTAGTAATTCTTCAGGATCCAGTGTTCGTGCTGGTAATTTTTCAAAAATTCAGTGTTCGGGCTGGTAAACTTTCAAAAATCCAGTGTTCGTGCTGGTAAACTTTCAAAATCCAGTGTTCGTGTTGGTAAATTTCCAAAACCCAGCGCTCGTACTGGTAACCATTTAAAATCCAGTGCTCGTACTGGTAACCATTTAAAATCCAGCGCTCGTACTGGTAACCATTTAAAATTCAGCGCTCGTACTGGTAACCTTTTAAAATCCAGCGCTCGTACTGGAAATCTTTCAAAATCCAGCGCTCGTACTGGTAATCTTCCAAAATCCAGTATCCAAACTGGTACATTTTTAAACCAGTATGCATACAGGTATCTTTTCAAAATCGAGCACTCGTGTCATGTCAGTCGACCTCTTGAGTTCAGTCCTCGTGCTGATCACTCATCAAATTCCCAATTTCCAATTTCCAATTATCAATTTCCAAATTTCCAAATTTCTAATTTCTAATTTCCAATTTTCCAATTTCAAATATCAAATTTCAAAATTCCAATTTCCAAAATTTGACCCTTTTGAGTCACCCAATACCAATTTCAATCATTTTCTCTTGCAAGAGACCCTTTGTATAGGGAGACTTCGAGGGAGCTCGCTCTTTTCGCATGCTATCCAATTCGTTCACTTAGCCCCTTTTCAGGGAGAGTTTGAAGGGACTCGTGTCTTTGTGAACCGTTTGCAAAACAAAATTCCAAATTTCACACAAGGAACCCTTTTTATAGGGAGACTCGATGGAGACTTGCTTTCCTTGTGGCCCCATAATTTCAGACTAGGCCATTTCATCATGAAGGACCCTCTTTTCATGGAGAGTGTGATGAACTCGTTCCTTCATGACCAATTTACCAACCTCACCAATTCCGGCCCCCTTTCCATAAGAGAAGCCTAATGTTAGGAAGTTTTGACGAAAGCTTAATTTCTCTTCGAAAGTTCGTTTTGCAAACACCTCCTCTTCAGGGAAGAGAGGAGTAATTCCCAATTCCAATTTCTGAATCTTCTCCTTTGGGGAAAGGAGAAGAGAATTTTTGTCAGAAATGTGTTGCGTTGTGCTTCAAATGCTCGATTTCACAAAAGGATTTCAAGAAAGTTTTGCCAATTTGTCCTTAAATATTTGTTGATTTCAAAAAATTTTATTGCACAAAATTATTACTTCAGAATACCTTCATTATTACTTCCGAAAGGGTAATGCTTTCGCGAAAAAGGATTCAAAGTTCAAAATCTTTCTATTGGCCAACCAAAAGGATGAAGAATAAATCCTCGATATGGCCAGCAAAGAGAATTCAATGTTGTTGCAAAGCCATGAGTGATTGATATTGATCGCAGTCAATGGCACATTTTTAAAGACCATTCTTGAAAAATAAAGTAGTCGAAATATCCTGGGTGATACAGAGAAATCCACTCAATTTTCATATCTCCTCAATCACCTAAGCTGCAATTAAATATCTGCAAAAGGGATCTCTCAATTGTCGTCGAGATGAAGGCGAATTAAGCGAGTCGACCCCCGGGGCCAAAGAAGATTTGGATCATCTCCAAGATGACGGAGTTTGTGACGGATCCTTCCAGGGAAAGTTCAGATCACCGTCGAGATGAAGGCGAGTGTGATGAGCCTACCGACAAACCCTAAAAGATATTTGATTTTAGCTATCATTAAGAGATTTTCTACCAAAGAGCCAATAACTATCAAGATAATCCCTGAGAGAAAAGAAGGATCGGAACATCTCTGAGATGAAGGAGTTTGTGACGTACCCTTCCCAAAAAGAGAGAAAAGTCAGGACATGTCCAAAATGAAGGATGATGTAATTCCCAAAAAAATCCAAGAGAGCTCTAATCTGCTAAAAAGAGAGTGCAGAAAGATCATCATGAGAAAAGAATCCCAGGATATCAGACTGCCGAATCTATCAAGAATCTTCTTTAATTTTGTGAAATTCTTTTATCAATATTCTTTCACTAATAGCTCTCGCAATATCAAGAATACTTTCTTTCCCGTCCATATCAAGGAAATTGATAGCTTCCTTGAAAGAAAGCCAATCGCAAGCAATTTGAATTTGAATCTTGATTCTACGGAGTTAAGCCCAGTCGGAGGTAATACTTCAGGTAGAAAAGAGGGAATACTTTCAAAACAATGCGCATCACTTTCAATTATTTTGAATCAACAATAATTTTCAACATTTTGACAATATTTTCTAGCTATCCTGGCGTGAAGCGAGAGCTTGAGGTTCATCTTTGGCGCATCCTGACATCAGTTGTTATCCCTTTTAGGACTTGATAACGAGAGTTTTCAAGATTCCTTCCCTTCTTTGGTATAATCTGAGCGCACGGGCTCTCAGATTCGCACACTTCCCTGTGTCCCCACTGTCCCACCATAGACAGTCCAATTTCGGCTTGAGGTTAAGCCACCAATTCCAGCAAAAGGCAATTTCAAAAGTTAATTAGTCTCAGCAATGAGGTGCCCAAAATCAATCCCTTTTCAAACTTTAGGGACCCTAATTTCCTTCCTTTTGCAAAACCCCTATCGGATTCATTGTGCGGAAATCCGAAGGTTCCATCACGGTCTCTTCTTTCGAGGATTCCGTTCATTTTCTGCCCAATCAGGTTAAGGGTACAAACCTGAGCCTCCTTTGATGAGGTATTTCATTTTCTGCCCGATCAGGTTAAGGGTACAAACCTGAGCCCCCGTCGAAGAGGTATTTCATTTTCCACCCAATCAGGTTAAGGGTATAAACCTGAGCCTCCTTTGATGAGGTATTTCATTTTCAACCCGATCAGGTTAAGGGTATAAACCTGAGCCTCATTTGATGAGGTATTTTATTTTCAACCCGATCAGGTTAAGGGTATAAACCTGAGCCTCATTTGATGAGGTATTTCATTTTCAACCCGATCAGGTTAAGGGTACAAACCTGAGCCTCCTTTGATGAGGTATTTCATTTTCAACCCGATCAGGTTAAGGGTACAAACCTGAGCCTCCTTTGATGAGGTATTCCATTTTCATTTCCCAGTCAGGTTAAGGGTCAAACATGAGCTTCGTTTTTACACGAGGTATTTTCTGTCCCATCCAGATTAAGGGCAAAACCTGAATCTCACTTCTTTTCGAAGTAAAATTTTCTCCTTATTCTTCATTTCATATCTATCATCATCACTTGAACTAATTCTTTCATACCCAGTCAGATTCATCTAACTGGGGCATTTTTATAATCCAATTTTGGTGTGTTTTCTTTGCCACTAAGCTCGGCTTTCAACCGGCTTAGCAGCAAAGAGGGGCATCTGTAAACACCCCAAATTTTCACCCTCATCCAGTGTTTGTCCATTTCATAAGTCATTACAGATCATTGCATGTCATTGCATGTATTCTGCATAGCATTGCATGTCATTGCATAGCATTGCAGGTCATTGCATCTCATTTTCGAGATCCAGCACTCCTATTTCAAAACATTCAATCCAGATTTGAATTTTAAAGCTTTTATTTCAAAATCAATTTCAAAACCTGGGTCTTTATTCAATACTCTGTCATTTTCCAACCCCAGGACTTTATATTTCGAAATATTTTCTCAAGGAAACAATCTGGATTCATTTAAAATTCAAATTTTAATCGATTTCAATTCACAGATGAGACCCATTGAGGTGGTGTCGCTTCTGAATTCCTCTATTCATCAAATTTCTAAAAATTTTGAAAGTTTCAGTCCGATCAGGACTCTGTCTCAGAGACCTGATCCGGTCAGGAGTCTGTTTTGAAGTCTGTTTTACTTCCATTTTTAATCTTTTTCGTTTGTTTTTGAAATTTAGGTCATTTTATAGAGTCCAGTTAGTTCAGGATTCTATTTTAGAGTTCGGTCGAGTTAGGAATCTAACCCTGACTGTGTTTTCTGACTTATTTCATCATTTCTTGATAAAATCTTTTGAAAATTCTTTCATTTGGCTGTTAAAATTTAAAATTTCAGAGTCCTAAGAGTTCAGGACTCTAACCCGGAGTTCCAGTTCGCATGAGACCCTATTTTCAAAAATCTTGAATTTCAAATGTCAATTTTAACCCTTTTTCAAAGCCATTTTCAGTGTTTATTTCAAAATTTCTAAAACTCGATGTAGGCCCACTCAGTTGGCACCATATCCAGAGGAATTCTAATTCAGTTAGGATCCTATATCATTTCAAAAATTTCAATTTCAAAGTTTGCTTTTGAAAAGCTTTTGAAAACTCCTTCAATTTCAAGTTTTAAAATCGTTTTTTTTGAAAAACTCAAGTAGGGCCCACTCGGGGTGGTGCCATATTCGAGTCAGTCAGGGCTAGACTAGGGTTAGTTGATGTCTTGGTTAGTGTTAGAGGTTTAGAAGAGTCAAAACCATTTTGAAAGTTAGTTTTTAAAACTAGTATTTTTAAAGGTTTTTAAAGGTGTTTTAAAAACCCAATGTGAGAAAATGCCAAGTGGCACCACATTTGGGGGATTTTTAGGATTAGCTAGGGGTTAATTAGGCATTATTTAGGATAATTTAGACTAGGGGTAGTTAGGTAACTCCACCCCAAAATTGCCCCCCCCTTTAGAGTCCAAAATTTTCAAAATTGTCAATTTTTAAACCTAAAAAAATTTCTATAAATAGAGGCCATAGGGGGGTCGATTTTTCCAATTGGCTTTCCTTTGGATTCTTGGAGCTTCTCTCTCCTCTTCAGCCCTTCCTCCATTACAGCAACCTCAAGGTAACTATTTTCTCTAATTTTTAGTTTTTATTTAATGTTTTTCATTGTTTTAAACATGATTTAGCCATTGGTACCATCATCTTCATGGATTAAACCATGGATTCAACCTCAAGAACCATCAAGAATCAGCAAGAACAATCCAAGAAGGTGATCCAACCCTGTTTTGGGTGATTTACAGAGATTTTAATCCATTAGAATTGATTTTAATATGATTCTTTGCATTAATAACCAATAAAATATATGATTTGCCCTTTTTAATGGGTTAAATCTATGTTTTAAAGGTGATATCAAATTCCAGCCATTGATTCCCTGTTTTTATTTTATTTTCATGGTTTATTCATGTTTGTTTTACGTTCTATAGCATAGAAATAAGTTTTATTTATTGTTTTATGGTTTATTTTATTTATTTACATTAGTTAATGCATGGTTTTTCAAGTTTCTTAAATTTCTGTGTGTTCTAGGTTTAGAACAGTAAAGATGATGTTATTTGGGATGGAAAAACTCATTGTTTATTTCTGATTTTTTTATATGTGGTTCATGCATGAGTTATTGAGTTACTGTAGAAAAATCATAGGTTTTGAATCTCGGGAACCCTGTCAAAAAAATCAGACATCAAATCGGGTTTTTAAAGCTTTAAAATCGTGGTTAAAATCAAGAAGGTAACTTGCTGTGATGATATTTCTCTCATCTTATATCCGATTTTAGATCTGTAAAGTGCTATGGATTCACATTGAGTATATCTGTCTGCTGTGAAATTTTAGGATTTTTTGATCACTGTTTAGTGTTTTTCCCCTTTTAGAGAATCTGTTTTTAAATTTAAAGCTCGTTAGGGTTTACCAAAACCCTAATCAGACTTGTGTTAGTCATAAATCCCAAACCACAGATTCAATTTTAGATCTGTAAAAAGTGAGTATTATTATTTTTTTGTCTAATGTTCACCACTAAAATTTCAGAAATTTTTGTTTAGGATTGCTATTTATTCCTGTATTTTCAATCTGGAATAGCTGTTTTAATCACTGTTAAAAGTGATATATTTTAGCTCAGATTGCCGGAAGGGTTTCTCCCTAACCAGAGATGATTTTTCCGATCTGTAAATTGGGAAATCTCTGTTTTTCTTTATAGTTAGTCTATGTAAAATTTCATAAATTTCCATGGTTCAGGTCTTGGACTGAAACTGGTTGGTGAATTAGGTCAAAAATAGCATATTTTTAGGGTTTAATGCAATTTTCGGATTAATTTAATGTCAAAAAATATTTTTTATAATTCCAATTCGACATTAGGGTTATAACAAGTGCAGGTACCAATTTTTATGGATTTTGGAATCCATTTGATGGCTGAATTAAGCAAATTGCAAAACCGGGTTCCTGAAAGATCCAAAACACTGCTAAAATCACAGTTTTTGAGATATTATTGGACTTTCGTGCATAAGCATATGTTTTTAGGGTTTAATCATGTTCATAATCATATTAGGATGCTTTAGGTTTAATTTGATGCTCATTTGATTTCATTTAGTGCATAAAACCTAAGTTTTTACCAAAAATCTATTTCTAAAAACCCTGATTTCAAGGCCATAGTCTTGCTATCGGGAGCAATTTGGTCATTTGACCTAAATTTCGAAATCCCTAGCCCTAATTTCATATTTTTAATCATGTCATAGCATATTTGGTTTGAGTTTATTTCATTCAAATTTCAAAATTTGCATTTTATCAAAATATCTTTCTAAAAACCCTAATTTCAAGGCCATAGTCTTGTTATTAGGGGTATTTTGGTCATTTTGACCCCAATTTCGAAATTCCATATCTTCTCTTTCATATTTATTCTATTTTATTTCATACTTTATCATTTTTATTTAAGGGAATCAAGGAAGAGACTTATATCTAGCAAAATCCAACAATTTCCTGATATTGTTGGATAAATCTAGAAAAGCCAACATATATTCATTAACTAAGTTTTCTAGTTTTGCAGGTACATTGAAGACTTTATTTTTCATGTATTTAAATTTCAATAGTGATGTAATTTGTAATTAAACTTTAGAATAAGAATTTACATTTCCTGCTTAGCTTAGGTTGCATTGCATATAGTTTATTTTTATAATTTTGATGTGTGATGGATGATGATTCATGCATATTTTTACAAATTCACCATGGTCTACACGAATGGCACATGCACTAGCTTCTATGAAGTTTATAAACTTGGTGGAATTTGTATTTATGGCAATAGTCAGAATATGAATGATACTTAGATTTATGATCTTCACATTAGCCACATTCAGCCTACACTCTTAGGCTAACTTCAAAAATGCACTGCACTTCTCAAAAATACAAAAAGTAGTTCTCAATTCCTCAAAATCATATTCATTCATTTCATGCATTTGCCAATTCCAATTCCAATCTCAATTCAAAGAAGTTCATTTTCTCAAAATCTCCTAAGTCTTATAGCAAAATCGATTTTCCCAAAGACATTGAATTTCAAAGGATATTTCAAGTATTTCCCAAGTTCCAAATTCAAATTTTCTAAGTTAGAATTTCGATTTCCAAGTTTGAATTAAGAGAAACCAAGTCTCTCAGAATCGATTTTCACCAAATGTCAAGGATTCCTCAAAATCAATTTTTATTTCTCTCAAAAGTATATTTCAAATCCCATTTCACGATTTCTCATGTGATATCATTTCCAAGATTTACATTTTCTAAATATTTCAATCATTCAAAGCAAACATCATGTTTTCAAATGTGCATTTTCTGAAAATTCATAGCACATGCCTGATTCTTTGTGCATTTAGAAATTAGAATATGATTTAGACAAGCTGAATAGAGTAGAGCATAAGATTGATCCTTGGTTCAATTACCCCTGTTAAAGGTGGCAGGAACGGTTGAACCTCGTACCGACAGGCGAGTCCCATTCTACGGAATTTTCCCGCATTTTAAAAACGGAGGCAAGTTATTTTCAAAAATCTTTTTCAAAGGTCAGTTTGATTTGCAAAAGTAAAAATTTTGCGATGATAACAATGAGTACATTACCTGTCACTATGAAATTTTGGCGATTTAGCTGGTTGGTTACTGATAATAAGGGATATCTATAAGAAATGGAAGAGTGCAGCCAGATTCATCTGCTTACTTGCTGCTTACAGTAGATGCCATCCTCAGATATGAGCACGTTTTGGATTGGCTACTTAGTATATTCTGTTCCTTATTTATTGTTATATGATTTTCATGCTCTCCATGTTACAGTTTCCATGGTATATAGTTAGCAGTCAAAAGAAGTGAGCTATTTAGTTGTCATATAAAGGTGCACAAGATGCATAGCTTATTAATTATCCTGTAATCTTATTACTTCTCATTACAAACCCTCGAGCAACATCTCAACACCTTCCCTGTATTCACACACTCACTTGCAGTCCACCAATATGCAACATATCTATCAGCCTTTTCCCAATCATTTCACCATTCATAAGTAGTACAACCCCTTAGTTGTATCCACCCTCATCACCGCAGGCTGTCATCGAAGCCCCTAACTTAGGATATATTTCCACATTTATCTTTCATTAGGATATTACATGTATACCTTGAGGTTCACCAGTTTGCCACATCACCCTAATGCATATTTTAAATAAAGTATTGCATTTTCATTAATAGAGAACATATACACAAGCATTTCATTAGTTATATTCTAGGTTCAATGTAAGATTTGGCAAATTCTTATAGACATCAGCCATCTTTGCTAACTATTTTTGCAGGAAATATGTGAAAGATATCATTACTTGGGGTTGTAAAACTGATTTTATATGTTGTAATAGCTAGATTTGAATGAAAATTTATATTTCCTGCTTTAGGTAGAATGGATGAGCATTGTAAACATTATAAATTGTTTGTTTTCATTAATTTTTCCTTTATTTCTCAAATTCTCACAATGGTGAAACACGAATGGCACGTGCACCATTTCATAAGAGGTAATTGATACTAAGTTGATGATCCATACCAATGGCCATAGTCAGGGTTTGGACAAAACTTAGCATTTTTATCTTTTACAAAATAACACTGGATCCATTTTCAAAATTCATCATATTTTCCTTAAATATTTTCTTCTTTTATCAGAATTTAACTTAAAATTAACTCAAAATATATACCAATGGCCATAGTCAGGGTATATTGAGAGTTAATCTCATTTTAAATTCTATAAAAGCACAAAAAAATATATATTTTATTCTTCACTTGAATTTAAATGTAGTTATTACATAATACATTCAATGACCATAGTCAGGGATGTATTATGTCTTCAACCTCATTTTTAATTCATTTAAAGAATGAAATATCTTTTCAAAATCCAATTTCAAACTTATTCAAATTCATTTCATCATTTAGGATAGAATTGCATCATATTTTCAAAATTCTTTTTTCAAAAACCAAAGTGATTTTGAATATCTTTCTTCAAGTTTCTATTTTAAATTCCAATTCTATCTCAATTTCAAAGTCCAATTTGACTTTGAAATTTCAAAAAGAAAATTATCTTATATTCAAAATAAAAATTCAAATTCAATTCAATTCCATTCTGAGTTGTCTTCTGATTTCACATTCGAAATCAAGTTCATCTTCAAAAATCAAAATCAAAGTTTGAGATTGATTTTGAATCTCAAAACTTGACCCTTCTTAAATCCTAAATTCAATCTGGGTTTTCAAAACCCTTTCAGAAGTCCCATTTGGACTTTCAGAATACAAATCCCAAGCTAGATCCCAAATCACAACTTGGATCCAGTTTTCTAAATGTAAATCTACCTTTGGATCTTAGACTTTCATATCCAAAAACCATCTTAGGATCCAGACTTCCAAGTATGAATCCAAACTTCACATTGGATCTTAGACTTCAGATCCAAATCCATTCTAGGATCTAGAACCCAATTCACCTTGGATCTCAGATTACAGATCCAAATTCCATTCTAGGATCCAGAACCCAATCCTACATTGGATCTCAGACTTCAGATCCAAATTCATTCTAAGATCCAGAATCCAATCCTACTTTGGATCTCAGACTTCAGATCCAATTCCATCTTAGGATCCAGAGTCCAACCCTATCTCGGATCTCAGATTTCAGATCCAAATACCATCTTGGATTCCAAATCTTGAATCTAATTCCATTCAAAATTCCAAATCCAAATTCCACTTTAATTCCAATTCTTAAAACCAATTCCATTTTCATTCTAGATTTCAAATCAAGTTCCCATTTCAGATCCTAAATTCAAAATTCAACTTTGAACTCTATTCAGAGTCCAGATCTTGGATTCAGATTTCATCTTGAAATTCTAACTTTTAAATCAATTCCATTTCTCAATGTTATTCAGATTTCCCAATTCTATCTTTCCTTCTGATTCAATTCCATTTTCATTTCTATTTTGATTCAAAGTCCATTTATGACTTTGAAAATTCCTTTCTTCTTCTTTTATCTCAAAACTTCAAAATCATTTTCCAAAATCCAGATTTATTTTCCCAAGCTCTTGATTATTCTAAAAACTTAGAACTTTAATCTTAAGTTCAGAGTTAGAAATCATTTCTTCACTTTATCAGATTCATCTCAGAAACACTTGGGAATTCTTCAAAACATTTTAAAAAAAAGAGCATACATCTTTTCATTTCGCGCAAGCATGATTCTTTGTGCATTTAGACTTAGAATAATTTCATAGATAAATTCTCAGCAAAACAAAAGGCATAAAATTCGACCCTTGGTTCGATTACCCCTGATAAAGGCGGCAGGAACGGTCGAACCTCGTACCGACGAGCGGATCCCGTCTCCCAGTTTTCCCGCAAATATTTCAAAAACGGAGGTGAGTTATTTAAAAAATTTTCAAAAATTAAGGTCAAGTGAGACCCGCAAAAGAATTACTCTTCTTCTTTTCTCTTCTTTTTTCTTCCCTCTTTCTTTCCGTCTTTTATTTTCTCCCTTCGAAAAGGAGGAAATAGAGGTTGGAAAGGAAAAGAGAAGAAAGAGAGAGAAATACACAAGAGAGGAAAATTTTTGCGATGATCACAGTTTTGGTTTCTAGTCCTTCCACGGTTTCTTTATTTGAGAACTTCGTGTGATTCCCCCCCACTCAGGACAAGGGTTAAACCTGAATCTCGCTTTTGCGATGCATTTATTGTCCCATCACGGCTTCCTCGTTCGAGGATTCTGTATGGTCGTCCCTTTCAGGATAAGGGTTAAGCCTGAACCTCGTGCCTCGAGGTATTTTTCCTTTTTTCAGGTTTGGGTTAAACCTGAGTCTTGTTTCGACGAGGTGTTTTCCTCCAGTCCCATCGTGGTTCTTCCCATCGAGGAATCCATGCTCTGTATATCCATCCAGGAAAAGATCATGCTAGAGTTTCATCTCACAAAGCATTTCTCTCAGAAATGTCCCATCAAGGTCCTCACATATTCCTTTCCCCATTCAGGTTATCTTGAGATATTTTCGTCCCATCTAGGTTAAGGGCTAAACCTGAGTAATTCCAAAAGGCTGATCTTATCTCACTCATGAGACCTAATCAAAATGCCCATTTTTCATCATTTCGAGATCTTCAGCCAAAGTCCCATCACGATTTTCTCATTCCTATCATTCAGTCGTATCATTGTCGAGGATTTCGTCCCCCCCCCCTGGACCATTCTGGATAAAGGTGTTAAGCGTGAAAAGCCACACTTTCAAAATAATCCTTCCACAACCAGCTCAGGTCTGCTGACTGGGGCATTTTTCAAAATTTGGAGTGTTTCTTTGCCACTAAGCTCGACTTTCAATCAGCTTAGTAGCAAAGAGGGGCATCTGTGAACACCCCAAATTTTTAAAAATGTGGTAAATATTCTCTTTTTGGCCTTTGACCCCATTTTCTGAGTAATTAAGTCAGTAAATCTAAATACCAGTTTAATTCTCAAAGTTTTATTGAAATTAAATTCATTTTATATATCAGACTCAATTTCGGATCTGGATCCATTATCAAAATTCAAATCTGAGCTTTGCTATCCAATTTTTTTAAAAAAAAAAAACAAATTCTCAAAATTACCAAAATAACCTTCTAAAAGGCTCAGACAGTTCATCCTGTATCCGTTTGGATCCATCGAGTTGTATTTCTCAATTCGAGGTTTAAAACTCAAATATTTTCTCAAAACTTGGGTCAAAACCCATTTCTGAAGAATTTTTTTCTCTCAAAATAGCTTTTAAATTCTCAAAAAATTCCCTTTTGTAAATATTTTGCAAAAAACACAAAAAAATAGTGTTTAATCTTTGTTTCTCATAAATTCTTAGATTTTTATTCCCAAAATACAAAAAAAATGGAAAAAAATACAAAAAAAAATCAGGAACTATGTTGTTCAAAATTCTTTTTTGAAACTTGTTTTTTGCTAAAACTCTTTAAAACCACTTTTTTGAAAATCTTTAAAAAGAGGAGCGGCCTTTTGAAAATTTTTATAAGAAGACTCCCTTAACAAAAGTCGGGTTTAGGGTTACGAAAACCCTTTCTTCCGCCGCCCTCCTTCCAGAAGAATCTTCCCCATCGTCGACCTTCGTTCCCTTCATTGCTACCATTGGATCAACCTCCTGTTCATCCCGAACCCTCCATCGCCGATCGCCTGAGCTTCTCCTCCTTCGTTCATCACCAAACAAACCTCCATCTTCTGCCCATCCCGAACCTTCCATCGCCAACGGCCGACGCCATGTGTGAAACCCCCATGTGCGAAAACTCCTTCTCGCACGCCTCCACCATCACCCTCTGGAAGCATCCATGGCCTCCACCCTCCGATCCTCTTCTTTCCTCTATCAATCAACCCTCTGCCCTCCATCACAAACAACCTCGCAGACCTTCATCCACCTTCCGATCATGCTCCTTCCTCCCTTATTCGTCAATCTCCAACCAACCTCCTTCTCGACGCTTCCCCTTTCTCTACATAAACAAAGCAAGGGAAAGTGAAAGGGAGGTTGATTCGCATATTCCCCAAGCTCCTTTCGATCATCACCCATCGAGCTGAGGCATCCTTAGTGGGCCAAAGGGGTAATCTCCGTCATCCGACGCCCTCAAAGATCCGAGAAGCAAAAGCCTCAATCGCGCCCCTACATCCGATCGTAATCTTCCCATTGCTTCCCTTTTGGAAGATCAACACCCATCACCAACTCAGCACCTTCCGAACAAGGCGAGTCATCTTCTCTGGTTATTACTCCTTCATAATAGTGTCATTTACTGAATATTGCCCATTTGCTTATGTCTTTCTTTCTTTTTTTATCTTTTTTTTTTTTTACTTCTCCTCGCTATCTTGGATTTTCCTTTCAAATCTTCTGGTTCACCCTCTTTTTAGAGCACCACGGTAGCATTGGTTTGCTTTCAGCAAAACCAGTCTATCTTTTGTGCGATAGTAATGGGATAACCACATCCCCACACCATTTTGCTTTTTTTTTTCTTTTCTCTCTTTTCTCTCTTTTCTTGTATGTATTTATTTTTCTCTTTATGCTGCTATTATTGGGTTCACCCGTCAGATTCAATGATCCGACAGAGTTAATCTGAATTCCAGCCAAAATTTTGTTGTTAGAATTTGCATTTCTCCTTGATTCTCATATTTTCTATAGAATCCTTGTTTAAATGTTTGGGTCTCTTGCCCTCGTTGGCCCTGACGCTTCGAATTCAATATCACCGAGCACAGTGTAAATTTGATATTCCTTATATCCCAAGTGCTTCATGTAATTTTATATTCATGCTTCGTATTGTGGTAGACTGCCATTTATTTTCATCCAGCATCTTGCGCAAGGCCACCCTGGACTTTGGATGGTAAATATTTAATGTTATCCATGTGTGGCGGCTGCCATTATTCCAAGACAAGAAGTAACGATATCGGTGTCGAGAGAGGCAGAAATGGGTTTAGCAGAGATAGGGATGTAATCAATGGTCATACAGGAAAGGATTTGGAGCCACATCTTTTCAAGTTATGTTTGCAGATTAGCAGTGCTATGGTTGGGGGAAATAAAGATGCCTCTGCTTCTGTCCAAATGATAAAAACTTCTTGGTTTTTCATCCAATGTTTCATTGAAAGATCACAACAGGTCATACCATGCGTTTTTTTTTTTTGAGATGTCATTGTTAAGTGCATTCCTTTTATCTTACGGTTTGCATGTATTATATGTTTAAAAAGGGGAAAATCCATTTGTGAAAATCCGACCTTGTTGTATGGTATTCATCTGCTTTAATGTAGTCCAGCAGATTCAGAAGTTATTGACTCTTCCTCTGTACAGGAAATATGGGTCCAGACATAGATCATGTCGTAATCCCTCATCATGCCTCTATGCAGAGATTTTCATGTTTAGACTTGCCAGCAGATGAAGGGTTACGTTCGAGCCCATTTCCTTCATGTAATACATAGTTTATGCAAAAACCCTTTGTTTCTTCTATACTCTCTTTGGAAATGTTGGCTGCAGCAGAGCTTCTGTTGTCCACGAACAGGCTAGTTTTGCAGAGTTGCAACAGTGCTTTCGTTGCCCCCAGCCGATTAGCTTTGCGTGGTTGTAACAGTGACGTCGTGACATCCCAACTAGATAGGTAATGGTCCTAGAAATGGAAGTCGTCTTGTTCATAAGAGCCTGTTCAAAGATATAGGTAAAGTATTATCCGTCTTCATCATTGGTATTCTTGAAGTTGGTTCTCGATGGTATATCATCTAACGATATTCTGCAAGAATTCATGGCCTTCTAGATGCAAACTGAATAAAGAGTTGCCTATAGACTGCCTCTGGAAGTCACCTTTGGAGTTTATTAAAGCTGGATGTTCCCATGTTTGAAATTGTATCATCTGAAGCTATGTTGGTTGCATTCTCATCATTTATCACAGTCCCCTACATGTTATATTCACTTTATAATCTTCACTCATTTATATTTTTCACCATGAGGCTCTCAGTTCTATTGTATGAACATGCACAAGCACCTATGCCACAAGATGTCATTTTATAGCAGCTCATTAACTCCTGCTGCTACTATGTTGTTTGCAGTAATCGGAGTATACATTCTTTCCTACAAACTTGTGCGTTAAGGTATTTATGTGACTAATAGTATTTCAATTGAACTATATTCTGGTTTATTGTTCAATACATGCCTTATATTGCCTGTTTTCACTTCCATTCACAATAGTAGATTCGCTTCACATTTTTTTTTTTTCTTTTTCTTTCATGCTTAAGATTGCTATAATGTAACAAGAGTGTCGTGTTGGAATCAAACGGCCTTAGTCTCGGTTTCAGTTGCTTCATTTTCTCCAACAGCATTCATTATGAGCTTAAGCCATCCCATCTCAGCCGATAGTGCCTCTCGTAGCATTATGTGTCACCATTGCCTTTTTTTTTATTACTATCAACTCTTCCCTCACGTTCATTGTATAAGTATATACATAGCATCCTCTTTACTGATCAGTTCATTGTCTCACCATACTCACCTTCTACCATTAAGGATGAAAATGCTCCCTAGGCATTTTTCAAATGTTCAGTAAAGTTAGCCCCCATGAATCAGCGAGCATGCATTCATTTAACTATTGACCTTTCTTTGGAAAAACTGTCTAGAGAAAACACAGCACTGTTGTGCTGCAATACGAGGCAAAAGTGAGGTTAATTCAGTCTGGTCTTATGTCGGATATTAAGTCCAACATTGAGTCTGATGATAATGAGCATGAACTACTTATGGCTAAAAGTCTCTAAACATGCTGGGAGCAAGGAGCCAAATCTGGCAAACTGATTCCATTCTGGTGGATCAAGATAAGAGAGCACACACAACAATGTTGTGTGACCAGTATCACTCTGCTGAAGGTGACATTGAGCACGAGTGTCTGGGGTTTCCAGCCCTTCATTGCTGCGTCTACAGTGGCAGTGTTTACTCCTGTATGCCCATTAATAGTCATCCTCATGTCATTGCCCAACCTGCTGTAATTTCTAATTGTAGTTCTCAACAGTACCCTGCTGTCAGCCCATTTAGCAGTGTTTAGCCACTCCCTCCTTTCTAACACCTGCACACCAGTTATTTTATTCATACATCTGCGGAATCACTATGCAGGGGCATAGTATGTCATTCACTATACAGTAAATAACTGTGCAAATGCACATTTCATCATTCATTTAAGGCAAGTTTCGAATGCCTTCTCATATATAGGTTCTCATTGATTTCAGATATTACGTATATATACAGATATCTATACACATATATATATATATATATATGTATATATATGCATATATATATATATGTATATATATATATATATATATATATATATATATATATGTCCTCACAGGTTGTGTATATATGCACATATGTCATCATAAGCATGATCACTTGTAGGTACGAGTATAGGCAGTTTTAATGGATCTCTCTATGCTTTGTATTTCCATCATATCATGCTAACTCATTTTCTTTTGCAGGAAACTCATAGGAATTGCTATTTCCTTCCCTAGAATTAGAAACTCCTGTGATTTTGAGTTAAATTTAATGTTGTAATAAGCTAGATATCAATGAAAACTCTATATTTCCTGTTTTAGGTAGAATGAACGAGCATTGTAAAAATCATGAATTGTTTGTTTTCATACATTTTTCTTTGTTCTCACAAATGGCAACACGAATGGCACGTGCATCATTTCGTAAGAGGTAATTAATCCTAAGTTGATGATTTACATCAATGGCCATAGTCAGGATGTAAACAAAACTTAGGATTTTTATCTTTTATAAAATAACATTGGATCCACACTCATCATATTTTCTTTAAATATTTTCTTCTTTTATCAGAATTTAACTTAAAATAACTCAAAATATATACCAATGGCCATAGTCAGGGTATATTGAGAATTCATTTCATTTTAAATTCTATAAAAGCACCAAATGTATTTCATTCTTCTCTTGAATTTAAATACAGATTGTTGTATAATACATTCAATGACCATAGTCAAGATTGTATTATATCTTCAATCTTATTTTAATTCATCTAAAGAATGGAATAGCTTTTCAAAAAAAAAAATCCAAATTCAAATTCTTCAAATTCATTCATCATTTAGGATAGAACTGCATCATTTCTTCAAAAATTTCTTTTCCAAAATCCAAGTGATGTAAATATCTTCCTCAATCTATCTTCAATCCTTATCAAATCTGATTCATCCTTTCATTTTTCAAAATTCTATTTTATTTTTCAATCTCAAAGTTCAATTTAACTTTGAGATTTCAAAGTCATTTTTTATATTCAAATTCAAAACAGATTTCAAAGTTCAATTTGACTTTGAAATTTCAAATTCATTTTATATTCAAAACTCTAATCAAACTCAAAGTTCAATTTAACTTTGAGATCCTCGATTCATCTTCTAAATTCCAAATTCAAAACTTCAAAATTCAAGGTCTAATTTGACTTTGAAATTCGTTTGTATATTCAAATTCTAAATGTCATTTTCCAAGTTCAATTTAAACTTGGAAGTTCTTGATTCATCTTCTGAATTTAACAACTCCATTTCCCCTCTAGGATCCAGAATCCAATTTCACCTTGGATCTCAGACTTCATATCCAAATCCATCTTAGGATCTAGAGTCCAACTCTACATTGGATCTCAGACTTCAGATCCGAATCCATCTTAGGATCCAGAGTCCAACTCTACATTGGATCTCAGACTTCAGATCCAAATTCTACTTTGGATCTTAGACTTCAGATCCAAATCCATTCTAGGATCCAGAACCCAATTCTACATTTGGAACTCAGACTTCAGATCCAATCCATTTTAGGATCCAGAACCCAAGTCCATCTTGGATTCTAAAATATCGGATCTCATTCTGTTTAGGATCCAGAATCCAATTCCAACTCTAGCTTTCAATTCCATTTTCAGATCTAATCTGAATCTCTTAAATCCATTTCCATTCTTAAATACCATTTGATTTTCTCAAATCCATTCTAAGATTCGAATTCAATATCACTTCAAAATTTCATCTTCTTCTCCTAAATCCATGATTAAATTCAAAGTCCATTTTTGACTTTAAAACTTCATTTCTTTCATTTCAAAGCTTCAAATCATTCTTTTCTCAAAATCAAGATTTATTCTTCCAACTCTGATTTACTTCAAAGACTTAGAACTTCTCTGATCTATCTCAAGTTCTAAGTCAGATTTAATCATTTCTTCACTCCCTTATCAAATTCATCTCAGAAACACTTGGATATTTCTAAATCATTTTTTCAAAAAGAGCATACATCCCCGCATTACACAAGCATGATTCTTTGTGCATTTAGATCTTTAGGATAAATTCTTAGATGATATTTAGGCAAAGCAAAAGGCATAGATTCGATCCTTGGTTCAATTACCCCTGGTAAAAGCGCCAGGAATGATCGAACCTCGTACCGACGAGCGAATCCCGTCTCTCCATTTTTCCCGCAATATTTTCAAAACGGAGGCGAGTTAAATTTCTAAATATTTTTCAAATTAAGGTCAAGTGAGACCGCGCAAAAGAGTTTCCTCTCTCTTTCTTTCTTTCTTTCTTTCTTTTCTCTTCTCTTTCTCTTTTTCTTTCTTTTATTCTTCTCCCTTTAAAAAGGAGGAAAATATAGGTCAGAAAAGGAAAAGAGAAGAAAGAGAGATAAACCATAAAGAGAGGAAAAATTTTGCGATGATCACACATCCCTTTGTAGCGGTAGTCACCAATTCGAGGGATCATAACATCTGCATAACACCTTGAAGTCGCCCTTTTACTACTGAAACAAAACGACCCACTGCAGAAAGCTTTGATTCACTAGTTCAAAGTTCGATTTTCGGATATGATATAGTTGGATGTGTTGATTGATGGCAAAATACACATATTCTGTTGGTTCAGAATCAAGTTTTGAGTTATGTCCCTCTCATGGCATGATATCATCCATATGTCCAGGAAAGTTCCGCTTGTTCAGGAAATTTTGCATGCCATGTCGGCATTTGAGGCCTTTTGAAAGGATGATTTAGCAAAATAACTACCACTTCCTACCCAGCTTCGCCCCTTTATACATCTGTACACTCTACGTTTTACATTTAATCAAATCTGCAGGTTCCACATTTTTGCACCAATATTTCATAGCAATTCTAATTTTGTACATAACTCACATATGATTGCCAATTTCATTGATATTTAGTCTCCCTAAAATCTCATGGTTGTTTGCATATGTAATATGCAGTGTATGGTCCCTTAGCAAACTCTTTGCAGGAACCAACCTACCAAGTCATTTTGTGTTGCCGTGTGTCATCCATTGACATCACCCACCTATTAAGACCCAGTTGTCACTGTGCTTTTATTAACATTATTATTCCTATATTTTCATCTATCTGTTTTCCATTCATTTTTTTTAGGTGTTACAAAATGGAATCTGATAGGAATGGTAAGTAAGGTATGCTCCTACTGGCCCCCCTCCTTTTCACCTGTATGTCTTTGCAGATGGAAGAAGAGCAAGAATAACTAAAAATTCTGGAAATAGAATATGGGATGAAGTTGGGACCATGGGTGACATAAAAAAAAAACAAGAAAAATATACAGAGAAAAGGAGAGTCTTGCCAAAGCAAGTGATAATGTTAATACTGATTTCAGATAGAGTTGTTAGTATTAATTTCAAGATCACAAATGCAGTGTAACCAGTGCATTTTGTATTTATATTCCATTACACCTGTGTTACCGGTATGTATTTACAGGTTTACTACATGCTGCCCATTCTATATGTTATGCATCAGCCTGTGTACTCACCTACACTTCCATTCCTTGCAGTAGCTCCTAAGCTCAGCCACCTGAGCTATTCACTTCCACAACGTATGTTTGCATCCCTTCCACTATCTGTAAGTTCATTTGAGTTGATATGTCTTACTGTAAATACCTGTTAAAATTTTAGCTTTTGGTTGTGATTGTTCATAATGATATGAAGCATCCTATATCCATTCAACTCTTAGCATACCTTCTCTATCTCTTGTTCAGCACATTATCTGCGCACCACAAGAGTTGCTAAACACCTTACCAGCACCTCTGCTCACCTGTTGCTACACTTGCACATCTACTAATCACTATGCACGTGCATAGCATGCCACTCACTACACAGCAAACCACTGTATAAATGCGCATCTTATCGTCCATTCAAGACAATTTCGAGTGCCTTCTCTTACGTAAGTTTTCATTCATGCATATATATATATATACATATATATATAGATATACATATGTACTCATATATTCTCACAGGGGGTGTATACATACATTTCATCATTCTTTATCATTTACAGTGGTCACAAGGAACCACTGTAAGCTTTTTCTCTCTTATGGTAGTTCGTTCCTGAACTACCATAACTGTCATTTCATCATTCTTTATCATTTACAGTGGTCACAAGGAACCACTGTAAGCTTTTTCTCTCTTATGGCAGTTCGTTCCTGAATTACCATAACTGTCATTTCATCATTCTTTATCATTTACACTGGTCACAAGGAACCACTGTAAGCTTTTTCTCTCTTATGGCAGTTCGTTCCTGAACTACCATAACTGTCATTTCATCATTCTTTATCATTTACAGTGGTCACAGGGAACCACTGTAAGCTTTTTTTTTTCTCTTATGGTAGTTTATTCTCAAACTATCATAACTATCCTTTATTTTGTTATCATCCTTTTTACAGTGGTTCACAGGAAATCACTGTAACCTTTTTTTTCTCTTGGTTATGATAGCTCATTTAAGAGCTATCATAACTATCATTCTTTATCATTTACAGTGTTCACAAGAAACCTCTGTAACTTCCTCGCTCTTTGTTATGATAGTCCCTTTTAAAGAGCTATCATAACTACCATTCTTTGTCATTCTTTTACTGCGAAACACGAGAAGTCACTATTCCCATAATAGTTCATCATGAGTTGCTATGGTGATACATGATGATTCATTTCGGGTTATCATGGCCTTTGCCTTCACTCATTGCATACAAATGTTCATGGCATCGCCCATATATATACATATACATATGTATATATGCATATTCCTATATATATGTACATTTCCTAACAAATGCAGGGTAGGCCATATGCCTTTCTCATTCAAATATGAGTAAAGCATCTTGTGTAAGATTTAGAATAGTCATTTACACTCATATTTTTTTTCTCCTTTTGGGCGAATTCTATCTTGCAGGAACATGAGAAAAGTTTGAAATTAGAAATTTTCGTTGATCTCAATATTGTAATAAACCAGATATTAATGAAGATTCTACATTTCCAGTCTTAGATTAGAATGGATGAGCATATAAATAACATTTGTTTCATTATTTTCTTCTGTTTTCTGAAAATTCACAATGGTGAAACACGAACATGCACCATTTCGTAAGAGGTAATTAATCCTAAGTTGATGATTTACATCAATGACCATAGTCAGGATGTAAACAAAACTTAGAATTTTTATCTTTTATAAAATAACACTGGATCCTTTTCAAAATTCATCATATTTTTTTTAGATATTTTCCTCTTTTATCAGAGTTAAGTTTAAAATTGATTCAACACATATATCAATGGCCATAGTCAGGATATATTGAGAATTAATTTCATTTTTAACTCTATAAAAGCAGTTTTATTCTTCATTTGAATTTAAATATAGATTATTATATAATACATTCAATGACCATAGTCAGGAATGTATTATATTTTCAATCTTATTTTAATTCATTTTAAGAATGAGATATGCTTTTCAAAATCAAATTTTAAAATTCTTTAAATTCATTTCATCATTTAGGATAGAATTGCATCATATTTTCAAAATTCCTTTTTCAAAATTCCAAGTGATTCTCTTCTTTATTTCTCAAATCAATTCTATTTTATAGATTCAAATTCATTTCTATCTCATCTTCAAGATTCAAAATTCGATTTCAAAGTCCAATTTGACTTTGAAATGTCAAATTCATTTCAAAACTTCAAAAATTCCAATATGAATCAAAACTTCAAAGTTCAAATCAATTTTAAAATTCCAAATTCATTTTCAAAATTCAAAATCAAATCAATATCTCAAATCCAATTTCAAAGTTCAATTTAACTTCGAAATTCATGATTCATTTTTTTTAAATTCCAAATTCAAGCTTCAAATTCAAAGTCCAATTCGACTTTGAAATTCATTTGTATACTCAAAATTCAATTCTCAAATCAAATTCCAAATTCATTCAAATTCAAATTCAATTTAATATCTCAAAATTCTAAGTTCAAAAGTTCAATTTAACTTTGAGACCTCTGATTCATCTTCTGATTTCAAATTCAAAACCAAGTTGATTTTCTTATCTTCGAAATCCAAATTTTGAGATTGACTCTGAATCTCAAAATTCAAGTCTTTCCTAAGTTTTAAATTCAAATCTGGGTTTTCAAAACCTAGATCCATCTTCAAAAGTCTCATTTTGGATTTTCAAAATCCAAATCCAAAATTAGAACCCAATTACTCTTTGGATCTCAGGCTTCAGATCCAAATCCCATCTTAGGGTCCAGAGTCCAACTCTATCTTGGATCTCAGGTCCTAAATCCATTTTGAGATTCAAAATCCATCTTAGGATTCAAAACCCCATTCCATCTTAGATTCCAGATCTTGGATCCAATTCTACTTAGGATCCAGAATCCAATTCCATTCTCAAGTTTGGATTTCAAATCCAACTCCATTTCAGATATTCATTTCCTTTCCTAAATCCAAGTTTAAAATTTAAAAGATTCAAAGTCCATTTCTAACTTTGAAAATCACTCTCTCAGAAATCAAGATTTATTCTTTCAACTCTAAATTACTTCAAAGACTTAGAACTTCTTTGATCTATTTCAAGTTCTAAGTTGGATTTTATCATCCAGAAACCATTTCTTCACTCCATTATCAAGTTTATCTCAGAACACTTGGAAATTTCCAAAACTATTTTCCGAAAAGAGCATACATCCTTGTATTGCACAAGCGTGATTCTTTCTTGCATTTAGACTTAGGCTAAATTCTTAGGTAATATTTAGGCAAAGCAAAAGGCATAAATTTGATCTTTGGTTCGATTACCCCTGGTAAAGGCGCCAGAAACGGTCGAACCTCGTACCGACGAGCGAATCCCGTCTCTCCATTTTTCCCGCAATATTTTTCAAAATGGAAGCGAGTTAAATTTCTAAATATTTTCAAATTAAGGTCAAGTGAAACCCCGCAAAAGAGTTCCTCTTCTTCTCTTCCCTTCTTTTCTCTTCTCTCTTTCTTTTCTGTCTTTTATTCTTCTCCCTTCAAAAAGGAGGAAAATAGAGGCTAGAAAAGGAAAAGAAAAGGAAGAGAGAGAAACCACAAGAGAGGAAATTTTTTTGCGATGATCATAATTCTGCAGCGGTTTTTACAAACTGCGGTGGAGGATTCTGATGGTAAACAAACTGCTCTTCCTCAGTTGATTTCGATTCTTCAGAAGTGGTGTTAGGCTGTACTTTCTTTCTGACGATCCTGACCGGTTTTTTCACAGCTTTCTTTTTTGGTTTGCTCTTCGGAACGACCTTCTTTTGACTGGCCTCAGCCTGTTCCGACATCATTCTCCTAAACAGGTTATACATGGCAGGATCTATATCATCGGTTTTGTTCTGATTCTGCCCTCTGACTGATTTGGGAGAACTCGTTGCTTCGACTTCGCTGTCGCTGTGCTGAGGGGCAGTCTCTTTTCCAGCTCTGGTCTGAACCATCTTGCCAATGCCAATGATTTCTGCGAAAATAAAGGATTGGTTAGAGCTCAGAGAAATTTTTGAAAATGCGACCCTTTGAGAAAAAGACAGGAAAGGAGGAATTGATAGACAATTTAGACAAGTTATCCCATCCCCAGGGATCGGGTCATCACAAATTTTGCGATAATTGTGTCACCATTTTGCGGCAACAAAAATGTGCCTTATGACCTAGGCGAGGTCGTCCATCACGATGAGAGATAACCAAAGAAGAATATAAGAAAGAAGTCTCATCACTAGGGATGAGGTCGTCACGGGGATCGTGACCATATAAAACAAAATAAAAGAATAAAATTTGGTCATAAAGAGCTATTTATCAGAACAAAAGGTTGCATTTTTATTAATGACAAAATTTTAAATACAAAGAGAAGGTGGGCAGACAGTTTGCCACCATTCTCGATATTCCGAAGATACATTAGGACCAGGAAATATAGACAAAAGAATGAAGGAGTCTCAAATGTATTTGGTTACATGGTATGCCCCAGACCATTGATCTGACTGCAGATCGAATTCTGGCATGTGGCCCATCGGGAAGCGAGTGTTGACACGAATCTGCCGTTGCGAGAACTGTCTGAGACACCTCTCTGGCTGATAGTCGACACAGAAGAAAGGGCCAAGCAATCTGTAACGCTTGCTATGAGCATAAGTGTAGCAAGGAACTGATTCTTTTCTGTCAAAGTAATCCCAGATGATCTCTTCCTGGTGCAGACTCTCGATCAAAGTTTGGTACTGAACCACAGACTTCAGCTTCTTGCTGCTGAATTTGAAGGAACTGGCCTTCGATGGAACATGTCGCAGGAACCACGATTGCAAGGCATACGTGCATCCTTCTACCAAAATGGTCTCTCCGAGGGCAAAATGAGCTAAGCCTCTATAGAGAAAGGCTAGAGCTTCCATGGACACTAAAAGCTGACGGGTCTGCTTGCTTTCCCATCTTCGAAAGAGTTGAGCAACTCTGACATCGATGAAATTCTGACTGTCTTGAAAGAATGCTAATCCTACTGTGCATAGGACCATGGCTTGCTGGATTCTTTCCTTTGCTGCTCGAAACAAGGTGTCAACTTTCTCGTAGGCTCCATATTTGTGATAGAGTCTGAACAGGTCGATGAACTGACTTCCGTTGATCTCGGTGAGAGACCAAGATCTGCTCCTTGTAGCTCTAGCTAGTGTTTCTCGAACATCTATCCCCTTGACATTGATCAGGAATTGCTGCTCGACCAGATCATCTGGCTGAGCAGCTGGTTCTGGCAATCCCATGATGTCACTAAACTCATCCATTAGCAGAGTCATCTCTCCCCACGGGAACCAGAATGTGCAGGTACGCGGGTTCCACCATTCTGCCATAGCCTGAATCAGACTGTCGTTGATGGTTCGCTTGCCCACTGCCGCTGCCATCTCCAATTCATAATCATCCAAGTGGTCTGGGAACATATGCGAGAAGGTGGTGAACCAAGAATAGTACCACTGAGGGAAGAAGGAATGAGACTGGATAACCCAATGATCCGGGGTTCGATCCCTTACTTGATAGAAGACATGATCTCTGGGAAAGACAGCATCAAGGGAATCAGATGCCATCGGAATGATACTGAGTCAAAGAAGAAGAGAATTAAATAGAATGCATGACTTACGGATAGACATTTGATAAAAGAAGAAGATAGATATGAATCCTGGAAATTTGTAAAAAGATCAAGGGAATTTAGAAAAAGGGATTTCCAGGGTTTTTAAAGAAAATTTGATATAAAAGAGAAAAGAATGTAGGTAAAGGCAAAATATATACCTAGGATTTTTTAAAATAAGAGGAAATTTTGAATAATATACCCAGGGTTTTGAGAAGGTTTGATATATATAGGAGAATACAAGAAAACATCGCACAATCAAAAGCTGCATAAACAAGGATGTGCACACAACACTCCCTAAAGGCTGACTCTAAATGCAGTATTTGAAATAGCTTGTAGGACCCTAATCCTAACTCTATGGTTCAGATCATCTGATTCCAATCAAGGTATGTCGATATACTCAAGCCGAAGCTCGAAGTACGTGGCATAAAAATAATTCTTCGGTTCTAAGGTAAAGGCTTCCCAACATCCTTAAGCGCCTACCAATATACCTCGGACTATGGCCCTTAGGTACGTGGTAGGGGGGCGTAAACCCAAATAAGTGGTCCAGTTGTGAGGCTCTCTCCCGAACTATGGTTCAGTGAGACATCCCAACAACGTGAAGACCGGGACAATATAGGTAGGGATGTTTTCAAAAACATGATCAACATGCAGAAAAAACCAGAAAGCTCTAATGCAAGTCCTAAAGAGTGTAAACACCCCAAATTTTCACTCACCTCCCCGACATCTTCACCAAGCATCATCATCCAGCCTCTGAAATCGCTGGAGGGCAAAATTGTCATTTTCTGAGCCCGGACCTTGCAAAAGTCTAAATTTCATCTGCAACTCTCAAATTTTCTCTATTTTTATCTCAGATGTTCAAGATTTTACTCCTGACAGGAGACAGACATCTCCAGAGTCTTGGTTCAAGGTTACATTGCATAAGACATGACATTGCATATCATTGCACGAGCATTTCAAATCACTGCATTGCAAAGCATGTCATTTCGAGGTCCAGAACTCTTGATTTCAAAATTTTCAATCCAGATTAGAATTTCAACTCTTTTCAAAGTCGATTTCAAAACCCTGGGTCTTCAAAATCATCAATTTTCCCATTTTACCCCCAGGACTCTGAATTTCAAAATATTTTCTCAGGAAAACCATCTGGATAGTTTTTAATATGGATTTTAGTCACTTCACCTCAGATTTGGCCCTTTTTGACAATTTCAAATATCTTTCATTTACAAAATCGCCCTACAAGGGCCAACTCTTTCCAAAATTCCTGTTTTGCCCATTAGTCCAGATTTTATGAAAATTCCAAAAAAAGAGGTTTTACTGTCTTTATTTCAATAAAGAAGCAATGTGGGACCCACACTGAGGTGGTGTCACACAAGCTTTCCTTTTGAAAATTTGAATTTCGAAAAACCCAAAAATATAGGAGCCTTGTCCCTTGGATTGGTGCCACTTGTCCTTTCTCTCTCCTCCCATTTACATGCCATGTGTCAGCATAGGGTTCACCTAGAGTTGGTGCCACATGTCACCTTCCCTCTTCTGCCACGTGTCAGTGTGGGGCTACCTTCAGAAGCCGCCACATGTCATCCCAATTATCTGCCATATGTCACCCTATCCATCCTGCGCCATATGTCATTCCAAGATTACCAGAAAATGCCAAGTGTCATAGGTTGTCCTGTCTAGAAAAGTGGAGCTTGTCTCCCCTGAGGTGGCGCCACTTGAAGTGTGTCTCCTGCAGGGGACACGTGTCAACCCCTCCTTCCTTCTAGAAAAGTAGCCTGACACATGTCCTCTCCCTATTTTTTTCAGAAAAGTAGGAGACATGTGTCACTCCTAAATTCCTACAAAAAAGGTAGGCTTGTCTCCTCTGAGGTGGCGCCATTTGGAGTGTCTCCTGCAGAGGACACATGGCAAGCTCTCATTTCCTCAGAAAAAGCAAGTGCCATGTGTCATTTCCTGCTCTCTTCAGAAAAACTAGAATTCAAAGTTTCAAATCTCCTCATAGGTGGCGCAAATCCTGAACTCCTACCTTTTTCATCCTGTCTGAGATGGCGCCACATGGCTTGGCCCACCTTCTCTCCCCTCTGCCACGTGTCATTCTCTGCTTCTTTCAGAAAAAGTAGATGGCACATGTCTTCTCCCTACTTCTTTCAGAAAAGTAGGAGACACATGTCACTTCTGGCTTTCTTCAGAAAAAGCAAACCATTCAAAATTCAAACAAGGCACTAGGTGGCAAAAATCCTGAGCTCTGATTTTTCCAGATGGCCTGAGATGGCGCCACATGTCCCTTTCCCTCCTTTTCCTCCCTCTTGCCACATGGCATTGTAGGAGCCACCCTGAGGTAGCGCCACATGTCCATCCTCCATTCCTCCAGGGCCAACCTCCATTTGAATTTCAAACTTCCCCCTGAGGTGGCGCCATCTGAAGAACCTCCTCCAGCAGGCTGACACTTGGAACCATACTGGACTGCCACATGTCTAGATCTCCTTTCACTAGAAAAAGCAAAATTCAAATTCCTCTGAGGTGGCGCCCTCTGAGCCCATTGCTCTGTCCCTTTGACATGTGTCAAACACCTTTTGAGGTGGCGCCATTCCAGGAATCCACTTGGCTCCATTTTTATTTTTTATTCTATTTTTAATAAAGGTAGCCCACCATGAGGTGGCGCCACCTGAGGACTCCCTACAAAAGGTGAGTTTGAATTTCAAATTCCAAGAGAGCACCCTCTGAGGTGGCGCCTTCTGGGAGTTCCCTGCAGAGAGAATCAAGCAAACTTTTAAAAAATTCCAAATTCCCCCTACTGAGGTGTCTCACCCACAAAATTTCCATTTTTTATTTTTCTCAAAAAATCAAAATAGCCTTTTGAGGTGGCGCCACCTGAGGGCTCCCTGCAAGCGACAAATTCGAATTTCAAACCCCTCAGATGACACCCCCTGAGATGGCGCCACATGGAGGGCTCAGATCCAGCCTGTTTGAATTTAAAAAAAAATTCAGAAAATTTATAAAAACAAGGGTTCACGCCCAGCCTAGGGAGATCATTTTTTTTTAGCTCTTGTGAACTTGGAAAATCCGACCTAGCCTTCCTAACATCTGATTTTGAACCTTGGAAATCGTGCCCCCTTTGGCGCATTGAAGAAGGTGGAGTAAAGTTCGTGTCGTGGCCAATCCGATTCCAACAGAGCTCGATTTTTGTGAACCATCCGAAGCTTGGAGCGAAGGACGAGGGAAGCTCGTGATAGCTGCCCCTTTCAAGAGCTCCTACGCTGCGTAACGAAGAAAGGTGCACTTCTTTTCCCATTGATTGGATTCCATAATTCGAATCGGGAGTCGTTTGAAGAAAGAGCTCATCCGAGGGATGGATTGAGCTATTCTCATAAAACGACATATATAAAAATGTTTTGTTATGCTTCCTTGATGATTTTTAACATTCATATAGTTAGCTAGGTTTAATTTGCATTTTATTTCATTCATTTAGCATATTTCATGAATTAATTAGGATTAATTTAGCCTTTATTTCAATTCTGCTTATTTTCAGTAGGTATCTGTTTTTGTCAGTCAGTCCACACGTCATTTCATGCATTTGTTTTTTTATTAAAAATCCCAAAAAAATCACGGAAAGCGCCATTAGGTGTCCCTAAAATTTTTCAAAAAATTCGGAGCCATTTGAATTTGTTTACTGCGGTAAGCATTCAAAATGGCAAGTCGAGTTTTGTTACCCGGGATACGTTTTGAAAATCATTTGCCGACTTGTAAAATCGAGATATCCCTCATGGGAGATCCGATTTTAGATCCGAAAGCTGTTATGAACTCGGGAGAATGTCTAGTTGTTAATATGATTTTCTCAGATTTTTATGATTTTTTTTAATGTCTGACAAAAATCCGAGATGTCGGTACACGTGTCAGAGCCTAATTTGGGCCTCTGAGATCTTGGATCGACCTAGGGCTATGGTTTCTCTTTGTGTGTTGCTCAAAATCCGAAACTGTAAAAAGTGAAAGTGGCGTCCGTGATGTCGTATGTTTGAATCTAAAAGCCTGTAATTTTTAGAACAGTGTTGACCCCTTCTTCGGATTTTTCTTGTCAGCCCCCTGTTTTGCTACATTTGTCTGTTCTGTTAGTTTAGGCAGAAATAGTTATATTTTTTATATGTATTTCCGTTGATCAAATGCCAAAGTCATAAACATGAAAGTTGTTCATGTAGGTGTCTTTCATAACTATGATTAATTTCATAAATTTACATGGCCGTTTTGTATTTCTTTAGCATTTTTCATCAGATTAGTGTGATTTTTACCTCTGTCAGAACTAAATCTCTGTTATTGAACTCCCCATGGCTCAAATCCCGAGGCTATAAAAACCAAAAATGTTCCATTTCGGGTCTTTTAGCAGTCTTCAAAATATCAGAAGTTTCCATGGTGTAAATCTTGCATTATCATATTAGGCATTGCATTTGGTTCGGATCCATAGGCAAAATCCATCATTTTTAGGACTTTCCTTGAATTTTAGCATTTAAATCATATCATTTCGTAATTTTTAGCATTATAGGTTGTTTATCAGAGTGTTTAGATGCTTCATACCGAATTTGGTGCAATTTGGAATCCATTTGAGGTTCGGATCATCCATAATACCAAAACAGGGTCCCGCAGGACCCAGATCCAAGCGAAAAACAAGCGAAATTCGTTATTTTGGATAAATTACAAAATGCCAAATTCTGATTTTACAGTCCTAATGTGTTTATCAGCATGTCATCATGTCCCTTACTGCATTTCATCATTATTTGACTCAATTTGAATTTCAAAATCTCAATTTTACCAAGTTTTCCTTTAAAAAACCCTGATTTTAAAGGTATAACTTTATAATTAGGGGTATTTTTGGTCATTTTGACCCCAATTCCGAATTTCAAACTATTTTCTACTGAATTTCCTGCATTTACATCATTTCAAATATCAAGAAAGCACGAGAATAGGGTTTATATCCAATTAAATCCAATAATTTCATAATATTATTGAAAAATCTTGGAAAAACCCACATATTTGAGCTAACTTTATTTCAAGCTTGGCAGGGACATTCCAAAGAAGGAGCTGAAGTCTGCAAATTTCTTTTATTTCCTTTATTTAGTGATGTAATAATGTAAATTTTGGAATAAGAGAGTTAATTTCCTGCTTAGACTAGGATGCATATCATATAGTTTGAATTTATGCAAATATCCTGCTTATGTGATGCATACATCTTATTTCAAAAGCACTATGGATGTTCACGAATGGCACGTGCACCAACTCTTAGGGAGTTGATGGACTCGGTGGGATCCATATTTACGGCCCTAGTCGGAATATGGACGAGACCCAGATCCATCATCTTTCTACTAGTCACATTGAGCCTACACTCGTAGGCTATCTTAAAATGCACATCATATTTCCAAAGTTTTCAAAATCATGTGCATCAAATCAACTGAATTCTGAACATATTCATGGCCACAGTCAGAATATGTGAAGGATTTATCTTGACTTAATGCACACATTTTTCCAACAAATCTCTTAGAAAATCTTTTCAAAGTGCATTCATTCACTCATGACATTTACATCATGAAATCATTGATTTTCTCAAGATTTTCTCAAGAAAACTTCATTCTCAAGAAATCGATTTCTCAAGAAATCGATTTCTCAAGAAATTCTAAGGATTTTTCAAAATCGGTTTTCCAAAGACAAGTTTTCCACAGTTTTCCCAGGAAAATGATATTTTCTTAAGATATTCAAAAGAGTTTTCCAATCTTTCTTCAAGATCCAAAATCGATTTCCAAGTATTTCAAAAGGTAAAATTCACAGGATTTCGATTCCCCAAGTTTTGAATTTCCTTCTCCAATGAGTTTTTCTATAAATTTTCCATCATTTTCCTAAGAAAATTCTCAAATTCCAAGTTTTCCTAAGAAGTGTTTCCCTTTTCAAATGTTCACCCTTTTCTCAAGAATCACTTCTATTTTCCCAGGACTTCCAATCATTCATGATTTTCCCTTTATAAACTTTCTCGAGATTTCAAGTCTTTTCATCAGAGTTTCCTGAGAAATTGACTTTCAGCTTTTTCCTGAGAGAATCTTTTCAACTCCAAATATTTTCCAAGCATACATCATGTTTTCCCAAGCTGCATTTTCCAAAATCTCATAGCACATGCCTGAATTCTCTGTGCATTTAGGATAGAACATAACTTTGATAATTTAACTAAGTCAAGCATAGTTTTGGTCCTTGGTTCGATTACCCCTGTTAAAGGCGGCAGGAACGATCGAACCTCGTACCGACAGGTCGAGCCCCATCCCATGGATTTTCCCGCAATTTTCAAAACGGAGGCGAGTATTTCAAAACATTTTCCAAAATCCGGTCAAGTTTGAAGCGCGAAAGCGTTTCTTCCTTTTTCTCTTCTGCAAGGAAGGGAAGACGGGGGAAAAATTTCGCGACGATGACAGGTTTGGCGACCGTGATGGGACCTGTCCTTGATTATGGTTGACTTAGTTCAATTATCAAAATTATGTTCATAAAATGTCAGCTCTTTTACTTTTGATATCATGCGAACCTAGGAGCCTAGATTCTGACCTAGCTGACATTGACTGCATGTAGCTTAGGCATGGTTTGGTAGGACTAGATTGAGGAGAAATTTTCATACTCACATAGACTTAGGTCTAAATACAACTCTCCTCAATTTAGGATCTGAATGCTAACAATGTGTGCTTCTTCAAAGTTTTCAAAATCTATCTCTCTAGGACTTAGAGCCTTCTATTTCTTGCATGTGATCATTTTTTCAAAACCCCCATTACCTATCATTACCCGGTCTTCACGTTGCTGGGCTCTCTTCCAGAACCATAGTTCGGGACAGAGCCTCACAACTGGGCCAACTATTTGGGTTAACACCCCCCTACCACGTACCGCGGGCCACAGTCCGAAGTATATCGGTAGGCGCTCAAGGATGTTGGAAAACCTTACCTTAGAACCGGAGTTGAAATTCTATGCCACGTACCTCGGATTTCGATTCGGGTATATCGGCATAACTGGATTGGACAAAGATGATCTGAACCTAGAGTTAGGATTAGGGTCCTACAGCTGTTTTCAAATTGATGCATCTAGAGTCAGCCTTTTAGGGAGTGCTGAATGTGCATGAATGTTTGTGCAGGATGTGATTGTATGATTTCCTTAATTTCTTATATTTCCCAATGTTTTCCAACTTCTTAGGCCTTTTTCAAAACATCTTTATTTTCCCACAAGATCTTTTTCTCAAACCCTGGATGATTTTCAAATATCCCATTTCTTTCAAAACTCCAGGTGATTTTTCATTCTACCTTCTTACTGGATCTCGAATTTCTAGCTGCATTTTTATCCTGCCTGCAAAATTTTTTCAAAATTTCTCACATTTTCCTAAGTCTCATTCTGAGTCTTTCTCTGTTTTCAGTTCAATGGCATCCCGTCAAGTCGATCCTATCTTTCCTGAAGGTCACATCTCCTTCGAGGTGCGATAAGGTCGTCCTGAACATCGAGCCTTAGCACCGGAACTTTCATTCCCCGGTGGTATTATTCCTGGCTAAAGAGCTTTTCCCGAATGTTCCCGGACCATTTGAGCGAGTGCGGATTAGAGCTGGCATCAGCAGTCGGAAAGCAGACCATCAATGGCAACCTGATCCATGCAATGGCGGAGCGATGGAATCCTCGAACGTGTACCTTCTGGTTCCCGTGGGGAGAGATGACTGTTTTAATGGATGAATTTTCAGAAATCATGGGGTTGCCAGAACCAGCCGGTCAACCAGGAGACCCCTTAGAGCATCAATTCCTTATCAATGTCAAGGGTTTGGACCCCCGAGACTCTTTAGCTCGTATGACAGGCCGCCGATCTTGGCCCCTGATCCAGTTAGAAGGAGATGAATATGTTGACCTACTTGAGTTGTACCGCCAGTACGGGACCTTCGTCGAAGTCAGCTCGCTATCAAGAACAGCCAAAGAAAAGATTCAAAATGCAATGGTTCTATACACTGTAGGACTGTCCCTTTTCCCAGATGGACAGAACTACATGGACATCAGGATAATCCAACTTATGAGAAGATGGGGAAGTCGGCAAACCAATCGCCTCTCCATAGCCATGGCAGCGCTCGCCTTCCTTTTTCGAGGTCTGACTCGATTCTCACTTGGAGAGTCCATTTTAGTTGAAGGATGCATCTACGCACTTCAGTCCTGGTTTTTCCAACACGTGCCAGCCCGAGCAAGCTCTTTCAGATACAATGGTCAAGAACTCCTTCCAGTGGCGCAGTACCGGTCTATGATCAACAACATTCAAGAGGATGACGTTGTTTGGGACTATTTTGATCGGCAAATATCTCCTCCCAGATATACGTACGCTTATGGCAAGCGGTTCAAGTTGCTGGGACCATTCTTCTGCACTTACTACCAACCAGAGAGATGTGTTCTAGAGTTCTCCCAGAGGCAGCAGTATGTCGAAGCCCGACTGTTATCAGGAGTTATGGCAGAGTTTGATCTCACTTCCGCACAATGGTCCGGGGCATATCATTCTGCCCGCTACGGCTGGGATTCCTTTGTCTCTCTCAAAATCTTTCCAGGTCCTAGAGTGTCTGCCGACTATCGTGAATGGTGGCAAATTGTTTGTCCCCCACCTCTTTGTCAAGATCAATAAAATCTTATTCTTCTCATTTTAATAAAATTCTATTTCCGTCCATTGTGGTTTGACGACCTCGCCTAGGTAACAAGGCACATTTTCGTTGTTTATTTCTTTTGCAGAAGGAATGACAACACAATTGTCGTGATTCCCACGACGACTCAGTCCCTAGTAATGGGACATCTTTTCCAAATTGTCTACCATATTTTCAGCAAATATTTCTTTCAAAAGCTAATTCCCTCATAATCTAATCAGGTCTTTGCCCTGCAGAGAGCATCCATATCATTTGATGGTTGAGACAAGATCAGGCAAAAGAACCACAGCATCCCAGTACTCGTCAGCCTCGGAAGAAGAGATGAGTTCCCCTCGATCTGAGAAGAGTCGAGAGCAGCAGCAAGAAGACGATGGCATAGACCCTCAAATGTATGCCATGTTCAGAAAAATGATGAACAAAATGATGAATGAGCAGCCCGGGACCAGCTCAGAAAGGAACCCATTCAGAGAAAAGTTCCATGGTCACAGGGGTAAGAAGGCTCCCAAGAAGCAGATCCAGCCAGAAGAGATTTCAGATAAATCAGATTCCACTGAAGATACAGATGAAGAATATGAGGTGCCTCCGGCATTTCAGAAGCATGGCCAAAGTAAGAGCCGCAGGTCAAAAAGCAGAGATAAAGAAGAGCCTTTGCAAGCGCAATTTAAAGAAATGGCCCGAGTTGTCAAAGATCTGCAAGCCCGCGACAAGGGCAACAAAGTCTTCACCAGTGAGGACTTCTATGACGGCTTAGAAGGGGATGATGATCTGGAAAATCTCCCTCGAAAATTCATCAAATTCGATGGTTCTGGCGACCCAAAAGCTCATCTCGCCACCTTCTTCGCAGAATGCTCGAGGTTCAGAAAGGATAACCGAGCATTGTTTCTATGCTTTCCCCGCAGCTTGGAAGGAGTTGCAGCCAAGTGGTATGCTGAGCATATCAACCCCATCGAGCTCAAGGAGTTCGACAAAGTTGTAAATTTATTCATTGAACGCTTCTTGTTCAACAAAGAAGCGCTGCCTACATTAAGTCATCTCTGCAATTTGAGACAGAACGAGAATGAAAAAGCACGGGACTTCATTCACAGGTGGAGATCAGCCTGTAATAAGATGAGAGATCCTATCTCGGAAAGGCATGCATTGTCCTTAATCCTCAACAATTTCTCGCAGCCGTTAAGAGGATTAATCTCCACAGCGCCATCCAGGACCTTCATTGAGCTGACTGAACGAGCCGAATGGCTCGAGCTGAGTGTGGAAAATGGAGTCTATGAAGGCTTCACCTTTTCCAAGAACAACTCCCATGGTGAGCAGAAGAAGAAAGCTCACTTCACTTATTCTGCCAACAACAACAGCAGCAAAGGCCGAAATCAGCATAAAGGGCAGAAGAAAGATTACTGCTACGGCACCGGCAATCCGAACAACAAGGACCAGAAAGCAAAGCCTGCTCCTCAGTTCAGCAAGCCTCCTCAGCAGGATCAAGGGCCAAAACTGCGTGAGAAGACCAAACATGAAGGATGGAGTTACGACAGAAAGTTTACTCCCCTTGACCAATCACTCGAGGATGTGCTCGAGTACATGCTATCAAAAGAGATGGTCAAATTGCCAAGATTGGACGATCCCCCTGTGCCCATGGGGAAATGGAAAGATCAGTTCTGCAAGTTCCACAGGACAGTGGGACACAACACCGAGAACTGCTTTGTTCTCAAAAATATCCTACAAGATCTCATTGAAAAGAATCTATTGGTAGAAAGAGAAGAAGAAGAGAAAATGGACATTCTCAACCACCCCTTCCCTTCGCACACCACAGCAGTAGTGTCTGCACAACCCTTTCTACCGCATGAACATATCAAGCCATGTTCTGCGCAAGATCTTCAAGTTCAGCATCAGGTAACGGTGCTACGACAAGCAGCTCCAGATTCTAAGAAGATGGACTTAATTTCAGCATTCGGTAAAATGAAAGTTGCGGAAGCACCTGTGAAGTCAGTTCCCAAATCAAAAGGAACTCCTGACTTCTTCAAACAAATCGTTAGACCCAGGATGGAGAATTCAAGTCAGAAGCCTCTTACTGCTTTATCCAATGTCTCCATCCTTGACTTGGCCAAGAATTCTAACAAGCACCGACAAGTACTGGATGATCTGCTCAGAAAAATCAAAGTTAAGCCCAGCACTACTCCTGAAGACATGGCACAGATTGTGAACTCCGCCATGACCAATGCACCAATCACTTTTTCGGATGAGGACCTTCCAAAGCCTCATTCCTTTCATAATAATGCCTTGTACATTGTCGTTCGAGTCAGAGGAATGACGGTTCCCCATGTGCTGGTCGATGGAGGCAGTAGCCTCAACATATGTCCCGAAATGACCGCAAAGGCATTAGGGATCAAGGACGAGGAATACATTCCAGATCCCATCACTATCTATGGGTTTGACAATCATGGTCAAACGGCCAAGGGCAAGATATTTCTGGAAGTGTTTATCGACTATTCGGTGCACTCCGTCCTTTTCCATGTGGTTAATGTACCACCAACCTACAACTTGCTGCTCGGTAGGACGTGGATTCACAATGCTAATGCAGTGCCTTCTACCCTTCATCAATGTGTAAAGTGGTCAAAAGGTGGAATGATAACCACAATACTGGGAGAAGACCCAGAAGAAAGGCTCCCGCAGCCCATGATTCCTCGGCCATCATTCAATGTAGATATTCCCAGCATCAGGGAAAGTGAAGAGATCAATCTCGGGGAGAATCGAGAAATACTTTAGGCACCATCAGAGCCATCTCTGCACACAGTAGCCACGACACGATGGAAAGGTCCTCAATTTTTCAAGGTTGGAGGTCGAATCGACTACAGCACCATTAAGGATCATCCCTTGTTTCCTCAATTCATGAAGTCAAGAAAGGGATTTGATTTACTCCTGAAGCATGGCTATCAACCCTTCAAGGGACTCGGCAAGAATGAAGATGGCCGCATCGAGCCAATGATCCAGAAACATCATCCCCACAGAGCAGGACTGGGGTTCTCCGGAGGAAGCTCAGCAAGGAAGACTGTTTTTGTCAAAGGGGCACAATGAAGACCATTTGTTATTTCCTTTCTATTCTTTTCCAAATAAATGTCTCATTTTACCAATGTCATTGATCAATTCAATCAATAAAATTCCAAGTTTCTTTGTCTATCCGGATGCCATCTACTCCCTTTTTGTCTGTCTCATCATTTTATAATTCAATGCCATTTTATGTATGGTTCTCTTCAAATGATTGCTTGTCTTACTATAGGCCAATTTGTCTGAACCAAAATTTCTTCTCCAAAATTTCAGAATGACCTCTCGGACAATCAAGAAGCTCGTTCTCAATCCCAAGGCCTCTCAAAAGTCGACAGCAATTCACAAAATCAAAGCAAGCACCGGAAATGACAAGAGTGCAAAGCAGTCTGATGATTGTGCAGAATATGATCAGTCTCTTCAGGAATTACCGGAGTTCGCCGCAATTCAGAAGCAGGACGAACCATCTCCTCTAGTACAAGATCCAACTGAAGGTGTCAATATCGGTTCAGAGGAAGATCCAAAAATTCTCCAGATCGGAACCAGTCTGAATCCGGAAGAAAAGAAAAGACTTACAGATTTTCTCAAGCGGCATGAAGAAGTGTTCGCATGGACATATGAAGACATGTCGGGCTTAGACCCCAAATTAGTCGAACACCGTCTTGTCCTAAAGCCGGATGCTAAGCCAGTCAAGCAGAAGCTGAGAAAAATGGATCCCAGAATAGAACAACAAGTCAAGGAAGGACTTGAAGATCTGCTCAAAGCAGGATTTATTCGAGCTATTGACTACCCAGATTGGTTAGCCAATATCGTCGTAGTCCCAAAGAAAAGTGGCAAAGTAAGGATCTGCATAGACTTCAGAGACCTCAATAAGGCAACTCCGAAGGATGACTATCCACTTCCAAGCATCGATCTTCTAGTCGATAGCACGGCAGGACATGCCATGTTCTCTTTCATGGACGGATATTCCGACTACAATCAGATTAACTTGGCCGCCCGCGACCAATCAAAAACTTCCTTCACTACGCCTTGGGGCACTTTCTGCTATACAGTTATGCCTTTTGGGCTCAAGAATGCTGGAGCAACGTATTAACGGGCAATGGCTGTCATCTTTCACGATCAGATGCGCAAAATCATGGATGCGTATGTTGATGATATTCTCGTGAAATCTAAAGAGGAAGAAGATCACCTCGAAGCACTTGATCAAGTCTTTAAAAGACTTATTCTTTACAAGTTAAGGCTTAACCCGCAAAAGTGTGTCTTTGGAGTCGAATCAGGCAAACTGTTGGGTTTTCTGGTCAGCAAAAAGGGAATTGAAGTTGACCCAGCCAAAGCAAAGGCTATTATTGATATGCCACCCCCGAAGAATCTCAAAGAACTGCGTAGCCTTCAAGGACGTATGCAGTCAATCCGGCGATTCATTTTCAATTTGGCGATGAGATGTGAGCCCTTCAACCACTTACTCAGAAAAGGAGTTAAGTTCGAATGGGGACCAGGGTGCCAGCAATCGTTCGATCGAATCAAGAAGTGTCTTCTTAATCCTCCCATCCTAAAGCCGCCAGAATTGGGAAAACCTCTTTTGCTATACATCTCAGTTAATCAAGTCGCATGCGGCGGATTCTTGGCGCAATACAAAGAAGGCAGCCTGATAGAACACGCCATTTATTACGTGAGCAAGACTTTCATAGATTATGAAAAGAGATACTCTCAAATAGAGAAGACCTGCCTAGCTCTGGTATGGATGTTTCAGAAGCTAAGACACTACCTGTTGGCATCAGAGGTCAAAATTTTGTCCAAACTCAATCCTCTCAAGTATATCTTAGAACAACCTTTCCTAAGCGGACGAGTCGCCAAATGGCAAGTCTTACTGATGCAGTATGACTTAGAATACGTCTCGCAACAATCAATCAAAGGCCAAGCAATTGCAGATCAATTGGCGGATTTTCCTCTGACCGAAGAAGTGAAAGCCGAAGATGACTTCCCTGATGAGCAAATTTGCAATACCCAGCAATTCCCAGTCTGGAATTTATTTTTCGATGGTTCTAAGAACATGGCCGGAATAGGCATCGGAATTTTATTAATCACTCCAGAAAAGGAAATGATTCCATTTTCTCTCAAGCTAGACTTTCAATGCACTCACAACATGGCTGAATATGAAGCCCTGATACAAGGTCTAAAGATTCTACTAGACTTCAATGTCAAGAGAGTGCATGCCTACGGCGACTCATTACTTGTTGTCAATCAAGTTCGAGCTGAATGGCAGGTCAAAGATCAGAAGCTATTTCCCTATCAGAAAATTGTTTCAGCTCTTATCAGCAAGTTTGAAGAATTCCAGCTCTTCCATATCAAGAGAGATTTTAATCAAGTGGCCGATAGCCTAGCCAGTTTAGGCTCCATTATGGCGTTCAAGAATGGAGAATCTTGTCGCTCTTTTGAAATTGGCAGACTTGACCAACCTGCCTTCATTCCAGCAGAACAGGTAAACCAGGCTGAGCAAAGGAAGAAGCCTTGGTATTACAACATCAAAACTTTCATAGAAACTGGCGAATTTCCTCCAGAACTCTCAAAGAAAGAGCAACGAGCAATCCAGCGTATGTCTACTCGATACTTCATTCTGGCAAATGTCCTCTATCGTCGTGGATTCAGTTCAGAGTATTCCAGATGTTTAGATGAAGACAAAGCCAAAGAAGTCGTGCGAGAAGCACATGAAGGCATTTGTGGCGGCCACGTCGGCTACCAAACCCTTGTCAAGCAAATCATAAGAGCAGGGTACTATTGGAAGACTATGCAACAAGACTGTTATCATTATGTGAAGAAATGTGTACAATGTCAGATACATGCACCTTCCATCCATGCTCCAGCAACTTATTTACAATCCGTTGTTTCTCCATGGCCGTTCTCCATGTGGGCCTTCGATGTCGTAGGTCCCATCACTCCTTCAGCTTCAAATGGCCATAAATACTTCCTTGCCGCAACAGAATATTTCACTAAGTGGGTAGAAGCCATCAGTCTCCGCACAGTAGAAGGCCGGCATGTGGTCTCTTTTATTCACAAGAACATCCTTTGCCGTTTCGGCATCCCACATGACATTGTGTCAGACAACGGCAGTCATTTCAAGAATGAAAAGATGAAGACATTCTGCTCAAAATTCAAGATCTATCACCATTTTTCCGCTCCATATTATCCTCAAGGGAATGGTCAGGCAGAGGCCACCAACAAGATTTTAATTCGTATTTTGGAGCGAACTGTGGAAACAGGTCGTGACTGGCATGAGAAGATCCACGATGCACTATGGGCCTATCGGACCACCATTCATACACCAACGAATGCTACTCCATCAGAACTGGTCTATGGAACAGAAGTAGTATTGCCGCTACATGTTCAAAAGCCCGCTTTGAAATTTGCTTCACTTCTGCAATTACCTCTTGATCAATACCAGCAGCAGCGACTAGTGCAGCTAGACTTACTCGACGAGAGAAGGCTAAAAGCAGCAGAGCATGCTCAATCCTATCGCCAGAGAGTAGCCAGGCAATATGCGAAATCTATCATCGAAAGAAGATTCAAAGTCAATGATTTAGTACTTCGATCCACAGCTTACCTCAAGCATCGTCCTAGCGGCAAATGGTCGCCAAATTGGGAAGGTCCCTATGTTGTCAAAGAAGCATTACCCCGCAACTCATATCGGCTCATCAATGCCGATGGAGTAGAATTGCCAGATCCTATTAATGCTCGACACTTGAAAAAGTTTTATACTTGAAACATTTATCCTTCTCTTGTAATCCTTCCTGTTTTCTTCAAATAATGATCCAACTTTCTTTCCCAGTTACACTGGGGCATTTTAAAATTTTGTTCTATATACAGGCAGGATAAACAAATTCCTCATTTCATGCACTTATGCATTCATCAACTCATATTCATTTGCATTCAATTGCATTAATAACAATTCGGTCGGTATTGGGATCTCAACAAACCGTCCCATCACAATTCCTAATGATCCAAAGATCATCGCCAATACTGAACCAAAACCCAGCACTCGAACTGGTTTTATTTCAAAATCCAGCATTCAAGCTGGCACATTTTCGATTTTTTGGAAAACCGAGTTCCGACTCGGGTTTTTATTCAAATCATTTTCATTTGTTGATCCGGGTTCCGACTCGTGATCTCTCTACTTTACTCGAGCCTTGACTCGAACAAATCATTTTCCTTTGTTGATCCGGGTTCCGACTCGTGATCTCTCTACTTTATTCGAGCCTTGACTCGAACAAATCATTTTCCTTTGTTGATCCGGGTTCCGACTCGAGATCTCTTCGAGCTTGTCATTCTCTTTTGTTGATCCGGGTTCTGACTCGTGATCTCATTACCTTACTCGAACCCTAAATCGAGTTCTTCATTTTCTTTTGTTGATCCGGGTTCCGACTCGAGATCTCTTTATCTTATCCAAGCTCTAATTCGAGTCCTTCATTTTCTTTTGATCCAGGTTCTGACTCGTGATCTCATTATCTTATTTGAGCTCTGATTCGAGCCTTCCATTTTCTTCTGTTGATCCGAGTTCCGACTCATGATCTCTGTATCTTATTCGAGCTCTGACTCGAGCTCATCATTCTCCTTTGATGATCCAAGTCATTTTAACCTCAGGGTCTATCAATTGCTCAAATTTGATATTTTGCCCTCCAAATTTCAATTTAAATCCTCAAATCAGGTAATTCTCTAAATTTCGACCTCTGGGTCACCCGATTTCCAATTCTCAATTTCAATCACCCGATTTCCAATTCTCAATTTCAATTACCAATTCCCAATTCTTGACCTGCGGGTCAACCAATTTCCAATTTTCGACCTTCGGGTCAATCAATTTCCAAATTTCGACTTCTGGTCAAATCAATTCTCAATTTCGACCTTCGGGTCACACAATTTCGACCTTTCGGTCAACCAATTCTCAATTTCGACCTTCGGGTCACACAATTTCGACCTTTCGGTCAACCAATTCTCAATTTCGACCATTTGGTCAAATCAATTCTCAATTTCGACCGTCAGGTCATCCAATTTCGACCTTTGGGTCATTCAATTCTCAACAACCAATTTTCCAATTTCCAATTTCGACCTTTGGGTCAATCAATCTCAATATCCAATTTCAAATCATTTTCTCTTGCGAGAGACCCTTTCTAGGGAGAGCACGAGGGAGCTCGTTCTTTTCGCATGCTATCCAACTCATTCACTTAGCCCCTTTTCAGGGAGAGTTTGAAGGGACTCGCGTCTTTGTGAACCGTTTGCAAAACAATTTCCAATTTCACACAAGAAACCCTTTTTAAGGGAGAGGCTCGACGGAGACTCGCTTTTCTTGTGACCCCCCAATTTCATACTAGGCCATTTTTCGTCATGAAAGACCCTCTTTGCAGGGAGAGTGTGATGGACTCGTTCCTTTCATGGCCCAATTTTCAGACCTCACTATTATCGGCCCCCTTTCCATAAGAGAAGCCTAATATTAGGGAGCTTTGACGAAAGCCCAATTTCTCTTCGAAAGTTCGTTTTGCAAACACCTCCTCTTTAGGGAAGAGAGGAGTATTTCCCATTTCCCATTCAGGTAAGGGATAAGCCTGAGTCTCTCTTTTTGGGGAAAAAGAAAGGAGAATTTTTGTCACGGATGTGTTGAGCCGGATTTCAAATACTCATTTTCACCAAGGATTTCAAGAAAATTTTGTCAATTTGTCAAATTATTTGTTGATTTCAGGATCTTTATTGCACTAATCAGTTTACCTTCAGCATTACTTCCAAAAGAGCGAAGCTTTTGCGAAAAGGGATTCAAAATTCAAATTCTTTCTATTGGCCAACCAAAAGGATGAAGGATAAATCCTCGATATGGTCAGAAAAGAAGATTCAAGGTTATTGAAAAGCCGTAGATGATCGATATTGATCGCAGTCAATGGCGCATCGTTAAAGGCTATTCTTGTAAGGACGAGACAGTGGAAATATCCTGAGTGCTAGAAAAGAGAGAATTCACCCAAACCCTGTCTCCTCAGAATCACCTAAGCTGCAATTAAATATCCGCAAAAGGGATCTCTCACCTGTCGTCAAGATGAAGGCGAATTAGGCGAGTAGACCCCCGGGGCCAAAGAAGATTCGAAACATCTCCAAGATGACGGAGTTTGTGACGGATCCTTCCAGGGAAGGTCCAAAGCACTGTCAAGATGAAGGCAGATGCGATGAACCCCTCGACAATCCCTAAAAGATATTTAATTTCAGCTGTCATCCAAAGATCTCCAAACCCATCAGCCAAGAAGGATCGAAACATCTCCAAGTTGAAGGAGTTTGTGACGTACCCTTTTCCCAAAAGAGAGAAAGAGAGGAAAAAGAAAGAGAGAAAAAGTCAGAACATCTCCAAAATGAAGGAGAATGTAGCAAAAAACCAGAGAGCCAAAAGAGTGCAGAAAGATTGTCAAGAGAGAAGCCCTCAGGATATCAAACTGCCAAATTTATCAAGAATCCTCCTTAATCTTGTGAAATTCTATTATCAATATTCTTTCATCAACTGCTTTCATAATATCAAATTCTCTTTCTTGTTCATATCAAGGAAATTGATAGCTTCCTTGAAGAAGGTCAATTGCAAACAATTTGGGTTTCCAATTTCGATTCTACGAAGTGAACCTTGTTTGGAGGTAATGCTTTAGGTAGAAAAGAAGGAATATCTTTGTAAAAATGTGCAACATTTTCAAATATTTTGAATCAACAGCAAAATTTCCAACATTTTGACAATATTTTCTAGCTATCTTGACGCGAAGTGAGAGCTTGATGTCCACTTTCGATGCATCCTGACACCAAATTTAAATCCCTCCTAAGGACTTGATTCCTTCCCTTCTTTGAGAGCATGAACTCTCAGATTGCACACTTACCTGTGTCCCCACTGTCCCACCATAGACAGTCCCATTTCGGCTTGAGGTTAAGCCACCAATTCCAGCAAAAGGCAATTTCAAAAGCTGATTTTAGTCTCAGCAATGAGACGCCCAAAATCAATCCCTTTTCAAGCTTTAGGGACCCCATTCTCCTTCCTTTTGCGAAAAACCCTATCGGATTTATTGTGCAAGATCCGAAGGTTCCATCATGGTCTCTTCCTTCGAGGATTCCATCCATTTTCCGCCCGATCAGGATAAGGGTACAAACCTGAACCTCAATCAAAGAGGTATTCCATTTTTCGCCCGATCAGGATAAGGGTACAAACCTGAGCCTCAATCAGAGAGGTATTTCATTTTCCGCCCGATCAGGATAAGGGTACAAACCTCAGCCTCAATCAAAGAGGTATTTCATTTTCCGCCCGATCAGGATAAGGGTACAAACCTCAGCCTCAATCAAAGAGGTATTTCATTTTCCGCCCGATCAGGATAAGGGTACAAACCTGAGCCTCATCCAAAGAGGTATTTCATTGTCCGCCCGATCAGGATAAGGGTATAAACCTGAGCCTCATTCAAAGAGGTACTTCATTTTCCGCCCGATCAGGATAAGGGTACAAACCTGAGCCTCAATCAAAGAGGTATTTCATTTTCCGCCCGATCAGGTTAAGGGTACAAACCTGAGCCTTAATCAAAGAGGTATTTCATTTTTCGCCCGATCAGGATAAGGGTACAAACTTGAGCCTCCTTTGAAGAGGTATTTCATTTTCCGCCCAATCAAGTAAGGGTACAAACCTGAATCTCATTCCAATGAGATATTTCATTCCCCAATCAGGTCAAGGGTTCAAACCTGAGCTTCGTTCCAAGCGAGGTATTTTTGTCCCATCCAGGTCAAGGGCATAAACCTGAACTTCGCTCTCATAGAGCAAATCTTTCCTCTTCATTCTTCATTCCACATCTACCATCTTCCTCAGGCTAATTTCTTCACACCCAGTCAGATCCTTCTAACTGGGTCATTTTTTTATATATAGCCCAAAATTTGGTGTGTTTTCTTTGCCACTAAGCTCGGCTATGAGCCGGCTTAGTAGCAAAGAGGGGCATCTGTAAACACCCCAAATTTTCACTCACCTCCCCGACATCTTCACCAAGCATCATCATCCAGCCTCTGAAATCGCTGGAGGGCAAAATGGTCATTTTCTGAGCCCGGACCTTGCAAAAGTCTAAATTTCATCTGCAACTCTCAAATTTTCTCTATTTTTATCTCAGATGTTCAAGATTTTACTCCTGACAGGAGACAGACATCTCCAGAGTCTTGGTTCAAGGTTACATTGCATAAGACATGACATTGCATATCATTGCACGAGCATTTCAAATCACTGCATTGCAAAGCATGTCATTTCGAGGTCCAGAACTCTTGATTTCAAAATTTTCAATCCAGATTAGAATTTCAACTCTTTTCAAAGTCGATTTCAAAACCCTGGGTCTTCAAAATCATCAATTTTCCCATTTTACCCCCAGGACTCTGAATTTCAAAATATTTTCTCAGGAAAACCATCTGGATAGTTTTTAATATGGATTTCAGTCACTTCACCTCAGATTTGGCCCTTTTTGACAATTTCAAATATCTTTCTTTTACAAAATCGCCCTACAAGGGCCAACTCTTTCCAAAATTCCTGTTTTGCCCATTAGTCCAGATTTTATGAAAATTCCAAAAAAAGAGGTTTTACTGTCTTTATTTCAATAAAGAAGCAATGTGGGACCCACACTGAGGTGGTGTCACACAAGCTTTCCTTTTGAAAATTTGAATTTCGAAAAACCCAAAAATATAGGAGCCTTGTCCCTTGGATTGGTGCCACTTGTCCTTTCTCTCTCCTCCCATTTACATGCCATGTGTCAGCATAGGGTTCACCTAGAGTTGGTGCCACATGTCACCTTCCCTCTTCTGCCATGTGTCAGTGTGGGGCTACCTTCAGAAGCCGCCACATGTCATCCCAATTATCTGCCATATGTCACCCTATCCATCCTGCGCCATATGTCATTCCAAGATTACCAGGAAATGCCAAGTGTCATAGGTTGTCTTGTCTAGAAAAGTGGAGCTTGTCTCCCCTGAGGTGGCACCACTTGAAGTGTGTCTCCTGCAGGGGACACGTGTCAACCCCTCCTTCCTTCTAGAAAAGTAGCCTGACACATGTCCTCTCCCTATTTTTTTCAGAAAAGTAGGAGACATGTGTCACTCCTAAATTCCTACAAAAAAGGTAGGCTTGTCTCCTCTGAGGTGGCGCCATCTGGAGTGTCTCCTGCAGAGGACACATGGCAAGCTCTCATTTCCTCAGAAAAAGCAAGTGCCATGTGTCATTTCCTGCTCTCTTCAGAAAAACTAGAATTCAAAGTTTCAAATCTCCTCATAGGTGGCGCAAATCCTGAACTCCTACCTTTTTCATCCTGTCTGAGATGGCGCCACATGGCTTGGCCCACCTTCTCTCCCCTCTGCCACGTGTCATTCTCTGCTTCTTTCAGAAAAAGTAGATGACACATGTCTTCTCCCTACTTCTTTCAGAAAAGTAGGAGACACATGTCACTTCTGGCTTTCTTCAGAAAAAGCAAACCATTCAAAATTCAAACAAGGCACTAGGTGGCAAAAATCCTGAGCTCTGATTTTTCCAGATGGCCTGAGATGGCGCCACATGTCCCTTTCCCTCCTTTTCCTCCCTCTTGCCACATGGCATTGTAGGAGCCACCCTGAGGTAGCGCCACATGTCCATCCTCCATTCCTCCAGGGCCAACCTCCATTTGAATTTCAAACTTCCCCCTGAGGTGGCGCTATCTGAAGAACCTCCTCCAGCAGGCTGACACTTGGAACCATCCTGGACTGCCACATGTCCAGATCTCCTTTCACTAGAAAAAGCAAAATTCGAATTCCTCTGAGGTGGCGCCCTTTGAGCCCATTGCTCTGTCCCTTTGACATGTGTCAAACACCTTTTGAGGTGGCGCCATTCCAGGAATCCACTTGGCTCCATTTTTATTTTTTATTCTATTTTTAATAAAGGTAGCCCACCATGAGGTGGCGCCACTTGAGGACTCCCTACAAAAGGTGAGTTTGAATTTCAAATTCCAAGAGAGCACCCTCTGAGGTGGCGCCTTCTGGGAGTTCCCTGCAGAGAGAATCAAGCAAACTTTTGAAAAATTCCAAATTCCCCCTACTGAGGTGTCTCACCCACAAAATTTCCATTTTTTATTTTTCTCAAAAAATCAAAATAGCCTTTTGAGGTGGCGCCACCTGAGGGCTCCCTGCAAGAGACAAATTCGAATTTCAAACCCCTCAGATGACACCCCCTGAGATGGCGCCACATGGAGGGCTCAGATCCAGCCTGTTTGAATTTAAAAAAAAATTCAGAAAATTTATAAAAACAAGGGTTCACGCCCAGCCTAGGGAGATCATTTTTTTTTAGCTCTTGTGAACTTGGAAAATCCGACCTAGCCTTCCTAACATCTGATTTTGAACCTTGGAAATCGTGCTCCCTTTGGCGCATTGAAGAAGGTGGAGTAAAGTTCGTGTCGTGGCCAATCCGATTCCAACAGAGCTCGATTTTTGTGAACCATCCGAAGCTTGGAGCGAAGGACGAGGGAAGCTCGTGATAGCTGCTTCTTTCAAGAGCTCCTACGCTGCGTAATGAAGCAAGGTGCACTTCTTTTCCCATTGATTGGATTCCATAATTCGAATCGGGAGTCGTTTGAAGAAAGAGCTCATCCGAGGGATGGATTGAGCTATTCTCATAAAACGACATATATAAAAATGTTTTGTTATGCTTCCTTGATGATTTTTAACATTCATATAGTTAGCTAGGTTTAATTTGCATTTTATTTCATTCATTTAGCATATTTCATGAATTAATTAGGATTAATTTAGCCTTTATTTCAATTCTGCTTATTTTCAGTAGGTATCTGTTTTTGTCAGTCAGTCCACACGTCATTTCATGCATTTGTTTTTTTATTAAAAATCCTAAAAAAATCACGGAATTTGCCCTTAAGTGTCCCTAAAATTTTGCAAAAAATTCGGATCCATTTGAATTTGTTTACTGCGGTAAGCATTCAAAATGACAAGTCGGGTTTTGTTACTCGGGATACATTTTGAAAATCATTTGCCGACTTGTAAAATCGAGATATCCCTCATGGGAGATCCGATATTAGATATGAAAGTTGTTCTGAACTCGGGAGAATGTCTAGTTTTTAATATGATTTTCTAAGAGTTTTCTGATTTTTTTTAATGTCTGAAAAAAATCTGAGATGTCGGTACACGTGTCAGAGCCTAATTTGGGCCTCTGAGATCTTGGATCGACTTAGGGCTATGGTTTCTCTTTGTGTGTTGCTCCAAATCCCAAACTGTAAAAAGTGAAAGTGTCGTCCGAGATGTCCTATGTTTGAATCTAAAAACCTGTAATTTTTAGAACAGTGTTGACCCCTTCTTCGGATTTTTCTTGTCAGCCTCCTGTTTTGCTACATTTGTCTGTTCTGTTAGTTTAGGCAGAAATAGTTATATTTTTTATATGTGTTATCATTGATCAAATGCCAAAGTCATAAACATGAAAGTTGTTCATGTAGGTGTCGTGCATAACTATGATTAATTTCATAAATTTACATGGCCGTTTTGTATTTTTTTAGCATTTTTCATCAGATTAGTGTGATTTTTACCTTTGTTATTGAACTCCCCATGGCTCAAATCCCGAGGCTATAAAAACCAAAAATGTTCCATTTCGGGTCTATTAGCAGTCTGCAAAATATCAGAAGTTTCCATAGTGTAAATCTTGCATTATCATATTAGGCATTGCATTTGGTTCGGATCCATAGGCAAAATCCATCATTTTTAGGACTTTCCTTGAATTTTAGCATTTAAATCATATCATTTCGTAATTTTTAGCATTCTAGGTTGTTTATCAGAGTGTTTAGATGCTTCATACCGAATTTGGTGCAATTTGGAATCCATTTGAGGTTCGGATCATCCATAATACCAAAACAGGGTCCCGCAGGACCCAGATCCAAGCGAAAAACAAGCGAAATTCGTTATTTTGGATAAATTACAAAATGCCAAATTCTGATTTTACAGTCCTAATGTGTTTATCAGCATGTCATCATGTCCCTTACTGCATTTCATCATTATTTGACTCAATTTGAATTTCAAAATCTCAATTTTACCAAGTTTTCCTTTAAAAAAACCTGCTTTTAAAGGTATAACTTTATAATTAGGGGTATTTTTGGTCATTTTGACCCCAATTCCGAATTTCAAACTATTTTCTACTGAATTTCCTGCATTTACATCATTTCAAATATCAAGGAAGCACGAGAATAGGGTTTATATCCAATTAAATCCAATAATTTCATAATATTATTGGAAAATCTTGGAAAAACCCACATATTTGAGCTAACTTTATTTCAAGCTTGGCAGGGACATTCCAAAGAAGGAGCTGAAGTCTGCAAATTTCTTTTATTTCCTTTATTTAGTGATGTAATAATGTAAATTTTGGAATAAGAGAGTTAATTTCCTGCTTAGACTAGGATGCATATCATATAGTTTGAATTTATGCAAATATCCTGCTTATGTGATGCATACATCTTATTTCAAAAGCACTATGGATGTTCACGAATGGCACGTGCACCAACTCTTAGGGAGTTGATGGACTCGGTGGGATCCATATTTACGGCCCTAGTCGGAATATGGACGAGACCCAGATCCATCATCTTTCTACTAGTCACATTGAGCCTACACTCTTAGGCTATCTTAAAATGCACATCATATTTCCAAAGTTTTCAAAATCATGTGCATCAAATCAACTGAATTCTGAACATATTCATGGCCACAGTCAGAATATGTGAAGGATTTATCTTGACTTAATGCACACATTTTTCCAACAAATCTCTTAGAAAATCTTTTCAAAGTGCATTCATTCACTCATGACATTTACATCATGAAATCATTGATTTTCTCAAGATTTTCTCAAGAAAACTTCATTCTCAAGAAATTGATTTCTCAAGAAATTCTAAGGATTTTTCAAAATCGGTTTTCCAAAGACAAATTTTCCACAGTTTTCCCAGGAAAATGATATTTTCTTAAGATATTCAAAAGAGTTTTCCAATCTTTCTTCAAGATCCAAAATCGATTTCCAAGTATTTCAAAAGGTAAAATTCACAGGATTTCGATTCCCCAAGTTTTGAATTTCCTTCTCCAATGAGTTTTCCTATAAATTTTCCATCATTTTCCTAAGAAAATTCTCAAAGTCCAAGTTTTCCTAAGAAGTGTTTCCCTTTTCAAATGTTCACCCTTTTCTCAAGAATCACTTCTATTTTCCCAGGACTTCCAATCATTCATGATTTTCCCTTTATAAACTTTCTCGAGATTTCAAGTCTTTTCATCAGAGTTTCCTGAGAAATTGACTTTCAGCTTTTTCCTGAGAGAATCTTTTCAACTCCAAATATTTTCCAAGCATACATCATGTTTTCCCAAGCTGCATTTTCCAAAATCTCATAGCACATGCCTGAATTCTCTGTGCATTTAGGATAGAACATAACTTTGATAATTTAACTAAGTCAAGCATAGTTTTGGTCCTTGGTTCGATTACCCTGTTAAAGGCGGCAGGAACGGTCGAACCTCGTACCGACAGGTCGAGCCCCATCCCATGGATTTTCCCGCAATTTTCAAAACAGAGGCGAGTATTTCAAAACATTTTCCAAAATCCGGTCAAGTTTGAAGCGCGAAAGCGTTTCTTCCTTTTTCTCTTCTGCAAGGAAGGGAAGACGGGGGGAAAATTTCGCGACGATGACAGGTTTGGCGACCGTGATGGGACCTGTCCTTGATTATGCTTGACTTAGTTCAATTATCAAAATTATGTTCATAAAATGTCAGCTCTTTTACTTTTGATATCATGCGAACCTAGGAGCCTAGATTCTGACCTAGCTGACATTGACTGCATGTAGCTTAGGCATGGTTTGGTAGGACTAGATTGAGGAGAAATTTTCATGCTCACATAGACTTAGGTCTAAATACAACTCTCCTCAATTTAGGATCTGAATGCTAACAATGTGTGTTTCTTCAAAGTTTTCAAAATCTATCTCTCTAGGACTTAGAGCCTTCTATTTCTTGCATGTGATCATTTTTTCAAAACCCCCATTATCTATCATTACCCGGTCTTCACGTTGCTGGGCTCTCTTCCAGAACCATAGTTTGGGACAGAGCCTCACAACTGGGCCAACTATTTGGGTTAACACCCCCCTACCACGTACCGCGGGCCACAGTCCGAAGTATATCGGTAGGCGCTCAAGGATGTTGGAAAACCTTACCTTAGAACCGGAGTTGAAATTCTATGCCACGTACCTCGGATTTCGATTCGGGTATATCGGCATAACTGGATTGGACAAAGATGATCTGAACCTAGAGTTAGGATTAGGGTCCTACAGCTGTTTTCAAATTGATGCATCTAGAGTCAGCCTTTTAGGGAGTGCTGAATGTGCATGAATGTTTGTGCAGGATGTGATTTTATGATTTCCTTAATTTCTTATATTTCCCAATGTTTTCCAACTTCTTAGGCCTTTTTCAAAACATCTTTATTTTCCCACAAGATCTTTTTCTCAAACCCTGGATGATTTTCAAATATCCCATTTCTTTCAAAACTCCAGGTGATTTTTCATTCTACCTTTCTACTGGATCTCGAATTTCTAGCTGCATTTTTATCTTGCCTGCAAAATTTTTTCAAAATTTCTCACATTTTCCTAAGTCTCATTCTGAGTCTTTCTCTGTTTTCAGTTCAATGGCATCCCGTCAAGTCGATCCTATCTTTCATGAAGGTCACATCTCCTTCGAGGTGCGACAAGGTCGTCCTGAACATCGAGCCCTTAGCACCGGAACTTTCATTTCCCGGTGGTATTATTCCTGGCTAAAGAGCTTTTCCCGAATGTTCCCGGACCATTTGAGCGAGTGCGGATTAGAGCTGGCATCAGCAGTCGGAAAGCAGACCATCAATGGCAACCTGATCCATGCAATGGCGGAGCGATGGAATCCTCGAACGTGTACCTTCTGGTTCCCGTGGGGAGAGATGAATGTTTTAATGGATGAATTTTCAGAAATCATGGGGTTGCCAGAACCAGCCGGTCAACCAGAAGACCCCTTAGAGCATCAATTCCTTATCAATGTCAAGGGTTTGGACCCCCGAGACTCCTTAGCTCGTATGACAGGCCGCCGATCTTGGCCCCTGATCCAGTTAGAAGGAGATGAATATGTTGACCTACTTGAGTTGTACCGCCAGTACGGGACCTTCGTCGAAGTCAGCTCGCTATCAAGAACAGCCAAAGAAAAGATTCAGAATACAATGGTTCTATACACTGTAGGACTGTCCATTTTCCCAGATGGACAGAACTACATGGACATCAGGATAATCCAACTTATGAGAAGATGGGGAAGTCGGCAAACCAATCGCCTCTCCATAGCCATGGCAGCGCTCGCCTTCCTTTATCGAGGTCTGACTCGATTCTCACTTGGAGAGTCCATTTTAGTTGAAGGATGCATCTATGCACTTCAGTCCTGGTTTTTCCAACACGTGCCAGCCCGAGCAAGCTCTTTCAGATACAATGGTCAAGAACTCCTTCCAGTGGCGCAGTACCGGTCTATGATCAACAACATTCAAGAGGATGACGTTGTTTGGGACTATTTTGATCGGCAAATATCTCCTCCCAGATATACGTACGCTTATGGCAAGCGGTTCAAGTTGCTGGGACCATTCTTCTGCACTTACTACCAACCAGAGAGATGTGTTCGACAGTTCTCCCAGATGGAATTGGTTTTGAAATCTAGAATTGGGAATGGAATTGGATTCTGGATCCTGAAATGGATTCTGGATCTTAAAGTGGATTTAGGATCTGAAATCTGAGATCCAAAATAGAGTTGGACTTTGGACCCTAAGATGGATTTTGGATCCGAAGTCTGAGATCCAAAGTGGAACTGGGTTCTGGATCCCAAAATGGATTTGGATCTGAAGTCTAAGATCCAAGGTGGAATTGAGTTCTAGATCCTAAAGTGGATTTGGATCTAAAGTCTGAGATCCAAAGTAGAATTGGATTTTGGATCCTAAAATGGATTTGGATCTTGAGTCTGAGATCCAAAGTAGAATTGGGTTCTGGATCCTAAAATGGATTTGGATCTTGAGTCTGAGATCCAAAGTGAAATTGGATTCTGGATCCTAAAATGGAATTGGATCTGAAATTTGAGATCCAAAGTGGAAGTTTGAATTCTGGATCCTAAATGGATTGTGGATCTGAAGCCTGAGATCCAAAGTGAAGTTGGATTCTGGATCTAGAATCCTAAATGGGAATTGGATCCAAAATCTGGAATCCAAGATGTAGTTTGGATCTAACTTTGGATTTGGAATTTCAAAATTGATTTGAGAATAAATGAATTTCAAAGTCAAATTGGACCTTGATTCAAGAATTTCAAAGTTAAATTGAGTGTTGAAATATAAAACGAATTTGAAAGTTCAAAGTCAAATTGAACTTTGAAAGCAAATCCAAATCACTTAGGTTGTTTAAAAAAAAAAGAATGTTTAAAATATGATGCAATTCTATCCTAAATGATGAATGAATTTAAAAGAATCTTAAAATTGGATTTTGAAAAGCTATTCCATTTTTTAAATGAATTAAAATAAGATTGAAGATATAATACATCCCTGACTATGGTCATTGAATGTATTATATAATAATCTAGATTTAAATTCAAAAGAAGAATAAAATACATTTTTGGTGCTTTTATAGAATTTAAAATGAAATTAACTCTCAATATACTCTGACTATGGCCATTGGTATATATATTGAATTAGTTTTAAATTAAATTCTGATAAAGAGAAAAATATTTAAAGAAAATATGATGAATTTTGAAAAGGATCCAGTTTGGATCCAGTATTATTTTATAAAAGATAAAAATCCTAAGTTTTGTTTACATCCTGACTATGGCCATTGATGTAAATCATCAACTTAGGATTAATTACCTTTTATGAAATGGTGCACGTGCCATTCGTGAATTTTTGAAAATAAAGGAGAAAATATGGTAACAAGTAATTCATGATATTTATAATGCTCATTCATTCTATCTACAACAAGAAATGTAAATTCTCATTGAGATTTAACTATTACAATATACACAACTGAATTTACAACTCCAAATAATGACATTTTTTTACATATTCCATGCAAAACCACTAGGTTAACATGAAAAAATAGAAGAAAAATGTCATATATCTTATAGATATCTAAAAAAAATGTTCATATACCAAGACATGAATGATGGAAAGATGATACACATGCTTGTACATATGTATATATACATGCAATATGTTATATATATAGGTATATATATATATATATATATATATGGCATGAGAGAGGAGATGGGTTGTAGGCAGTGGTAATATGCACAGTAAGCTAAAAAGAAGGGTGCACACACTGCTGTAGCTACAGCAGGTGGAGAACTCTATGCACAAGCGAACCTTCAAGTGTAGTAGTGAAGTAGAGAAGTGGCAGATGGGTGGAGAATGAATGGTGAGGTTTTCATGAAATAGTCTCCAACCACCAATGTAGGAAGCGTGCAAACTCAGAGCAATTTCATCACAAAATGAAGTTGCTACAAAAAAAAAAAAGGGGGAAGGTGAAATTTAGTCCTGGTCCTCTACATTGTCTCTCACCTATAAAATTTCCAATGTCCCTCGTCTAGGAGATTAGGAATCTCTTTTTACTCAGGCCCATTTCCACATGATTTTGAGATTAATTCTCCGCTGGAGACCATGTCCCAGGGAGCATACCGATAACACAAAACAAAGCATCAGTGGTTTCTTTATTATCAGAAGATGGGCAGATCATTTCAAATGTCTTTCCATCCTTTATCAGCTTAAAACAAGTGGTATTAAACCAAGATCTACACAGTAATCAAAGTACTCCTTTGGCCCATTTCAAGATCCTCTAATTAAACCTCTATGCCTTAGAAAGAACATATAACAGAGGGAAAAAGGAAAAAAAAAATCCCTGCTGGGGTGTTTTACAGGTAAAATGAGACATGAATAAAAGGAAAGGAAGATTATAATGTACAAGAAAACTACAAAAGAAGCATAGCAAGCACAGGCATGATGAGACATAATGTGTAAATGTGGAATTTGCTCATTGGATATACTAGAATACGTTATGACCTTGAATAAATTTCAAAGTAGATGGAATGGAATCTTGTTATGAATTAAAACAGGAGGCAAATCATGGAAATCATTCCCATCAAACCAAGTGTGGACGCCGAATTTCACAAAACCTATGAGAGAAGAACCAAAACACAATAACAGATGTTTTACAGACCAAGGTGCAGAATGGGTCCAAATAAGTTAAACCCAATGATGCTGATGCTCACACAATGAGCCAATAGTTTAAGATATGTGGGACGAAACCTGTTTCTGTCTCTTTCTATTTTCAGACATTGAGGCATGCTTTTACATTTGAACTTCCTTTCATCTCATGGTTGGAGCTAGTCCAAACTAATTTCACTACTTTGTGCAGAAACTATTCATCTTACATGTGATAAAGTGAAGGGAAGTCGGGGCCCGATTGTGTACAAGGGTGCAACAGTGTAAATGTGTACAGTGATATGCCAACATTGAGACTGAGGCAAGTGTAGGAGATGATTGGGATGACTGTTCCTGTGCTATTTATGCTGATTGTTGATATCTGTATTGGTTGATAACCCATGGCGCTCACAAAGACTGCTAACCCTACTGACAAAGTTTGTTAGTAATGACTAACACTTATTGATATTAGATCAATTGTTGATACATATCAGCATGATCACTAAGTATAAACTATTTATTGCTAACACTTTTGGTAATTCAAATTTTACAATATAACACATATATTGCAAATTCCTCCGCCTAACATAATATCTCTCCCTCAACCATAATATGGCATCTGATTTGGATCATATAAAAAATGGGTTAGGCATCGGACTGAACCGATAATATGGCTATTATCAGAAACAGTATCTGTCAAAATGATGGTTTCCTATCAGAACTCGAGTAATATTGACATTCATGCCTAAAAGGTTTGGGTGTTCATTCCCTTTTACAAGAAAAAAAAATGTTATTACAGGTTAGGGCCAACCTAAAGGGAATTTTAGCGGATGACATGTTGATCTGCAGAATATTTAGTGAATTATCTCAAGCCCCGACAGACAACACTACAACTAGTATCCTACAGACTGGGATTTTAAAACAGTGCCTACAGGAATGAACTAGTTTGGACATGACCAGTGAAATGCAAGAGTTGTATTGGAGGGGTAGTGACTGCCATTGTCGTGGCAATTGCAAGCCATGTGCATTGGTTATGCACAGTAGGTGGCTGTGAGATGTGAAAGCAAGGTACCGGAAATATCCGGAACCAATGAATTCCAAATATCATCTAAGGGATCGACCCAATGGATACAAGGGTCCAGTCTTGGAGGAAAAGAGGAATCATAAAATCCTAAAAGCAAGAGAACAGTACAATTGCAAAATTTTGACAACCATAAGAAGAAGCACAGAAAGAAAAAGGTGTAACCACTTTCTAACCTTTTTAGAGGCTTGAGTCACTTGCACCAAACAAATAGGCAACTAATAGAAAAAAAGAAAGAAAACAAGTTATTAATGACTATTACAGAGTGGTATGCAAAGGTATACCAGTGATGACGCCTGTGCTCAACAGGTCATTTAGCAATGTTGTTGAGTCTAATACATAAGCATATTGATATATAAATGACCAAGTGCTGAGTACTTGCAGAATGTTATGCCAAAAGATGTACACATATCAACCAAGATGAAAAGGCATACATACCTGTGGGTTTATGTAACGATACTCATGACCGTAAGCTGATACAAAGGCACAGATTAGCATAAACAAAATGCTGAGATACACATGATCACGAACAGAGATATGGCATCCTAAAAGAAAATTTGTCTGCAGCTGAGACATGAAAGAACTTGCATTAAGGTATATCTAACCCTTCCCTTTTCACATTTTGGTAATAAGGGCCTTCCTTTTTCTGTTTTAGCCTTATAATTCTTAATCGAGGAAAATGATTTCATCTATATGATCCTAGAATGACAACTTTGATTAATGAATTCTAGACCATATAAGGAACTAACAACATCTTCGACTTTACTGATAGCAAAAGGTTGTTTAATGATCAACTGATACTTTGCATTCTGTTGTTGATGACTTGAAAACACGAGAAGATAGTTGTTCCTTAGTGAAAGCTGCAATCAGTTATTTGCGGCAATTTGCTTGTAGCAGACACACTAGAGACCAGGCTACGAATTAGGAGGTACCACCCAAATGAAAGATAATGGTCTAACTTCTTTATGATATTCTTCACAAGGTTGCTTCCTGAACTCTGGGCCTCGCTATGCTTCGATCACAGGGTCGAGACCATGACTAAAAAAAAAGTTGATTCCTCTCAATACAATCCCTTCTATATTTACACAGAAAGAGAGGGAAAAAAAATACATCTAACTGATATTCAATTTCAAAGGTAGCAGATCGATGTATTGAGAACTGACGCGAATGAAGGATGCAAGGGTTATTAAAAGGAGAGGCAGAATCGACAAGTAATGAAGAGCAGATTATTCATGATAAAGCACTAAATCAAGACATAATCAACAAACCGAAAGAGGTATAAAACTGATAGATGATCAGGTGATGTAGAATATGCTCACTCATAATAGAATAAAAAGAGAAAATGACATCAACAGGTTACCAAAAAAAAAAAGAATATTCAGATGAAAGCAGTAACTCCAAATTCAAGTGATAGATAAAACGCAGATTAAGCATAAAATGGGATTAAGGATTGGATATATAAATAAAAAAAACTAAAGTAAAAGGTGTGAATCATATGACAGTGATGGAACCATCGGGTTCACAGGATTAGGCACCACGATCGGTTGAGGCTTAAACAGCCAAGATAAGCCTCGAATCGAGATGGCCATTCAAGATTTTGTTTTCGCGTAGGATGAATTCATATGAATAGGGGATGAACACAGAGGAAAATAAGATAAAAAAATGCATAGTGATCACCAAAAATGCAGAAAAATCCATGGCGTCAATGCCATGGGGCATGACACAAACGCGGATCTGAAGCTAAACAGCTTACAGATCAATGACAACATCGACTTAAGTAGAAACAAATAATTAGGGGTGTTGGAATGAGATCATTCCAATGTTAATGTAGCAGCTGGTGGGTCGTCCCTGCTATATGCAGGTCGACCTCACCCTCAATGCCTTTAAACGAAAGGAAGGAAATACAGAAACAAAAAAATGTTGGAAGCGAAAATAAAGTGAAAGGGGGTTTATGAAAAGAATGGTGACTTACCCGTAGAGGAGGCTCTATGAAAAGAGACTGATGGCGGCCACTTGCAGAGGATGGCTTGAATGCTCGCTTGCAATGGACGAAGTGGCGGATGATGGGTCGAAAAAGGGGGAAACTTACCAAAAGGGGGGTTGAGAAATTGAATGCCGATAGTGGATTCAAAGGGGAATGTTTGATCCGCCTTGTGGATTGGAACTTCATGCCAGGATTCGTCGACCTCCCCCTCTCTTTGCTGCTGCCCTGTTTATATAGAATTTGAGGAAGATTCGAGAAAAAGGGATGGCGGTTGAGTATCAAGGGTTGGGATGGTGGCCATTGATCGAGAGGTGTTTCCGCCCTTCAATCCCGCGTGAGAACTCTGCGAAAGGAGCCATTGGGGATGGAGGGAAAAAGGAGATCGCACATGGGGGAGTTTGGTGGAAGCTTCGTGAAGGAGGAGGCCTGCGATGTTGAAGCGATGGAGAAGAGGGTGCGGCTGAATGCGAGGGGAGCGGAAGCTGGAAGCTTTGTGAAGGGCCGAGAAGAAGGGCCTTCGTAACCCTAAAGAAAATACATTTTTTTCTTTTTTTCGTTAAAACCCTCCTGCTTTAAAGATTTTCAAAAGGCCGGTTCCTTTCCAAAAGTTTTTTGCAGAAAACTGGATTTAGTTAAAAGATTGTTTTCAAAAAGTTTTTTTTCAAAATCCGATTTTTGTTTCTTTTCTATATTTTTATTTTTTTGTTCTTTTCTTCATTATATATTATATTTTTTTTTTGATATTTTTGGAATAAAATCCTAAAATTTATGAGAAAACAAGGATTTGAAAGTAATTTTTTTTTGTATTTTCGAGAAATATTTACAAAAGAGGGTTTTTCTAAGAATTTTGGGTTTGATTTCTACAGAAAATGGGTTTTGGACCCGGTTTTTGAGAAAATATTCGAGTTTTAAACCTCGAATTGAGGAACATAACGCGATAGATCCAAACGGATATCGGATGAACTATCTGAGCCTGTTAAAAAGTTACTTTGGTAATTTTGAGAATTTGATTCAAAAATTGGACAACGAAGCTCAGATTTGGATCTTTTATCTGGATCCGGATCCGAAATTAAGTCAGATACATAGAATGAATTTGTTTCAGAAAAACTTGAGAAATAGAATGGAATTTAGATTTTAAAGTGACTCAATTACCCAGAAAATGGAATCAGGGGCAAAAAGGGAATTTTTACAACATTTTGAAAAATTTGGGGTGTTCACAGACGGTTGGTCTGTCAACTTCCCCATCTTCTCAAAAGTTGTACTATTCTGACATTTACATAATTATGTCAGTCTGGAAAGAAAGCGAGTCCCACAGTGCACAGAACCATCGCATGCTGAATTCTCTCTTGAGCTGTCCTAGATAACGAGTTGACTTCCACAAATGCCCCGTACTGTCGATAGATCTCGATCAGGCTCACGTATTCGTTCTCATTTTCTTCAATCAGTGGCCAAGACTTGCGCCCAGTCATGTGAGCCACAACATCTTTAGGGTCCAGACCTTTGACATTGATCAGAAACTATTGCTCTAACGGATCTCCAGGCTGACCGGCTGGCTGAGGCAGTCCCATGATCTCTGAAAATTCGTCCATCAGTAGTGTCATCTCGCTCCATGGGAACCAAAATGTGCAAGTGCACGAATTCCATCGCTCTGCCAGTGCATGGATCAGATTGCCGTTGACTGTCAACTTTCCCACTGCAGATGCCAGTTCCAACCCGCAATCGCTCAAGTGGTCTGGAAACATATAGGAGAAGTTTTTGAACCAAGTATAGTACCACCGGGGGAAGAAGGGTCCGGTGCTGAGAGATCGATGCTCAGGAAGACTTTGTCGCACCTCGTAGGAGATGTGACCATCAGGAAAAACATAATCGAGCTTACTGGATGCCATTGGACTGAAAGATAGGAAGATTGAAATTAGACTTAGGAAAAATACAAGAATTTTGAAAATTACAGGCAAAATAAAATAAAAGCTGGAAATTTGAAGTCCAGAGGGACGGCAGAATGGAAAATCACCTGGAGTTTTGAAGAAAAGGTGGATAATTTGAAAAAATTGTCTAGGGTTTTTTGAGAAAAATGAGATATTTCACAAAAGATAGAAAATGAGGTATTTTGGAAAATTGCCCAGTATTTTGAAAAAAATGGGAAAAATATGAGAAAATAAGACGAAAATGAATATCATATATTCAATCACAAACAATTATGCACATACAACAATCCCTAAGAAGTTGACTCTAAATGCATCAATTTTGAAAGAGCTTTAGGACCCTAATCCTGACTCTAAGCTCAAATCAGTTGTGTCCAATCATGCTATGCCGATATACTCGAGTCGAGGCTCGATGTACGTGGCATAAGATTCATGTCCGGTTCTAGGCTTGTGTTTTTCCAACATCGTTGAGCGCCTGCCGATATACGTTGGATTATGGCCCTTGGTACGTGGTAGGGGAACGTTAGCCCAAATAAGTGGCCCAGTTGTGAGGCTCTGTGCCAAATTATGGCTCTGGAAGAGAGCCCAGCAACGTGAAGACCAGGTAGACATAGGTGGGGTAGTTTTTGAAAACATGAGCACATGCAAGCAAACAGAGGGCTCTAAAACCTAAAGAGATAGAGATTTTGAAAATTTTTGAAGAAGCAAATATTGTTTTCATACAAATCCTAAATTGAGGAGTGTTGTATTTTAGACCTAAGTCTATGTGAGCATGTATAATTCTCCTCAATATGGTCCTACCAAACCATGCCTAGTCAACATGCAATCCATGTCAGCTGGGTTCAAGTCTAAGCTCCTAGGTTCACATGATATCAGAAAGTAAAAGTTGACATTTCATAGAACACAATTTTGATAATTGAGCTAAGTCAAAGCACATAATTGATCAGGCGAAGACAGGTCCCATCACGGTCGCCAAACTTGTTTTCATCGCAAAAATTTTTCTCCCTCCCTCTGCGAGAGTGAGAGAAATGATCATGCGAGTCAAACTCGACCAAAGTTTTGAAAATGGTTTTGAAAATTACTCGTCTTTGTTTTAAAAATTTGCGAGAAAATTCCGTGGAATGGGATCCGCCTGTCGGTACAAGGTTCAACCGTTCTTGGCACCTTTACCAGGGGTAGTTGATCCAAGGATCAAATGTGCGCTTTGACTAAGTTAAATTATCTAAATTATGCTCTATTTTCCTAGAATGCACAGAGAATCAGTCTTGTGCTATGAAATTTTGAAAAGATGTAAGTTTTGAAAGGATGATGTTTGCTTGAAAAGTTGAAATATGCTTGAAAAATGATTGGGAAAGTGCTTAAAATTGGAATTCTTGGGAAAATGTGAACACCCCAAATTTTTCAAAGTTTTTGTAAAAATGACCCTTTTGCCCCCGGTCCCATTTTCTGAGAAAAGCGAGGCTAAATTTCAGTCATTCTTCAGATTTTCTGAATTAAATTCCATATTGATATATTCAAAATCAATTCCGGATCCGAATCCAGTGTTTTAAATCCAAATTTCCTCAAAACCCGGATCAAACCCATTTCTGAAGAAATTTTCTCAAAATAGCTTTTAAATTCTCAGAAAAATCCCCTTTTGTAAATATTTTACAAAAACACAAAAAAAATTAGTTTCAAATCTTTGGTTTCTCGTAAAGCTTTAGGATTTTATTCTAAAACTACAAAAAAATGGAAAAATAACATAAAAACCAAAAATTGAGAAAAGCTACAAGAAAAACGAATGATTTTCAAGCTTTTGAAGCCATTTTTACCAAAAACCTCATTCCTTAACCATTTTTTTAGAAATTCTTAAAAGGGAACCACCTTTTTGAAAAATTGGAAAAATTTTAACGAACCCTTCCCGCGCCTCTTTCCTTCTCTCTCCATCGTTCGATCTGCAACCGCATACCTTCATCTCCACCTTCAATCCTCAACGGGTTTTCCCCTCTCGAAGCTTCCATCTCCTCTTTAAAGAAGAGGCCAGCTCCCATCTTTTGGCCATCCCTTGTTTTTCTGGAGATCGATCTTCCTCCTTGCTGATCATCCATTTTTTTTCTTTCATCGACTTCATCCCGAGATCCATCCATCACTCAGCATCGCCTATCACAGCCGTCGTCTTAGACCTTTCCTCAAGCAGCCCACTTCGGCATCCATCCATCCATCTTCACACAGTTGGAGAAAGGTCAATCCGGCCCCAAATTTCCGAGCTCCAACCTTCTCTCAACTCCCCAGATCGAATCAAAGGAAGAGGAACATTTCTGCAGCAGGATCAAGGAATCAAATAACATCTGGTGTTTAGAAGGAAAACTCCTTCGCCGCCCAACCTCATTAAGGTAAACATTGATTTTTTTTTCTCTCCTGAATATCTTTCTCTTTTCAACCATCGGTAGGGATTCTACTTCATAAATTCTGTTTTTCCTTCATTTTCTTTCCATCGTGAGGCACCAAGGGTGAGGTCGACCTGTATATGGCAGGATCGATCCACCCATTGCCAAATTAACAGGAATTCATAGATTCCAACACGTAATTCCTTGTTTTCCCTTTTCTTTTCTTTTTTTTTCTCTTCTTTTCTTTCCTTTCCCTTTTTTTTTAGTTTTGATTTTATACGTTTCAATCTATATCATCCAATGTAAATGAAGCCAAGTTGAAATAAAAAAAAAAAACTCCCGTAATGAATACCCACCTCTGGGCTATGGCATTATGCTCCAGCCTTAATCTGGTAAGATCACGATTTTCACATCCTACCGTGAGTTCATCTGTTGGAATCGCTGTAACAAAATCCTCATATCCGATAAATGCCTCTCGGCTGTCTATGAAAATCATGTTCGAGTATTAATCTGAAATTGTGTCAGAGGCGTTATGAGCGACTCATTTGATCTTCAAGGTGATCCTTCATGGAGAAGATCTATCAACTGGAATTTAGCTTGTGGTTATTTAGATGCTTTCTCCATTAAGATCAGAGTTCTGATGTTTTTGTTGTCATCCTTGATTTTCCTGTACCGCTCAGGAATTAGAGCTACTCTGCTCCTTTCAGTAGTTGGCTTGGTATGAGAATAAAATCGGTAAACAATCTGGGTGCTACACTGAGTTCACCCTCAGCAGTTAGTCTTTGCTTCTAACCATTCTTTTGATGCCTCCCTCAACCCCAAGTCACCTACAGGTCACTCTTATATCCCAGGGCATGCCCTGGATCTCGTTGAAGTTGATACCTTCTCAGCAGATACAAAGAAAAGAGAGGTTCATTAAAAAGCATTGGGCCGTTAATAACCAGTATTTACATTTGCATAGGACAGCCTATTAGCATTCATGTATTTATTCTCTGTTCATTTTGTTCATAATGCCTAACTTTCATGCTGCTTCTATGTTCTTTTTTTTTATCATGTAGGCATGAATAACACAGGAGTGTTGGATGTTCCTAAGAATATGTAAATATATACATATATATATATGTATATATGTCTAAATCCTTCTTGCTTCTTCATGAAGACTAAATGTTATTCTCTGATTTTCAGGTGTTCAAGAATTTCTTGTGTTTTCATAAGCATCTCTGAGGCCAGTAACTTTAATAGTTCCAGTTAGCAAATTTTTTTTTTCTTCTTTCTTGTTTTGTTACATTTTGACATTCGGTTGATCATTGTGTTAATATTGTTAAATAGTGTCATACTAACACTATCACATCAACATTTGTTTATGGTGACATCGTCACTATCATCTGGACACCATCCCCATCACCGATCACAGGTCTACCTGTACAGGTCAAATTGGGTGATCTTGGTACAGTAGACCATATAGAGTTTTGCCAGAAGGTCAAGGTTAAATTTGGGACGACAACAGGCATATCCATGCCCTGTTTGATCAGGAGTTTTGACATGTAAATGGCACTAATTCCAGGATTACTGTAGGCATCAATGATAATTTTCCTAGGCATTTCATGAGAGTCGGATAATCTGATTTAACCATGACATTGCTTTATTGTTATGAGGGGATATTGTCTGTGGGGAATGCTCATTTTTTTTTTGCAAAAACTCTTGTCTTATTCACTATGGTGTTATATCTTATTTACTGCAAAAACTTTGTCTAGATTGTCGACAAGAATGGCTTGTCTTGATCAGCATTCATGATGAAACCTGTTTATATCCATCTGCTGAATTTTCCCTCTTCTCGTATGATCATCATCAGTTTCCACTCACTATTTTCAGCAGTTGTTGGACTTTCCATTTCCCAGCGCCCACATCACACAATGATCATTCATTCCCGCATCATACCCTTCAGCACACCCTTCATCTCATGACATCAGTATATGCCCACCATGTCCATAGGTTGAAACACCTGCTAAAACTAACTGTCATCCATGTCATTCATGGTATACGCCTTTGTTTCCACTTGATGCACCAACATCCTTCTGATAACACCCCAGCCATCATGGCGCAAATGCTTACAACGCCTTACACTATTTGCTACAGGGGAGTTTGCAGCAATCTGCATATGTCCCTTTTCCACAATTCCCTGCACACCATTAATGCCCAGTTGCAACGTCTGTAGCATCTTCCCAATTGCCACCATCTTCATATTAACGCTGTGCAGCGTTGTCATAACAAACCACTCAGCAAGCACACCATTCTTCATATATTTTTCCAGATCTTTAATTCATAGCCACTCCTAAACTCCATGGGCTCAAACCTCCCAGTTAACTCTGTAAATTGTCTACATGACTGTTTCTTGTGGATACATTCTACTTCTGAGATCCTAGAAATACTTTCATTCACTTGTGGTGCTCCCACATTTGTCTCAACCTTAATCAAGCAAAACTTAAACTCTCCCTTCAGTCGATCTACAATGATCTCAAGATGCAGTTTTCCCATCCCTTCAATGACAGTCTGTTTAGTTTCATCAACTCTTGGAAAATGAGAAGATGGATCTTCTTGAAAAAGCTTGACCAAACCAACAGACAATTTATCAATACCAGCTTTGGTCTTAGGTTTTATCACAACTTTAATGACAAGGTCTGAGAAATCCATTATTTTCAGCACAATTGGCTTCTCAGGATCACATAGGGTTTCACCTTTCATGGTGTGTTTGAGTCCAACAAGTGCTACTATGTCACCTGTCAATGCAGCCTTTACATCCACTTCAGCAACTAGTATCATACCTTATCTCTGCCATATTTTTGTCATCATTTTGGGCTGTCATTTCTCTTCCCCCTTTACACCTAGGTCTAGTTAAATGCACACAGCAATGCATTATGTCCTACCCAAATATCAACTCATTTCCTGCATTTATCTGCGGTAGTTCATGAAGTCACACAACCTCAGTTTTCTTGCACAGCCGCCTCCATCAGCTGGCTATTATCAACATTTCCCATCTTCATATTCCCATTTCTCACAGCATTTGCCTCATTTGTTGTAGCTTACCTCCACTGTCAGCCAATTCCACTACTTACAGTCCACTAACCCACCTACTTTTGTCATGTATATCCACATATGTATATATATACCTATGCATGTATATATGCACGTATTTATAAATTTATATAGCATTTCTCCTGTCTTTCCATCATTTCGTGTCTTAGTTTAGGAACACTTTTTTTTTAGATATCCATGTGATATATGTCATTATTCTTGGTTCACGCCCCCCTACCACGTACCTAAGGGCCATAGTCCGAGGTATATCGGTAGGTGCTCAAGGATGTTGGGAAGCCATTACCTTAGAACCAGAGAAATATTTTTATGCCACGTACTTCGAGCTTCGGCTTGGGTATATCGGCGTACCTTGATTGGAATCAGATAATTTGAACCCTAGAGTTAGGATTAAGGTCCTACAAGCCATTTCAAATATTGCATTTAGAGTCAGCCTTTAGGGAGTGCTGTGTGCGCATCCTTGTTTGTGCAGCTTTAGTTGTATGATAATTCTCTTATTTCTTTCATATATATGTATCAAACCCTTTTCAAAACCCTGGGGGTATTATTCAAAACTTACCTTTATTTTCAAAAACCCCAGGTGTATATTTCTCTCTATCTACATTTCTTTTCTCTTGTTAGATCAAATTTTCTTCAAAAACTCTGGAAAATTCCTTTAAAAATTTCATCAACCTTTTCAAAATTTCCAGGTTTTATTCTCCAAGAGTCTATCCGTAAGTCCTGCATTCTATCTAATTCTCCTTATTTTCTTTACTCCAGTATCATTTCAATGACGTCAAATTCCCTCGATGCGGTCTTTCCCCGAGACCATGTCTTCTATCAGATTCAGGATGGATCCCCGGATCTGCGGGTCATCCAGTCTCGTCCTTTTTTTCCCTCGGTGGTATTATTCTTGGTTCGCCACCTTCTCACGTATGTTCCCAGACCACTTAGATGACTCTGGGTTGGAGATGGCGTCGGCGGCAGGCAAACGAATCATCAACGGAGCTCTGATTCAGGCTATGGCAGAACGGTGGAATCCACGTACCTGCACATTTTGGTTTCCTTGGGGAGAGATGACTCTACTGATGGATGAGTTCAATGATATTATGGGATTGCCCGAACCAGCTGGTCAGCCAGATGATCCTGTCGAGCAGCAGTTTTTGATCAATATCAAAGGGGTGGATGTTCGAGAAGCCTTAGCAAGAGCAACAGGAAGTAGGTCTTGGCCTCTCACCGAGATTGGCGGGAGTCAGTTCATTAACCTATTCGAACTATATCAAAAGTACGGAGCCTACAAAGAGGTTGGTACTCTGTCTCGAGCAGCGAAAGACAGAATTCAGCATGCCATGATTCTGTGCACAGTAGGATTAGCTTTCTTCCAAGATGGTCAGAATTTCATAGATATCAGAGTTGCCCAGCTCTTTCGAAGATGGGGAAGCAAGCAGACCCATCAGCTTTCAGTTTCTATGGCAGCCTTAGCTTTCCTTTACAGAGGCTTGACTCGATTTGCTCTTGGGGAGACCATTTTGGTAGAAGGATGCACTTACGCCTTGCAGTCGTGGTTCCTGCGACACGTTCCCTCGAAGGCCAGTTCTTTCAGATTCAACAGTAAGCAGTCGAAGTCAGTCATCCAATGCCGAGCTCTGATCGAGAAGCTGCATCAGGAGGAGATTACCTGGAACTTCTTTGACAAAAGAGAGACTGTTCCTCGATACACTTATGCATGTGACAAGCGCTACAAGTTGATGGGCCCTTTCTTTTGTGTTGATTATCAGCCGGAACAATGTCTGAGGCAGTTTTCGCAGCGGCAGGTTCGTGCCAACACCCGCTTCCCGACGAGCAACATGCCAGAATTCAACCTGCAGTCGGATCAGTGGTCTGGGGCATACCATGTCACAAAATATACCTGGGACTCATTTATTTCTCTGTCTATATTTCCTAGGCCAAATGTATCATCTGAATATCGAGAGTGGTGGCAAACTGTTTGCCCACCCTCTCTTTGTCTTTGAATGTTAATATCAATAAAAATTACTTTTTGGCCAAAATTTTATTTCTTGTATTTTGTTTATAGCACAAATAGTCACAAATTTTGAGTGACGACCTCATCCGGAGTAAATGGGACATTCCTTCCACATTTTCTTCAATATATTTCCTCATGGTTGACGACCTCGCCTAGGTAACAAGGCACATTTCTCTGTTATCATCAAATGGTAACACAATTATCACAAATCGTGTGATGACCCAATCCCGGGTAATGGGATAATCTCTTGAAATTGTCTACCAAATCCCTTCATTTCTTGCTTTTTCTCAAAGAAATTGTGATTTTCAAAAGCTTCTCCATACCCTAACCATTCCCATATTCTGCAGGAAAGCCTGGGCATCTGAAAATGGTTCAGACAAGGGCTGGCAAGCAGGCTGCTCAACGACACAGTGACAGCAAACTCGAGGAGATGAGTTCTCCTAGATTATCTAAGAAGCATGATTCGGGGGATGAAAGCGACGTTGATCCGGCCATGTACCGGATCTTCCAAAAGATGATGACCAAGATGATGGCCGAGCAGGCTAAAGCTAGTCCCAAGAAGGCGGCTTCTAAGAGTAAAGCTAAGAAGAAGCCCATGAAGAAGCCAGTCAAGATCAAGAAGCAGAAGAAGCAGCGTGACAGTACTTCTGAGGATTCCGAGCCAACAGGAGAAGTCTCTGTAGAAGAAGAGCATTTGATTTACATTCCGAAGCATCTGCGGCAGTCTAAGAGGCCAGTGGAAGAGCCAGTATCAGTAAACAAGCCAAAGCATGGAGCCCCCGAGGAAGATTCGATTCAAGCTTTGACAAAGATAGTCAAGGACCTGCAAATCCGTGACAAAGGAAAGATGTCATACACCAGGCAGGACTTCTATCTCGGCTTAGAAGGGGACAAGGATCTGGAGAGCCTCCCCCGGAAATTCATCAAGTTCGATGGAACCGGCAATCCAAAAGCTCATTTGGCAATGTTCTTCGCAGAATGTGCCCGATTCAGTGAAGATAACCGCGCCCTTTTTTTCTGTTTTCCCCGCAGCCTAGACGGGATAGCAGCCAAGTGGTACGCTGAGCATGTCAATCCCATCGAGTTGAGGGATTTTGACAAAGTTGTTAATATGTTTGTTGAACGCTTCATGTTCAACACGGAAGCCCTACCTACCCTAAACCACTTATGCAACCTCAAACAAGAGCCCAATGAGAAGGCCAGAGATTTCATCCATAAGTGGAGGAGCATTTGCAATAAGATGAGGAATCCCATTTCTGAGGAGCATGCCCTCCAGGTCATCCTCAACAATTTTTGTCAGCCTCTAAAAAGCCTTCTTTTCCCGTATCCCTCCAAATCCTTTATCGAACTGACAGAACGAGCGGAATGGCTCGAAATGGGGGTAGAGAATGGGATGTATGAAGGCGTCGCTTTGGCCAAAAACATCCTGGACCCAAAGAAAAAGGCTCATTTTACCTACTCAGCTGATGTTTCTGAAGATAATCAGGGCAGTAGCAGCAGGAATGACGGTGGCAGCGGGTCGAGGCCTGAGCAGAATAGAGGCAGAAAGGGGAAATTCTTCAAAAACAATGACAAGTCTCTCCCAACCGGTCCTCAACAAAAAGGGGACTTTCAAGAAAAACCCAAACACATCAATTGGAGCAAGGATAGAAAGTTCACTCCTTTGGACCAGCCTCTGGAGAAAGTGCTGGAATACCTGCTGTCCCACGGGATGGTAAAATTTCCCAAAATTGCAGATCCTCCAGTATTCATGGGGAAGTACAGAGAGCAGTACTGCAAATTTCATAGAGCCATGGGGCATGATACAGAGCACTGCTTCATCTTAAAGCATTTGGTCCAGGATTGTATCGACAAAAGCATCCTCGTAGAAGATGAAGAGGAGGGCAAAATGGAAATTTTATCTGCTCCATTCCCGAAGCATTCAGCATCAACCATCTCCGAACACTCTTTCCTTCCACAGAGTCATATACATCCATGCTCTAGTGAAGAGCTAAAACTCCAGCATCAGGTAATGGTTCTACATCAGGATTAGCCTGTATCTCAGAAAATGGATATCTTCTCACTTCTTGACCAAGTAAGTGTACCAGTCGAGAATGAAAGAATTCAAATTTTTCCAAGAAGTTTTCTCAAGAAAGAGGCCTGCACAGAGAAAGCAGAAACCTCTAAGGCAGCGGAAGAACGGGCTGATGATTTTCAGAAGCCGATTACAACACTCTCCAACATTTCCATCTTTGAATTAACTCATGATTCTCCCAAATATCAGGAAAAGTTGGATGATCTACTGAGGAAGATCAAGGTGAAGTCGGGCACCACGCCCGAAGACATGGCGCAGATTGTAAATCAAGCGATGACCAACGCGCCTATTACCTTCTTTGATGAGGATTTACCTAAGCCTCATTCATTTCACAACAATGCACTGTACATCGTAGTCAGGACCAGGGGCATGACTGTCCCGCATGTGCTCGTTGATAGAGGCAGCAGCCTCAATATTTGCCCAGAGATGACAGCGAAAGCACTAGGATTGAAAGAGGAAGAATATGTGTCTGATCCCATCACCATTTACAGTTTTGACAATCACGGGCAGACTGCAAAAGGCAAAGTCTTTTTAGAGATTTTCATCAACTACTCAGTGCACACCGTCTTATTCCATGTCGTCAATGTGCTGCCAACTTACAATCTTTTGTTGGGGCGAACATGGATCCATAACACCAATGCAGTTCCATCAACCCTCCACCAATGCATAAAGTGGTCCAAGGGCGGAATGATTACCACCATTTTGGGCGAAAACCCTGAAGAAAGGCTGCCACAACCTATGATTCCTCGTCCAACATTCACAACTGATATTCTAAGCATCCGAGAAGCGGATGAAATCAATCTTAGCGACAGCCTAGAGATGCTGAAATTAAAAGATGTCATGGATGAAGAGAATGTCACAGCTACGGTCCAATGGCAGGGATCTTGCTTCTTCAAGCTAGGAGGACGCATCAATTACGCCTCCCTCAAAGATCATCCCTTGTTTCCTCAGTTTTCCAAAGCAAGAAAGGGATTTGATCTGCTGATAAAACATGGATATCAATCATTCCAAGGCATGGGGAAAAATGAAGACGGCATAATAGAACCCATCATTCCAGTTCAGCATGCAAACAGCTCAGGGTTGGGGTTCACCGGCCAGGATTCCAGCAAAGAGACCATTTTTGTCAGAGGAAGCCAATGAAGAGATGATACCTCAATTTTTCCTGCTTTTTTGTTCTCATGTTTTTGTTTAAATCTTATAGGGACAATACAGTCCCATCTTTTGTCAGTGTCTTGTAAATACTTTGCTTCAATCAATGAAAGATCAATCTTTTTCCTCATATTCGGGCATCTATCATTTCTTCTTATATTTTGTCTATGTCATTGTTCTTTGCTTTATACAAAAATTTGATTTGGCTTGTACTTTCTCTTAAACAACCTTTCTTACATTTAGAGGACTATTAACTCCTGAATCAATGACAAGATTTGTTATCAATCCCAAGTATCTAAAATTGGCAAGGTTTCCTCAGATGAAAGACAGAGCAGAAGTCAGTCAGGCAGCAGAACAGACTAAAGAGCTAGCCGAATTTGATTCCACTATTCAGGAATTCTCAGAATTCGCTCACATTCAGAAGCAGGATGAACCCTCATCTTTGGTTCAAGATCCAACTGAGGATATCAACATTGGGTCGGAAGATGATCCGAAAATTCTTAAAACCGGGTCAAGTCTAAGCGAAATTGAAAAACATAGACTCATCCAATTCCGTGAAAAACATCAGAAAGTATTTGCATGGACTTATGAAGATATGCCAGGATTGGATATCAAGCTGGTTGAGCATCGACTCAAGTTGAAACCAGAAGCCAGACTGTTATCATCGCAAAATTTTACTTTTGCAAATCAAACTAACCTTTGAAAAAGATTTTGAAAATAACTCGCCTCCGTTTTTAAAATGCAGGATAATTCCGAAGAATGGGACTCGCCTGTCGGTATGAGATTCAACCGTTCCTAGCGCCTTTACCAGGGGTAATTGAACCAAGGATCAATCAAATGCTTTGCTTTGTTCAACTTGTCTAAACCATATTCTAATTCCTAAATGCACAAAGAATCAGGCATGTGTTATGAATTTCTAAAAATGCACATTTGAAAACATGATGTTCGCTTCAAAGATTGGAAAATATTTGGAAGATTCTTGGAAAATAAACTCTTTGAAAATTGTGAATTATTTTTGAGATGCTGTATTTGAGAAAGTGAAAATCGATTTCTGAAGAAATATAAGGATTTTGTGAAAATTGATTTTGAGAAATGTGAAATAACTTTGAAAAACTCGATTTCTTTGAATTCAAACTTTGAAATTGAAAATCTAACTTAGAAAATCGAATTTGGAACTTGGGAAATACTTGAAATATCATTGGCAAATCCATATTTTTGAGAAAATCGATTTTGAATAAGACTTAGGAAATTTTGAAGAATTTGATTCCTTTGACTTGGAATTTGAATTGGAATTGGAATTGGAAAATTCATGAAATGAATGAATATGATTTTGAGGAATTGGGAAAAACTCTTTGTATTTTTGAGAAATGCAGTGCATTTTGAAATTAGCCTAAGAGTGTAGGCTGAATGTGGCTAATGTGAAGATCATAAATCTAGATATCCTTTATATTCTGACTATGGCCATAAATACGAATTCCACCAAGTTTATAAACTTCATAAAAGCTAGTGTATGTGCCATTCGTGTAGACCATAGTGAGTTTGAATATGCATGAATCATCATCCATCACACATTAACATTATTTTAAAAAAATAAACTATATGCAATGCTGCCTAAGCTAAGCAGGAAATGTAAATTCTTATTCCAAAGTTTAATTTAGTTTACATCACTATTGAAATTTAAATACATGAAAAATAAAGTCTTCAATGTACCTGCAAAGCTAGAAAACTTTGTTAGTGATGATATGTTGGCTTTTCTAGATTTATCCAGCAATATCAGGAAATTGTTGGATTTTGCTAGATATAAGCCTTTTTGCCATGATTCCATTAAATCAAAATGATAAAGTATGAAATAAAATTGAATAAATAAGGAATATAAGATATGAAATTTCAAAATTGGGGTCAAAATGACCAAAATACCCCTAATAACAAGACTATTGCCTTGAAATTAGGGTTTTCAGAAAGATATTTGGTAAAATGCAAGTTTTGAAATTCAAATGCAAATAAACTAGGCTAAAATATGATATGACATACTTAAACACATGAAAACTAAGGTTAGGGATTTCAAAATTGAGGTCAAATGACCAAATTGCCCCTGATAGCAAGACTATGGCCTTGAAATCAGGGTTTTCTAAAATAGATTTTGGTAAAAACTTGGGTTTTAAGGACTAAATAAAATTAAATTAACATCAAATTTGACCTAAAGTATCCTAATATGATTATGAATATGATTAAACCCTAAAAATATATGCTTATGCACAAAAATCCAAGAATATCACAAAAACTGTGATTTTGGCAGTGTTTTTGGATCTTTCAGGAACCCGATTTTGCAATTCAATCCATTCAAGCATCAAACGGATTCTAAAAATTCCCAAAATTGGTACCTGCACTTGTTATAACCCTAATATCAAATTAGAATTATAAAAATATTTTTTTGGCATTAAATTAATCCGAAAATAGCATCAAACCCTAAAAATATGCTATTTTTGACCTAGTTCACCAACCAGTTTCAGTCCAAGACCCGAAACAGGGGTCAAACCTCCATGGAAATCTATGAAATTTTACAGAGAACAAATAGACAGAAAAACAGAACTTTTCTTTTTCGCATATATGAAAAAGCCTTTAAAACCAGAGAGATCCCCATCCGACAATTCGGACTTGAATATATTGATTTTAACTTTGGTCCTAACTGATACTTTTAATTACAAATTACAGGATAAATAGCAGAACTCATTTAAAATATCTGAAACTTTAATAGAAAACAGTTGACAAAAAAATAACAATACTCACTTTTTACAGATCATGAATCGGATCTGTGGTTTGGGATTTATGAATAACACAAGTCTAATTAGGGTTTTGGTAAACCCTAACGAGTTTTAAATTAAAAATCAGAGTTTCTGACAAAGGAAAAATACTAAACAGCAATCAAAAATTTTGAAAATTTCACAGTAGCTAGATATAATCCATATGAATCCATGGAACTTTACATATCTAAAATCGGATATAAGATGAGAAAAATATCATCACAGAAAGTTACCTTTTTGATTTTAACTTCGATTTTACAGATTTAAAAACCCGATTTGATGTCTGATTTTTCTGACAGGTTTCCTGAGGTCCAAAACCTCTGATTTTTTTACAGTAGTTCCTTTAGATATACATTCATCACATATAAAAAAATCAGAAATAAACAACGAATATTTCAATCCAAAATAACTTGTTTTTTACTGTTCTAAACTAAAAAACACACAGAAATCTAAGAAACTTAAGAAATCATGCATTAACTAATGAAAAACAATAAAACAAACCATAAAACAGTAAATAAACATTATTTCTATGCTTGAAAACGTAAAATAAACATGAATAAACAACTAAATAAAATAAAATCAAGGAATCAATGGCTGGAATTTGATTTCACCCTTAAACACATGGATTTGACCCATTAAAAGGGTAAATCATGTATTTTATTGGTTAATAATGCAAAGAATCATACTTAAATCACTTTTAATGGATTAAAATGCCTGTAAATCACAGAAAACAGGGTTAGATCATCTTCTTGGACCATTCTTGATGGTTCTTGAGGTTGGATCATAGTTGAATCTTCATAAGGAGGAGCATCCAAGGCTAAATCTAGGTTTAAAGCATTAAAAACATTAAATAAAAGTGAAGAAGTTCATACCTTGAAGTTGCAGCAATGGAGGAAGGGCTGGAGAGGAGAGAGAAGCTCCAAGAAACCTCAAAGGTGAATAGTGAAAATCGTCCCCCTCTCTCTTTCTATTTATAAAAAGAAATTAGGTTTAAAAATCAAGTTTCTTAAAAAAATTGGACTCTCTAAGGGGGGGGTGATTTTGGGGTGTAGTTACTATCCTACCCCTAGCCTAAATTATCTAAACTAATGCCTAATTAACCCCTAGTCTAGCCTAGAAATCCATCAAATGTGATTCCACTTGGCATCCTTCACATTTGGGTTTTTAAAACACCTTTAAAAACATTTAAAAACACTAGTTTTAAAAACTAATTTTCAAAATGAGTTTTCAAAATGGTTTTGACTCTTCTAAACTTCTGACACAAACCAAGACACTGACTAACCCTAGTCTAGCCCCGACTTACTCGAATATGGTGCCACTCGAAGTGGGCCCTAGAGTTTTTCAAAAAAAAAATGATTTTAAAACTTGAAATTGCGAAAGTTTTCAAAAGATTTTCAAAAGTAAGCTTGAAATTAAAAGTTTTGAAATGACATAGGGTTCTAACTAGGTCAAAACCCCTCTGAATATGGTTCCAACTGAGTGGGCCCACATCGATTTTTGCAAATTTTGAAATAAACACTGAAAATACCTTTGAAAAGAGGTTAAAATTAATAATTGAAATTCAAGATTTTTGAAAATAGAGTCTCAGGCGAACTGGAACTCCAGGTTAGAGTCCTGAACTCTTAGGATTCTGAGATTTTAGATTTTAAAAAGCCAAATGACAGGTTTTTGAAAGATTTTATCAGAAAATGGTGAAACAAGTCAGAAAATACAGTCAGGGTTAGACTCCTAACTCGATCATAACTCTGACATAGAGTCCTGATCTAACTGGACTCTGCAAAATGACCTAATTTTTTTAAAAACGAATGGAAACAAATGAAAAATGGAATAAAAACAGACTTTAAAACAGACTCCTGACTGGACTGGGACTCTGGGACAGAGTCCTGATCGGACTAAATCTCTAAATTTTTTGGTATTTTCTGAAAAACAGTTGAAAGAACTTGTGAAAACAGTTAAAATAATAACAAATATTGGAATAAACCAGAGTTCTGATTCAACTGAGACTCTGAGAACAGAGTCCTGATTAAACTAGAACTCTTATATTGTTGGATTTTCTAATAAGTAGGTGATGGAATTTAAGCAAAGCTTTTGAAAACCAGTGAAAATGAAGTGAGAAAATCAATTTTGGATAGAATCCTACTTCGATCAGGACTCTGGGGTAGAGTTCTGATTTGATGAGGATTCTAAGATAAAACCTCAGAATTTTAAAATTCTTTGATAAAAGCGCAACATTTTTGATAGATGAAAAGATTTTTGAAAGATTCTTTGAAAATTTGAAATCAGGATCGGAGTCCTGATCCAACTAGGACTCTCTGAACAGAGTCCTGTTTTGACTAAAACTCTGAGTTTCTGACTCATTTTGAAAGATTTGATTAAAAATGGTTGTGAAAGATTAGAGTTCTAATCTGATTAAAACTCTGAAGAAGAGTCCTGATCCGACTGGACTCTTAAAGAAGAGTCCTGATCCAACTAGGACTCTAAGATTTTGGCCAAAACAGAAGATTTTGAAAGGTTTTCTCCGAAAACAGGTAAAAAGGTAGTGAAAAGTAGAGTTTTGATCCGACTAGGACTCTAGAAAAAGAGTCATGATCCAATTAGGACTCTAAAATTTTTGAGATTTTTGATAAATGAAGAAATCCAGAAGCGACACCACCTAAATGGGTCTCATCTGCGAATTGAAATCAATTGAAATTGAGTTTGAAATGAATCCAGATTGTTTTCTGAGAAAATACTTCAAAATATAAGGTCCTGGGGGTTGGCAAATGACACAATGTTGATTAAAAACCCAGGTTTTTAAAATTGATTTTTGAAAGAAAAGTTTTAAAACTCAAATCTGGATTGAATATTTTGAAAACAGGAGTGTTGGATCTCGAAGATGAGATGTAATGACATGCAATGCTATGCTATGCAATGCAATGATATGCTGAATTCATGCAATGATAAGCAATGACACATGAAATGTAAGCACTGAATAAGGGTGAAAATTTGGGGTGTTTACAGATGCCCCTCTTTGCTACTAAGCCGGTTGTAAGCCGAGCTTAGTGGCAAAGAAAAACACACCAAATTCAGACTATAAACATGCCCCAGTTAGATGAATTTGACTGGGTATGAAAGAATTAATTCAAATGATGGTGGTAGATATAGCATAAAGAATAAAGAAGAAGATTCATCTCATCGAAATGAGGCTCAGGCTTAGCCCTTAACCTGGATGGGACGACAAATGAAATACCTCATCAGATTGAGGCTCAGGTTTAACCCCTTGACCTGAAAGGGGACGATACCTCGTGGAAAAACGAGGCTCAGGCTTAACCCTTAACCTGAAAGGGGACAATACCTCATGAAAAAACGAGGCTCAGGCTTAACCCTTAACCTGAAAGGGGACAATACCTCATGGAAAAACGAGGCTCAGGCTTAACCCTTAACCTGAAAGGGGACGATACCTCATGGAAAAACGAGGCTCAGGCTTAACCCTTAACCTGAAAGGGGACGATATACGGAGTCCTCGAATGAAGAAACCATGATGGGACCTTCGAATTTTGCACAATAAATCCGAGAGGGGTTTGCAAAAGGAAGAAAGGGGGTTCCCTAAAGCTTGAAAAGGGATTGATCTTGGACGTCTCATCGCTGAGACTGAATGGCTTTTAAGACAGATGACCTTTTTACAGAAAATTAAGGTTTAACCCTTAACCTGAATGGGAACTGTCTATGGTGGGACAGTGGGGAGCACAGGAAAGTGTGCGAATCTGAGAGCCCAGGCACTCAGATTAAAACAAGAAGGGAAGGATCTTGGACAACTCCCATCATCCTATCCTAAAAGGGATAACAACAACGCCTGGATACATCAAAATAAACATTAAGTTCTCACTTCATGTCAGGATAACTTGAAAAGATTGCCAATAAGATAAAAAATTGTAGTTAATTCAAGAATGATAAGCACATATACATATGAAAAATATTCCCTCTTTTCTACCTGAAGTATTACCTTCAATTGGACTTAACTTCGTAGAATCAAGATTCGAATTCAAATTACTTGCAATTGACTTTCCTTCAAGGAGGCTATCAATTTCCTTGATATGGACGGAAAAGAATGTATTCTTGATATTGCGAGAGCTATTAGTGAAAGGATATTGATAAAAGAATTTCACAAAATTAAAGAAGATTCTTGATAGATTCGGCAGTCTGATATCCTGGGATTCTTTTCTCATGATGATCTTTCTGCACACTCTTTTTAACAGAATTAGAGCTCTCTTGGATTTTTCGGTAATTACATCATCCTTCATTTTGGAGATGTCCTAGCTTTTTCTCTCTTTATTTTTTTGGAAGGGTACATCACAAACTCCTTCATCTCAGAGATGTTCCGATCCTTCTTTTCTCTCAGGGATTATATTGACGGTTATTGGCTCATTGGTTGGGAATCTCTTGATGATAGCAGAAATTAAATATCTTTTAGGATTTGTCGGTAGGTCCATCACACTCACCTTCATCTCGACGGTGATCTGGACTTTCCCTGGAAGGATCCGTCACAAACTCCGTCATCTTGGAGATGATCCAAATCTTCTTTGGCCCCGGGGGTCGACTCATCTAATTCGCCTTCATCTTGACGACAGTTGAGAGATCCCTTTTGCAGATATTTAATTGCAGCTTAGGTGATTGAGGAGACATGGAGATTGAGTGGATTTTTCTGTATCACTCAAGATATTTTGACTGCTTTTATTTTCCAAGAATGATCTTAAAAAGTGTGCCATTGACTGCGATCAATATCAATCACTCATGGCTTTGCAACAACATTGAATTTTCTTCGCTGGCCATATCGCGGATTTATTCTTCATCCTTTTGGTTGACCAATAGAAAGATTTTGAATTTTGAATCCTTTTTCACAAAAGCTTTGTCCTTTCGGAAGTAATACTAAAGGTATTCTGAGGTACAATTTTATACAGTAAAGATTTTGAGATCAACAACTATTTTTCATGACAAATTGGCAAAATATTCCTGAAATCCTTGGTGAAAGAAATCACTTGAGATCTAAATGACACATCCGTGGCTAGATTCTCCTCTCCTTTCCCCAAAGGAGAGACTCAGGCTTGACCCTTACCTGAACGAGTAACAAAAGATACTCCTCTCTTCCCTGAAGAGGAGGTGTTTGCAAAACGAACTTTCGAAGAGAAATAGAGTTTTCGTCAAAACTCCCTATTTCTAGGCTTCTCTTATGGAAAGGGGGCCGCTAACAAAGATTGAAAGGATATCATAGAGGAACGAGTCCATCACACTCTCCCTGGAAAAAGGGTCCTCGACGACGGGGGTGGCCTAACAAAAGACATTTAGGGTTACAAGGAGGACGAGCTTCCGTCAAAACTCTCCCTGGAAAAAGGGTTCCTTGTGTGACAATAAAGATTGTTTTGCAAACTGTTCGTGAAGCACGAGTCCCTTCAAACTCTCCCTAGAAAAAGGGGTTCAACGAACGAACAATAAAGACATGCGAAAAGAAATGAGCTCCCTCGAACTCTCCCTGGAAAAAGGGTCCCTCGCAAGAGAAATACTTGACGATTGATTTTGATAGCTTTTGATAACTCAAAAAACTACTTGATAACACAAATGACTAGAGGTCTGACAAAATCGGCAACCCGAATGTCAGATTAACAGAATGGAACGACCCAAGGGTCTGATACAGATTGTTTGGTTCGCAGGTTTGAAGATTAACATCGAGTCTGAACCCCAATGTGAGAGTCATGTTGCGACCAGTATGAAGACCGAATTAAAATACCAGTACGAGTACTGGGTTTTAAAGGATTACCAATACGAGCATTGGATTTTGAAGGATTACCAGTACGAGCACTGGGTTTTGAAGGTTACCAGTACGAGCACTGGGTTTTAAAAGGTTACCAGTACGAGCACTGGGTTTTAAAAGATTATCAGTACGAGCACTGGGTTTTAAAAGATTATCAGTACGAGCACTGGGTTTTAAAAGATTACCAGTACGAGCACTGGGTTTTAAAAGATTACCAGTACGAGCACTGGGTTTTAAAAGAATACCAGTACGAGCACTGGGTTTTGAAGGATTACCAGTACGAGCACTGGGTTTTGAAGGGTCATCAATTGACGATGACTTGGACGACTTGCCGGGGTCTCAGGATTTATCCCTTATTCTGAATGGGAACTTCAATGCAAATTGATGCAGATGAATGCGAATGAATGCATGCAAATACAAATGGATGCAACTGAGTGCACATCCGTGCAAAATGAGAGATTTATTAGATCCTGCATGCACACAGATTGTTTTGGATAAAAGGCAACTTTAACAAGAATGCCCCAGTATATTCTGGGGAAGAGAGATATTTTGACAAAAGAATAATTGATCATTTATTGAAAGGAATTTTTGAAGAATACAAAAGATAGAATAGAGATTTTCTAGGTATAGAATTTCTTCAGATGTTGAGCATTAATGGGGTCGGATAGTTCTACCCCGTCTGCATTAATCAGACGATATGAATTACGGGGCAACGTTTCTTTCACCACGTAGGGACCTTCCCAGTTTGGTGACCATTTGCCACGTGGACGATGCTTGAGATGAGCCGTTGATCTAAGGACCAAGTCATTAACTTGGAATCTCCTTTCGATGACTGACTTGGCATATTGCCTTGCTATCCTCTGACGATAAGACTGAGCGTGCTCTGCTGCTTTGAGTCTTTTCTCATCGAGTAAATCTAACTGTACCAATCTCTGTTGCTGATACTGATCGAGTGGTAACTCTAAAAGAGATGCGAACTTAAGGGCGCGCTTCTGAACATGAAGGGGTAACACCACCTCAGTCCCATAAACAAGTTCTGAAGGAGTCGCATTGTTTGGGGTTCGAATGGTAGTTCGATATGCCCAAAGTGCATCATGGATTTTCTCGTGCCAATCACGACCCGTCTCAACGGTTCTTTCCAATATGCGAATCAAACTCTTGTTTGTTGCTTCTGCCCGACCATTTCCTTGTGGATAATAAGGAGCTGAAAAATGATGATGAATTCTGAATTTTGAACAAAAGATCTTCATTCTCTCATTCTTGAAATGGGTACCAATATCTGACACGATGTCGTGCGGTATACCGAAACGACAAAGAATGTTCTTATGAATGAACGAAACTACATGTCGACCTTCCATTGTACGCAGAGTGACGGCTTCAACCCATTTGGTGAAATACTCTGTTGCGCAAGGAAATATTTATGACCATTAGAAGCTGAAGGAGAGATGGGTCCTACGACATCGAAGGCCCACATAGAAAATGGCCATGGAGACACGACTGATTGCAAGTACGTGGCTGGCACATGAATGGAAGGTGCGTGTATCTGACACTGAACGCACTTCTTCACAAAACGATAGCAGTCTTTTTGCATGGTTCTCCAATAGTATCCTGCCCGAATGATTTGTTTAGCAAGGGTTTGGTAGCCGACATGACCACCGCAAATACCTTCATGCGCTTCTCGTATGATTTCTTTGGCTTCTTCTTCGTCTTAGCACCTGAAATACTCAGAACTGAACCCACGACGATAAAGAACATTGGCAAGGATAAAATAGCGGGCGGACATATGCTTAATTGTTTTTTGCTCCTTCTTTGATAGTTCTGGTGGAAGCTCACCAGTTTCAATAAAGTTTTTAATATCTTTGTACCAAGGCTTCTTTTTCTGTTCCGCCTGGTTGACTTGCATTACCGGAACGAAGGCAGGTTGGTCAAGTCTACCGATTTCAAAAGAGCGACAGGATTCTCCATTTCTGAAAGACATAATGGAGCCCAAACTGGCCAAACCATCAGCTATTTGATTAAACTCTCTTTTGATATGGAAAAGCTGAAATTCATCAAAATTGTTGATAAGGGCTAAAACGATCTTTTGGCAAGGGAGCAGCTTCTGATCTTTTACCTGCCATTCAGCTTTGACTTGGCTGACTACGAGCAATGAATCGCCGAAAGTCCTGCAAAATTCTCATACCTTGTATTAAAGCTTCATACTCAGCCATATTATGGGTACATTGAAAATCCAGTTTCAGAGAAAAGGGGATCATCTCTTTCTCTGGTGTGATCAGCAAGATTCCGATCCCTATGCCGGCCATGTTCTTGGATCTATCGAAAAATAGATTCCAAACTGTGGATTGTTGAACATTACATATCCGTTTATCGGGAAAACTATCCTCGATTTTAACATCTTCTGCTAAAGGAAAATCTGCCAATTGGTCTGCAATTGCTTGCCCTTTGATAGATTGCTGAGAAACATACCCTAGATTATACTGTATTAACAGGACTTGCCACTTAGCAATCCATCCACTGAGAAATGGTTGTTCGAGAATATACTTGAGAGGATTAAGTTTTGAGAGAATCTTGACTTCTGATGCTAGCAGGTAATGTCTCAACTTCTGACACATCTATACTAGTGCTAGGCATGTCTTTTCTATCTGAGAATATTTCTTCTCGTAATCAATGAAAGTCTTGCTTACATAATAGATGACATGTTCAATCAAACTACCTTCCTCATACTATGCCAAGAATCCACCACAAGCGGCTTGGTTAACTGAAACATATAGCAAGAGAGGCTTTCCCAATTCTGGTGGCTTCAGAACGGGCGGATTAAGAAGATATTTCTTGCTACGTTCAAACGATTGCTGACACTTTGGTCCCCACTCAAATTTCACTCCTTTTCTGAGTAGATGATTGAAAGGTTCACATCTCATGGCAAGGTTGGATATGAATCTCCGAATTGATTGCATACGTCCCTGAAGACTACGCAATTCCTTAAGAGTAGTTGGAGGTGGCATGTCAATGATGGCCTTTGCTTTAGCGGGATCCATTTCTATCCCCTTTTTGCTGACCAAGAAGCCTAGCAATTTGCCTGATTCAACCCCGAAGACACATTTTTGAGGATTGAGTCTCATTTTGTAAAGAATGAGTCGCTTGAAGACTTGACTTAAAGCATCGATATGATCTTCTTCTTCTTTGGATTTGACCAGGATGTCATCAACGTATGCATCCATAGTCTTGTGCATCTGATCATGGAAAATGGCAGCCATTGCACGCTGATAGGTTGCCCCAGCATTCTTGAGCCCAAACGGCATGACTGTATAACAGAAAGTGCTCCATGGCGTAGTGAAGGATGTTTGGGATTGGTCACGAGCGGCTAACTTGATCTGATTATATCCGGAGTATCCATCCATGAAGGAGAACATGGCATGCCCAGCCGTGCTATCAACTAGGAGGTCAATATTTGGGAGTGGATAGTCATCCTTCGGAGTAGCTTTATTGAGATCGCGAAAGTCAATACGAATTCGCACTTTGCCATTTTTCTTGGGAACTGCAATGATATTCGCCAACCAGTCCGGATAATCTATTGCTCAAATGAATCATGCTTTAAGCAAGTCCTCAAGTCATTCCTTGACCTGTTGCTCGATTCGAGGATCCATTTTTCTTAACTTCTGTTTAACAGGTTTCGCATCAGGCTTCAGAACGAGTCGATGTTCCACCAATTTAGGATCTAAACCTGGAATATCTTCATAAGTCCATGCGAACACTTCTTGGTACTGCTTGAGAAAGTCAATGAACCTTTCCTTCTCATTTATACTTAGGCTGGTACCAATCTTGAGAATTTTCGGACTATCTTCTGAACCAATATTGATGTCCTCAATCGGGTCCTGGACTAGGGTCGATGGTTCATCTTGTTTCTGAATCGCTGCAAATTCTGGCAACTCTGGAAGCATCGAATCAAATTCTGTCATTTCTTCTGACTGCTTTGTGACCTTACTGTCCTCTGCTCTTGCCCGGACCCGATGTATCTTTGCCGGTTTCGATAAGATTGAAGGATTGATGACTAATCTTTTTATCGGTTGAGAAGACATTCTGAAATTTTGAAAAAGAATAGCTTTTAGAGAAAGTTCCTTTACTATGACATAAATTGCATGAGGATAAAAAAGATAAGAATAATGAATTTTGAAGACAAATTGCAGAGGAATAAGAGAAAGATGACATCCAGATAGACGAGAAAATTGATAACTTTATTGAAGACTTGAAATGAAATGAAGACATTTTAAATGAACTGAAATAGGACATTGTTCCTACAAACTGCAGAAATCAAATGAATAAAATAGAAAAGATAGATGGTAGAAAATTTTTAATGGATCCCTTAAATGAAGACAGTATTTTTGTGAGATCTTTTGCCCATGAATCCCAATCCTGCCATGCGCGGATGATGATCAGGGACCACTGGCTCTAGTCGGCCATCTCCGTTCTTGCCCAATCCTTTGAAAGGCTGATAACCATGCTTCAGTAATAGGTCAAATCCTTTCTTGGTTCTAACAAACTGCGGGAAAAGAGGATGGTCTTTGAAAGTACTGTAATCGAGACGACCTCCGATCTTAAAGAAATGTGGTCCTTGCCATTGGACCATCGCTGTTGTGTGATTTTTCTCTGATGCTCTCTCCAAGGTAGAACTGATTGATTAGGCTTTTGAAGGAAATTTGGTTGGAAAAAAATATTTGTTGCGAATCTTGGTAGACAATTGAAATAATATCCCATTACTAGGGATTGAGTCGTCGCTGGAGTTACAACAATTGCGTTGTCATTCCTTTGCAAAAATAAACAACTGAAAGATATGCCTTGTTACCTAGGCGAGGTCGTCAAACCAAGATAGGATGAAATTTAAAGGAATTTTATTGAAGAAAAAAAAAAGACATGATTTTATTAATAATAGACTCGACAAAGGGGAGGGGGACGGACAATTTTCCACCACTCCTGATAATCAGAAGACACACGAGGGCCAGAAAAAATAGTAAGATTAACAAAGGAATCCCAGCCATGTCTGGCAGAATGGTATGCTCCGGACCACTGATCTGATGCGAGGTCGAATTCTGGCAGAACCCCTTCTAGTGGGCGAATCTCTACGCGCTTTTGCCTTTGAGAGAACTGTCTGACACACCGCTCTGGATGATAGTATGCGCAGAAAAAGGGGCCAAGTAGCCTGAACCGCTTGCCATAAGCATAAGTATATCTAGGAGGTGATTCCTGACGATCAAAGTAGTCCCATACGACTTCTTCCTCCTGAAGGTTGTCGATTAAGAACCGGTATCGCGCAACTGGCAGAAGCTTTTTACCATTGTATCTGAAGGAACTGGTTCGGGCTGGCACATACCGGAGGAACCAAGACTGCAACGCGTAGGTGCACCCTTCGACTAGAATTGATTCTCCGAGTGTGAAACGAGTCAACCCTTGGTATAGAAAGGTGAGTGCATCCATGGCAACAGAGAGGCGACTGGTCTGTCGACTTCCCCATCTTCGCATAAGCTGAACTATTCTGATATCTATATAATTCCGTCCGTCGGGAAAGAAAGCTAATCCCACCGTGCACAGAACCATCGCATGTTGAATTCTTTCTCGAGCTGTTCGAGACAACGAACTGACTTCTTCAAATGTCCCATACTGTCTGTAGATTTCGAGCAGGTCCACATATTCGTTTCCATCCTCCTCTATCAATGGCCAAGACTTGCATCCTGTCATGCGAGCTAAAGCGTCTCGGGGATTCAGACCCTTGACATTGATCAAAAACTGTTTCTCCAATAGATCTCCAGGCTGACCGGCTGGCTCGGGCAATCCCACAATCTCTGAAAATTCATCTATCAGTACTGTCATCTCGCCCCACGGGAACCAGAAGGTAGAAGTGCTCGGATTCCAGCGTTCTGCTAGTGCATGGATCAAGTTGCCGTTGACTGTCTGCTTTCCCACTGCGGATGGCAGTTCTAACCCACAATCATCCAAATGGTCCGGAAACATACGATAGAAGTTTTTGAGCCATGAATAATACCACCGGGGAAAGAAGGATCCGGTGCTGAGGACTCGATGTTCAAGAATACTTTGTCGCACCTCGTAGGAGATGTGACCCTCAAGGAAGACTGAATCAAGCTGACTGGATGCCATCAGACTGGAAAACATGGAAAATTGGAATAAGACTTGGGAAAATACAGGAAATTTGAGGAAAATGCAGGCAGGATAAAAATAAAGTAGGAAATTTGAGATCCAGAAGACAGGAAAGATGGGAAATCACCTGGAGTTATGAGGAAAATGGAGGAATTTTATGAAAATCGTCCAGGGTTTAATGAAATATAAGGAAGTACTTCATAAAATGAAGTGTTTTGAAAATCGTCCTGGATTTAAAACCTGGATAGTACATGGACATGGATTGGGGAATTTTGAAAAATCGTCCAGTATTTTTAGAAAATATGGAAAATAAAAGGAAATGACTATAACATATTCAATCACATTCTGCACAAACAAGTATGCACATACAGCATTCCCTAAAAGCTGACTCTAGATGCACAAATTTTGAAATGGTTGTAGGACCTTAATCCTAACTTTAAGGCTTAAATCATCTGTGTCCAATCATGCTATGCCCATATACTCAAGCCAAGGCTCGATGTACGTGGCATAAAATCAATTTCTCCGGTTCTAGGTTCAAGTTTCCCAACATCCTTGAGCACCTGCCGGTATACGTTGGACTATGGCCCTTGGTACGTGGCAGGGGGGTTTTCACCCAAATAAGTGGCCCAGTTGTGAGGCTCTGTCCCGAACTATGGTTCTGGAAGAGCGCCCAGCAACGTGAAGACCGGGACAATATAGGTAGGGTGGTTTTTGAAAAATATGAGCACATGTAAGCAAATAGAAGGCTCTAAGTCCTAAAGAGATAGATTTTTAAAAAATTTGAAGAAGCATACATTGTTTTCATACAATTCCTAAATTGAGGAGGGTTGTATTAGACCTAAGTCTATGTGAGCATGAATAATTCTCCTCAATATGGTCCTACCATACCTAGTCTATATGCATTCCATGTCAGCTGGGTTCAAGTCTAGGCTCCTAGGTTCACATGATATCATAAAGCAAAGCTGACATTCCATGGAAATCGATTTTGACAATTTAAACTAAGTAGAGCATTAAATTGATCAGGCGAAGACAGGTCCCATCACGGTCGCCAAACCTGTTATCATCGCAAAATTTTACTTTTGCAAATCAAACTGACCTTTGAAAAAGATTTTGAAAATAACTCGCCTCCGTTTTTAAAATGCAGGATAATTCCGAAGAATGGGACTCACCTGTCGGTACGAGATTCAACCGTTCCTGGCGCCTTTACCAGGGGTAATTGAACCAAGGACCAATCAAATGCTTTGCTTTGTTCAACTTGTCTAAACTATATTCTAATTCCTAAATGCACAAAGAATCAGGCATGTGTTATGAATTTCTAAAAATGCACATTTGAAAACATGATGTTTGCTTCAAAGATTAGAAAATATTTGGAAGATTCTTGGAAAATAAACTCTTTGAAAATTGTGAATTATTTTTGAGATGCTGTATTTGAGAAAGTGAAAATCGATTTCTGAAGAAATATAAGGATTTTGTGAAAATCGATTTTGAGAAATGTGAAATAACTTTGAAAAACTCGATTTCTTTGAATTCAAACTTTGAAATTGAAAATCTAACTTAGAAAATCAAATTTGGAACTTGAGAAATACTTGAAATATCATTGGCAAATCCATATTTTTGAGAAAATCGATTTTGAATAAGACTTAGGAAATTTTGAAGAATTTGATTCCTTTGACTTGGAATTTGAATTGGAATTGGAATTGGAAAATTCATGAAATGAATGAATATGATTTTGAGGAATTGGGAAAAACTCTTTGTATTTTTGAGAAATGCAGTGCATTTTGAAATTAGCCTAAGAGTTTAGGCTGAATGTGGCTAATGTGAAGATCATAAATCTAGATATCCTTTATATTCTGACTATGGCCATAAATACGAATTCCACCAAGTTTATAAACTTCATAAAAGCTAGTGTATGTGCCATTCGTGTAGACCATAGTGAGTTTGAATATGCATGAATCATCATCCATCACACATTAACATTATTTTAAAAAAATAAACTATATGCAATGCTGCCTAAGCTAAGCAGGAAATGTAAATTCTTATTCCAAAGTTTAATTTAGTTTACATCACTATTGAAATTTAAATACATGAAAAATAAAGTCTTCAATGTACCTGCAAAGCTAGAAAACTTTGTTAGTGATGATATGTTGGCTTTTCTAGATTTATCCAGCAATATCAGGAAATTGCTGGATTTTGCTAGATATAAGCCTTTTTGCCATGATTCCATTAAATCAAAATGATAAAGTATGAAATAAAATTGAATAAATAAGGAATATAAGATATGAAATTTCAAAATTGGGGTCAAAATGACCAAAATACCCCTAATAACAAGACTATGGCCTTGAAATTAGGGTTTTCAGAAAGATATTTGGTAAAATGCAAGTTTTGAAATTCAAATGCAAATAAACTAGGCTAAAATATGATATGACATACTTAAACACATGAAAACTAAGGTTAGGGATTTCGAAATTGAGGTCAAATGACCAAATTGCCCCTGATAGCAAGACTATGGCCTTGAAATCAGGGTTTTCTAAAATAGATTTTGGTAAAAACTTGGGTTTTAAGGACTAAATGAAATCAAATTAACATCAAATTTGACCTAAAGTATCCTAATATGATTATGAATATGATTAAACCCTAAAAATATATGCTTATGCACAAAAATCCAAGAGTATCACAAAAACTGTGGTTTTGGCAGTGTTTTTAGATCTTTCAGGAACCCGATTTTGCAATTCAATCCATTCAAGCATCAAACGGATTCTAAAAATTCCCAAAATTGGTACCTGCACTTGTTATAACCCTAATATCAAATTCGAATTATAAAAATATTTTTTTGGCATTAAATTAATCCGAAAATAGCATCAAACCCTAAAAATATGCTATTTTTGACCTAGTTCACCAACCAGTTTCAGTCCAAGACCCGAAACAGGGGTCAAACCTCCATCGAAATCTATGAAATTTTACAAAGAACAAATAGACAGAAAAACAGAACTTTTCTTTTTCACAGATATGAAAAATCCTTTAAAACCAGAGAGATCCCCATCCGACAATCCGGACTTGAATATATTGATTTTAACTTTGGTCCTAACTGATACTTTTAATTGCAAATTACAGGATAAATAGCAGAACTCATTCAAAATATTTGAAACTTTAATAGAAAACAGTTGACAAAAAAATAACAATACTCACTTTTTACAGATCATGAATCGGATCTGTGGTTTGGGATTTATGAATAACACAAGTCTAATTAGGGTTTTGGTAAACCCTAACGAGTTTTAAATTGAAAATCAGAGTTTCTGACAAAGGAAAAATACTAAACAGCAATCAAAAATTTTGAAAATTTCACAGTAGCTAGATATAATCCATATGAATCCATGGAACTTTACATATCTAAAATTGGATATAAGATGAGAAAAATATCATCACAGAAAGTTACCTTCTTGATTTTAACTTCGATTTTAAAGATTTAAAAACCCGATTTGATGTCTGATTTTTTTGACAAGCTTCCCGAGGTCCAAAACCTCTGATTTTTTTACAATAGTTTTTTTAGAAATGCATGCATCACATATAAAAAAATCAGAAATAAACAACCAATATTTCAATCCGAAACAGCTTGCTTTTTACTGTTCTAAACTAAAAAACACACAAAAATCTAAGAAACTTAAGAAATCATGCATTAACTAATGAAAAACAATAAAACAAACCATAAAACAGTAAATAAACATTTTTTCTATGCTGGAAAACGTAAAATAAACATGAATAAACAAATAAATAAAATAAAATCAAGGAATCAATGGCTGGAATTTGATTTCACCCTTAAACACATGGATTTGACCCATTAAAAGGGTAAATCATGTATTTTATTGGTTAATAATGCAAAGAATCATACTTTAATCACTTTTAATGGATTAAAATCCCTGTAAATCACACAAAATAGGATTAGATCATCTTCTTGGACCATTCTTGATGGTTCTTGAGGTTGGATCATGGTTGAATCTTCATAAGGAGGAGCATCCAAGGCTAAATCTAGGTTTAAAGCATTAAAAACATTAAATAAAATAAATAAAAGTGAAGAAGTTCATACCTTGGAGTTGCAGCAATGGAGGAAGGGCTGGAGAGGAGAGAGAAGCTCCAAGAAACCTCAAAGGTGAATAGTGAAAATCGTCCCCCTCTCTCTTTCTATTTATAAAAAGAAATTACGTTTAAAAATCAAGTTTTTTAAAAAAATTGGACTCTCTAAGGGGTGGGGCGATTTTGGGGTGTAGATGCTATCCTACCCCTAGCCTAAATTATCTAAACTACTGCCTAATTAACCCCTAGTCTATCCTAGAAATCCCCCAAATGTGATGCCACTTGGCATCCTTCACATTTGGGTTTTTAAAACACCTTTAAAAACATTTAAAAACACTAGTTTTAAAAACTAATTTTCAAAATGAGTTTTCAAAATGGTTTTGACTCTTCTAAACTTCTGACACTAACCAAGACACGGACTAACCCTAGTCTAGCCCTGACTTACTCGAATATGGCGCCACCTCAAGTGGGCCCTACTTGAGTTTTAAAAAAAAAATGATTTTAAAACTTGAAATTGTGAAAGTTTTCAAAAGATTTTCAAAAGTAAGCTTGAAATTAAAAGTTTTGAAATGACATAGGGTTCTAACTGGGTCAAAACCCCTCTGGATATGGTTCCAACTGAGTGGGCCCACATTGATTTTTGCAAATTTTGAAATAAACACTGAAAATACCTTTGAAAAGAGGTTAAAATTAATAATTGAAATTCAAGATTTTTTAAAATAGAGTCTCAGGCAAACTGGAACTCCAGGTTAGAGTCCTGAACTCTTAGGATTCTGAGATTTTAGATTTTAAAAAGCCAAATGACAGGTTTTTAAAAGATTTTATCATAAAATGGTGAAACAAGTCAGAAAATACAGTCAGGGTTAGACTCCTAACTCGATCAGAACTCTGACATAGAGTCCTGATCTAACTGGACTCTGCAAAATGACCTAATTTTTTTGAAAACGAATGGAAACAAATGAAAAATGGAATAAAAACAGACTCCTGACTGGACTGGGACTCTGGGACAGAGTCCTGATCGGACTAAAACTCTAGATTTTTTTGGTATTTTCTGAAAAACAGTTGAAAGAACTTATGAAAACAGTTAAAATAATAACAAATATTGGAATAAACCAGAGTTCTGATTCAACTGAGACTCTGAGAACAGAGTCCTGATTGAACTAGGACTCTTATATTGTTGGATTTTCTGATAAGTAAGTGATGGAATTTAAGCAAAGCTTTTGAAAACCAGTGAAAATGAAGTGAGAAAATCAATTCTGGATAGAATCCTACTTCGATCAGGACTCTGGGGTAGAGTTCTGATTTGATCAGGACTCTGAGATAAAACCTCAGAATTTTAAAATTCTTTGATAAAAGCGCAACAATTTTGATAGATGAAAAGATTTTTGAAAGATTCTTTCAAAATTTGAAATCAGGATCGGAGTCCTGATCCAACTAGGACTCTCTGAACAGAGTCCTGTTTTGACTAAAACTCTGAGTTTCTGACTCATTTTGAAAGATTTTGAAAGATTTGATTGAAAATGGTTGTGAAAGATTAGAGTTCTAATCCGATTAAAACTCTGAAAAAGAGTCCTGATCCGACTGGACTCTTGAAGAAGAGTCCTGATCCAACTAGGATGCTAAGATTTTGGCCAAAACAGAAGATTTTGAAAGGTTTTCTCCGAAAACAGGTAAAAAGGTAGTGAAAAGTAGAGTTTTGATCTGACTAGGACTCTGGAAAAAGAGTCCTGATCCAATTAGGACTCTAAAATTTTTGAGATTTTTGATAAATGAAGGAATCCAGAAGCGACACCACCTAAATGGGTCTCATCTGCGAATTGAAATTGAGTTTGAAATGAATCCAGATTATTTTCTGAGAAAATACTTCAAAATATAAGGTCCTGGGGGTTGGCAAATGACACAATGTTGATTAAAAACCCAGGTTTTTAAAATTGTTTTTTGAAAGAAAAGTTTTAAAACTCAAATCTGGATTGAATATTTTGAAAACATGAGTGTTGGATCTCGAAGATGAGATGTAATGACATGCAATGCTATGCTATGCAATGCAATGATATGCTGAATTCATGCAATGATAAGCAATGACACATGAAATGTAAGCACTGGATAAGGGTGAAAATTTGGGGTGTTTACACAGACCAATCAAGCAGAAATTGAGGAAATTAGACCCTCGAATTGAGCAGCAAGTCAAGGAAGGACTTGAAGATTTGCTAAAAGCAGGATTCATCCGGGCCATTGATTACCCAGACTGGTTAGCAAATATCGTGGCAGTCCCTAAAAAGAACGGAAAAGTTCGAATTTGCATCAATTTCAGGGATCTCAATAAGGCTACCCCGAAAGATGATTATCCACTTCCTGATATTGACCTGTTGATCGATAGCACAGCGGGTCATGCCATGTTTTCTTTCATGGACGGATATTCAGGTTATAATCAGATCAAGTTGGCCGTTCGTGATCAGTCCAAGACTTCATTTACTACACCATGGGGGACCTTTTGCTATACAGTCATGCCATTCGGACTCAAAAATGTCGGGGCAACTTATCAAAGGGCGATGGTCGTTATTTTCCACGATCAAATGCACAAAAATATGGATGCATATGTGGATGACATTCGGGTTAAGTCTAAAGAAGAAGATCACCTTGATGCTCTTAATCAAGTTTTTGAAAGACTTATTCTTTACAAGTTGAGACTTAACCCTCAAAAATGTGTTTTTGGAGTAGAGTCCGGCAAATTACTCGGCTTCATTATTAGCAAGAAAGGGATCGAGGTGGATCCGGCCAAGGCAAAAGCCATTATTGACATGCCACCTCCAACTAATCTCAGGGAAGTGCGAAACCTTCAAGGGCGTATTCAGTCTATTCGCAGATTCATCTCTAATCTGGCCATGAGATGCGAGCCTTTCAACCATTTGCTAAGAAAAGGAGTTAAATTTGAATGGGGATCAAAATGCCAGCTCTCGTTTGAGCGCATCAAGCAGTATCTCCTTAATCCGCCCGTTTTGAAGCCGCCCAAGTTGGGGAAGCCTCTCCTATTATTCATTTCTGTCAACCAGAATGCCTGTGGTGGATTCCTCGTGCAGTATGAAGAGGGTAGCCTGATAGAGCACGCCATCTACTACGTGAGCAAAACATTCATTGATTATGAAAAGAAGTATTCTCAGATGGAGAAAACTTGTCTAGCTCTGGTCTGGATGTGCCAGAAATTGAAACATTACTTGTTGGCTTCTGAAATTAAGTTTCTGTCAAAGCTTAATCCGCTCAGATATATTCTTGAACAACCATTTCTCACTGGACGGATTGCAAAGTGGCAAGTCTTTCTGATACAATATGATTTAGAGTATGTCTCTCAAAAGTCGATTAAAGGCCAAGTGATTGCAGATCAGTTGGCAGATTTCCCTTTGACGGAAGAAATTAAAGCAGAAGAGTATTTTCCTGATGAGCACATCTGTAATATCCAACAGCCCCCAGTTTGGAACTTGTTATTCGATGGCTCTAAAAATATGTCTGGCATCGGGATTGGAGTCTTGCTAATCACTCCAGAAAAAGAAATGATCCCTTATTCTTTCAAACTTGGTTTCCAATGCACTCATAATATGGCCGAGTATGAAGCTTTCATACAAGGCCTCAAAATTCTGCAAAGTTTCAATGTCAAGAGAGTGCATGCTTTTGGCGATTCACTACTTGTTGTCAGTCAAATTAACACTGAATGGCAAGTGAAAAATTCCAAATTAATCCCATATCAGAAGATCGTCTTAGCTCTTGTGGACAACTTCGAAGAATTTCAGCTCAGTCACATCAGAAGAGAGCATAATCAGATAACTGATGGCTTAGCCAGCTTGGGCTCCATTTTGTCCTTCAAAGGTGGTGAATCATGTCGTTCTTTCGAAGTTGGTAGACTTGAGCAACCCGCTTTCGATTGAATTATGCAAGTAAACCAGGTCAATCAGAAGGAGAAGCCTTGGTATCAAAATATCAAGAATTTCATTGAGACTGGTGAATTTCCACCAGAAATGTGAAAAAGGGAGCAATGTGCAATTCAGCGTATGTCTACCCGATATTTCATTCTTGCCAATGTCCTCTACTGCCGTGGGTTCAGTTCTGAATATGCCAGATGCTTAGACAAAGAAGAAGCTATGGAAGTTATCCAAGAAGCACATGAAGGGATTTGTGGTGGCCACGTCGGCTATCAAACTCTTGTCAAACAGATCGTTCGAGCAGGGTACTACTGGAATACCATGCAGCAAGACTGTCATCGATTTGTGAGAAAGTGTGTCAAGTGCCAAATGCACGCACCTTCCATTCATGCTCCTACCACATATCTGCAATCAGTTGTTTCTCCTTGGCCCATTTTCTATGTGGGCTTTTGACGTCGTCGGCCCGATTGCTCCTTCCGCTTCCAACGACCACAATTACTTTCTGGCTGCAACAGAGTATTTCACAAAATGGGTTGAAGCTGTTACTCTACACACCGTAGAAGGCCGCCATGTGGTTTCTTTCATTCACAAGAATATTCTTTGCCGCTTTGGCATACCACATGACATTGTTTCAGACAATAGAACCCATTTAAAAAATGAGAGGATGAAAACCTGTTCTAAATTCAGAATTTGCCATCATTTCTCAGCTCCCTATTATCCTCAAGGGAATGGCCAAGCGGAGGCTACCAATAAGATCTTGATTCGTATTTTGGAAAGGACTGTGAAAACAGATCGAGAGTGGCATGAGAAGATTCATGACGCACTTTGGGCATATCGGACCACCATTCGGACTCCGACCAATGCCACTCCTTCAGAACTTGTTTACGGAACTGAAGTGGTATTGCCTCTCCATGTCCAAAAGCTCGCTCTCAAATTTGCTTCTCTTATAGAATTGCCACTTGATCAGTATCAGCAGCAGAGATTGGTGCAGCTAGATTTACTAGATGAAAAGAGGCTCAAAGCAGCAGAGCACGCTCAAGCTTATCGGCAGAGGATAGCTCGACATTATGCCAAGTCTGTCATTGAGAGAAAATTTCGAGTTAACGATTTGGTACTCAGATCAACGGCTCATCTCAAGCATCGACCACGGGGCAAGTGGTCACCCAACTGGGAAGGCCCTTATGTGGTTAAGGAAGCACTTCCTTGCAATTCGTATCGTCTAATCAACGCAGATGGAGTGAAAATGCCAGATCCCACCAATGCTCTGCATTTGAAGAAGTTTTACACCTGAAATGTTCATTCTAAAGCCTTTGTACTCTTCAAAAGAGCCATTTCAATAAAATAAAGATCTTCCATCAATTCTTACATTCTCCTCCATGATACTGGGGCATTTTATTTTGATCTATAATCATCTTCTTTCATCATATGCAGGCAGGATTAGACAAAAGTTCTTTTTCTCAAATTTTTTTAATTCTCATTTGATCTTATGATCTTTATTTTCATTTCATTTGATTTACTTTTTGGTTTGAGCAAATTTGCTTCAAGCTATTGCTCATCTCTATCAAGTTTTAACAAATTTTTCAATCTTATTAAAATTTTCATCTACCTTTATCTTTAAAATGTACCCCTTCAGGTTAAGGGATAAACCTGATGCCTTCTATCAATGAGGTATTCTTTTTGTTATTTTCCCCGTTCAGGATAAGGGGACAAAATCCTGAAAGTCGACCACATGCAAATAAACTATGATGGTCCATTAATTTTTACCAAAGAATCTTTATTTTCTCAAAAATTCACTTTTTTTAGCTCATCTTTACAACCCAGTCCTCACACTAGGGTATTTCCCAAAATCTTCAATCATATATTGAGCTCATTTGGAGGATCCGACCCTCACACCAAAAACTTTCTACATTCAATCTTTTGATCAAAATCTTTTTTTCTACAAAATTCAAGTTCTGATTTAAATCTCCCAAAAGCTGATATATTTCAAACGTCTCAGTTTTCACTGGTCAGGTATTTCAAACGTCCCAGTTTTTACTGGTCAGGTATTTCCGAAAAGATCCAACACTTGTTGGTCATATATTCCAAAAGTTCCAGCTTCTCGCTGGTCAGGTATTTCGAACGTCCCAGCTTTTGCTGGTCAGGTATTTCAAAAGATCCAACACTCGTTGGGCATGTATTTCAAACGTTCCAGCTTCTTGCTGGTCAGGTATTTCAAACGTTCCAGCTTCTCGCTGGTCAGATCCAACACTTGTTTGTCATATATTCCAAACGTTTCAGCTTCTCGCTGGTCAGGTATTTCAAACGTCCCAGCTTTTGCTGGTCAGGTATTTCAAAAGATCCAACACTTCGTTGGGCATGTATTTCAAACGTTCCAGCTTCTTGCTGGTCAGGTATTTCAAACGTTCTAGCTCTTTCCTGGTCAGATCCAACACCCGTTGGTTATGTATTTCAAATGTTCCAGCTTCTTGCTGGTCAGGTATTTCAAACGTCCCAGCTTTTGCTGGTCAGGTATTTCAAAAGATCCAACACTCGTTGGGCATGTATTCCAAACGTTCCAGCATTTCGCTGGTCATGTATTTCGAACGTTCCAGCTTTTGCTGGTCAGGTATTTCCAAAAAAAAAAAGATCCAACACTCGTCGGTCATGTATTTCAAACGTTCCAGCTTTTCGCTGGTCAGGTATTTCAAACATTCCAACTTTTCGCTAGTCATGCATTTCAAACGTTCCAGCTTTGCTGGTCATGCATTCCCAAAAAGAACTGAGCTTTTGGTCGTGTATTTCCAAAAGACCCAGCTCTCGCTGGTCATGTATTTCAAAAAGTCTCAGCTCACAATTGTCGAGCTCCCAAAGTCAACCTATTCCATAAATCAAACCTTCAGGTTGCGATTTCTCTGTTCTCTCATTACCAAAACCTACGGGTTTCAATCTCTCAAAATCTATCATTTCCAAAAAAAACTTTATATCTCTAAATCTCTCAATTCTATCAATTCTTCAAACCTCTGGGTGCAATATTTTTAAAATTTCACCATTTTCTCAACCCTCGGGTTATAATCTCCCAATTTCGATTATCCTCAAAACCTTCAGACCCTTTTTATTAAAACCCAGTTTTTCATAACCATTCGTGTATTTCCCAAAAGACCCAACACTCGTTGGTCATGTATTTCCAAAATGTTCCAGCATTATTGCTGGTCATGTATCTTAAACGTTCCAGTTTTACTGGTCAAGTATTTCAAAAGGTTCAAGCTCCTCACTGGTCACGTATTTCAAAGGTTCCAGCTTTCGCTGGACAGGTATTTCAAAAAGATCTCAACATCTATTTGTCATGTATTCCAAAAGGTTCCAGCTTTCGCTGGTCATGTATCTCGAAAAGGTTTCAGCTTCCGCTGGTCACATATTTCAAAGGTTCCAGCTTTCGTTGGTCATGTATTTCAAAAGTCCCAACTTTTTGCTGGTCATGTATTTCCAAAATCGAAGATACAACTCAAGTTCTTATCAAAATCTATATTGAGTGATTATTTCACAAAGAATTCGTGAAAACTTTGCCAATTTGCTAAAAGCACTTGTTGATTCTAAATATTCTTACTGTACAAAGAGAATTTCCTCAGACTACCTCTAGTATTTCTTTCCAAAAGGTAAAACTTTCTGCGAAAAGAGGTAAAATTCAAATCTTTTCCTGATTGATCAACCAAAAGGATGTAAGAAACGCCCTCGATATGATCAATAAAAGAAATCTTTAATGATGTTGAAAAGCCAGAAGTGAATTGATATTGATCTTGGCTATGGCGCATGTTTTAAATAACTTTCTGGCAATCAGGCGGTAGAAATATCTTGAGCTATAAAAAGAATCCACTCAACCCATATCTTCTCATTTTCATTTAAAAAGTTGCAATCAAATATCCGCAAAAGGGATCTCTCAATTGTCGTCAAGATGAAGGCGAATTAAGCGAGTAGACCCCCGAGGCCAAAGAAGATTTGAAACATCTCCAAGATGACGGAGTTTGTGATGGATCCTTCCAGGGAAAGTTCAGATCACCGTCGAGATGAAGGCGAGTGGGATGAACCTACCGACAAACCCTAAAAGATATTTGATTTCTGCTATCATCTAAAGACCTTTTGAGCCAATGTCATCAATAGAATCCCTAAGATAAAAGAAGGATCGGAACATCTCCAAGATGAAGGAGTTTGTGACATACCCTTCCCTGAAAAAAAAAGAGAGAAAAGTCAGGACCCATCCAAATGAAGGATGATGTAAAAAACCGAGAAAGCCCAATGACTCAAAAAGAGTGCAAAAAGATCATCGTAGGGAAAACACCCAGATATCAAACTGCCAAAGTTACCAAAAGTCATATTTTCTCATGCAAAATTCTTTTATCAATATCTTTTCATTACTTGCTATTATGAAATTAAGAATATTTCTTCTGATCTCATATCAAGGAAATAAATAGCTTCCTTGAAGAAAATCATCAGCGCTAAAATTTTGAATTTAACTCTTAAAACTGAGGAGTTGACCTCATTGGAGGAAATACTCTAGGTAAAAGAAGGAATATCTTCACACATACGTACACATTTACAAGCATTTGAATCAGCTATAATTTTATCTTATTGGCAAAATTTTCTAGCTATTCCAAGAATGAAATAAACATTCGATATCTATTCTGATGCAACCTAGCGTTGTTTATATCTTCCAGAAGAGTTGCTTCATACAGTTAAAGTATATCTTCCTGTCCCATCGCGGTTTCTTCAGTCAAGGATTCCGTATGGTGTTCCCACTCAGGTTAAGGGTCAAAACCTGAATTTTCTACGAGAGGTCATTGATTTCAAAAAGCTATTTCAGTCTCAGCAAATGAGATGCCCAAAATCATTCATTTTTCCAAGCTTTAGGGAACCATATATTTTTCTCCTTTCGCAAACCCCTTTTGGATTTGTTCGTCCAAATTCCGAAGGTCCCATTATGGTTTCTCCATTTGAGAAATCCGTATGGTAGATTTCCTATCCAGGTTAAAAGTTAACCCGGAACCTCGCTTCGCGAGGTATCTTCCTTGCAGGTTTGGGTTAAACCTGAGTCTCGTTCCAACGAGATTCATCGTCTGGATGAGATGATTTCTTCGAGTCCCATCATGACTCTTCCCATCAAGGAATTCATGCTTTGTATATCCATCCAGGATAGGATTCCTACTTGAGCTTCATTTCACGAGGCATTTTTCAAAATGTCCCATCAAGATTCTTATGTACTCCTTTCCTCATTTAAAACACTTTTTTGATATATCTTCGTCCCATCCAGGTTAAGGGCTAAACCTGAATCATTCCAAAAAGAGTATCTTGTCTCACCCATGAGACCTAATCAAAATTCTGATTTTCCACCATTTCAGGATTTTCGTCCAAAGTCCCATCACGATTTCCTCATCCTCTATTATTCAATCATATCATTTTCAAGGATTTCGTCCCCCCAAAATCATTCAGGATAAGGTTTTTAAGCCTAAAAAGCCATATTTACAAAATAATTCTTCCACACCCAGTTCAGACCTGCTGACTGGGGTATTTTCAAAATTTGGAGTGTTGTCTTTGCTACTAAGCTCGGCTCTCAACCGGCTTAGTAACAAAAAGGGGCATCTGTGAACACCCCAAATTTTTCAAAGTTTTTGTAAAAATGACCCTTTTGCCCCCGGTCCCATTTTTTGAGAAAAGCGAGGCTAAATTTCAGTCATTCTTCAGATTTTCTGAATTAAATTCCATATTGATATATTCAAAATCAATTCTGGATCCGAATCCAGTGTTTTAAATCCAGATTTCCTCAAAACCCGGATCAAACCCATTTCTAAAGAAATTTTTTCAAAATAGCTTTTAAATTCTCAGAAAAATCCCCTTTTGTAAATATTTTACAAAAACACAAAAAAAATTAGTTTCAAATCTTTGGTTTCTCGTAAAGCTTTAGGATTTTATTCTAAAACTACAAAAAAATGGAAAAATAACATAAAAACCAAAAATTGAGAAAAGCTACAAGAAAAACGAATGATTTTCAAGCTTTTGAAGCCATTTTTACCAAAAACCTCATTCCTTAACCATTTTTTTAGAAAATTCTTAAAAGGGGAACCACCTTTTTTAAAAATTGGAAAAATTTTAACGAACCCTTCCCGCGCCTCTTTCCTTCTCTCTCCATCGTTCGATCTGCAACCGCATACCTTCATCTCCACCTTCAATCCTCAACGGGTTTTCCCCTCTCGAAGCTTCCATCTCCTCTTTAAAGAAGAGGCCAGCTCCCGTCTTCTTGCCATCCCTTGTTTTTCTGGAGATCGATCTTCCTCCTTGCAGATCATCCATTTTTTTTCTTTCATCGACTTCATCCCGAGATCCATCCATCACTCAGCATCGCCGATCACAGCCGTCGTCTTAGACCTTTCCTCAAGCAGCCCACTTCAGCATCCATCCATCCATCTTCACACAGTTGGAGGAAGGTCAATCCGGCCCCAAATTTCCGAGCTCCAACCTTCTCTCAACTCCCCAGATCGAATCAAAGGAAGAGGAACATTTCTGCAGCAGGATCAAGGAATCAAATAACATCTGGTGTTTAGAAGGAAAACTCCTTCGCCGCCCAACCTCATTAAGGTAAACATCGATTTTTTTTTCTCTCCTAAATATCTTTCTCTTTTCAACCATCGGTAGAGATTCTACTTCATAAATTCTGTTTTTCCTTCATTTTCTTTCCATCGTGAGGCACCAAGGGTGAGGTCGACCTGTATATGGCAGGATCAATCCACCCATTGCCAAATTAATAGGAATTCATAGATTCCAACACGTAATTCCTTGTTTTCCCTTTTCTTTTTCTTTTTTTTTTCTCTTCTTTACTTTCCTTTCCCTTTTTTTTTAGTTTTGATTTTGTACGTTTCAATCTATATCATCCAATGTAAATGAAGCCAAGTTGAAATAAAAAAAAACTCCCGTAATGAATACCCACCTCTGGGCTATGGCATTATGCTCCAGCCTTAATCTGGTAAGATCACGATTTTCACATCCTACCGTGAGTTCATCTGCTGGAATCGCTGTAACAGAATCCTCATATCCGATAAATGCCTCTCGGCTGTCTATGAAAATCATGTTCGAGTATTAATCTGAAATTGGGTCAGAGGCGTTATGAGCGACTCATTTGATCTTCAAGGTGATCCTTCATGGAGAAGATCTATCAGCTAGAATATAGCTTGTGGTTATTTAGATGCTTTCTCCATTAAGATCAGAGTTCTGATGTTTCTGTTGTCATCCTTGATTTTCCTGTACCGCTCAGGAATTAGAGCTACTCTGCTCCTTTCAGTAGTTGGCTTGGTATGAGAATAAAATTTGTAAACAATCTGGGTGCTACACTGAGTTCACCCTCAGCAGTTAGTCTTTGCTTCTAACCATTCTTTTGATGCCTCCCTCAACCCCAAGTCACCTACAGGTCACTCTTATATCCCAGGGCATGCCCTGGATCTCGTTGAAGTTGATACCTTCTCAGCAGATACAAAGAAAAGAGAGGTTCATTAAAAAGCATTGGGCCGTTAATAACCAGTATTTACATTTGCATAGGACAGCCTATTAGCATTCATGTATTCATTCTCTGTTCATTTTGTTCATAATGCCTAACTTTCATGCTGCTTCTATGTTCTTTTTTTTTTATCATGTAGGCATGAATAACACAGGAGTGTTGGATGTTCTTAAGAATATGTAAATATATACATATATATATATATATGTATATATGTCTAAATCCTTCTTGCTTCTTCATGAAGACTAAATGTTATTCTCTGATTTTCAGGTGTTCAAGAATTTCTTGTGTTTTCATAAGCATCTCTGAGGCCAGTAACTTTAATAGTTCCAGTTAGCAAATTTTTTTTTTCTTCTTTCTTGTTTTGTTACATTTTGACATTCGGTTGATCACTGTGTTAATATTGTTAAATAGTGTCATACTAACACTATCACATCAACATTTGTTTATGGTGACATCGTCACTATCATCTGGACACCATCCCCATCACCGATCACAGGTCTACCTGTACAGGTGAAATTGGGTGATCTTGGTATAGTAGACCATATAGAGTTTTGCCAGAAGGTCGAGGTTAAATTTGGGACGACAACAGGCATATCCATGCCCTGTTTGATCAGGAGTTTTGACATGTAAATGGCACTAATTCCAGGATTACTGTAGGCATCAATGATAATTTTCCCAGGCATTTCATGAGAGTCGGATAATCTGATTTAACCATGACATTGCTTTATTGTTATGAGGGGATATTGTTTGTAGGGAATGCTCATTTTTTTTTTTTGCAAAAACTCTTGTCTTATTCACTATGGTGTTATATCTTATTTACTGCAAAAACTTTGTCTAGATTGTCGACAAGAATGGCTTGTCTTGATCAGCATTCATGATGAAACCTGTTTATATCCATCTGCTGAATTTTCCCTCTTCTCGTATGATCATCATCAGTTTCCACTCACTATTTTCAGCATTTGTTGGACTTTCCATTTCCGAGCACCCACATCACACAATGATCATTCATTCCCGCATCATACCCTTCAGCACACCCTTCATCTCATGACATCAGTATATGCCCACCATGTCCATAGGTTGAAACACCTGCTAAAAGTAGCTGTCATCCATGTCATTCATGGTATACGCCTTCGTTTCCACTTGATGCACCAGCATCCTTCTGATAACACCCCAGCCATCATGGCGCAAATGCTTACAACGCCTTACACTATTTGCTACAGGGGAGTTTGCAGCAATCTGCATATGTCCCTTTTCCACAATTCCCTGCACACCATTAATGCCCAGTTGCAACGTCTGTAGCATCTTCCCAATTGCCACCATCTTCATATTAACGCTATGCAGCGTTGTCATAACAAACCACTCATCAAGCACACCATTCTTCATATATTTTTCCAGATCTTTAATTCATAGCCACTCCTAAATTCCATGGGCTCAAACCTCCCAGTTAAATTTGTAAATTGTCTACATGACTGTTTCTTGTGGATACATTCTACATCTGAGATCCTAGAAATACTTTCATTCACTTGTGGTGCTCCCACATTTGTCTCAACCTTAATCAAGCAAAACTTAAACTCTCCCTTCAGTCGATCTACAATGATCTCAAGATGCAGTTTTCCCATCCCTTCAATGAGAGTCTATTTAGTTTCATCAACTCTTGGAAAATGAGAAGATGGATCTTCTTGAAAAAGCTTGACCAAACCAACAGACACTTTATCAATACCAGCTTTGGTCTTAGGTTTTATCACAACTTTAATGACAAGGTCTGAGAAATCCATTATTTTCAGCATAATTGGCTTCTCAGGATCACATAGGGTTTCACCTTTCATGGTGTCTTTGAGTCCAACAAGTGCTACTATGTCACCTGTCAATGCAGCCTTTACATCCACTTCAGCAACTAGTATCATACCTTATCTCTGTCATATTTTTGTCATCATTTTGGGCTGTCATTTCTCTTCCCCCTTTACACCTAGGTCTGGTTAAATGCACACATCAATGCATTATGTCCTACCCAAATATCAACTCATTTCCTGCATTTATCTGCGGTAGTTCATGAAGTCACACAACCTCAGTTTTCTTGCACAGCCGCCTCCATCAGCTGGCTATTATCAACACTTCCCATCTTCATATTCCCATTTCTCACAGCATTTGCCTCATTTGCTGTAGCTTACCTCCACTGTCAGCCAATTCCACTACTTACAGTCCACTAACCCACCTACTTTTGTCATGTATATCCACATATGTATATATATACCTATGCATGTATATATGCACGTATTTATAAATTTATATAGCATTTCTCCTGTCTTTCCATCATTTCGTATCTTAGTTTAGGAACACTTTTTTTTTAGATATCCATGTGATATATGTCATTATTCTTCTAATTTTTAACCCAGATGCTTTTGCAGGAAATATATGGAAGATATCATTACTTGGGGGTTGTAAATTTGATTTTGCATATTGTAATAGCTAGATTTGAATGAAAATTTATGTTTCTTGCTTTAGGTAGAATGAATGAGCATTATAAAATATCATGAATTGCTTGTTTTCATGCATTTTGCCTTTATTTCTCAAAATCTCACAATGATGAAACACGAATGGCACATGCACCATTTCGTAAGAAATAATAAATATTAAGTTGATGATCCACACCAATGGCCATAGTCAGGGTGTGGACAAAACTTAGCATTTTTATCTTTTACAAAATAACACTGGATCCACACTGGATCCATTTTCAAAATTCATCATATTTTCCTAAAATATTTTCTTCTTTTATCAGAATTTAACTTAAAATTAACTCAAAATATATACCAATGGCCATAGTCATGGTATATAGAGGGTTAATTTCATTTTAAATTCTATAAAAGCACCAAAAAGGTATTTTATCCTTCATTTGAATTTAGATATGACTATTATATAATACATTCAATGACCATAGTCAGGAGTGTATTATATCATTAATCTTATTTAAATTCATTTGAAGAATGAAATATGATTTTCAAATCCAATTTCAAACTTATTCAAATTCATTCATCATATAAGATAGAATTGCATCATATTTTCAAAATTTCCTTTTCAAAATTCCAAGTGATTCTTCTTCTTCATTTCTCAGATCAAATCTTATTCAAATCCAATTCTATCTCATTTCAAGATTCAAAAATTCAATTTCAAAGTCCAATTTGACTTTGAAATTCCAAAATCATTTTATATTCAAACTTCAAATTTCCAACTCAATTCAAAATTCAATTTCAAAGTTCAATTTAACTTTGAAGTTTCTTCAAATTCAAAAATCAAGTTTATCTTCTTCAAATTCAAAAATCACAAGTTTGAGATTGATTTTGAATCTTGACTCCTCTTAAATTTTAAATTCAATCTAGGTTTTCAAAACCCAGATCCATCTTCAAAAGTCCCATTTGGATTTTCAAAACCCAAATCCAAAGTTAGATCAACTTGGATCCAGTTTTCTAAATATAATTCTACTTTTGGATCTTAGACCTCAGATCCAAATTACATCATGAATTCCAGACTTTAGACCCAATCCCTTCTAGGATCTAGATCCTCATTCCACTTTGGATCTCAAATTACAGATCCAAATTCCATTTAGGATTCAGATCCTCATTCCACTTTGGATCTCGAATTACAGATCCAAATTCCATTTAGGATCTAGATCCCCATTCTACTTTGGATCTCAAATTACAGATTCAAATTCCATTTAGGATCCAAAACCCAATGCTACTTTGGATCTTAGATTTCAGATCCAAAATCCATTCTTTAGGATCCAGAACCCAATTCACCTCAGATCTCAGATTCAGATCCAAAATCCATTCTTTAGGATCCAGAACCCAATTCACCTCGGATCTCAGATTCAGATCCAAAATCCATCCTAGGATCCAGAATCCAATTCTACTTTGGATCTCAGACTTTAGATCCAAATCCATTCTAGGATCCAGAATCCAATTCTACTTTGGATCTCAGACTTCAGATCCAATTTCATCTTAGGATCCAGAGTCCAACCCTATCTTGGATCTCAGATTTCAGATCCAAAAACCATCTTGGATTCCAAATCTTGAATCCAATTCCATTTAAAAATTCCAAATCCAAATTCCACTTTAATTCCAATCCTTAAAACCAATTCCATTTCATTCCAGATCTCAAATCAAGTTCCCATTTCAGATCCTAAATTCAAAATTCAACTTTGAACTCTATTCAGAATCCAGATCCTGGATTTGGATTTCATCTTGAAATTCCAAGTTTAAATCAATTCCATTTCTCAATTTTATTCAGATTTCCCAATTCTATCTTTTCTTCTGATTTTGAACTTCAAAGTTAGAATTCAATTCCATTTTCATTTCTATTTCTGATTCAAAATCCATTTATGACTTTGAAAATTCCTTTCTTCTTCTTTTTATCTCAAAAAACTTCAAAATCATCTCTTTCCAGATCCAGATTTATTTTCCCAAGCCCTTGATTATTCTAAAAACTTAGAACTTTAAATCTTAAGTTCTAAGTTAGAAATCATTTCTTCACTTTATCAAATTCATCTCAAGAACACTTGGAAATTCTTTAAAACATTTTCAAAAGGAGCATACATCTTTGCATTTGCACAAGCATGATTCTTTGTGCATTTAGACTTAGAATAAATTCTTAGATAATTTCTTAGCAAAGCAAAAGGCATTGATTCGACCCTTGGTTCGATTACCCCTGGTAAAGGCGCCAGGAACGGTCGAACCTCGTACCGACGAGCGAATCCCGTCTCCCAATTTTCTCGCAAATATTTCAAAAACGGAGGCGAGTTATTTCAAAAAATTTCAAAATTACGGTCAAGTGAGACCCGCAAAAGAATTCCTCTTCTCTCTCCTTTTTTTCTTTTCTTTTCTCTTCTCTCTTTCTTTCCGTCTTTTATTTTTCTCCCTTCAAAAAGGAGGAAATAGAGGTTGGAAAGGAAAAGAGAAGGAAGAGAGAGAACATTACGAAAGAGGAAAAATTTTGCGATGATCATAGAAAATAATTGAATTTCATTGAAAATCAAAAATTGGATTGGAAAATGAATTCTCAAGAAAACTTGAATCTTGGGAAAATCAATTTTTGAGATTTGGATTGCTTTTCTGAGGAAATGGATTTGAAAATCTTGAGAAAATCAGGAACTTCATTGGAAAATGACTTTTGAAATGGAAAATGGATTCTTAGGAAACTGGAAAACCTGAGAAAATTGATTTTGAGATTGGAAACTTAGTATTGAGAATGTGGTAATCTTGGAAAATCATAATTTGAACTTGGAAAATACTTTGAAATCTCATTTGAAAACTCGGAATTCTGAGAAAATCAAATCCTGAAAAAGACTTAGAAATTTTTGAGAAAATTGATTTTCTGAAATTGAAATTGGAAAATGAATTTGAAAATAATGCAATTTGAATGATATGAATGAATGAATATGAAATTGAAAGGGAATTTCAATTAAAGAATTGGGAAACCCTTTTTGAGTTTTGAGAAATGCAGTGCATTTTTGAAGTTAGCCTAAGAGTGTTGGCTGAATGTGGCTAATACGAAGATCATAAATCTTGGTTTTCTTCGTATTCTGACTATGGCCATAAATACGAATCCCACCGAGTTTATAAATTCCATAAGAGCTTGTGCACGTGCCATTCGTGTCAACCATGGTGAATTTGGAAAGATGTGCATGAATGATAAATTAGATATCAGAATTTGCAGAAATTAAACTATATGCAATGTAGTCCTATTCTATGCAGGAAATGTAAATTCTTATTCAAAATTATTACATTGCTTTTTACATTAAATTGAATAAATAAAAGAAATAAAATAACTAAGTCTTCTTCTTGAATGTTTCTGCAAAATTAGAAAATAATGTTAGCAAAAAAATGTAGGTTTTTCTGAATTTATCCGAAAATATTGGAAATTATCGAATATTACTCAGAAATAAACCCAGATTAATACCCCCTTTGATATAAACATGAGAAATAATGAAAAAATTTTGAAAATAAACTTGAAAATTCAAAATTAGGGTCAAAATGACCAAAATACCCCTGATGACCTTGAAATCAGGGTTTTCTAAAGAAATTTTTGTAAAATTTGAAATTTTGAAAATCAAATGAAATAAATCAAACATAATATGATGCAATATGATGATATGCATGAAAATTTAGAAAATTGAAGGTTCGAATTTCGAAATTGTTGTCAAAATGACCAAAATGCCCCTGATAACAAGACAATGGCCTTGAAACCAGGGTTTTCTGAAATAAATTTTACAAAATGGGAAATGTGAAATGCAAATGATATTAAAATTAACCCTAATATGACATGACATGCTTTTTTACATGATAAAAACCCTAAAATGGCAAAAATATCATAAAATATAGAATTTAACTTTATTTTCGCCTGATTTTCGCCTTTGAATTTAAAAATAAACTGACATACAAAGAAAATGAACTTGGATTTGATTCAAATTTTGCATGGACACCTATAATAACACTAAAAACAGAATGGATCTCGAAAATCTAGTTTTTTGTATTTTCTTAATATGGAAAATAGCTAAAATCCTAAGAAAATCAAAATTTTGCCTAAAATGTTGATTCTAAATAGGATTTTGGATATCAAACTTCCATAAAAATTTCCAAAATTTTATGGGGTGACAGAGGACAGTTAGGCAAAGATTTGTGCTTTTTACACATTCTGGTTTTGACCTATGGTCGGAGCTGTACAGTTTCGTCAAGTCGGATCGGAATCCAGCGACTCTAGGATTTAGGGCAAACAGATAGGTTTCGGGAGAAAATATAGAAAAAATAGCAGCCAGATGGGAAAACGGCTGAAATTGTGGTAAAATTTTTCTGACAGATAAAGGAAAATTTTATTTTTTTATAGTATTGGTATTCGGGTTACGGTTTGGAAAAGAGTATACTGTTATCAGAGACCTAAATCTCTGAAATTTCTGGATATTGGAATCTGTCGGACAGAAAAGATAAATCCGGGAAAATTACTTGGATAATTTCAAAAATCTCCAAATTTTGGGAAATGACAGAAAAAGGGGTTAGGAACAACTTTTGTGTTGAAAGTTTTCGCATTGAGGCTACGAGATGTGCGAACACAACACGTTAGGGTCTGTCTACACCCTGACAAAGAAAAATCGAGATTTTCCCAGAGGTTTGGGAAAATCGATTTTCTTATAGAGGTTAAATCCACTGATAAAAATCCCAAAATTTTCAGACAATTAGTAGATTCCATCATGGATCTACTGTAATTTTTAGAGGATGATTCGAATGCCCAACATGGGTAAATCTGAAGGTTCTTTTTGCTAAATCAGAAATTGAAATTTTGGGAGGGTTCAAAACCCACTGCAGCATATGATTTATTTAATAAGGTTCAAAAACCCGAATTAAAGCAAACTTTTGACAAGAAATTAAGAACATGTAAATCTATCTAATAAATTTTTTATTTTTTTTTAAGATCCATTGACGACAATACTAACATGGAATAACAGCTGGACCCTTACGTATAAATGAAAACCTAAGTTAAATACTTAGTAAAGGCAACATTAAGTATTTATGAAGTGACCAAAATATTCTAAATGCAACATAAAGAATGAAATCTACATGAAAGTAAGAAAATAAACAAGGATCAAAGGAGGTATGATTCATTTTAATATTGGCTCTCAAGATGAGAGATCTGATCCATTGAATGGATGGATCTCAATGTTCACATAGCCTTAATAACTAAGGTGAAAACCTTATCGTATTTATCAAAGTAAAAGAAACATGAAGAGGATATTCATACAATTATAAATCCAGCTATTGATCTTATTTCATAACATCCACATGAAAATGAAACCCCAAAGACCTCAAACCGATGGGTGCCAAAGGTAAATCCCATAAGGACCTTAACAGTAACTAAGGCAAATTATGAAATAAAGAGGATAGTGACTCACCTTGGAGATTCGGATGCAACCAGTGGATTTATAGCAGCAATGGAGGGGATTACCCTGGTGGCTGGAAGGGTTGAAGGTGGCTTGAAAGAGGTGACACCACTTCAAGGTTTGCTGGAACCATAGGTTGAAGGTTGCTGGAGGTGATCGGCTGCAACCAAGATGGAGCTGGAATCGTGGCTGGAGCAAGAGGACTTGAAGAAGGTGGTTGCCACCTTGCTGGAAGTTGAGGGTGGCCTGCTGCCACGTTTGGGGGTTGAAGCAGATGGTTGGAACGGCTGCTATGCTGTTGAAGATGATGGCTGAGGTCAAGTGTCGCCGGCTGGAGGTGGGTGGTTGCACTGCTAGAGGTGGTTGGGCTGGGCATCCAAGGAGGTGGCTGCTGCTTCAAGGTGGTGGCTGTGTGTTGCTGCAATGAGAGGTGGGGGTGTTGTGTAATAGGAACCAAGGGAGAGAGAGGGAGAGAGAGAAGCAAAGGGCCCTCCGTGAGATCCACCGTAAGCCCTCCTTGTTTTCTTCCTTTTTTGTTTCTCTTCACTTTGGTCCCAATAGGATCTTTTCTAAGTCCTTGATAGAAAATCAGAGAGAGATACTTGAATGGTTGGGCCAGGGGAGAAAGAAGGAAGGAAGGAAAGGGAAGAAGGAAAGAAAAGAAAGAAAAGAAAGGAAAGAAAAGGAAGAGAAGAAAGGAAAGGGGAAGGAAAAGAGAAAAGGAAAGAAAAGGGAAGAAAGGAGAGGGAAAGAAGGAAAGAGGGGGCTGGAGAGAATGTACGTGAGTGGGGAAGGAGAAGGAAGAAAAGAAGAAAAAAAAAAGAAAAGAAAAAGAAAAGGAAAGAAAGAAAGGATGAAAAGAAAGAAAAAGAAGGAAAAGAAGGAAGTAGAAGAAAGAAGAAGAAAGGAGAGGAAGGAAGAAAAGGAAAGAAGAAATAGAGAGGTTGGAGGTTTGGGCGACCACCTTGTGGGTCCCACCTCTCTAAAATAAAATAAAATAAATAAAAATCAATAAAAACAAAAACAAACAAATAAAAAGAAACATCTTGTTTTTTATTAAAATAGAAATGTAAATGAATGGGCCATCTCAGAGCGGGTCCAAATTCCACTTTTGAAATTCATTTTGACGATTAGAGGGGTGAAATAGTCTTTTCAAAAAAATCCATGAACGAAACGAGCTATTTTTGGCAGTTTTTTAAACGAACTCAAAATTTGAAGTTGAATACCCCATTGCGAAGTACATCCAACATAGAATTTGAAAAATTGAGTTTGAAAGAAATCCATATTGTTTTTCTTGAGAAAATATTTTCAAATTTAGACTCCCGGAGGTAAAAATGTCAATTTTGGAAACCCAGGGCTGGAAATTGATTTATGAAAACTTTCAAAACTCAATCTGGATTGAAATTTATAAAACTGGAGTTCTGAACTTCGAAAATGGAATGAAATGTTATGAAATGCTGAGAAATGATGAGAAATGATATGAAATGCTATGCGAAATGCAGACCCTGAATGAAGAATTTTGGATGTTAGACCCCGATTGGCAGTTGTACCAATTTAAAAAGCATTAAAATTGATAAAATTTGCAAAATGGTTGAAGAAATGGTTTTCAGGCCTTACCGAGCTAGAGTGACACTGAAAATTAGAGTCTGAGCTGAATTGAACTTAAATGAGCTGGATTGAGCTGGGTTTTGGAGTTTCAGAACTCAACTGAACTGACAACGCACTAACTTAACTGACCTTTACGACTAAATTTTCAAGAAAAGCTGCCATTTTTAGAGAAATGATACAGAATGGTCACTAGAGTGAAGTGAATTACAAATCTGAGTTGTGTTCGAGATAGAACAAAGGTCAGTAATACTGACATGAACTAAAATTGAAGCTCGAACAGTAGCTCAATTGACTTAACTCAACTCAATTTCAACTGAAAGAGCTGAAACGGGCTAAAATGGGCTCCTAGACACTTGGAAATGGTTTTGAACTGAAACTGGAGCACTTAAACTCCTGGTGAGCTCATGCTAGACTCTGGGGAATATGACTGACTATGAATGACTGACTCGAAAACAATTGACTTAGATTTGAGTGAGAATTGAGCGCATTTATGAAGAAATGATCCCATTTTGGCAGGAATGATCACAAATGAAAATGGCCTTCTCACTGTGAGCTCAGATGAGCTTGAAATGACTGATATTTTAACTGTTCTGAACTGACCAATGAGCTTGGTTGACTCCGACTGACTGGCGTCCAGGATGACCTAGGGGTAAAATGGTATTTTTTCTAATAAGAATGGGTAAGGTTTGACTCCTACACTGACCTAACAGGGTTGGTACTGCACGATGAGGGTTGTTTGAGAATGGATGAGAAAAATTTGGGGTGTTTACAAAAATAAAAAAGAAGGCATTCAATCACATCCTGCACAAACAATTATGCACATATAATATTCTCTAAGAAGCTGACTCTAAATGCATTAATTTTAAAATAGTTGTAGGACCCTAATCTTGACTCTAGACTTAGATCAGCTATGTCTAATCATGCTATGTCAATATACTCGAGTCAAAATCCAAAGTACGTTCCATAAAAATTCATCTCTGATTCTAGACTTGTGTTTTCCCAACATCCTTGAGCGCCTACCGATATACTTTAGACTATGGCCCTTGGTACGTGGCAAGGGGGTGTCAACCCAAATAAGTGGCCAAGTTGTGAGGCTTTATCCCGAACTATGGTTCTGGAAGAAAGCCTAGCCAAGTGAAGACCGGGTAGAAATAGGTGGGGTTGTTTTTGATAAATGCTCACATGCAAGAAAATTAGAAGGCACTAAAACCTAAAGAAGTAGATTTTTGAAAACTTTAAAGAAGCAAACAATGTTTACACACAAATCCTAGATTGAGGAGGGTTGTATGAGACCTAAGTCAATGTGAACATGAATAATTTCTCCTCAATTTGGCCCTACCAAATCATGCCTACTCTATATGCAATCCATGACAACTGGGTTTGAGTCTAGGTTCCTAGGTTCACATGATATTAGAAAGTAAAAGCTGACATTTTGTAGAACACGATTTTGATAGTTGAGCTAAGTTAAGGCACATGATTGATCAGATGAAGACGGGTCCCATCTCGATCACCAAACATGTTATCATCGCAAAATTTTTTTCTCTACAAGAGAGAAAAATGATTCTGCGAGTCAAACTCCACCAAAGTTTTAAAAATTATTTTTTTGAAAATTACTCACCTCCGTTTTTAAAATTTGCGAAAAAATTATGTAGAATGGGACTCGCATGTCGGTACGAGGTTCAACCGTTCCTGGTACCTTTACTAGGGGTAATTAAACCAAGGATCAATGTGTGTTTAGCTATGCTTAAATATCTAAATCATGCTCTATTTCCTAAATGCACAGAGAATCAAGCATGTGCTATGAGATTTTTGAAAGATGCATATTTTGAAAGATATGATGTTTGCCTCTGTTGCTTGGAGAATACTTGGAAAAGGAATTCATTGGAAATCATGGATCACATTGAAGATTACCTTTTGAATGGAAAATTGATTCTCAGGATAGTTGAAACTTTGAAAAAATTGATTTCTGAAATAATTTGATCATTATTTTGAGAAAATCGATTTCTTTTTGAAATAAATCAATAAAAGGACATATGGTCTTTTGAAATGCTTTCATGATGCGAACTAACTAACATGAATGGATGTAATTTTAAAGAATATTTTTTTGAGGATTTTGAGAAAATTATTTGAGAAATGCAGTGATTTTGAAGTTAGCCTAAGAGTGTAGGTTCAATGTGGCTTATACAAATATGACAAATATGACAAATATGGGTCTCATTCGTATTCTGACTATGGCCATAAATATGAATTCCATCGAGTTTGTTAACTCCCTGAAAGCTTATGCACGTGCCATTCGTGTCAACCATAGTGGATTTCGAAAATGCATGAATTGTCATTCTTCAGATATCAGAATTTACGAAAGCAAACTATATGCAATGCACCCTATTCTATGTAGGAAATGTAACTCTTATTCCAATATTACATCTGATATTACATTAAATAACGAATAAGAAAAAGAAATAAATGAAATCTTCTAATATCTCTGCAAAACTAGAAAATGGATTAGCACAGATATGTAGGTTTTTCTGGATTTATCTGATAATATCGAGGAATTATCGGATTTTATCCAGATATAAACCCAATTCAAACCTTCCTGATATAAATATGAGAAATAAGTGATGATAATGTATGAAAATATAGTTTGGAAATTCAAAATTAAGGTAAATGACCAAAATGCCCCTGATAACAATACTATGGCCTTGAAATAAGGGTTTTTAGAAATTAATTTTGTAAAAATGAGAATTTTGAAATTCAAATGAATACAAATGAGAATAGAATCAAACATAGGATGCTATGATATGATTATATGCATGCTAAACCCCTAAAAATGCAAAAATATCACCAAAATATCAAATTTTGCTTGTATTTCGCGCGAATTAAACATTTCTTTTGATAGTTTGGCTAACACACATGGCAATTGAACTCAAATTCACACCAAATTTGGCATGGACAACTATATTGATCCTAAAAATGGAACAAAATATGAAAACCAGTTTTTATGACATTTTTTTAATATAAAAATCAATAAAAACTTTAAAAATGCATGATTTTGCCTACAAGCCTTTACCTATCCCAATAACAGCCTGATTTCGGGTACCGAATTGCTATAGAAATTCACCAAATTTTACAGGGTGGCAGTATATAGCTAGATGATAATTTTTTCTATTTATAGTTTTGGAATTTGACCTATGGTTGGAGAATTACAACTCTGGCAATACCAATCAGATTCCGACAAATTAAAAACTAATGAGAAATAATAGTCTTTTGTCTAAAATTATGGGCAAAATAGTAAACAGTAACCAAAAACTTTGAAATTTTAGGAGGATATTACAAACAAATAGAGGATCATATCCTTTTTTTACAGATTTGTCATTGGATCTACGGTTACAGAGGACACACTGGATTAATAGAGATCTAAATCACATCAATAAACTGAAACAGGAAATCGATAGGTATGCTTTAAAAATCTAGAAAAATAAACAATACAGATCCTAAAATCCTAAAATTTTGGGCATTGATGGAAAATATCATGAGGATCAATTCTTTTTTTGACAAATCGAGCATCCATCTTACAGGCTATGAGCCATGATCGACCTAAGTCGACCAAAGGCTCTGGTGACCTGTAATAGGTGCTACAAAATGGTATGGAGAAACTGATTTATTCAAGATAGCAGATAATAGCAGAAAGATCTCATAAATTCCCATAAAATCCTAGATCTTTCTGTGAACACACTGTATTTTTTGGATCATTAATCAGATTTCCCATGAGGGAGATCTCGATCTAACAATCTTGTATCTGATGTATGTAGTGTCATAACAGTATTAAAATCCTGGTTTGGTATTTGATTTTTTTAATGAGGTCACAGAACCCAAATCAATTCAGATTTTTTGTGGAAAATCAAAGATAAATGGATGCATTCAACATAAAAATATCCATATTTGTTGACGAAAATTCATGCATGAAATAATGATTGGACAATACGCATAGACTAAAACCTATAAAATAACAATAAAACCTTAATAAAACTAACCTAAATATATGAAATAAACAAAAAAAATTGATGCTATGAATCCAAATGTGATGCTTGAAAACATGAAACCTATATGGAAGCTATAACAACAACGAAAAAAAAAAACATCAGGGAGGCATGATCCATATTTGATTTGGCTCTCTAAATGAGAGATTCAATCCATCGGATGGATGAATCTCATTGTTTATAGAGCCTCAATACATAAGATGAGAATCTTATTATATTCATTGATTTAAAACCATAAAGAGGACCTTCATATGACCGGTCCAGTCTTTAAATTGGCTTCATATCATCCTCATGAAGATGAAACTTGAGAACATCATATCAAGGGGCGGCAAAGGGAAAAATTTCATGAAACTAATAAAAAAAACAAATATGAAATTCTAACAAGCAAAAGGGGTCTCACCTTGGGATCTTGCTGCAACAAAGAAGGATGCAGCCTCAATGAAGGTTGCTGGGGGAAGGAGAAGGTGGTGGCACTAGTGAGGAGTGGATGCAGCAATGGTAGCACCGGCTGGAGAAGGAAGGGCTGAAGGATAAGCCAAATCGGTTGAAGGAGAGAGGAGGAAGGCGGTAGCGGCTAAAGAGATTGGAGATGGCTGCCGGCTGAAGGATGCTGCTATAATGGATGAAGGAGGGAGTTGATGTCACCAATGGAGGGGCTGCACCGGTTGAAGGAGGGAGACTTGAAGCCAAAGGAGGCTTGGGGTGCGTGAAAGAGAGGGAGTTGGAGGTGCCATGGGGTTGCTTGAGAATGAGAGAGAAGAAGAGACTTGGAGGGAAGAGAGTTAAAAAGGAGGAGGGAAAGAAAAGAAGGAAAGAAAGGAAGGAAGGGAAAGAAGAAGAAGGAAAGAAGAGGAGAAAGAAGAAAGGAAAGAAGGAAAAGGGAAAAAGGATAGGAAAAAGGGAGGGAAAAGGAAGAAAGGAAAGAAGAAAGAGAGGGAGGGTCGACCCCCTTGTGGGGTCCACTCCCTCTTGCTAGGTGGAATAAAAGAAATAAAAAAAAGGTAATAAATAAAAAAAATAAAGAAAAAGAAGAGACTTTTTATATATATATTTTTTAAAAATATTTGAGTGTGGAGCCACCTTGGAGTGGGCCCACACACTTTTTTTAGAAAAATTTTCAAAGTGGAGCGCCACATTGGAGTGTGTCCCACCTATTTTCAAAAGAATGAGAAAATAAAAGAAAACACTATTTGAAAAATGAAGGAGGTAGAAGGATTTCTCAGAAAGATTTTTGGATTAAATGAAAGACTTTGGCAATTTTGAAATAAAACTCAAAGTTTGAAATTTTATACCCCTTTGCAGAGCAAACCAGTTTAAAAATTTGAAAATCAAGTTTGAAAAGAATCCAGTCTGTTTTCCTACAAAAATATTTCGAAATTTAGAGTCCTAGGGGTAAAAATGACAATTTTGAAAACCCATAATTTGAAATTGAACTTTGATAAAGATTTTAAAATTCGAATCTGGATTAGAAATTTCAAATCTGGAGTTCTGGATCTCGAAAATGATATAAAATGTAATGAAATGATAAGAAATGATGAAAAATGATATGGAATATCATGCGAAATTGAAACCCTGGATAAAAGATTTTAGGTATTGGACCCCAATTGACAGTTGTACCAGTTTAAAAAGTGATAAATTTGGTAAAAAAAAAGCAAAATGATTCAAGAAATGGTTTTTGTCTCTATAGGGCCAGGAATGACACTGAAAAACTAGGGTTTTAATTGGAATGAACTGAGTTCTAGGGTTTCAGAACTCAAATGAACTGTCAAGATATTGGCTCAACTAAACTCCTAGACTAATTGATCAAGAAATGATATCATTTCTTAGAGAAAGGGTGAGAAATGGTCACTAGAGTGAACTGAGTTACAAACAAGAACTAGGTTTGAGCTGGAACAAAGATCAATAATACTGAGATGAACTAAAACTAAAGCTTAAACATTAGCTCAACTGACTAGACTTAGCTCAATTTCAGCTAAAATGAGCTAAAATGGGCTAAAATGAACTCCTAGATAGTGGGAAATGGATTTAAACTGAAACTGGAGCACTTGAACTCTTGGTGAGGTCAAGCTAGACTCAAAGGAATAGGATTGACTAGGAATGACTGACTCAGAGACAATTGGCTTAGATCCGAGTTAAAAATAAGCTCATTTCTCAAGAAATGAACCAATTTTGGCATAAATAATCAGAAATGAACATGATTTGCTCATTGTGAGCTCAGGTGAGCTAGAGATGATTGACATTCTAACTATTCTGAGCTTAAGAATGAGCTTGGTCGACTCTGACTGACAAAGATCTAGGATAACCTAGGGGTAAAATGATAATTTTCCTCGTGAAAGGTTGTAAAATGGCATCTAAACTGAGACAAACTTGAGGTTGGACTCCTAAACTGATCTACCAGGGTTGGCATATACAAGAGGGTAGTGTCTGAGAATGGATGAGAAAAATTTGAGGTCTTTACAGGACTCTAAATTTTCATGATTTTAATCTTTTATTTTCATTGTTATTCATTTTAAAGACCATGTTTCTTAACCTTTGTTTTAATCTTTTTAAAATCCAATTTTATTAGCTTTCTTCAGGTGGGGCCCACAATGCATGGAGTGTCCAAACCCTAAATTCTCCATTTTCATTCAAATTTCTTTTTTTCATATTTTATCCATACAAAAAATACAAAAAAATGTTAAGAAATCTAGGTGCTTTTTGAAGTTTTTGAAAAAAAAAAATCGCTTTTAACCCCTTTTATTTTCAGGCTTTTTAAAAAAGTAGTTTTTTGAAAAAACAAGTGGGGCCCACTCTGAGTGGGGCCCACTCTGAGTGGTGCCACATTTGAGAGTGTTAGGGTTAGCTTAGTATCCTAGATAGGTTAGAAGAGTCAAAGTTGATTTTAAAATTTCATTTTCACTTAAGATTTTAACTTTGGTTTTTAAAGTTTTCAAAAAAATAGGGCTTTAAAAACCAAATGTGGGCCACATTAGGTGGTGCCACATTTAGAAGTTTTCCAAATCCTTTAGAAGTCTAATTAGGTCAATTAGGGTTAGTTAGTTAGAGTCCATTTAGGGTTAGGATCCCACCAAAAATTGCCCCTTTTGGATAGAATTTCAAAAAGTCAAATTTCATTAATTAAAATCCTAATTAAGTGGGTTTCAAAAACCTATATAAAGAGGCTTCCAAGGGGGGGTCGACCCCTATGCTCTTTCTCTCTCCTCCAGCAGCTCTTCCTCCTCCATTGTTGCAGCAGCCACCAAGGTAAGTTTTCTCTATCTTATTTCATTAATTTTATTAATTTTTTATGCTTGTTTCTATAATTTTCACCATTGTCGTTGCATATGGATTCCAAGCTTCTTTTTCATTCAAGAATCATAAAATTGATTCAAGAAAGTGATTTAAGGCTGTGTATGGACGTTTTTTATGATTTTGAACCATTGAAATCGTTTAAATTATCATTTTTTATGTTTAAGCCAATAAAAAGATAAGATTCACCCGTTTAATGTGTCGAATCTCTCTTTTCGAAGGCTAAATCAACTTCTAACTGTATATTCCTTGATTTTTTTAATTTTTTTATCATGTTCATGCTTATTTTGATCATTCAAATGTCAAATCCAAATTCATGGTGTTATTTTTATTTATTTTTTATATTTAGATTAGTTTTTTCATATTTTATCGATAATATATGGGTTTTGATCCCGGGCATGCGGGAACCATGTTATTTTATATTTAAATTTCTATAAAAAAATACAATATTTTTAGGGTTAAATTGTGAACATGTTAGTGATTTTTTATAAAAAAATCAAATTATTTTGGGTTCTGTAACTTTGTCAAAAAAATAGAAAACTGAATCTTACTTTTAAACCGTGAAATCGCTAGGTGGATTCGGGAACAACTTGCCAAGGCGATATCTCCCTCGTCAAAGATCCGATCAATGATCCGTAAGTTGCAGTGTTTTTGCTATTAAGTCTAGTATTTTTTTTTTAAAAAATCATATTTTTATGCATCTGTTTATTATTTTTCTTCTAACAGAAATCAAAATTGGTTTCACAGAGCCCATTGTACCTTGTTTAAACCCTAGATCAACTTGGGCAAATCGTATCTCCCTTACCAAAGATTCGATCGATGATCTGTAAAAAGAAAAACCTTTATATGTGTGTATAATATCATCTTATAAAATTTCATAATTTTTTAATATGATTTGCTATATTTACTTGTACCTGAAACCAGATGTATTTATTTCAACTCGTTACATATAAGCCAGAATCAATCATATATTGCTGGAACGATATCTCCCTAACCAAGGATGATTTTTCTGATCTGTAAAAAAGGAAATATTAGTTTTTCTGTATAGTATCTCTATGTAAATTTTTATGAATTTTTATGGTGATTTAATACCTGATTTGAGTCTGACACTGTGACAAGTATATGCCCATTGGCAAAATTATGTATTTTAGGGTTTTATTCAATTTTTATATTAAAATAATATCAAAAATATATTTTTTTTAATGAAGTTTAATTTTAGGATTATCAAAACTATCCATGTTGATTTTTACAGATTTTTGAATCCATTTGATATACTATTTGATTAAATCATGAAAACAAGGTGCCCGTAGAGTCTTGGTTCGAGTAAAACACTGGCAAAAATAACTATTTTTGTGATATTTCAATTTTTTTATAAAACATTTCATATTTTTAATATTTGATAATGTTTATAATCATGGTAGGGAGCTTCACACCCGATTTGGTGTTTATTTGAATCCATTTAAGCCCTAAATCCAAAGTTTTACAAAAATCTTTTCTGAAAACCCTGATTTCAAGGCCATAGTCTTGTTTTTAGGGGTATTTTTGTCATTTTTCTCCAAATTCTAAATTTTAAAATTGTGTATCTTTATTATTTATTCAATTTTATATCATATTTTATTATTTTTATCTCAGAAAAATATGGAAAAAGGCTTATATTTGGATAAATCCAATAATTTTTAGATATTATTGGATAAATCTAGAAAAGCTGACATATTTTCACTAACAAGTTTTCTAGTTTTACAGGGACATTCAAGACTATATTTTATTTATTTTTCTTTTCTTTTATTTCAATTCAATTATTGATGTAAATTGTAAAAAACATTGGAATAAGAATTTAATTTCCTGCTTAGAATAAGACTGCAATGTATATAGTTTATTTTTTTTATATAAATGCCAATGTGTGATGGATGATGATTCATGCATATTCAAACTCACAATGGTTTTCATGAAAGTCACGTGCACTAGCTTATAAGGAGTTGATAAACTCAGTAGGTTTTGTTTTTATGGCCATAGTCAGAATACAAACGAAACCCAGATTTATCATCTTTTTCTAAGTCACAATCGGCCTACACTCTTAAGCTAACTTAAAAAACCATTGCATATTTCAAAGTTTTTCCAAGTATTTTCTCCTTTTAGAATAAAAAAAGATATATTCAATACATATTTGTGGCAATAGTTAGGGATATGTAAAGAATCTATTTCATCTAAGTTCTATAAGGCACAAAATTATTTTTCTCAAAGATTTTCCTCAAATCCTTCAAAAAATATTTTTTTTGCAAAATTACATTCATCCATTCACTTACGTTTAGATCGCATCATGAAAATATTTCACAGGGATACACGCCCACCCTTTTATCAATTCAAGATTTCAAATCTTAGAAATCAATTTTCTTAAAATCTTAAAAGTTTTCTTCATAATCGATTTTCTCAAAACATAAAGATTTCCTCATAAATTGATTTTCCTTTTCTTCAGAAAAGTTTTCCAAATGAAATTCATGATTTTTAAGATGTCTTCATTTATAAATTCTTCCAAGTATTTTTCAATTTTTTGAAGCAAACATCATGTTTTTTAATCTACATTTTTCAGAATTTCATAGCACATGCCTAATTCTTTGTGTATTTAGGAATAAAACATCGATTTAGACAAGTTGAGCAAAGCAAATCACTAGATTGATCCTTGGTTCAATTGCCTCTGGTTATGGTGCCAAGAATGGTTGAACCTCATACCGACAGGCGAGTTCCATTCTTCTGAATTATCCTGCATTTTAAAATGGAGGCGAGTTATTTTCAAAATCTTTTTCAAAGGTTAGTTTGACTTGCAAAAGTAAACTTTTGCAATGATAATAGGTTTGGCGACCGTGATGGGACCTGTCATCGTCTGATCAATCTTGTGTTTTGCTCTATTCAATTTGTCAAAATCGTGTTCTACAATGTCAACTTTATATCTTGTGAACCTAGGAGCCTAGAATCAAACCCAGCCGACATGGATTGCATATAGACTTAGGCATGGTTTGGTAGGACCGATTGAGGAGGCATTATTCATGCTCACTTAGACTCAGGTCAAATACAATCCTCCTCAATCTAAGATCTGATTGAAAACAATGTTTGCTTTTCATAAATTTTTCAAAATTCTACTTCTTTAGGTTATTAGAAACTTCTACTTTCTTGCATGTTGACCATTTTTCAAAAACAACCCCACCTATTTTTACCTGGCCACCACGTTTCTGGGCTTTCTTCCAAAACCATAGTTCAGGACAAAGCCTCACAACTGGGCCACCTATTTGGGTTGACCCCCACTGCCACGTACTAAGGGCCATAATCCAAAGTATATCGCCAAGCGCTCAAGGATGTTAGAAAACATGATCCTAGAGCCAGAAAAATCTTTTATGCCACGTATATCAAGCTTTGGCTCGAGTATATCGGCATAACATGATTAAACACAAATGATTTGAGCCTTAGAGTTAGGGTCCTATATCTATTTCAAAATGTGTGCATCTAGAGTCAGCTTTTTAAGAAATATTGTATATGCATACTTGATTGTGCAGGATGTGATTGAATGTTATTTCTCTTTATTCTCTTTGTTTCCTTATATTTTTCCATAATTTTTCTGAAAATCCTGGATGATTTTCAAAAATACCTTATTTTTCATGTATTTTTTTTTTTATAAAGATTTTATCAAGCCCTGGATGATTTTTTAGAAATCCTCTATTTTTCCTCAAAACTCCAGGTAATTTTCTATCCTTTCTTTCCTATGGATCTTGAATCTTCAACCTTATTTTGATCCTACCTATTGCTTTCAAAAATCGTGTATTTTTCTCATGGATTTCAATCACATTTTCAAAAATCCCTTCACCTTATTTTTTAGTGAATTCCATGATCATGGCAGTGGGAAATTATCCGCCCATCTTCCCTTTTGGTTTACCTTAGTTGCGTACTTCCTTTATCGAAGTAACAACACAATTGTCACAATTTTAGCGAGGGCTCAATCCCGGGTAATTGGATATCCTTTCAAAATTGTCAACCTAATCTCATCAGATTTTCCTCTTATCCTTTTCATTCAAATTGTTGCCCTAAAAAAAAAATCCGTATCCTGACCATCCCCTTTGTCCTATAGAGAGTATCGGCATTGTTGAATGGTTCAGACCAGATCAGGCAAGAAGACTGCACCATATCAGCACGTTAGCGATATTAGCAGCGAGCGAGAAAGGATGAGTTTCTCAAGTTTGGCCAAAGGACACGGTCAGCAAGCTAGCAATGACATCAATCCCACCATATATACTTTATTCCAGAAGATGATGGCCAAGATGCAATCGGAGCAAGCTGAGGCTAGCTCAAGAAAGGTGCCACCCAAAAATAAAACTAAGGGCAAAACCATTAGGAAACACATCAAAATCACCTGAAAGAAGGTCCAGCAGGACAACGAGTATGAAGGGACAAATTCAGCGGAAGAAGATTCTGGAGAAGAACAGGAGATGTTAATTCAAGAGCCTGAATCTGTTAACCAGTTAAAGAATCAAACCCTAACAATCGATGATCTGATCCAGCTTCAACTGATAGAAGTGACCAGGATGGTCAAGGGCCTATAGGTCCACGATAAAAGCAAAAAAATATACACAAGTGAGGACTTCTATGATGGCCTTGAAGGTCTGGAAGATCTCCCCCGCAAATTTGTCAAATTCGATGGGACTGGTGATCCCAAGGCTCACTTGGCCATATTCTTCATAGAATACAACCGATTCAAGAGAGATCATAAGACTTTATTTAGATGCTTTCCATACAGCTTGGAAGGTACAACAGCCAAATGGTACTCCGAGCATATCAATCCAATCGAGTTGCGAGAGTTCGATAAGGTGGTCAACTAGTTTATCGAACGGTTCTTATTCAATACTGAAGCCTTACCCACCTTGAACCATCTCTGTAGCCTTAAGCAGAAAGAGGACAAAAAGGCCAGAGACTTCATTCATAGATGGAGATTCATCTACAATCGAATGAGGGATCCGATATCAGAAGGGCATGCATTGTCAGTGATCCTAAATAATTTCTCCCAACCCTTGAGGGGCATGATCTCTACCTCCCCGGCATGATCCTTTGTCGAATTAATAGAACAAGTCGAATGACTCAAAATGGAGATAGAAAATGGTGTATATGAGAACCTCACGCTCTCGAAGAATAGCTCAGATGCCAAGGAAAAAGTGCGAGCCACTTGTGCAACCAACACCACGGGCCAAAACAATAGCAACAATGTAAGACCCGCAATTTTTCAGATAACTCTGAATAAATTCTTGAGGCATTTTCCAGTGAAAAATAGCATTTTTACCGTAAAGCGAATCAAACCGATTCATGCGACCCAAATATACTTAGGATATTCGTATCTTCATTAATCTATGCTTAAACACTCTGGAAGCCATAACTTCCTACCTGAACAAAATCAAGATATTTGTACGAGCCAACTTTCTTAGTTACGTCAATACGAAGATAATGGCCTACTTAGAAATTTTCAGAAAAAAATGCCAAAAACTCGACTTTTTTGCGGGACCCGCAAAATATTTATAAGACCCACAGAAATATTTCTCAAAAAATATTCTAAAATATTCTAGAATATTCTAGAGCCTTTCAGGACCTTCCATCACCTTCCAGGGAATATTCCATAGAATATTCCTTCTATATAAGATCAAACAGTCAGATGGATAAGATCAAGCTGAATTTCTGAATAAGCCAAAGGGCATTTTGATCAAATGGATTGCTTAGCCCCTAAGCAACCTTGGCTATAAATAGTGGAGGACCCTCCTTTGAAAAAATCGCCAACCCCTCTCTCTCTCCTCCTTTTTCCAAACCTCCCCTACCTAGCCTAGCCCACCTGACCTGGTCTGAGCCTGCTTGATCTGGTCTGAGCCTGCCTGACCTGGTCCTAACCCACCTGACCTAGGTCTAAACCCACCTGACCTAGTCCAAACCCAGTTAACTTGACTTAAACCTAGCTAGGTTTGAAGTCAAAGTCAAAGTCCTTTTTCGTCTGAAGTACGAATTTGATCCTTTTTGAAGTCAGACCTCTCGGAGGACGGATCGAAGCAACAGGAGTCATTTCTTCCGCAATTTGAAGTAAGTTCGCTTCATTAATCCAGCTCTCTCAAGTATTTGCATGCTTGTATATACGTATATCTTCCGAAGTAGTATCTTGCTTAAGTTCTTGGTTGAGCCCTCTAGGACGCTTCGGTGTTGATGCACTTGTCTCGTAACTATCATCAGATATATATGTTGGAATACACAGTATATGTGCTCTTCAAAATAGTATCTCACATTAGTTCTTGGTTGAGCCCTCTAGGACACTTCAGTATTCACTCGCTCACCTCGTAACTATCGTTGGATACAGATCTAGGAGTATATCTGTCGATACTGTCGGCGCATCTTATATCGCATAGGCTATGTAATTTACCTTTGCCGTTGCGTCGTATGATGTCAAGGCTTCCTACTTTCTACAATTTCCGATTAATGCACTTCCGATTATGCATTTACTTATGTCGTTGCATTGAAAGACGCCAAGGCTCCTGCTTTATGCGAATATATATGTAGAATATTTCATTCAGTTACACACTCTGAACAATAGTATATGCATTTCTTTTATGCCGCCGCTGTATAAAGCACGTGCCTCTGCTTATACTACATATATACGTAAATGAGCATTCAAATGGAGATCAACTCCAAATCGCCAATGTGATTCTCTTACCGCTCCTCGTTCAAGATTCTGCTTGACGAATAAAGCCCCTATTGGAAAGGCTTTGCTTTTTGGCAAAATTCTCTTTTCATAAAGACTAAGTCAATTACGTATGGCCTGGCTATGGCCCAGAGTTCCAACAACCTTGATGGATGCAACATACGCACAATGATGCACATTCATTTCCTGAGTTAAGCGTAACGATTTCCAGTCGAAGAGGGGAGATGCCGCTGAAATGGGTAAAAGAAACACACGCTTTCTCCGTTAAAGAGAGGAAGTGCTGCTGAAATTTCTGAAGAAGCTAAGAATAGCTCAGAAAGAACGTGGCAGAATACTCTGTCATATAGCAGAGTGCTGCCCAGTTAATGGAACACTTTCTACGATGTAGAAACGGTCGTCGCACTACTGCCGATAGAGCAAGGGAGGTGCCGACGAAATGGTTGGCAGGAGAGCTGCCGGAACCAGTTAAGTGGCACAACAATGTTGTTTGTTGGAATGATGTCAGAATGACTCGTCTCCCTGATACCTGTAAGAGCACCATACTTGTGACGCCCCCATAATTCCTGACTTGAAAATCCTTTGGATTTTTTGGTAAACTTTTTTTTTAAAACATTTGCGCAAGTGCGGAAGTACCAAAACAAGGAGAAAACAAGCGGCGAATTCTGGGGCGGGTTGCAGGAGTGAAACAACAAGGTTTGAAACAACTTTATTAATCATTTTACAAGTAGTACAAATCATTTTCCTTATACAAAACCAACAACTGCCAAGATCCTCAAAGTTTCCAGAAGTGTGGGTTCAGAGTCCGCTGTCGCAGATCGAGCTTCATCGCATGCCTAAGTAAAACACTTGTATCCCCATAAAACGGGGTCAGTACTCTTTCGAGCTGGTGAGACAAACCAAACCACAATATATCCATGTGTGGAAAACGAAAGCAGGCTTATCATGAAACACATAGCATGCTTATTTACAAGAATTGAGCAGTTACAACAAGAGCAGATGTACAAAGCTATACATGGTGCAATAAGAGAATATAACTAGTAGGAGTCAATGCGATTAAGCAAAGCATGACATTTCATTTCATAATTAATATAAATTAGCAAAGTATACATCAAGGAACATAATCTAACACAGTTTATAACATTTATAACATGGTATGCATCACAAAACAATAAATCTCTAATGTAACAATACAAAAAACTGTGACATGCAAACAAATGTGTCATCGTGAACTCTGCACAAATACAAGTGGACAAGTAAGTGCATCGTGTCATAAGTGCAAGAACTAGCCAAGTGACATTACAAAGCATTGCACATTAGGATGAGACAGTTAGAAACATTTTTGCCAAGGTAAGGCATGACTCAAAAGCTGTGCCAAAGTTCATAAACCATGTATCTAAACCATAAGCGAGCTCATCTCGCTAAGTGGGTCCATTGCCCGCAACAAAACTCGCCAAGGAGTTGCATAAGTCTCAAAAGACTGTAATTCCATGCCAAGTGCCTCGAGTCCCTTCACACTTAGGGAAAACCATATAATTTGCCAAAGTGATTCGTGCAATCAAACACAACCAACACGACCATATGACTACACCCATTTGATGACATACATTAAAAAATCACTAATATGAGTTTACGATTTTATTCTTTAGTGAAATGCTTACATGCTAAAGTGTGTGTGGCCGTGTACATGCTGTTCAAACACCAACAAAATGCCTTGCCACACATATATTAACACTCTTAAATATAACTTGTGTCGTGCCCTATAAGACGAGGGAAAAGCCATATTACATTTAACCTACGCCATAGATTCCTCAATTACGCCAAGACCTCATTTTACTTAAAAGCACTCGATAAGGTGTCATTAGCACGAAAATTTGCGTTCTATAGCAAAAATGGGCATACGTACCAAGGGGCAAGTCCATCCAACATCACATCGAGGAGCTTACCATTTCTTTGTGCATTCCTAACCGAATTTATATAAATTTGCTTTGGTCGACGTGCACTATTTGATTCCAACATAATGAGTCAAATTCCATAAGGTGATTGGGGTATTGGACCCCGTGCTACGTATGCACTTGCAACCCCATAGGCTGCAGCCCGAAGGCCCACTAACAACGCTAAAGGTGTGGCAAAAAGAAGGAAATCCAACTGCGGGCTGGAGTTATTCAAAGCTGACCTACCCATCTAGCAGCCGTATTGATGCCATGGGGCACCATGAGCACGCTGCAGGGCACAAAAAGGGCGACCCTGTTGAACCAAAAGAAGACAGTCAGATGCAGCCGTGAGAGTAACCCAGGTCTGGACCGACTCGTCCTGACCACACGTGTGGCTCAGCCACCACTCCACAACGCACAGGGTGCAGGCTTTGCAACTTGCACCCGGGGGCGACCCACCTGCTGTAATTCGGTTGCAGCAGGCCCACCAAACCACGACCTAGATCTGGACCGACTGGTCCAGACCCAAGTTGGCTTCAGCCAACGGACAAGGGCGGTGTGCAGGTGATGTCTTTTTGCAATCGTTGTAAAATTTTGAAAAGATTTTTATATGAAAAGCATGTGAAAACCAGACATCAAATAATAAAAACCGATTCTCACTAGTGGATGAGACCGGGTCGAACTCAGGGAACGGGAATATTTTGTATTCAAGCACACAATTCTAAACTAATCTTTATTGCTGAATTATGGAAATGTAAAATGTTCAGAAAAGTAAAAACAACTAGCTATTACAACAAATGAATACCCTTCGCAGAGGGCGTAAAGTGCAATATTTACAAACCCAATTAAATTCCTAAATTCTAAAATAAGAGAAAAACATGTTCTATTCTTGCACTTCCCATGTTATGCAATCGCTTCAACTCCACTCCTTCGTTATCCTGCACAAATTCAATGAACACGAGCAGTACCAGAATTTGAAATAGAAATCTATATTGAATTAACTAATTCTTAAAAACACTGAAGGATATTAACAAAAGACTTCAATGACAATTAAAACTACATTAACTAACACAATTAACTAAATTTCAATTCACTAACACTCCACTTTATGAAACCTAATTATTTCAATTAACTAATACTGAAGACAATTAATCACTAATACTTCATTAACAAACTATGAACATACACTATTGAAAAACACAATATTAACAAACATTGAAAGCAGTAAAATCAAAAATTGTAAAAATCAAGAAATGACTAATGAAGGATCAAAAATTCAGGTATTTGAAAACAATAAGAAAAACATGTAAAACAAGCTAACAGAATGGCAAAGGAAAACTAATTTTGAAAAAAAATTATTGAATGAGGCAAAACGAGAAGAATTTTTGATAAAAAAAAACAGGAAATTGGAAACTGTATAAGACCTAAGAATCCAATAGTGAATCAATCACTAAAATCTTGCTATCAAAACTTGATCCAGACTTTCTGAGATCAGTTTATCCATATTCACAGGAGAAGTCAGTATATAACAACCACGTAATCTGAAAACTCAATACATTGTAATCAATTAAGCTAAAAACTTAGGCATTTGAGTAAAATATTGATCAATGTTTATACAGGCCATGTTTCAGTAATCTTATTCCACTGTGAACCAGATCTTCACTGTAAAAAAAATTCGGTGAAGCAGAGTTAATTCCGATCCGTTATCCACCTCAACTCTAAATGAACATCTGTTTTTAGAATCACAAATCAACTGATCTAGATGATCCAAAACACATCGAATTTCAATTGATCTAGTTGAAAATCTGTATCCAAAGACAAGATTTGAATTCCATTCAATGATTTATCAAATATTTTGAAGAACTGTATTGGATTCAGGCAACAGAATTTTTTTTTTTTTCAAACATAGGAAATATGGAATTCAAAATGTGAACTAACCGCTAAGAATTAATATTCATCTAACGAAAACACCAATTACAAAGTTAATCAGTAAACTAAAATATCAATCTTAGAATTGATCAGCAGAAAAAAATTTCAGAACAGCAGATTGATCTCTGCTGAGCTGTTGCAGAGTAGTTCATGGCAAAGCAAGAAATTCCGGCGAATGAAGAAAAATTCCGGCAGCTTCGCAAGATATGATTCTTTTGATTTGTTTTAAATCCAACCGGAGAACAGAATGGATTCCAGCAGTGCCAGAAAAGTGACCGTGAATCAGATGTAATCCGTTAGCTTATTACAGACTTCCGAAAAAAATTCACCAGAAATTTTTATCGATTCAGGTAATCGATCCCTTCTTTTAAAAAAAAAACAGAATTCTATCGATTCAGATAATCGATATACAAAGCTTAATCCAGCAAATCCAGATCAATGTTTTGATTAAAAATTTATGCAAATATTTATCAAAACTATTGATAAAAAAAAAAATATTCAGGCCGATCCTTGTCGATCGCCGGATTCTTCACAAAATTTTCTTCTTTTTATGTTTTCTTTTTATAAATTTTTTTTTTCATTTTCCAAATTGAGATTTAGCAGATTATCTTTCAAAAAAATTTAAAACGAAGAAGAAGAAAAACTAATTAGAAGAAGAAGAAGAAGAAGAAGAAGAAGAAGAAGAACTTACCGGTGAAGGAAGAGGTGGCTTCCACTTCAGGCGCCGCAATCGACTGGAAATTTCCTTGCCACCGGATGAGGATGATCGGCTGCTGCTGCTGGAAAAAGAAGAAGAAGAAGAAGAAGAAGAAGAAGAAGAAGAAGGAAATGAGGGAATCCGGCAATTAGAAAAAACAGAAGGAAGAAGGGAAAATCAGAGGGGGAAAAGCAAATTTCTGGCGCACAAAACTGGAACCCCCTCCGATCTGTTGTACGCCCCTTTTTAAAAGGGTTTAAACCGGTTGGAACCGGTTTGAAACAACCCCTTTTTATTTTCAAAACTTCCAAACCGGTTCCAGCCGGTTTGGTTTTTACTTGCTACTTTTTTTAAAAATACAAACCGGTTCCACCCGGTTTGTATTTTTATATTTTTTTATTATTATTATTTTTATTTTTTATTCTTTTCAAAAGTAAAGAAAACTGTGAAACTTTTCAAAAACAAAACTATTTATAAAAGAACTTCAAAACTAATCTACTATATTTTTTCTTTTCTTTTCTAAAAAAACACTTAAATTGAATAAAACTATTTTTCTAATTTTTTTCTTTTTAATAAAAACTAAAACCAACTAAAACTAAAATAGGCATAAGAATGTAAAATAAAACTATTTTTTATTCATTTTCTAATTTTAAATTATTTTAGCACATTTACTCAAAAACTAACATAAAATTGGGTTTTTGAAACATTATTTCATAAAATCATGCATATTTAAATGTTAATAAACCCTGAATTATATGCATGATCAGCAGGTCCTCCAGCCTGCACCTGGATGCAGCCCAGCTGCTGCAACAACCACAACACGACCGAGAACCCAGACTGGAAGACAAGAAAGGGCTGATGCCCAACGAATCCAAAATGGGACAGGCCTTTGACAGGTCTGGACTTTATGCGGTCCAGACCATGTCAGGCCAGGGAACGAAACAGCCCACACCCACTGTGATCATCGCAAAATTTTTTCCCTCGTAATATTCTCTCTCTTCTTTCTCTTTTCATTTCCGACCTCTTATTTTCCTCCTTTTTGAAGAAAAAAAGACGGAAAGAAAGAGAGAAGAGAAAAGAAAGAGAAGAGAAGAGGAACTCTTTTGCGGGTCTCACTTGACCTTAATTTTGAAGAATTTTGAAATAACTCACCTCCGTTTTTGAAATATTTGCGGGAAAACTGGGAGATGGGATCCGCTCGTCGGTACGAGGTTCGACTGTTCCTGGCGCCTTTACAAGGGGTAATCGAACCAAGGGTCGAATTTATGCCTTTTGTTTTGCTAAGAAGTTATCTAAGAATTTATCCTAAGTCTAAATGCACAAAGAATCATGCTTGTGCGAAATGCAAAGATGTATGCTCTTTTTGAAAATGTTTTGAAGAATTCCCAAGTGTTTCTGAGATGAATCTGATAAAGTGAAGAAATGATTTTTAACTTAGAACTTAAGATTAAAGTTCTAAGTTTTTAGAATAATCAAGAGCTTGGGAAAATAAATCTGGATTTTGGAAAATGATTTTGAAGTCTTTGAGATAAAAGAAGAAGAAAGGAATTTTCAAAGTCATAAATGGACTTTGAATCAGAATAGAAATGAAAAATGGAATTGAATCAGAAGGAAAGATAGAATCGGGAAATCTGAATAAAAATTGAGAAATGGAATTTGATTAAAAAGTTGGAATTTTAAGATGAAATCTGAATCCAACATCTGGATTCTGAATAAAATTCAAAGTTGAAGTTTGAATTTGGAATGGAAACTTGATTTGGAATCTGTAATGAAATGGAATTGGTTTTGAGGATTAGAATTAAAGTGGAATTTGGATTTGGAATTTTGAATAGAATTGGATTCAAGATTTGGAATCCAAGATGGTATTTGGATCTGAAATCTGAGATCCGAGATAGGGTTGGACTCTGGTTCCTAAGATAGAATTGGATCTGAAGTCTGAGATCCAAAATAGAATTGGACTCTGGATCCTAAGATGGAATTTGATCTGAGGTCTGAGATCCGATATGAATGTTGAATCCTGGATCCTAGAATGGGTTTTGGATCTGAATTTGAGATCCAAAAAGTGGAGATTTGAACTTGGAAATTGGGATCCAAGTTGGATTTAGGGTCTAACTTTGGATTTGATTTTGAATATGAATTTCAAAGTCAAATTGGACTTTGAATTCGAAGTTTGAATCTGAAATTTAGAAGATGAATCCAGAATTTCTAAGTTTGAATTGAATTTGGAATTGAATCTTGAATATACAAATGAATTTCAAAGTTAAATTGGACTTTTGAATTTGAGATAGAGTTTGGAATTTGAAATACAAGATGATTCTGAAGTTTCATAGTCAAATGGGACCTTGAAATTGAATTCTTGAATCCTTTTGAGAAATAGAGTTGAATTTGAATAGGTTTTGATCTGAGAAATAAAGAAAAGAACCACTTGGGTTTATGAAAAAGGATTTGGAAAATATGATGCAATTCTATCCTAAATGATGAATGAATTTAAAGAATTTTGAGATTGGAATTTGAAAAAGCTATTCCATTCTTTAAGTGAATTAAAATAAGATTGAAGACATAATGCATTCTTGACTATGGTCATTGAATGTATTATATAATAATCTATATTTAAATTCAAGAGAAGAATGAAATACATTTTGGTGATTTTATAGAATTTAAAATGAAATGAACCCTCAATATACCCTGACTATGGCCATTGGTATACATTTTGAGTTAATTTTAAGTTAAATTCTGATAAAAGAAGAAAATATTTAAGGAAAATATGACGAATTTTGAAAATGGATCCAGTGTGGATCCAGTGTTATTTTATAAAAGATAAAAACACTAAGTCTTGTTTACATCCCGACTATGGTCGTTGATGTAAATCATCAACTTAGGATTAATTTACCTCTTACGAAATGGTGCACGTGCCATTCGTGTTGTCATTTGTGAGAATTTGAAAAAAATAAAGGCAAAAATGCATGAAAACAAATAATTCATGATATTTACAATGCTCATTCATTCTATCTAAGACAGGAAATGTAATATTTTTAATATCTAGCTTGTTACAACACTTGAAAACATCAAAAATTTCTAATTCAAGCTTTTCTAATATTCCTGCAAGATAGAATTAACACACACAAAAAAAAAATGTGAATGTAGATGACTATTCCAGGTCTTACACAAGATGCTTTACTCACATTTGAATGAGAAAGGCTCATGGCCTACCCTGCATTTGTTAAAAGATGCACATATATAGGAGCATGTATGTATATATATATATAGATATATATAGATGTATATATATGGGTGATGTCATAGTTAAATGAACATTGGTATGCAATGAATGAAGGCAAGGGCTAGGGTAACCCAAAATGAATCATGTAATAACATGGCCATAGCAGCTCATGACGAACTATTATGGGAATAGTGACTTCTTGTGGTTTACATTAAAAGAATGACAAAGAATGATAACTCAAAAAGGGATCATCATGACAAAGAGAGAGAAATTTACATCCGTTCCCTGTGAACCACTGCAAAAGAATGGTAAAATGATAGTTATGATAGTTCAAGAATGAACTATCATGACAAAGAGAGAAAAGTTATAGTGGTTCTCTGTGAACCACTGCAAATGAAGAATGATGAAATGTAGTTATGGTAGTTCAAGAATGAACTACAATAAGAGAGAAATGGCTTACAGTGGATCCTTGTGAACCACTGTAAATGATAAAGAAGGAAGAAATGTAGTTATGGTAGTTCAAGAATGAACTACCATAAGAAAGAAAAGACTTACAGTGGTTCCTTGTGAACCACTGTAAATGATAAAGAATGAAGAAATGTAGTTATGGTAGTTCAAGAATGAACTACCATAAGAGAGAAAAGGCTTACAGTGGTTCCTTGTGAACCACTGTAAATGATAAAGAAGGAAGAAATGTAGTTATGGTAGATCAAGAATGAACTACCATAAGAGAGAAAAGACTTACAATGGTTCCTTGTGAACCACTGTAAATGATAAAGAAGGAAGAAATGTAGTTATGGTAGTTCAAGAATGAACTACCATAAGAAAGAAAAGACTTACAGTGGTTCCTTGTGAACCACTGTAAATGATAAAGAATGAAGAAATGTAGTTATGGTAGTTCAAGAATGAACTACCATAAGAGAGAAAAGACTTACAGTGGTTCCTTGTGAACCACTGTAAATGATAAAGAAGGAAGAAATGTAGTTATGGTAGTTCAAGAATGAACTACCATAACAGAGAAAAGACTTACAGTGGTTCCTTGTGAACCACTGTAAATGATAAAGAAGGAAGAAATGAAGTTATGGTAGTTCAAGAATGAACTACCATAAGAGAGAAAAGACTTACAGTGGTTCCTTGTGAACCACTGTAAATGATAAAGAAGGAATAAATGTAGTTATGCACACATGATATACTAAGATTTACCAAAATATATGCAATATCTGAAAAAAAAATGATAAAGAAAGACAGCAATAGGGAGCAGTTACCTCTTCATGCCAATAGAAGTTGCCAGGAAAGATATTCAATGACTTGAACGCTCATTTACCAAGGACCAGCTCCTTGAAAAGCAGGATGCACTGTAGTGCGCTTTCGAACTCCACTTCTTGTAAGGCAATTGTGAAGCGGCAATACCCAAGAACTCTAGTCCACAAACTGTTGTTGATGTACAATGTTGTGGTTCTAAGGATGGTCTCCCTGATATTTGACTCGCTAAATATGATATTGGTGCTAGTATCATCTTCAGAGCCATTTGGTTTGATAGAATTTCCAAAGTAAGCAGATGGCTTCGCTATCACAGATACTCCTCCAGAGCAATCTAGCACATCCCTTCCACACTGCTCTAACATCTCATTCAAACGTTCTACCCTTGTCTTCAGAATTACTTTCTGTTCAGCAATTGCCTCTGCATCCCAGCAACTTGTCTCTAGCATACTTCAGAGTACTGCGTAGCTTGCTTAAGCCAGGGAAACTGTGGAATACTTCAATCAGGAGAGGGTCATTCATAACCAATCAGCCAAATTTGATCCCCCCACTCAGCATCCCAAAGGAGAGTCCACCGAGGGGACAAACAGAAAATGTGGGTCAGACTCCTTCAGCTTCGACAATATGCCTTCTATGTTCCACTTATCCTGATTTTCATCATTGAATTCCAAACCAGAGAATGAAGTGTCTATCGCCACCCTGGCTCCGAACCTTATGCAAACTGAAAGGATGCCCCTAATTTCTTTATTGCTGTAAATGGAGCCCGTAGGGATGACTGTTGACCTTGAAATATACCCAGGGTCTGTGTATAGTCCTTAAAATGCTGTCAGTGAGCTTGAACCCACTGTCTTTCATTGTAGGAATAGTCACAATATTGGCTTTCAAAACTTTGCTGCAGACATGTGGATTCCATTAGAGCCAGCAGGGAAGCATAGGGTTCCACCTTCTTCAATGTTGCACAGGACTATTTTATCGAATAAAGCCAGAGGGCAGTCCCCATAAACCAACTCGGTGATATTATGCATCTCGATCCCATAACTATCCTTTATGAACAGTCGAAGCACAATAGTGACATCAGTCTCTTGCTTCGTCATGTTCTGTCTTGCAAAGCTTTCGAAGATGACACCTTTTGCAACCAGAGGAATAGGCAAGGAACTATGATCAATGTCCATGTGAATCAATGCCGAATCTCTTGTTTGATTCACAGAGAGCTCAGCATCACTAAAAGCTGCAATGACAGACTTCGCAAATCCAATCATCATATTTGAGCTCGTCTTGTACTCCTTCTATGATATAGGATGCTGGTCAACAAGCTGAAAAAGCTAGAAACTCATGGAAAAGACACCCATAATCATATTGGCTAAATAAAGCTGGATGACCATTGAGAAAATCGACTGTCTTAAACAATGCATTAAAGAAAGCTACTTCCAAGTCCGAAGAAACCTGATTTTTAACAAGGCCACAGAAAATGGCTGCATGTGAGGGTAAAACATTGTTGGCAAGGTACCTTAGAACCCTATTAGAAGCAGGAAGACTGGAGAGCTCGAGATGATCTAAAATATCCAAGAAAAGCCGAGAACCAATCTCCCGCATTGTATCCGGAATTTATTAAAAAATTATACTGGTAACAACTTCAAATTCTGTCATGCCAGTGATGACAACTCGTGGTTTTAACTTCTTGATCAACTCAATTAGAAGATCAGATTTGGCGTGGAGCTTCAATCACCATGATCACATTTTCTTCAGGTTGGTCATCTGTACTACAATTTATACCCTCTTTTGCCAAAGACGTCAACCATTTCTTGGGCAAGTTCATGTTAATACAACATTAAAAACTAGAAACAATTGATAGCTGCATCTAAAACCAGACCCACAGTACTGAAGCCAATAGCACCAAGCTTATCAACATATACTATGGTCCAACTTCTAGCAAGTAAGCTTGAGAATGCCAGCTCTTATTTAAAACTTCACCATAAACTCCTTAGCCATACAAAAAAACCTGGACATTTGCCACTTTGTTCTGATATTCTGGAGTAAACAATTGTTAAAGGTATATAGACACCATCATGTGAAATAACCTCCTCCGTTTCACAGACAAAGTACTCCAACATTGTGGTTCTTCTGGCTTATAAAATTGTTTACCTAAACAATCCTTGTGGGGATGATGAGCAAGCTGGAAGCTCAATCCTGTATCATTGTTCGCACCAATCACTCCCAATGGCAAAAACCTCTCACTGTACATCTAGCAATATGGCAACCTTTGGAAACTGAACGTTTATCCCCTGGGTGAAGATTTACGAGAATGTAGAAATATTCGTGGTGATGTTTCCAGAAAATACTACATACCACACTCACGTTTCTGAACTTGTTGCGGCCCATGTTAAAGATTGGTTGCACTAACTACATAATCCTTCCTTAGATGAAGTCCTTGAGTTAGAGTTCACAGTAATGAACTTGCCATCCTTTGTGCTTGTAATGTCAACGCAGTAATTTGCATCCTGCTCTTTAAACAACAATGTATCCACATTATTTGATCCCAGAATTGTAAAAAACACTCTGTAAGGCCACCAAATCTGATCTGTAACCAAAGTATGAACAACTCCCTGATTGGGGATTCTTTGATGCATACCGCAGTTTCCCAATGGTGGTGGTGGTGTGGAAATGAATGGGGCAACAACTATTTTTGTAAATGGATGAAGCAACTAGTGACAGAGTTATGTGGTAGCAATGGAATACCGGGCTATAAGTATTAGGCAGTGAATGGGAAAGAGGCCATAGGTGGTGACGGCAATGTGGGATAAGACAACATATGGTAGCAGTAGTGAAGTATGCATTTGCTAAGTACCCACAGATTCCTTCAACGATATTCCAAATAATTTTGCCACCTGAAGTTGACGTCTGCCAAGTGGTGGATGTGGCTCACCATGTATAGTAAACAGAGTATCCTTATTAGGGGATACATTCACAGCTCTTATCCAGATTATTTATCTCACAAGCAAAAAAAAAAAAAACTTTATTCAATCTGAGACAGGTTATATGTTAACAAAAAAAAAAGAAAAATTGCCTCAACGTAACATATATTACATGCTCTACAAAGAAAAAAATAAAAAAAGGTGACCCTAAAGAAGCACACAGCTAAAGATTCAAGAATGTAAGATGACGGTGCTACTATTCTTTAGGGTATCAAGATAATCTTACCTTTTTAGGCCAAACCATGATAAAAAAAAAAACTTCGATCAGATAGCGAGTTGATAGTAATTTAACCAGCATCTACATCAGCCCAACGTGATGAATCTGATGCCCATAGACATGATCATCCGAGGTATGTTTTACCAGGTCTTGCAACTCCAGACAAGACGGTGACAAAGGTAGCAGAGATAAAGTAAAATACAGAAATAAAAGGGGAGGAAATGACACGAGGGCTGCGAAATATCAGTCAGATATAAACAAATGTTAGAAATAGCCAATTAACTAGGTGTCATGAGGCCAATCGAGGTGAATCTTAGCAGGATACCACCGACTTCTAGCAGAGGAAAAGGCTAGGGACGCAGGGCATTTCCCTTGATGTGGTGGATCCACAATGGGTAACATTATCAGGAGTTTATTAAATCGTAAATGCATATGAGATGATAACCCTATCGGTTCAAGGGGGATTAAAACAAATATTATGGCGCATATCAGCAGAATCCTAAAAAAAAAAAAACACAAACAGAAAGCTTCAAAAGATTGAAAGATTAGAAGATCGAAACAAAAAATTTTATTAGAACATGATCGTTCCCTTTTGATGTTAGCACGTTTACAAAGGTTGATGATTGCTACAGGCAAAATCAACACTATATGGGTGCTCTAACGGGACCATGAACAAAATCAAGAACAAGAAAAAGGAATAAAGAAGAGAAAGAGAAAAAAAAAAGAAAAGAAAGAAAAGAAAAAGATAATAAAATGAAAGGAAAAGAAAAAAAAAAGGAAATTAAAATGAAGTTATACAAATTGAAAGATATAGATCGATGATTGGTATTGAATTAAAGTAGAATGATCATGAATTTGTAAAATAAAAAAAAAAGGAAAATGTTGGATAGAGAGAATGCTGAAATTAGAAAGGGATTTATAAGAACATAAGGGTTCCATTGATGTTGCATAAGGGTGAGTTCGATCCTGCTAAATGCAGGCCGACTCTATCAATGGTGCATAAAAAAAAAGAAATAAAACGGGAAAGCCTCAAAGAAATCAAAGAAGGAGAAATCAGAATGAAATTTTATCGGGTACTTACCAGCGTTTTATTGAAGTTCTGAGGGATGAAGAAGAAGCTTCTCTTCATTTTGCCATGAAGATCTTCTATTACTGAAGAAGAGGAGGGAATCAGAAGGAGAGGGAGATGAACATGGAAGGTTGATGCTCGATCCTGAAAGAAGGAAGGAAGTGCTGGGGTGAAAACCTAGGGTGAGGATGGGTCGAATGAGAGGATAATGAGAGTTATTTACAGGAAAGGGGAGGGGTGAAGACGATGGATCGAAAAAGAGGCCTTCCATGCCCCTTTTAAAGGTGGAGGAGATGGTTCGAGAAGGGGAGGTTAGAGATGAACGAAGGAGGAAAAAGGGAGGGCGATCGGTGGAAATGGAGAGAGAGGTGGTTTCGGTGGGTAATGGAGGAGAGAGAAAGAGAAGGGCGATGAAGAAGGGTGCGATCATCCCTTCTTTTTCCGAGGTCTCTCCAAGAGAAACCCTAAGAAGGGTTTTTTTGTAAAAGAATTTGGTTTTTCCAAAAAGAGGCTCCCTTAACAAAAATTTTCATAAAAATGGTTTAAAAATGATTTTTTTAGCAAAATCGACTTTAAAAAGCTTAAACTCATTCATTTTTTCTTGAAATTTTCCATTTTTTTGGTTTTTGTTTTATTCTTCAATTTTTTTGTATTTTTAGAATAAAATCCTAAAGTTTGTGAGAAAACAATGGTTAAAACTATTTTTTTTGTGTTTTTGCAAAAATATTTATAAAAGGAAATTTTTCTGAGAATTTTAAAAGCTATTTTGAGAAAATTTCTTCAGAAAATACATTTGGATCCGAATTTTGAAGTAATATGGACTTAAAGCAATGGATTCGGATCCGGAATTGATTTTGAATATATCAATATGGATTTTAATTCAGAGAATCTGAAGAAATGACTTGATTTTCTCAAAAAACGGGGTTAGGGGCAAAAGGGTCATTTTTACAAAACTTTGAAAAATTTGGGGTGTTCACAGATGCCCCTCTTTGCTACTAAGCCGGTTGAAAGCCGAGTTTAGTGGCAAAGATAACACTCCAAATTTTGAAAATGCCCCAGTCAGCAGGTCTGAACTGGGTGTGGAAAAATTATTTTGGAAATATGGCTTTTCAGGCTTAGAACCTTGTCCTGAATGGTTTTGGGAAGACGAAATCCTCGAAATGATATGATTGAGTAGAAAATGAGGAAATCGTGATGGGACTTTGGGTGAAAATCCTGAAATGATGGGAAATGAGAATTGTGATCAGGTCTCATGGGTGAGACAAGATACTCTTTTCGGAATGATTCAGGTTTTGCCCTTAACCTGGATGGGACGAAGATATATCAAAAATGAATTTGGAAATGAGGAAAGGAATACATGAGTACCTTGATGGGACATTTTGGAAAAGGCCTTGTGAAATGAAGCTCGAGTATGATCCTTTCTTGGAGGAATATATGAAGCATGGGTTCCTTGATGGGAAGAACCATGGTGGGACTGGAAGAAAACATCTCGTCAAAAACGAGGAATCTCATTGGAATGTGACTTAGGTTTAACCCAAACCTGCAAGGAAGATACCTCGCGAAGCGAGGTTCCGGGTTAACTCTTAATCTGGATAAGAAATCTACCATATGGGTTTCTCAAAAATGGAGAAAGCACGATGGGACCTTCGGAATTTGGATGGACAAATCCGAGAGGGGTTTTTGCGAAAGGAGGAAATATAGAGTTCCCCAAAGCTTCGAAAAGGGGAAGAAATTGGGCGTCTCATTGCTGAGACTGAAATAGCTTTTGAAATTAATGATCTTTCGCAAATGGTTCAGGTTTGCCCCTTATCTTGAGTGGGGGAAATCTACCATACAGGTTTCTCAAAAATGGAGAAAACCATAATGGGACCTTCGGAATTGGGACTAACAAATCCGAGAGGGATTTTTGCGAAAGAAGGAAATATAGAATCCCTAAAGCTTTGAAAAGGGGAAGAAGTTGGGCGTCTCATTGCTGAGACTGAAATAGCTTTTGAAATCAAAGAATCTTTTGCAAATGGTTCAGGTTTAACCCTTATCCTGAGTGGGGGAAATCTACCATACAGGTTTCTCAAAAAAATGGAGAAAGCACGATGGGACCTTCGGAATTTGGACGAACAAATCCGAGAGGGGTTTTTGCGAAAGGAGGAAATATAGAGTCCCTAAAGCTTTGAAAAGGGGAAGAAATTGGGCGTCTCATTGCTGAGACTGAAATAGCTTTTGAAATTAAATGATCTTTCGCAAATGGTTCAGGTTTGACCCTTATCCTGAGTGGGAACACCATACAGAATCCTTGACTGAAGAAACCGTGATGGGACAGGAAGAGATGCTTCAACTAAATGAGGCAACTCTTCTGGAAGATATAGACAACGCTAAGTTGCATCAAAAAATGGATATTTAATATTTATTTCTTTTTTTGGAATAGCTAGAAAACTTTGTGAAATAATCACTCAATATAGATTTTGATGAGAACTTGAGTTGTATCTTCGATTTTGGAAATACATGACCAGCAAAAAGCTGGGACTTTTGAAATACATGACCAGCGAAAGCTAGACCCTTTGAAATACATGATCGAAAGCTGGAACCTTTTCGAAATACATGACAAATAGACGTTGAGATCTTTTTGAAATACTTGTCCAGCGAAAGCTGGAACCTTTGAAATACGTGACCAGCGAGAAGCTGGAACCTTTTTGAAATACTTGACCAGTAAAATTGGAACATTTAAAATACATGACCAGCAATAATGCTGGAACATTTTGGAAATACATGACCAATGAGTGTTGGGTCTTTTGGGAAATACACGAATGGTTATGAAAAACTGGGTTTTAATAAAAAAATTTGAGAATGATCGAAATTGGGAGATTATAACCCGAGGGTTGAGAAAATGGTGAATTTTTGAAAATATTGTACCCAGAGGTTGGAGAATTGATAATCTTGAGAGATTTGGAGATATGAAGGTTTGGAAATGATAGATTTTGAGAGATTGAAACCCGAAGGTTTGGAAATGAGAGAATCGAGAAATCGCAACCTAAAGGTTTTGATTTATGGAATAGGTTGATTTTGGGAGCTCGACAATTGTGAGCTGGGACTTTTTGAAATATATGACCAGCGAGAGCTGGGTCTTTTGAAAATACACGACCAAAAGCTGAGTTCTTTTTTTGGGAATACATGACCAGCAAAGCTGGAACGTTTGAAATGCGTGACCAGCGAAAAGCTAGAACGTTTGAAATACCTGACCAGCGAAAAAGCTGGAACATTTGAAATACATGACCAACGAGTATTGGATCTTTTTTGGAAATACCTGACCAGCGAAAGCTGGAACGTTTGAAATACATGCCCAACGAGTGTTGGATCTTTTGAAATACCTGACCAGCAAAAGTTGGGACGTTTGAAATACCTGACCAGTGAGAAGCTGGAACGTTTGAAATATATAACCAACGAGTGTTGGATCTGACCAGCAAAAAGCTGGAACGTTTGAAATACCTGACCAGCAAGAAGCTAGAATGTTTGAAATACATGCCCAACGAGTGTTGGATCTTTTGAAATACCTGACCAGCAAAAGCTGGGACGTTTAAAATACCTGACCAGCGAGAAACTGGAACGTTTGAAATACATGACCAACGAGTGTTGGATCCTTTGGAAATACCTGACCAACAAAAGTTGGAACGTTTGAAATACCTGACCAGCGAGAAGCTGGAACGTTTGAAATATATGACCAACAAGTTGTTGGATCTTTTCGGAAATACCTGACTAGTAAAAACTGGGACGTTTGAAATACCTGACCAGTAAAAACTGGGACGTTTGAAATACATCAGCTTTTGGGAGATTTTAAATCAGAATTTGAATTTTGTAGAAGAAAAGGATTTTGATCAAAAGATTAAATGTAGAAAGTTATTGGTGCGAGGGTCAAATCCTCCGAATGAGTTCAATGGATGATTGGAGATTTTTGGGAAATACCCTAGTGCGAGGACTGGGTAGTAAAAGATGAGCTAAACAAAGTGAAATTTTCAGAGAATGAATATTCTTTGGTAAAATTTAATGGACCATCATAGTTTAATTGCATGTGGTTGACTTTCAGGATTTTGTCCCCTTGTCCTGAATGGGGGAAATAAAAAGAATACCGCATTGATAGGAGGCATCAGGTTTATCCCTTAACCTGAAGGGGTTGAGAAAGAAAGAAAAGAAAGAAAAAGAAATACCTCGTGGGAAAGAGGCATCAGGTTTATCCCTTAACCTGAAAGGGTAGTTTCGAAATAAGAATCAAGAAGAAATAAAATGGATGAATAATTAATAAAATGAATAAAATTTGATAAAATTGATAAAGATTCGATAAACAAAAAGTTGATAAAAGTTGAGAAAAAGAGTTTGATCCTGCCTGCATGTGGGATCTTTAAAATGAAGAAGATGAGAAAATCATTTTTGGAAAGAAGGATTAACCACGAGAGCTAATCTTTGAAAGGGGATCATTCATGAGAGATCATCATGAGGGTTAATTTTTTGAAGCAACGATTTGAAAACCAATTTGTAGAAAATATGATCAACACGAGGATTGATATTTGAATGTAATGATTCAAAATCAATTTTTTAGAAAATATGATCAACGCAAGGGTTGATCTTTGAATGCAATGATTTGAAATCAATTTTTTTAGAAAACATAATCAACACCAGGATTGATCTTTGAATGCAATGATTCGAAATCAATTTTCAGAAAATACAATCAACACAAGAGTTGATGTTTGAATGTAATGAAATCAAATTTTGGAAAATGAGATCAACACAAGGGTTGATCTTTGAATATAATGAAATCAATTTTTGGAAAATGAGATCAACACAAGGGTTGATCTTTGAAATGCAATGATTCGAAATCAATTTGTAGAAAAATATGATCAACACGAGGGTTGATCTTTGAATGTAATGATTCAAAATCAAGTTTTTAGAAAATATGATCAACACAAGGGTTGATCTTTGAATGCAATGATTTGAAATCAATTTTTTTAGAAAACATAAACAACACCAGGATTGATCTTTGAAATGCAATGATTCAAAATCAATTTGTAGAAAAATATGATCAACACAAGGATTGATCCTTGAATGAAATCAAATTTTTGGAAAATGAGATTAACACAAGGGATTGATCTTTGAATGATTTGAAGACAATTTTTTTGGAAAATATGATCAACACAAGGGTTGATTTTTGAAATGCGATAATTCGAGATCAATTTTCAGAAAATATGATCAACGCAAGGGTTGATCTTTGAAATGCAATGATTTGAAAATCAATTTTGTTTAGAAAAATATGATCAACACAAGGGTTGATTTTTTTGAAAGAAAGGTTGTAATAAAATATTTGAACTAAAATTTTCATGATTTTTGAAAGACCCTCATAGGTAATATCATTTCTCTCATGAATGATGTAAGGATTGTCCCGTATTTTTTTTTGAAAAAGAAATTTAATGCCCCAATATAGCAAAAAGAAGGAAGTATGAATATCAAAGATAAAAAGAAAATCGACATTTCATTGATAAGCAAAAGTTGATAACAAAGCTGAATATTTACAAGTATTATAACTAAAAGAGTCACAAAAACTGGGCTGACTTGCCCCTACAAAACGACTAATAGAAAGGGAATGAAAGCGATAACTCTTGGTATTTTCAACTCTCTGAGTAGTATAGAAATGGTTCGGGCGGAACTGCAGTCTGCTTTTCTCCTTCCTCTGGCACTAGAAGCTCCTTGTCAATGTAGTCCTGCACAATGTTTTTGAGGACGAAGCAACGCTCCGTGTCATGCCCCCTCGCTCGATAAAACTTGCAAAAGCGATTCTTCCATTTCCCTTTGGTGACAGAGGGATCATCCTGCTTTGGGAGCTTGATCATTTCTTTCTCGAGCAGGTATTGGAGAACTTCTTCGATCGGCTGACCTAGAGGGGTAAGCTGACGATTATAACCCCAACCTTCATGCTTTGCTTTCTTCGGCTTGTTTGGCTTCCGCTGAGCACTGACCCCTATCTGGCGACTAGACTGAGCTTGCATGTTTAGGAGATCCGGATGCTTTTCTCCTTCATTTTGGACAAAGAGATTTTTATCAAGGCGATCCTGAACGATATTCTTGAAGATGAAGCAATGCTCAGTGTTATGCCCTGTTACTTGATGGTATCTGCAGAACTGGTCTATATATTTTCCCATGACTATGGAAGGGCTGGCGGCTTTTGGGAGCCTGAGTAATCCGTTAGACATCATGTATTCGAGGATTTTGTCGAGCAGTTCATCCAAAGGAGTGAAATCTCGATCCCTGCTCCAATCCTTGTGCTTTGGTTCTTCTTGCTTCTTGCCTTTTTGCTGAGGACTGTATTGAAGAGGTCTATCATGGTTTTCACAATGTTTCCCAATTTGGTTTTTATATTCTCTCAAGTTGCTGCCCTGGCTGCCTTGATTGCTGCTCCTGCTGGCTTTGGAATTTCCTATACTGATATTGCCGTGTTCAGTCATGGGGAAGGTGACAGGTGTCTTACCCTCTGTGGGAGCTTTTCCGCAATTGGCTTCAGCTTGTTCAGACAATATCTCAACCATCATCTTTTTGAATAACTGATATATCGCAAGATCAATCTCACTCTTGCTGTCTTGAACTCCTTCTTTGACAGACTTTTGAGAATCCATTCCTTGCTCTCTCTGCTTATAACTGTGATGTTAGAGCAGTGTAATCTCTGAGCTTTGCCTTACTCAACTGATAGTGCTGATGCTCTCTAGAGTATAAATGGGTCTTTTAGAAAAGATCTAGGAAGAAATTTTAATAAAGGAAGAAATGATAATCTGAAAATGAAAGCATCCCATTACGAGGGATCGGGTTGTCACCAAAGTTTGCGACAACCGCACTGTTTTTCTGAAAAAGGATAGATAAGTAAAATGTGAATAAAGATAAATTTTGAAAAGGACATATCCTGACAAAAGATGTTTTATTGTAAATGAGGGTAAGGAAAAAATTTTGAAGAATTGCAGGCAGGATAAAAAAAGAATTAGAAGAAATTAAGAGAAGAAAAAGGAAAATACACCTAGGTTTTAAAACAAAGAGGAAATTTTGAATAATATATACCCAGGGTTTTGAAAAATATAGGGAATATAAAATATCATAGATATACAAACAAGGATGCACAAACAACACTCCCTAGAGGCTGAACCTAAATGCAATATTTTGAAATGGCTTGTAGGACCTTAATCCTAACTCTAGGGTTCAAATCATCTGATTTCAATCAAGACATGCCAATATACACAAGCCAAAGCTCGAAGTACGTGGCATAGAAATATTTTGTCCGTTCTAAGGTAATGGCTTCCCAACATCCTTGAGCACCTACCGATATACCTCGGACTATGGCCCTTAGGTACGTGGCAGGGGGGTGCGAACCCAAATAAGTGGTCCAATTGTGAGGCTCTCTCCCGAACTATGGTTCAGTGAGATAGCCCAGCAACGTGAAGACCGGGACAATATAGGTAAGGAGGTTTTCAAAATATGTTCAACATGCAAGAAATCAGATGGCTCTAATGCAAGTCCTAAAGAGATAGATTAAAATGAAGAGAAACATACACTTGCATACATTGTTTTTGCATTCAATCTCTAGAATTGAGGAGAGTTGTATTTCAGACCTAAGTCTAATGTGAGCATGGAATAATCTCCTCAATATGGTCCTACCAAACCATACTTAAATCCTATATGCAATGATGTCAGCTTAGGACAGAATCTAGGCTCCTAAGGTTTGCATGGAAATGAAGCTGACATTTGAAGAATAAAGACTTAGATAATATCAAAGCAAAAGAAAAAGGCATAATTCGACCGGACGGAGATGTGTCCCATCTCGGTTGCCAAACCTGTGATCATCGCAAAATTTTTCCTCTCGTAATATTCTCTCTCTTCCTTCTCTTTTCATTTCCGACCTCTTATTTTCCTCCTTTTTGAAGGAAAAAAGACGGAAAGAAAGAGAGAAGAGAAAAGAAAGAGAAGAGAAGAGAAACTCTTTTGCGGGTCTCACTTGACCTTAAATTTGAAGAATTTTGAAATAACTCGCCTCCGTTTTTGAAATATTTGCGGAAAAACTGGGAGACGGGATCCGCTCGTCGGTACTAGGTTCGACCGTTCCTGGCGCCTTTACAAGGGGTAATCGAACCAAGGGTCGAATTTATGCCTTTTGTTTTGCTAAGAAGTTATCTAAGAATTTATCCTAAGTCTAAATGCACAAAGAATCATGCTTGTGCGAAATGCAAAGATGTATGCTCTTTTTGAAAATGTTTTGAAGAATTCCCAAGTGTTTCTGAGATGAATCTGATAAAGTGAAGAAATGATTTTTAACTTAGAACTTAAGATTAAAGTTCTAAGTTTTTAGAATAATCAAGAGCTTGGGAAAATAAATCTGGATTTTGGAAAATGATTTTGAAGTCTTTGAGATAAAAGAAGAAGAAAGGAATTTTCAAAGTCATAAATGGACTTTGAATCAGAATAGAAATGAAAAATGTTATTGAATCAGAAGGAAAGATAGAATCGGGAAATCTGAATAAAAATTAAGAAATGGAATTTGATTAAAAAGTTGGAATTTCAAGATGAAATCTGAATCCAAGATCTGGATTCTGAATAAAATTCAAAGTTGAAGTTTGAATTTGGGATGGAAACTTGATTTGGAATCTGTAATGAAATGGAATTGGTTTTGAGGATTAGAATTAAAGTGGAATTTGGATTTGGAATTTTGAATAGAATTGGATTCAAGATTTGAAATCCAAGATGGTATTTGGATCTGAAATCTGAGATCCGAGATAGGGTTGGACTCTGGATCCTAAGATGGAATTGGATCTGAAGTCTGAGATCCAAAATAGAATTGGACTCTGGATCCTAAGATGGAATTTGATCTGAGGTCTGAGATCCGATATGAATGTTGAATCCTGGATCCTAGAATGGGTTTTGGATCTGAATTTGAGATCCAAAAGGTGGAGATTTGAACTTGGAAATTGGGATCCAAGTTGGATTTAGGGTCTAACTTTGGATTTGATTTTGAATATGAATTTCAAAGTCAAATTGGACTTTGAATTCGAAGTTTGAATCTGAAGTTTAGAAGATGAATCAAGAATTTCTAAGTTTGAATTGAATTTGGAATTGAATCTTGAATATACAAATGAATTTCAAAGTTAAATTGGACTTTTGAATTTGAGATAGAGTTTGGAATTTGAAATACAAGATGATTCTGAAGTTTCAAAGTCAAATGGGACCTTGAAATTGAATTCTTGAATCCTTTTGAGAAATAGAGTTGAATTTGAATAGGTTTTGATCTGAGAAATAAAGGAAAGAACCACTTGGGTTTATGAAAAAGGATTTGGAAAATATGATGCAATTCTATCCTAAATGATGAATGAATTTAAAGAATTTTGAGATTGGAATTTGAAAAAGCTATTCCATTCTTTAAGTGAATTAAAATAAGATTGAAGACATAATGCATTCTTGACTATGGTCATTGAATGTATTATATAATAATCTATATTTATATTCAAGAGAATAATGAAATACATTTTGGTGCTTTTATAGAATTTAAAATGAAATGAACCCTCAATATACCCTGACTATGGCCATTGGTATACATTTTGAGTTAATTTTAAGTTAAATTCTGATAAAAGAAGAAAATATTTAAGGAAAATATGACGAATTTTGAAAATGGATCCAGTGTTATTTTATAAAAGATAAAAACACTAAGTCTTGTTTACATCCCGACTATGGTCGTTGATGTAAATCATCAACTTAGGATTAATTTACCTCTTACAAAATGGTGCACGTGCCATTCGTGTTGTCATTTGTGAGAATTTGAAAAAAATAAAGGCAAAAATGCGTGAAAACAAATAATTCATGATATTTACAATGCTCATTCATTCTATCTAAGACAGGAAATGTAATATTTTTAATATCTAGCTTGTTACAACACTTGAAAACATCGAAAATTTCTAATTCAAGCTTTTCTAATATTCCTGCAAGATAGAATTAACACACACAAAAAAAAATGTGAATGTAGATGACTATTCCAGGTCTTACACAAGACGCTTTACTCACATTTGAATGAGAAAGGCTCATGGCCTACCCTGCATTTGTTAAAAGATGCACATATATAGGAGCATGTATGTATATATATATATATAGATATATATAGATGTATATATATGGGTGATGTCATAGTTAAATGAACATTGGTATGCAATGAATGAAGGCAAGGGCTAGGGTAACCCAAAATGAATCATGTAATAACATGGCCATAGCAGCTCATGACGAACTATTATGGGAATAGTGACTTCTTGTGGTTTACATTAAAAGAATGACAAAGAATGATAACTCAAAAAGGGATCATCATGACAAAGAGAGAGAAATTTACATCCGTTCCCTGTGAACCACTGCAAAAGAATGGTAAAATGATAGTTATGATAGTTCAAGAATGAACTATCATGACAAAGAGAGAAAAGTTATAGTGGTTCTCTGTGAACCACTGCAAATGAAGAATGATGAAATGTAGTTATGGTAGTTCAAGAATGAACTACAATAAGAGAGAAAAGGCTTACAGTGGTTCCTTGTGAACCACTGTAAATGATAAAGAAGGAAGAAATGTAGTTATGGTAGTTCAAGAATGAACTACCATAAGAAAGAAAAGACTTACAGTGGTTCCTTGTGAACCACTGTAAATGATAAAGAATGAAGAAATGTAGTTATGGTAGTTCAAGAATGAACTACCATAAGAGAGAAAAGGCTTACAGTGGTTCCTTGTGAACCACTGTAAATGATAAAGAAGGAAGAAATGTAGTTATGGTAGTTCAAGAATGAACTACCATAAGAGAGAAAAGACTTACAGTGGTTCCTTGTGAACCACTGTAAATGATAAAGAAGGAAGAAATGTAGTTATGCACACATGATATACTAAGATTTACCAAAATATATGCAATATCTGAAAAAAAAATGATAAAGAAAGGCAGCAATAGGGAGCAGTTACCTCTTCATGCCAATAGAAGTTGCCAGGAAAGATATTCAATGACTTGAACGCTCATTTATCAAGGACCAGCTCCTTGAAAAGCAGGATGCACTGTAGTGCGCTTTCAAACTCCACTTCTTGTAAGGCAATTGTGAAGCGGCAATACCCAAGAACTCTAGTCCACAAACTGTTGTTGATGTACAATGTTGTGGTTCTAAGGATGGTCTCCCTGATATTTGACTCGCTAAATATGATATTGGTGCTAGTATCATCTTCAGAGCCATTTGGTTTGATAGAATTTCCAAAGTAAGCAGATGGCTTCGCTATCACAGATACTCCTCCAGAGCAATCTAGCACATCCCTTCCACACTGCTCTAACATCTCATTCAAACGTTCTACCCTTGTCTTCAGAATTACTTTCTGTTCAGCAATTGCCTCTGCATCCCAGCAACTTGTCTCTAGCATACTTCAGAGTACTGCGTAGCTTGCTTAAGCCAGGGAAACTGTGGAATACTTCAATCAGGAGAGGGTCATTCATAACCAAGCAGCCAAATTTGATCCCCCCACTCAGCATCCCAAAGGAGAGTCCACCGAGGGGACAAACAGAAAATGTGGGTCAGACTCCTTCAGCTTCGACAATATGCCTTCTATGTTCCACTTATCCTGATTTTCATCATTGAATTCCAAACCAGAGAATGAAGTGTCTATCGCCACCCTGGCTCCGAACCTTATGCAAACTGAAAGGATGCCCCTAATTTCTTTATTGCTGTAAATGGAGCCCGTAGGGATGACTGTTGACCCTGAAATATACCCAGGGTCTGTGTATAGTCCTTAAAATGCTGTCAGTGAGCTTGAACCCAGTGTCTTTCATTGTAGGAATAGTCACAATATTGGCTTTCAAAACTTTGCTGCAGACATGTGGATTCCATTAGAGCCAGCAGGGAAGCATAGGGTTCCACCTTCTTCAATGTTGCACAGGACTATTTTATCGAATAAAGCCAGAGGGCAGTCCCCATAAACCAACTCGGTGATATTATGCATCTCGATCCCATAACTATCCTTTATGAACAGTCGAAGCACAATAGTGACATCAGTCTCTTGCTTCGTCATGTTCTGTCTTGCAAAGCTTTCGAAGATGACACCTTTTGCAACCAGAGGAATAGGCAAGGAACTATGATCAATGTCCATGTGAATCAATGCCGAATCTCTTGTTTGATTCACAGAGAGCTCAGCATCACTAAAAGCTGCAATGAAAGACTTCGCAAATCCAATCATCATATTTGAGCTCGTCTTGTACTCCTTCTATGATATAGGATGCTGGTCAACAAGCTGAAAAAGCTAGAAACTCATGGAAAAGACACCCATAATCATATTGGCTAAATAAAGCTGGATGACCATTGAGAAAATCGACTGTCTTAAACAATGCATTAAAGAAAGCTACTTCCAAGTCCGAAGAAACCTAATTTTTAACAAGGCCACAGAAAATGGCTGCATGTGAGGGTAAAACAATGTTGGCAAGGTACCTTAGAACCCTATTAGAAGCAGGAAGACTGGAGAGCTCGAGATGATCTAAAATATCCAAGAAAAGCCGAGAACCAATCTCTCTCGTTGTATCTGGAATTTATTAAAAAATTGTACTGGTAACAACTTCAAATTCTGTCATGCCAGTGATGACAACTCGTGGTTTTAACTTCTTGATCAACTCAATTAGAAGATCAGATTTGGCGTGGAGCTTCAATCACCATGATCACATTTTCTTCAGGTTGGTCATCTGTACTACAATTTATACCCTCTTTTGCCAAAGACGTCAACCATTTCTTGGGCAAGTGCATGTTAATACAACATTAAAAACTAGAAACAATTGATAGCTGCATCTAAAACCAGACCCACAGTACTGAAGCCAATAGCACCAAGCTTATCAACATATACTATGGTCCAACTTCTAGCAAGTAAGATTGAGAATGCCAGCTCTTATTTAAAACTTCACCATAAACTCCTTAGCCATACAAAAAAACCTAGACATTTGCCACTTTGTTTTGATATTCTGGAGTAAACAATTGTTAAAGGTATATAGACACCATCATGTGAAATAACCTCCTCCGTTTCACAGACAAAGTACTCCAACATTGTGGTTCTTCTGGCTTATAAAATTGTTTACCTAAACAATCCTTGTGGGGATGATGAGCAAGCTGGAAGCTCAATCCTGTATCATTGTTCGCACCAATCACTCCCAATGGCAAAAACCTCTCACTGTACATCTAGCAATATGGCAACCTTTGGAAACTGAACGTTTATCCCCTGGGTGAAGATTTACGAGAATGTAGAAATATTCGTGGTGATGTTTCCAGAAAATACTACATACCACACTCACGTTTCTGAACTTGTTGCGGCCCATGTTAAAGATTGGTTGCACTAACTACATAATCCTTCCTTAGATGAAGTCCTTGAGTTAGAGTTCACAGTAATGAACTTGCCATCCTTTGTGCTTGTAATGTCAACGCAGTAATTTGCATCCTGCTCTTTAAACAACAATGTATCCACATTATTTGATCCCAGAATTGTAAAAAACACTCTGTAAGGCCACCAAATCTGATCTGTAACCAAAGTATGAACAACTCCCTGATTGGGGATTCTTTGATGCATACCGCAGTTTCCCAATGGTGGTGGTGGTGTGGAAATGAATGGGGCAACAACTATTTTTGTAAATGGATGAAGCAACTAGTGACAGAGTTATGTGGTAGCAATGGAATACCGGGCTGTAAGTATTAGGCAGTGAATGGGAAAGAGGCCATAGGTGGTGACGGCAATGTGGGATAAGACACTAGAACATATGGTAGCAGTAGTGAAGTATGCATTTGCTAAGTACCCACAGATTCCTTCAACGATATTGCAAATAATTTCGCCACCTGAAGTTGACGTCTGCCAAGTGGTGGATGTGGCTCACCATGTATAGTAAACAGAGTATCCTTATTAGGGGATACATTCACAGCTCTTATGCAGATTATTTATCTCACAAGCAAAAAAAAAAACTTTATTCAATCTGAGACAGGTTATATGTTAACAAAAAAAAAAAAAAAAATTGCCTCAACGTATCATATATTACATGCTCTGCAAAAAAATAAATAAAAAAGGTGACCCTGAAGAAGCACACAGCTAAAGATTCAAGAATGTAAGATGACGGTGCTACTATTCTTTAGGGTATCAAGATAATCTTACCTTTTTAGGCCAAACCATGATAAAAAAAAACCTTCGATCAGATAGCGAGTTGATAGTAATTTAACCAGCATCTACATCAGCCCAACGTGATGAATCTGACGCCCATAGACATGATCATCTGAGGTATGTTTTACCAGGTCTTGCAACTCCAAACAAGACGGTGACAAAGGTAGCAAAGATAAAGCAAAATACAGAAATAAAAGGGGAGGAAATGACACGAGGGCTGAGAAATATCAGTCGGATATAAACAAATGTTAGAAATAGCCAATTAACTAGGTGTCATGAGGCCAATCCAGGTGAATCTTAGCAGGATACCACCGACTTCTAGCAGAGGAAAAGGCTAGGGACGCATTTCCCTTGACGTGGTGGATCCACAATGGGCAACATTATCAGGAGTTTATTAAATCATAAATGCATATGAGATGATAATCCTATCGGTTCAAGGGGGATTAAAACAAATATTATGGCGCATATCTGCAGAATCCTAAAAAAAAAAAAACACAAACAGAAAGCTTCAAAAGATTGAAAGATTAGAAGATCGAAACAAAAAATTTTATTAGAACATGATCGTTCCCTTTTGATGTTAGCACGTTTACAAAGGTTGATGATTGCTACAGGCAAAATCAACACTATATGGGTGCTCTAACGGGACCATGAACAAAATCAAGAACAAGAAAAAGGAATAAAGAAGAGAAAGAGAAAAAAAAAAGAAAAGAAAGAAAAGAAAAAGATAATAAAATGAAAGGAAAAGAAAAAAAAAGGAAATTAAAATGAAGTTATACAAATTGAAAGATATAGATCGATGATTGGTATTGAATTAAAGTAGAATGATCATGAATTTGTAAAATAAAAAAAAAGGAAAATGTTGGATAGAGAGAATGCTGAAATTAGAAAGGGATTTATAGGAACATAAGGGTTCCATTGATGTTGCATAAGGGTGAGTTCGATCCTGCTAAATGCAGGCCGACTCTACCAATGGTGCATAAAAAAAAAGAAATAAAACGGGAAAGCCTCAAAGAAATCAAAGAAGGAGAAATCAGAATGAAATTTTATCGGGTACTTACCAGCGTTTTATTGAAGTTCTAAGGGATGAAGAAGAAGCTTCTCTTCATTTTGCCATGAAGATCTTCTATTACTGAAGAAGAGGAGGGAATCAGAAGGAGAGGGAGATGAACATGGAAGGTTGAAGCTCGATCCTGAAAGAAGGAAGGAAGTGCTGGGGTGAAAACCTAGGATGAGGATGGGTCGAATGAGAGGATAATGAGAGTTATTTACAGGAAAGGGGAGGGGTGAAGACGATGGATCGAAAAAGAGGCCTTCCATGCCCCTTTTAAAGGTGGAGGAGATGGTTCGAGAAGGGGAGGTTAGAGATGAACGAAGGAGGAAAAAGGGAGGGCGATCGGTGGAAATGGAGAGAGAGGTGGTTTCGGTGGGTAATGGAGGAGAGAGAAAGAGAAGGGCGATGAAGAAGGGTGCGATCATCCCTTCTTTTTCCGAGGTCTCTCCAAGAGAAACCCTAAGAAGGGTTTTTTTGTAAAAAAATTTGGTTTTTCCAAAAAGAGCCTCCCTTAACAAAAATTTTCATAAAAATGGTTTAAAAATGATTTTTTTAGCAAAATCGACTTTAAAAAGCTTAAACTCATTCATTTTTTCTTGAAATTTTCCATTTTTTTGGTTTTTGTTTTATTTTTCAATTTTTTTGTATTTTTAGAATAAAATCCTAAAGTTTGTGAGAAAACAAAGGTTAAAACTTTAAAAGCTATTTTGAGAAAATTTCTTCAGAAAATACATTTGGATCCGGATTTTGAAGAAATATGGACTTAAAGCAATGGATTCGGATCCGGAATTGATTTTGAATATATCAATATGGATTTTAATTCAGAGAATCTGAAGAAATGACTTGATTTTCTCAGAAAACGGGGTTAGGGGCAAAAGGGTCATTTTTACAAAACTTTGAAAAATTTGGGGTGTTCACACCCACCCGGGTATTGGGTGCGGCCTAGGTCCAACGCTGAACCATGGGGAAAGGGGAACCGCTGCAGCCACCCTAAGTGGCGCTGAAATAAGTTGCGAAAAACTCAATGGAGAAGGGAGGTAGGCGCCTTATCTCAACTTGGTTCAGGACAAGGGCCATTGACAGGTCTGGACCACATTCGGTCCAGACCATGCCCGGCAAGGGAGAAAAAGAAACTGAACCCACACCAACCCGAGTTGGTGGGTTTGGCCCAGTCTCATGCAAAGGAAGAGGCGCCCAGGCTCACCCAGCTGGGTTCGGCCTGGTTCACACTTGCTGGAACGTCCAGGCAACTGAAATAAAGCAAAGGAGACATGACATTCATGGTTAAACGAGTAGAAAATGAAATGGAAATTAAACAAAAAACAATGGGGCGATTTCCCCATGGCTCGGACTGTTTCGCCTAAACAAACAACACCCACAAAGGGGCTAACCCGACATGTAGGGTTGCTGGCTTATGCCGAAACGTGGCCTCCTTGCCAAACGCTCAAACCTTGGAAAAACCTTGAATATCATGCATCACGCCACCAATGAAGAAGAAAATGCAATAACCAAGGAAAGACACGAAAATATGGAAGGGACTTCAACCCTTTGTGCAACTACTTGCCTAATGAAGGAAAAACCAAAATCGTGATGGCATGCTCAACATAAAACTCATTCACAATGCATGCAGCCTATTCGTAAAATACATAAATGAGACATGAGAAATAAAAAATGGAGATGCTCAATCGAAATCCACAACCACGGTCTTGTGAAGGAGTGTCTCACCTTCGCGGCTTTCACACGGTTGAAAAGGTGGAGGAAAGAAGCTAGAGCTGGAGCTACTACGTAGATGGTATCCACTCACTCACGGTTTTGGAGAAGGATAGGGGAGAGCAAGAGAGGGGAGAGAGAGCCTCCAAGGGAAAATCGCCCAAGGCTTCTCTCTCTTCCTTTATTAGAAGTTTAAATACTTAGGTTAAAAGAAATGGATGGCTGGGATTATCCCAGCTTGGATGGATGGCTGGGGTGCTCCACGCCCCCCCATAGCAAATGCATGTCATTCCTTTTTAAACTTTTTAGAAAGTTTTCAAAAACGCCATTGTAGGGGCTATAAGGTTGCCATCAAACTTTGTAAAAATTACATGGGGGTGACCTAAGCTGCCGCCCAACCCCACCTATCGATTTTGGATATTTGAATTAGTTCAAATACCTTTCAAAAATACCATGGGGTGCCAACCCCATGCTCTTTTTATGGAAAAACGCCCCTCATGATGGGCTCTAGGCTTCATCATGAGGTTTTTGAAAAGAACAATGGCCAATAGTGGCCTTCTTTTCCAAAACGATGCAATTTTTTTCAAATATGCCACCCAGCTGGTCAATCGAGCTCAAAATCATCCTCTAGAGGGGTCGCCCAATGGGTTTGGGTCTCCTCTAGTTGACCCGGATCCAAATCCAAAATCGCCAATGTTCTATGTTTTAAAACAATGCTTAATTAATGCATTAAAATATTAAACTAATCCCAATAAATCATTTAGTTCCCTTCAAAGCCTCAATTAACATGGAATGCTCAATGCCTTTTGAGAAAATTGTCTTTCGTTTGCAATAATTAAGCGTATTACGATTCGTGTCCAATATTAAAGAAAAACTTGTAATTCACATGCACTAACGAGGTTTTTACGTCGTATAAGTCCCAAATTCGGAGACAAGCTATATAAACATATTATAATTTAACCCTTAAAATTTTAGAAGCTAATTCATCCGGAATTAGGCACTTCTTACTTACACAGTGTATTTACGCGATTTTCGGGTCGCGCGCACAAAGAAAAAATACAAAGCACAGTCAATTTATAGCTAATTACGCGATATAACCTCGTATACATACAAAAGCATACATATCAACACTAAGTAAGTAGTGAATTTCTCAGAAAAATCATGGGTCTTACATCCTACCCTCCTTAAAAAGGATTTCGTCTACGAATTCACAAAACGTCAAACACCAACAAAAATAGTCAGATCTTGTCTGATAGCGCCTAATCGGCCACAACTAAGTCTCTCGCAGACTTCTTAGGACAAAACTTGGAAACATGCCCTGGTTGTCCACACTTGAAACACTTGCCATCGAAGAGAGGACAAGCTCCAAAAGCGTGATCTTCTTCGCATCGTCGACACTTCCGCTGGACTTCCAGTCGTTGGGATCGCCTTCGCTGGCGGTTCTGCTGCACTTTCTGACGCTTCCGCTTCCTAGTAGGTGGCGAGGACTCCACCCTACTAGGTTTCTTCTCGGTCACAATCGCAAAAACTTGAGTCTGTTGCTCAACTTGGTCTTCATCCAGTAACGTAGCTACTTCGATAGCCTCTTCGAGCGACTTTAGCCCGCTAGTGAACACTTTAGTTTTCAAAGTAGGCCTCAAACCTCGAGCGAACTTCATTGCTCGATCATTCTCCATGACGTAAACATTCAGACAGTATCGTTCCAAACAACGAAACTTCGTAATATAGTCTGACAAAGTCATTGTTCCTTGTTGCAAGTCCAAAAATTCTTGCATCTTCTTACTGCGCACATGCTTAGGAAAATACGCAGAGTTAAAAACTTTGACGAATTCTTCCCACGTAAAATTTGTGTCCTTGAATTTAACCGAAGAGACAGTGTCCCACCACTTCTCAGCGTGGTCTTTCAAACGATAAGTACCAAAACTCACCTTCTGTTCCTCTGGGACACCCAAAACACAAAAAATACGCTCTATCTCGTGCATCCACGACTCAGCAGCTTCAGGGTCTGTCTTACCCATAAAAACAGAAGGATCTAACTCCATGAATCGCTTATAGGTAACTGTACTCTTGTTCTGGCCACCTTGGGCTACGTGCAGAAGATTCACACCTATTTGTTGGATCGCAACCACCTGCTGTTGCACAACCTCTGCAAGGTTGCTCACAGTACCCATAATATCATTGCATCTAATCTTCCAAGTCATCTATCATGACAAAAAGACACACAAATCAATCGCTAGGTCTGACAACCATGCTCGCGAATATAGTAATCACAACAATCATGCAAAAATCATGAGCATACAACACACATAATCCAGACCGAAACCACATCACAACATATAAGCACGTTCTACGAACGATCTCAAGCGATACCCTACAAGGTCGCTTTTGCTAGAAAATCACTATTCTATACGACAAACGTTAGAGAATCACTACTCTAACACAACAAAACACGGGAGTCATCATTACTCATATCATTGGTAGGGAATCACCACCCTAGCGGCATCGTTAGAGAATCACCACTCTAACGGCATCATCAGAGAACCTCCACCCTGATAGCATTACTGAAGAGTCACCATTCCAGTGGCGTCATTAAGAAATCACCATTCTAATGGCATTGTTAGCGAATCGTCACGCTAATGGCATCGTCAGAGAATCACCACGCTGACGACCTTGCTGGTGAATCATTACTCCAACAACCTCAATAGAAAATCACCATCCTAATGGCATCGTTAGCGAATCGCCATGCTAACGGAATCGTTAGAGAATCACCACGCTGACAGCCTTGCTGGTGAATCCCTACCCCAACAACCTCATTAGGAAATCACCATCCTAATGGCATCGTTTAGCGAATCACCACGCTAACGGCACTGCTGGAGAGCTACTCCATCCAGCGGCACAATTGGCACTACCAGGAATCACCTCCTGAGCCGACACACCACCATCCTCCAGACAGTGGTTAGGGAAACAAAAATTCCCGCAATGCTCTCTCACGAGCAACAACATCCTGAATATCGGTGTTAAACCATCCCATATACGACCCTCTCAGGAGTCAGATGCCATCACCGGCAACACACACGCAACATGCAAAGCGCATAACGACAGATACGTTCTCCTCACCCAGAATGACTGAAGAAGCAACAATATCCTTCAACGGGATACACAGAGGCTCACTGGCACAGACAAGGCTTTCACTTTCTGTCCAAAAGATCGCATCAAGCAAGATACCCTTCGTCAAAGAAAGGGTCACGAACAATTCCAACGAAGTTGGAAAAGAGGGAAAACATCCACTTAGAGCCTCACACGATGATTCTCATCGAAGCCATCTCGTCTTTAACACAATAAGGCTAAAAGCTCGATAGTCGCTATGATATATCAATCGTCTCCACCACACAATGTGGAACGAGAAGGGCGAACTATGCAAGTAGTCCCCTAGGTCTCAGTCGAAAATCTCCAACTCTCACAAGAGTCGACTCTAATCAGCTTGGGAAACTATATCCTCAAGCGCAAACAAACCCTTAGGTTCCGTTAATCAATATCGTAAGCCAAATTATGAGGCTTAAACATGAAACTATGTCTCGCATCGGAAGACACCCAAAAAACACACAATTTCATCTAAACATGCAGAAAAAACAATTAAACACCAGAAATACAATTCTACAAGACTAGGCATACTTACAGTGCGATGCCGATGCGTGCAGAGACTTGAACCACACTTCTTTATTACTTTTAAAACACTGCTTTGATACCATAACTGTGACGTCCCCAGAATTTATGACTTGACAATCCTTTGGATTTTTGGGTAAACTTTTTTTTTTTAAAAACATTTGCGCATGTGCGGAAGTACCAAAACAAGGAGAAAACAAGCGGCGAACTCCAAGGCGGGTCGCAGGAGTGAAACAACAAGGTTTGAAACAACTTTATTAATAATTTTACAAGTAGTACAAATCATTTTCCTTATACAAAACCAACAACTGCCAAGACCCTCAAAGTTTCCAGAAGTGTGGGTTCAGAGTCTGCTGTCGCAGATCGAGCTTCATCGCACGCCTAAGTAAAACACTTGTATCCCCATAAAACGGGGTCAGTACTCTTTCGAGCTGGTGAGACAAACCAAACCACAATATATCCATGTGTGGAAAACGAAAGCAGGCTTATCATGAAACACATAGCATGCTTATTTACAAGAATTGAGCAGTTACAACAGGAGCAGATGTACAAAGCTATACATGGTGCAATAAGAGAATATAACTAGCAGAAGTCAATGCAATTAAGCAAAGCATGATATTTCATTTCATAATTAATATCAATTAGCAAAGTATACATCAAGGAACATAATCTAACACAGTTTATAACATTTATAACATGGTATGCATCACAGAACAATAAATCTCTAATGTAACAATACAAAAGACTGTGACACATGTGTCATCGTGAACTCTGCACAAATACAAGTGGACAAGTAAGTGCATCGTGCCATAAGTGCAAGAACTAGCCAAGTGACATTACAAAGCATTGCACATTAGGATGAGACAGTTAGAAACATTTTTGCCAAGGTAAGGCGTGACTCAAAAGTTGTGCCAAAGTTCATAAACCATGTATCTAAACCATAAGCGAGCTCATCTCGCTAAGTGGATCCATTGCCCGCAACAAAACTCTCCAAGGAGTTGCATAAGTCTCAAAAGACTGTAATTCCATACCAAGTGCCTCGAGTCCCTTCACACTTAGGGAAAACCATATAATTTGCCAAAGTGATTTGTGCAATCAAACACGACCATATGATTACAACCATTTGATGACATACATTAAAAAATCACTAATATGAGTTTATGATTGCATTCTTTAGTGAAATGCTTACGTGCTAAAGTGTGTGTGGCCGTGTACATGCTGTTCAAACACCAACAAAATGCCTTGCCACACATATATTAACACTCTTAAATATAACTTGTGTCGTTCCCTATAAGACGAGGGAAAAGCCATATTACATTTGACCTATGCCATAGATTCCTCAATTACGCCAAGACCTTATTTTACTTAAAAGCACTCGATAGGGTGTCATTAGCACGAAAATTTGCGTTCTATAGCAAAAATGGGCATACGTACCAAGGGGCAAGTCCATCCAACATCACATCGAGGAGCTTACCATTTCTTTGTTCATTCCTAAGCGAATTTATATAAATTTGCTTTGGTCGACGTGCACTATTTGATTCCAACATAATGAGTCAAATTCCATAAGGCGATTGAGGTATTGGACCCCGTGCTACGTATGCACTTGCAACCCCATAGGCTGCAGCCCGAAGGCCCACTAACAACGCTAAAGGTGTGGCAAAAAGAAGGAAATCCAGCTGTGGGCTGGAGTTGTCCAAAGCTGACCTACCCATCTAGCAGCCGCATCAGTGCCATGGGGCACCATGCGCACGCTGCAGGGCACAAAAAGGACGACCCTGCTGAACCAAAAGAAGACAGCCGGATGCAGCCGTGAGAGAAACCCAGGTCTGGACCGACTGGTCCAGACCACACGTGTGGCTCAGCCACCACTCCACAACGCAAAGGGTGCAGGCTTTGCAGCTTGCACACGGAGGCGACCCACCTGCTGCAATTCAATTGCAGCAGGCCCTCCAAACCATGGCCTAGGTCTGGACCGACTGGTCCAAACCCAAGTTGGCTTCAGCCAACGGACAAGGGAGGTGTTTAGACCCTCCAGCCAGCACCTGGACGCAGCCCAGCTGCTGCAACAACCACAGCACGACCGAGAACCCAGACTGAAAGATGAGAAAGGGCTGACGCCCAACGGATCCAAAGTGGGACAGGCCTTTGACAGGTCTGGACCACATGCAGTCCAGACCATGTCAGGCCAGGGAACGAAACAGCCCACACCCACCCGGGAATTGGGTGCAGCCTAGGTCCAACGCTGAACCAAGGGGAAAGGGGAACTGCCCCAGCCACCCGAAGTGGCGCTGGAATAAGTTGTGAAAAACTCAATGGAGAAGGGAGGTAGGTGCCTTATCTCAACTCGGTTCAGGACAAGGGCCATTGACAGGTCTGGACAACATTCGGTCCAGACCATGTCCGGCCCGGTTGAAAAAGAAACCAAACCCACACCAACCCGAGTTGGTGGGTTCGGCCCAAACTTATGCAAAGGAAGAGGCGCCCAGGCTCACCCAGCTGGGGTCGGCCTGGTTCACACTTGTTGGAACGTCCATCCAACTAAAATAAAGCAAAGGAGACGTGACGTTCATGGTTAAACGAGCAAAAAATGAAATGGAAATAAAACGAAAAACAATGGGGCGATTTCCCCATGGCTCAGACTGTTTCGCCTTAACAAACAACACCCACAAATGGGCTAACCCGACATGTAGGGTTGCTGGCTTATGCCGAAACGTGGAATCCTTGCCGTAAAAATTACATGGGGGTGCCCTAAGCTGCCACCCAACCCCACTTATCGATTTTGGCTATTTGAATTAGTTCAAATACCTTTCAAAAATACCATGGGGCACCAGCCCCATGCTCCTTTTATGGAAAAACGCCTCTCATGATAGGCTCTAGGCTTCATCATGAGGCTTTTGAAAAGAACAATGGCCAATAGTGGCCTTCTTTTCCAAAACCATGCAATTTTTTTCAAATATGCCACCCAGCTAGTCCACCCTAGACCAGCTGGTAAACTGAGCTCAAAATCATTCTCTAGAGGGGTTGCCCAATGGGTTTGGGTCTCCTCTAGTTGACCCGGATCCAAATCCAAAATCGCCAATGTTCTATGTTTCAAAATAATGCTTAATTAATGCATTATAATATTAAATTAATCCCAATAAATCATTTAGTTCCCTTCAAAGCCTCAACTAACATGGAATGTTAAATGCTATTTAAGAAAGTTGCCTTTCGTTTGCAATAATTAAGTGTATTACGATTCGTGTCCAATATTAAAGAAAAACTCATAATTCACATGCACTGACGAGGTTTTTATGTCGTATAAGTCCCAAATTTGGGGACAAGCTATATAAACATATTATAATTTAACCCTTAAAACTTCATAAGCTAATTCGTCCGGAATTAGGCACTTCTTACTTACATAGTGTATTTACGTGATTTTCGGGTCACGCGCACAAAGCAGAAATACAAAGCACAGTCAATTTATAGCTAATTACGTGATATAACCTCATATACATATGAAAGCATACATATCAACACTAAGTAAGCAGTGAATTTCTCAGAAAAATCGTGGGTCTTACAGTACTTGTAAGAGTTGTTGCGCCGAAGTAGTGGTAGCGCCTTGACAAGGTCCTGAGCTTGTTCCGTAAAAATACGCCGAGTAGCCGATCCGTAGAGATCGAGTCATGTGCATGCTCATTGAGAATTATTAGACAACCGGACTCATAAGAGCCGCTGAGCCAGAGTGTGTTGTTTCCACCGAAAGAGGTGAAGTGCTCGTCAAGGCCAAAGTGCCGACAGCAGAATTAATCATGCATATGAATAAAACCTTTATTCTGTGGTTAAAGCCGTGTGGGTGATTGGGGTCGGGTACATACTTCTCAAAGGCTTCCCTATAGGCATGCAATGTTCGTCAAGTAATTGTAAGACCCAGGCCTCCTTGAGAATTTCTCACCGAGGAAGACGGTGATGGCGTAGCCTTGAGTGACATATATTTCACCCAAACCTGATAGAGTTCATTGATGGCCTCTATCACTCAGAGGTATGGAGGTCGTGGTTATCCTTAAATATCTAAGGATTGAACCCAACTAATCCAGTAGCAGAATGTATTTGAATATCTAGTAGGGACTTCTTCCGGTATATTGTACCGTTCTACTAGGGGGATGGGGTCAACAGGCCTCTGGGGTATCTAAAATAAATAGAATATTCAACCCCCAGATCATCGCATTGTCGCTCAGATATGAGTCCCCTAAGCCCAAGGGGAGGTGCAATTATCGAAACAAAGCATTAGCTTAGGTATAACGATACTTTGAATGTATGAGTGTATGGACGTTGTTGAGTCAGTCCTGTATAACCTTTGTAAAGGTGTCATGGTCGGTATACTACTGGACCGATTGGGAAGGAACCCAAATGATATCCGTACAACTAAGCAAAGCTCAGAGAGTTGTTCTTAGATTCATAGGATACAGATGTGCCAAAGCTTAAAGGCTTGAGCTAGACATTCATTCGAGACCAGGAAGAGGTCAAGGCTAAGTCATGGAGACTTAAGCTGTTATTCAAATCATAGCCCTGAAGAGGCTTGCACCAAGTCATGAAGACTTGAGCGAATGTTCAACTCATAGCTCTGAGGAGACTTTTCTGATATACTCCAAGTCCTAGAGGCTTGAGCGTCGTTATTGCAAACAACGACCTTGAGTGGTCATCGTATGCACTTGAGTTGAATGGATGTGTGATTGCTTGCTTACCAGACCACCAGTGGTTCTGACCCCGTTTTATGGAGATTTAAGGTGTTGGACCTGCGTTGTGATATGCGGAGCAAAGCGGCATCTAGTTCCAGGGTTTCACTAGACAGAGTTGTATTGCTTTCTTTTATTAAACCTACACTGCTTTTCCAAGCAGTAGTGTTGTAATAAACATGTGGTTTTCTATAAAATGGAACACTTTGGTGGTCAATGAGTTGCTTGTCCGTATACCTGCAACGTGCTCAGAGTTTTCTAAAACTGACGACTCATTATCATCTGATTTCGCTGCTAAAAGTGTTACTAAGTTCCGCTGCAAAGAAAAAAAAAACAAATTCATGAAAATTTTAACTTAGCTTTGTTTTGGAAATCCAGGGCGTTACAGAATTGGTATCAAAGCATGAGTCTGAGAAACGTGGTTCAAGATCCGCCTTATTTGTGGTATTGCACTGTAAGTATAAATTTTATACTTTGCTGATTTGGGTGTATCTACGTGAATAGATAAATGGCTCCTAGGACGAGGGGAACCCTGCCAAGCGAGGAGTCCCATACACAGGACTTCCTGCTAGAGACACTCAACAGACTTGTGTCTGCCATTCGTGAATCAAGTCAAGCACCAGCCCCACCTCGCAATGAGAACCTGCGAGGAATAACTTATGAAAAATTCCTCAAGCTCGATCCACCAATCTTCGCCGGTAGAGCCGATCCTGAACTGGCAGAGAGTTGGATCGATGAGACAGAGTGCGCATTCCTGGTACTGGGAGTACCAAAAGAGAAAAAGACAAACTTCGGCACATATAGGCTGAAGGATAATGCACGAAAGTGGTGGGATACCACTAAGATCATCCAGTTCTTTCAGCTTGAAGTCATCCCTTGGGATGATTTTCGGAGAACTTTCTTGGATAACTACTTCCCGTTACACTCCAGAAATAAGAAAAAGATGGAGTTCCTAGAACTAGAGCAGAGTGGTATAAGTCTCATCGACTATACTACCAAGTTTCAGAACCTTGAGCGGTATTGCTCTCGGTTATTTGATACCGACCAGGAGAGGGCCAATAAATATATCAATGGATTTCGGGAAGGGCTACGGTCTCAGGTGATAACTAGTATGCCCCAAACTTTCCAAGCTGCTATGGCGGCAACTTCAAAGATTAGCACAGACTGAGAGTGATGTAAAGGGATCGTAGTAAAGAGACCAGTAACAAGTAATGGGAACAATAAGAGGACGTTCTCTGGTGGCCAAGAATCACGACCACCGTTTTATAAGAGAGATTTTCAAGAGAAGAACTTTACTCCACCGGCCGAGCGGTCATTGCAGATGGTAGAAGCTAATCATCCCTACCAACAACCTAATTTTCGATGCCCAAGGTGTAGCTCAGATCATCCCGGAGGGGTTTATCCTCACGATATGGGAGGTTGCCTGTATTGTGGCAAACCAAGGCATCGTGTAAGAGAATGTCGTAAGAAGGTCTCAGATCTTCAATAGAGAAATATGGGATCTGGAGGACCCTCTCAACAAACACAACAACAATGACTGCCACTACCCAAGGCAGAGCAGAAACCCATGGCAGGTTGTGTCTATGCGGTGACAGTCGAACAACTCACGAATGATGACCATATCAAGGAGTCTGAATACCTTGATAGAGAGAGTTATATAGGGTAAGAAGCAATTGAAAGACAAGATCCAATGAATGCTTGAGGCAAGTAGCTTATGACCTTGTGTACGGTCATCTGGATCGATATGTATCCTTGCTCTCTAAAGTAATTTTGGATTTGTCAAATTAAATCTTAAGTGCTTATGCCCAACATTGATGGCTATAGATCTCATGATTGAGAAATTAAGTTTGCATAATTAGAACGCTAAAAGTCACTTAATAAAATAAACCATCGAGGAATTGTTCCCAAGAAGGGAGTCCTCTAAGGTTTTATATATTCAAGATCAGATCGTCTAGCCAGAGCGAGCCTGTGAGGGTATACAGCTCTGCGCGAGTGTATATGTTCCAAAATCAGTAGCTTGGCTAGCATGATTCTGTGAGGGTGTACTAATTCAATATCAGGTAAGTCTAACGAGAGCAAACCTGTGAGGAGGTACGTTTCTAATACCAGGTAGTCTGACAGGGGACTTATTCTAATATGGCTAATCTCTAGAAGAATGATCGGTGTGTATGAAATAGTTACACAAGATGGCTACGTTGATAGCCGATTGGAAGAACATTGATTCAACAAAACTACCGTAGTTGTAGCGTAATTTGAACTCAAATATGAGAAGCATACCTCATCGATCATGAATCATGATATGAGATTATGATTGGAATAAATACGATATTGAACTAAGTGAATAACATTATGAATCTAATATATGGGAGAAATATCCTGAGTTACGCACTTAGTACTCTTAACAAAATTTTGCGGAGGAAATTCCTTTAAGGGGGTAATGATGTAAGACCCGCAATTTTTCAGATAACTCTGAATAAGTTCATGAGGAATTTTCTAGTGAAAAATAGCATTTTTACTGTAAAGCGAATAGAACCGATTCTTGCGACCCAAATATACTTAGGATATTCGTATCTTCACGAATATATGCTCAAACACTCTAGAAGCTATAACTTCCTACCTGAACGAAATCAAGAGATTTGTATGAGCCAACTTTCTTAGTTACGTCAATACGAAGATAATGGCCTACTTAGAATTTTTTGGAAAAAAATGCCGAAAACTCGACTTTTTTGTGGGACCCGCGAAAATATTTGTGGGACCCACAGAAATATTTCTCAAAAAATATTCTAAAATATTCCAGAGCCTTTCAGGACCTTCCAGCACCTTTCAGGGAATATTCCATAGAATATTCCTTCTAGATAAGATCAAAGAATCAGATGGATAAGATCAAGCTGATTTTCTGAAAAAGCCAAAGGGCATTTTGGTCAAATGGGTTGCTTAGCCACTAAGCAACCTTGGCTATAAATAGTGGAGGACCCTCCTTTGAAAAAATCGCCAACCCCTCTCTCTCTCCTCATTTTCCAAACCTCCCCTACCTAGCCTAGCCCACCTGACCTGGTCTGAGCCTGCCTGATCTGGTCTGAGCCTGCCTGACCTGGTCCTAACCCACTTGACCTAGGTGTGAACCCGCCTGACCTAGTCTAAACTCAGTTGACTTGACTTGAACCTAGCTAGGTTTAAAGTCAAAGTCAAAGTCCTTTTTCGTTTGAAGTACAGATTTGATCCTTTTTGAAGTCAGACCTCTCGGAGGACGGATCGAAGCAACAGGAGTCGTTTCTTCCGCAATTTGAAGTAAGTTCGCTTCATTAATCCACCTCTCTCAAGTATTTTCTTGCTTGTATATATGTATATCTTTCGAAATAGTATCTTGCTTTAGTTCTTGATTGAGCCCTCTAGGACGCTTTGGTGTTCACGCGCTCGCCTCGTAACTATCGTCGGATATATATGTTCGAATGCGCAGTATATGCGTTCTTCAAAATAGTATCTCACCCTAGTTCTTGGTTGAGCCCTCTAGGATACTTCGGTGTTCACTCAGTCACCTCATAACTATCATTGGATACAGATCTAGGTGTATATTTGCTTATACTACCGACGCGTCTTATATTGCATAGGCTATGTAATTTACCTTTGTCGTCGCATCGTATGATGCCAAGGCTCTCTGCTTTCTGCAATTTCTGATTAATGTAGTTCCGATTATGCATTTACTTATGTCGTTGCGTTAAAAGATGCCAAGGCTTCTGCTTTCTGCAAATATATATAGAATATTTCATTCAGTTACATACCCTGAACAATAGTATATGCATTTCCTTTACGTCACCGCTATATAAAGCACAGGCTTCTGCTTATACTACATATATGGCACGTAAATGAGCGTTCAAATAGAGATCAACTCCAAATCGCCAATGTAATTCCCTTACCGCTCCTCGTTTAAGATTCTGCTTGACGAATGAAGCCCCTATTGGAAAGGCTTCACTTTTTGGCAAAATGCTCTTTTCGTAAAGACTAAATCAATTACGTATGGCCTGACAATGACCCAGGCTTCCAACAACCTTGATGGATGCAAGATACGCACAACGGTGCGCATCTATTTCCCGAGTTAAGCGTAGCGATTTCCTGCCAAATAGGGGAGATGCTGCTGAAATGGATAAAAGAAACGCACGCTTTCTCCGTTAAAGAGAGGAAGTGTTGCTGAAATTTTTGAAGAAGCTAAGAATAGCTCAGAAAGAATGTGGCAGGATACTCTATCATATAGCGGAGTGCTACCCAGTTCATGGAACACTTTCTACGATGTAGAAACGGTCGTCGTACCACTGCCGATAGAGCAGGGGAGGTGCCGACGAAATGGTTGGCAGGAGAGTTGTCAGAACCAGTTAAGTGGCACAATGATGCCGTTTGTTGGAACGATGTCAGAATGACTCGTCTCCGTGATACCTGTAAGAGCACCGTACTTGTAAGAGTTGTTGCGCCGAAGTAGTGGTAGCGCCTTGACAAGGTCCTGAGCTCGTTGCATAAAAATACGCCGAGTAGCCGATCCGTAGAGATCGAGTCATATGCATGCTCATTGAGAATTATTAGACAACCGGACTCATAAGGGCCGCTGAGCGAGAGTGTGTTGTTTCCACCGAAAGAGGTGAAGTGCTCGTCAAGGCCGAAGTGCTGAGAGCAGAGTTAAGCATGCATATGAATAAAACCTTTGTTCCACGGTGAAAGACGTGTGGGTGATTGGGGTCGGGTACATACTTCTCAAAGGCTGCCCTATAGGCATGCAATGTTCGTCAAGTAATTGTAAGACCGGCAGGCCTCCTTCAGAATTTCTCACCGAGGAATACGGTGATGGCGCAGCCTTGAGTGACATACATTTCACCCGAACCTAATAGAGTTCATTGATGGTCTCCGTCACTCAGAGGTACGGAGGTCGTGGTTATCCTTAAATATTTAAGGATTGAACCCAACTACTACAGTAGCAGAATGCATTCGAATACCTAGTAGGGACTTCTTCCAGTATATTGTACCATCCTACTAGGGGGATGGGGTCAACATGCCTCTGGGGTATCTAAAATACATAGAATAATCAACCCCCAGATCATCGCGTTGTCGCCCAGATATGAGTCCCCTAAGCCTAGGGGGAGGTGCAATTATCGAAACAAAGCATTAGCTTAGGTACAACGATACTTTGAATATATGAGTGTATGGATGTTGTTGAGTTAGTCCTGCATAACCTTTGTAAAGGTGTCATGGTCGGTATACTACTGGACCGATTGGGAAGAAACACAAATGATATACGTACGACTAAGCAAAGCTCAGAGAGCTGTCCTTAGATTCGTAGGAGACGGATGTGCCAAAGCATAAAGGCTTGAGCTAGACATCCATTCGAGACAAAGAAGAGGTCAAGGCTAAGTTATGGAGACTTAAGCAGTTATTCAAATCATAGCCCTGAAGAGGCTTGCGCCAAGTCATGAATTCTTGAGCGAATGTTCAACTCATAGTCCTGAGGAGACTTTTCTGATATACTCCAAGTTCTTGAGGCTTGAGCGTCGTTATTGCGAACTGCGACCCTAAGTGGTCATTGTATGTACTTGAGTTGAATGAATGTGTGATTGCTTGCTTACCAGACCACCAGTGGTTCTGACCCCGTTTTATGGAGATTTCAGGTGTTGGACCTGCGTTGCGATATGCGGAGCAAAGCGGCATCGAGTTCCAGGGTTTCTCTAGACAGAGTTGTACTGCTTACTTTTATTGAACCTACATTGCTTTCCAAGCAGTAGTGTTATAATAAACATGTGGTTTTCGATAAAATGGAACACTTTGGTGGTCAATGAGTTGCTTGACCACATACATGCAACGTGCTCAGAGTTTTCTAAAACCGACGACTCATTATCGTCTGATTCCGCTGCTAAAAGCTTTACTAAGTCCCGCTGCAAAGAAAAAAAAAACGAAATTCATGAAAATTTTAACTTAGCTTTGTTTTGGAAATTCGAGACGTTACAAGCAACATAAAAAGTAAAAAGGATAATGCCCTCAAGCATGATAACAAGTCTTTTGGCCCATCGCAAAAACCAAGCACTCGAGAGAAGATAAAGCGCGATGGTTGGGGTTATGACCACGAATTCACTTCTTTAGATGAGCTGCTTGAGGAAGTTCTTGAATACCTACTCGAAAAAGATATGATCAAACTTGCAAGGGTTGTTGATCCTCCAGTCACCCTAGGGAAATGAAAAGATTGTTTATACAAGTTCCACCGAGCAATGGGGCATGATACTGAATGCTGCTTTGTCCTCAAGAACATCATTCAAGACTGCATCGACAAAAAGCTTTTTGTGGTAGATGAAGAAGAAGATCAGCCGACTGTCTTGACCAAGTCTTTCCTTGATCATTCAAAAAAGTGACAATGTCAATGCTCTCCCATCTTGCTTTTGTCATTTTAAAGGGATGATATAGTCTCATTTGTTTCTTGATTTGTCATTCTTTCTTTAATGCATCAATAAAATTATCTTTTTTTCTTCTTCTCATAATCTGACGCCATCTTCTTTTTTTCAAAATATCTTCTTACGAGGAGTGACCTCTTTCAGAGTGCCTCCCGAATCAATCAAGTAGTGTATTGCCAATTTGTCGCCTTTTTATCTTCAGAGAGCATTCATCAATTGTCTATCCTTTCGTCCAACATCTTACTCCCCAGTTACACTGGGGATTTTTTTTAAAATTTATCTCTACTTCAAAACGTCCTGTATGTAGGCAGGATCAAACAAAATCTTTCATCGTTCATTTACATTTATTTGCATTCATTTGCATCTATTCGCATTCATCTATATTTTGCATTCATTTGCATTCATCTATATTTTTCCTTCATTTGCATCTATTTGCATTTGCATCGAATTTTTTACCGATTCAGGATAAGGGATAATCCTAAGACTCCGACAAGTTGTCCAAGTTATCGTGAGGGTGAAGATTGAAAATCTCCCATCACAATCATCAAGCACTTTCAAAACACCAGTCTTTTTCAAATCCGACCTTCGGGTCGAGTCTTTTATCAAAACCATTTTTGCCAATCTTGCCAAAATCAACCTTTGGGTTAAGCATTTTTCTAAATCCGGTTCTTACTGGTCAAACTCTCTAAATCTGGTTTTTATTGGTCAATGTTTTTAAACTCAGCCCATATTGGTCTAGTTTTCCTTTAAAGATTTGAGTTCTTACTCCAATTTTCTTTCCTTCAAATTCTAGAATTGGTCTAGAAAATTCGAGTTCCGACTCGAACTTCCTTTTGAATCCGATTTAGCACTTGTCCTTCCATCAAATCCAATTTTTTGAGTTGGTCCTTACAAATCCAGTTTAGCACTGGTCCTTCCAAATCTGGTTTAGCAACGGTTCTTCCAAATCCAATTTTTGAGTTGGTCCTTACAAATCCAGTTTAGTACTGGTCCTTCCAAATCTGGTTTAGCATCGGTCCTTCTAAATCTAATTTTTGAGTCGGTCCTTACAAATCTAGTTTAGCACTAGTCCTTCCAAATCTAGTTTAGCATTGATCCTTCCATAAAAATCAAAATTTTGAGTTGGTCCTTACAAATCCAATTTAGCATAGGTCCTTTCAAATCTAGTTTAGCACTGGTCTTTCTAAATCTGGTTTAGCATCAGTTCTTTCATAAAATCCATTTTTTGAGTTTGTCCTTATAAATCCAGTTTAGCATTGTTCCTTCCAAATCTGGTTTAGCATCGGTCCTTCTATAAAATCCAATTTTCGAGTTGGTCCTTACAAATCTAGTTTAGCACTCCTTTTTCCAAATCCGGTTTAGCATCGGTCCTTCCATAAAATCCAATTTTCGAGTTTGTCCTTACAAATCTCATTTAGCACTGGTCATTTTACAAAATTCAGCCTTGCGTTGGTCCTTTTACTAAATCCAGATTTGCATTGGTCCTTTTATAAAATCCAGCTTTGTGTTGGTCCTTTTACAAAATCCAGCTTTGCATTGGCCTTTTCACCAAAATCCAGCTTTGCGTTGGTCCTTTTATAAAATTCAGCTCTACGTTGGTCCTTTTACAAACCCAAACCTCTCGCTGGTTCTTTTATCAAATACAGTTTTGTGCTGGTCCTCTCACCAAAATCTGGTTTTCACATTGGTCGCTCTTCCAAAATTCAACTTTCGAGTTGATTTTTTATTAATACCAAGCCTTTTTCAAGGTTCACTATTAGTCACGAATGTGTCAATTGGATGTCAAGCGATTTATTTCACTAAGGATTTCAAGAATATTTTTGCCAATTTGTCATAAAAAATAGTTGTTAATCTCCAAATATTTATTGCATAAATTTTACCTCATACTACCTTCAGTATTCCCTCCAAAAGAACAAAGCTTTTGCGAAGAAAGAAGAAAATTCAAGTTCTTTTCTGTTGGTCAACCAAAAGGATGAAGAAAAAATTCTCGATATAACCGGTAAAGGAAAAGTTCAATGAAGTTGAAAAGCCATAAATGAATTGATATTGATCATAGCTATGGCACATTTCTAAAGACTATTCTTCTAGTAATAAGGCAGTGAAAATATCCTGAGCGATAAAAAAAAATTCACTTAATCTCAATTTCAATATCTCTCTAATCAATCAAGCTACAATCAACTATCTGTAAAAGGGATCTCTCAATCATCGTCAAGTTGAAGACTGATGGATGAGTTAGACCCCTGGGGCCAAAGAAGACTCGGATCGTCTCCGAGTTGAAGGAGTATATGACATGTCCTTCCAGAGAAAGTTTAAATCATCGCCAAGTTGAAGGCTGATGCGATGAACCTCCTACAAATCCCTTAAAGATATTGATCACTGCTATCATAAAGAGATTTTCAATCCAACGAGACAATTTTATCAATATAATTCTTGGGACTAAAGAAGACTCGAATCATCTCCGAGTTGAAGGAGTATGTGACGTGCCCTTTCAGGGAAAATCAGAACATCATCAAGTTGAAGGTTGATGTGATGAAATTCTCGCCAAATCCCAAGAGAGTTCACTTTTCATATCTCAAAAGAGCTCAAAAGATTATCAAGAGATTTCAATTAAAGAGACAACATCATTAATTCAATTCCTGGAACCAAAGAAGACTCAGATCATTTCCAAGTTGAAGGTGCATGTGACGTGTCCGTCCAGGGAAAGTCAGAACATCACCGAGTTGAAGGCTGGTATGATGAAATTCTTACCAAATCTTAAGAAAACTCATTCTCTATGTCTCAAAAGAGTGCAAAAAGATCATCATGGGTAAACTCTAGATATCAAACTGCTAAAACTGCCAAGAATCCTCTTTATTTATGTGAAATTCTTTATCAATATCTTTTTCATCAATTGCTTTTATGATACTGAGAAAAAATTCTTTTCTTTTCATATCAAGGAAATAAATAGCTTTATTGAAGAAACTCAATAGCAATAAATTTGATTTTGATTCTGGATTCTACAGAGTTAGCCCAGTTGGAGGTAATACTCTAGGTAGTAGAGGGAATATCTTTCAACTACAATTTTTATCTTATTAACAATATTTTTAAGTTACCCCAACAGGAAGTGAGAACTTGATGTCTATTTTTATATATCCCGTCATTGTTGTTATCCTTCTTTAGGACTTGATAACAGGAGTTTTCAAGATCCTTCCCTTTTGTTTTTAATCTGAACACCTGGGCTCTTAGATTCGCACACTTCCCTGTGTACCCCACTGTCCCACCATAGACAATTCCCATTTATGGTAAGGGTTAAACCTAAATTGTTTCTGCAAAAGGTCATCTGTCTTAAAAGCCATTCAATCTCAGCAATGAGACACCCAAGATCAATCCCTTTTCAAGCTTTAGGGAACCCCCATTTTCTTCCTCTTGCAAACCCCTCTCAAATTTATTATGCAAAATTTGAAAGTTCCATCATGGTTTCTTCATTTAAAGATTCCGTTTTTTTGTCCCCTTCAGGTTAAAGGTAAAAACTTGAACCTTGTTCTTCCATGAGGTAGTTTTTGCCCCCTTCAGGTTAAGGGTCAAACCTAAACTTTGTTCTTCTATGAGGTTTTTATCATCCCCTTCAGGTTAAAGGCTAAGCTTGAGCCTCATTCCGATGAGGTGAATTTTCTTCTTTATTCTATTTTCCTCATTTAGGTTAAGGGCAAAGCCTTAGCCTCATTCCAATGAGGTGAATTTTCTTCTTCATTCTATTTTTCTTCGTTCAAGTCAAGGGTCAAGCCTGAACCTCGTTATTCTATGATGTATTTTTCGTCCCACCCAAGTTAAGGGCAAAGCCTGAGCCTCATCTTGATGAGGTGAATTTTTTTCTTTATTCTCCATTCCATACCTACCATAATCACCAGAGCCTATTCTTTTACACCCAGTCAGATTCTTCTAACTGGGGCATTTTCATAGTCCAAATTTGGTGTATTTTTCTTTGCCACTAAGCTCGGCTTTTGACCGACTTAGTAGCAAAGAGGGGCATCCGTAAACACCCTAAATTTTCCTCGTTCACTTCCAAACACCCCTCTTCCATAGATGCCAAACTTGTAGGTCAATGTAGGAGTCTAACCCTAGGTTTGTCCTCTTTTAGGTGTCTTTCACCCCCCATTATGTTAGTAAGATTACCATTTTACCCCTAGGTCACCTTAGATCCTTGTCACTTGAGCTTAGAACAGTTAGGATGTCAGTCATTTCTAGCTCACTTGAGCTCACGATGAGTAGATCATGTTCATTTCTGACCATTCCTGCCAAAATGGGTTCATTTCCTAAGAAATGAGCTCATTTCTAACCTGAATTCTAGACAATTGTTCTTGGGTCAGTCAAATCTAGTCGACCCTATTCCTCTGAGTCTAACTTGAGCTCATCAAGAGCTCAAGTAGCGCAGTTTCAGTTCAAATCCATTTTCCACAGTCTAGGAGTCCATTTTAGCCAATTTTAGCTGACATTGAGCTAAGTCCAATCAGTTGAGCTAGTGTTTGAGCTTCAGTTTTAGTCTATCTCAGTATTATTGTTCTTTGTTCCAGCTAAAACCCAATTCTTGTTCGTAACTCACTTCACTACAGTGACCATTTCTCTAAGAAAATGATATCATTTCTCGATCGTTCAGTCTAGGTGTTTAGTTGAGCGAGTGTCTTATCAGTTTATTTGAGTTTTGAAACCCTAGAACTCAGTTCATTCCAGTTCAAACCAGCTAAAACCCCAGTTTTCAGTGTCACTCTTGGACTTGCAGGGACAAAAACCATTTCTTCAATCATTTTTTCATTTTTATCAATTTTATCACTTTTTAAACTGGTACAACTATCGATCGAGGTCCAATACCTCAAATCCTTTATCTAGGGTTTGCATTTCACATGACATTCCATGTCATATCTCATCATTTCTTATCATTTATCATCATTTCATATCATGTCATTGCATTTCATCTCTTTTTCGAGATCCAACACTCTATTTTTTCTAAAACATCTAGTCCAGATTCGATTTTAAAACCTTTCTTTCGAAAGCAATTTCAAAAAATTTGGGTTTTTAAACTGACATTTGCCATTTGGCTAACCTCCAGAGCTTCATTTCAAAAACATTTCTTTAGAAAAACAATCTGGATTCATTCCAAACTAATTTTCAATTTATTTTAAACCTTAGATGAGACCTGGTGGTACTTTTTGCAATGGTATATTTAAAACATAATTTTTAGCATTGAAATTGTTTAGAAAATCGCCAACCAAGTAATAATATTGATTTTCCACGTAAGTGGTGAGTCAAATCGATCCACAAGGAACATGATCTACTCTAATTAAAACTAAAATTTGCACTTTATTGATATTGAACTTCTTCAATTACAGAGAATATTACAACGGAATCAAAATTGAAAAAGAACGAAAAGAAACCACGCAGTGACTTAAGCCTACAAATGCAAGGGCATTTTCCTCATTTTACTTATGTGACAATCAACCACTGGGATGAGATGCTCTTACCTTGCAACTTAATATCACTTGCACGATATGAAAACAAAGTTAGTAAACTTACGTAAATAGTCAAAACAACTATGCTTACGTCAATTTCTAAAATTTACTATTAAACTAATTTCTACGTAAAATGAGAACTAACCAGAGCTAATTCGCCAAACTAATTATCCTAACACTAAGATTAACTCTAGACTAATATTAGAAATCTAATAAAACATTGAAAATCAAAATTAGAAAAATGACGTAAAAATATAAATGACAACTATACCCCAGTGCTACTTAAAACCCTAATTTCTGATAGGCGGTCGGAAAGTGAGTCGTAGATGGCCCAAACGAAGTCTGATTGGAGTGATTTTTGTTGCGTTGAATTTCTGACAAAATAAAAATTCAGCGGAGCTTACGGATCCCAAAAATCACTCTGAGAACTCCAGGTATAGGCATCGCAAAATCAGCAAGAAACACACGATAGGCCTATCTAGAAAATTAAATGATGCGAAGGGCAAAACTACTTTAAAATAAATCCTAAAATGCTAGTTATCAAATTAAAACACATGTATACTAATTCTAAATCTAATTATACTAATAACCTATAGAAAGTATGAGTTTAACAACGGATCCTAGGCTCACAAATCGACAAACCTGGCTAGATATGCGGTTCTAGCCGGTTTTGACGTAGGAGTTTAAGAAACGTTGTGACGAAAGTCTAAAGTGCAATAGAAAACTAATTTCATCTAACTATAACCTATATCACACAATATGATAACTAAACAAAACTTAAAACATGCTGTAAAAGTGAAATAATGATCAGACTACCCTACTTATAAAACACCCTAATCGACTAGAGTAATTCTAGTCAATTTGGGGCTTTTGGGCAAAATAGTTCTTGAAAACATAAAAAACTACTAAGAGCAGCTGATCTAAATCATCTATACTCAATAACACAGCATATCCTAGCTAATTAACATCTAAATACCTGCTGGAACCAAACATCTCACAACAAATTACTACATTTCATTGCCTACGCAATGCTAACATCAAGTGGGATGGAATTATATCAAAATGATGCTAACATACGAACTAAACTAACATATAAGCAATTGTCAACATTTAAAAATAACTAATACTGATTTAACTCTCGAATTAATAGATAAACTACTAAAAACCTATTGCTAAAACTAAAAATGAGCAACTAAATATCTCCTACTATGCACAAAACTAAAGTCGTCAAACATGAAAATGTAACTATCTATATTAACACCCGAATTAATCTACTTAAAACAAGACTCAGACTACTAACCTAATTAATCACTACAGCAACAAATTAAGCAGGTATTACACTAACTAATTGTGATTCTAACTGCAGCAAATCAACAATTAAGATGTATGCATTCCATCACAAAAATTGCCTAAATTAGATCTACCTCTAAACCTTACAAAAACAAAATTAAACTAACACATTATTAAGCTATCTTGTTGCAGTCTAATTAAACTCACTAATTAAGTACTAAACATCTAACTAATTACTGTTAACACAGAAAATTAACAATTACAAACTACTTACACAATAATGCCTAAATCGGGTAGAGGAAATCTACCTGATTTTGGGCTATTTGCATTCAATCTAAAACAAAAACAGTACACAGCAATTGAAACAGTACTACAACTAATTAAACACACAAAAACATACAACTACTTTACGTTATTCTACTAAACTGCGATTTACACCAAACAGCCTCAGTCGGCTAGAAGTATTCTAGCCGATTAAGGCGCTAGAGAGGAAAACGGATTTTCAAATCTATAAAATGCAAAAACAATATTAAACGAAATACCTAAATTCAAATTACAATGCTGGTTTAAGCACTAACAGACTTAGCTATGGCTGTCAAACACACAGAAAATGCAGAGCAATAAACAAAAGAAAAGAAAGAAAAAAACATATGCAAATCGGTTCTACGCTACAAGAAGAGATGCGATGAGGATTTACCATGGCCAAGCGACAATCTGAGAATTGAGAGGGTAGAGAGAAGTTGGAATCTGCCTTGGACGTGCATCTGCTGCCTCGGTGGTGCTGCAATTGTATCCTCTTTGCTTCAGCTTGTTGGAGCACACAGGTGGGAGAAGAACCAAGCAAGGGAAGGGGAAGACGACTGACTAGAGAGGGTGGTCAATTCTAGTGGAAAAGACAGCGCTCCGGCTAGAAGTAGCTCCCTCCACGGCCTGATGTACCTGAAAAATATGAAGCATGGACCATTAGTGCAGCAAGGAGGGAAGAAAGATAGATGTGGGAGAAGAGAAATGGAGGAGGTAGAAGACGACGCTTCAATGGAAAGCTTGGCAAAGCCAAGCACACCCAAGAAGGAGGAAGGAAGAGGTGGGGCGACTTGATGGCTGAGGAAGGAGATGGATGGATTGAGAGTCGGCTGGAGAAGGCACACTTCCCAAGGTAGAGGCACCCTCTTAGGGTTTCTTCATGCGTTTTATGCAAAATCCCTTGTTTTGGGTATTTCCAAAACAAGGATTAAAAAAAAATATTGACTAGGCACCTGTTTTGAGGGTTTTTTTTTTGCAAAACAATTTCAAATTATTATTTGGGTCTGATGGGGGTCGGATCCTAGAGTTTTTGCACTGATCCAAGGCTCAGATTGGACAATTGGATCCGTTGTTGACCCCGTTCGCCCCGAGGTCTAACCCGCTACACTGTAAATGCGATATCTTGCTCATTTTAACTCCGATTCGAACAAAATTTGAACCGTAGTCAATCATATCTAAATGCATCTAAGTGTGGGTTCTAAACTTATAAATGATGATATTATGCATGAATAATGTGTTATCTTTATAAGTAATTCATGCATCATTAAATACCCCCATGCTAGAATAATTGCTAGTCCCTAGCAATATGCACTACCCTGGCAATGAAGATACAGACTAACCCAATAAAATGCAATTTTTTATTAATTAACTCACTTTTGTAGGAATTGCGGTTGCATTTAGCTTATGCAACAAGCCCTTTTTGAAACCCTGGGTTACCCCAGTGGACGAGCTACTTCTAGTCTAGACTTTTGTGCCTTGTGCAATGCCTGAATTCTCTTTTCTTTTGTGATTTGCGTGTGATCTGCTTTTGTTCCTTGTGCAATGTCGATGTCTTCTTATACCACTGTCTGTATGTCAAAGACATTAACTAGGCACAAAAGTGACTTCCATCATTTACCCTTTCGACATGAGATTCAAAAACTTTAACTTGTGTCTAGTCTAAGCTTCTGAGGCTCACAAAGTTCACTCTCCTTTTCGGATGGAATTCAAACGCTTCAACTTGCGTCTGAGCCCATCTTACTAAAGATTGTGAAATTATCCAAACAACCTTACGCATGCTTTTTAGCTCGATCTTTTTCTTTATATTTTTCATTTACTTAGTAGTTTATTTCAAACTATGCATACTTATACTCTGTGAATCGAAGTTGGCTTTTCACATTCGAATACAGTCTTTTATTTTGTACTTCACATAAATACTTACTCTTTTTGGCTTTGTTCAGAAAACATTTTCCTCATGGGGCTTTTAAAGATTTTTAATATGTCAGATTATGTCAAAAACATTCATATATGCTATTTTTTTTTTCTGCAACACCTAATTTATGAGTTTTAGCTACTAAAATAGGATAAACAGAAGGAATAGTGTATATCTATTGAACCACTCCCCATGCTTGAATGACATTGTCCCTAGTGGCATGCAGAATGTAAGAATGCAATATAGATGCACACTAAAAGACTTTGAATTCAAGATGGGAGAAAGGATAAATACAACCTGATATGCGGGGCCTCTTGAGCTGATTCTTGACTAGATCATGCTCTACCACTAAGCATACACGGATGCTTAGTTTTTAGCTGACCTTGTCAATCGTCTGCTCTTAAAGCCATGTTCTGAATCCAATAACCTGTACTCATACACTAATCATCAAATAAGCTTGCATGAATCAAAGCAAATGTAAGCTCATAAGAAATCAAATAACTAACAAAAATGCTACAACTGAAAATTCTACTCCTACTATATACATATAATACATCTTTCCGCTCAGACCCTAGTCTTTTCCCTTCGGGTTCATAACAGCTTGACTCGGCAAGCTACCCTCAGGTCTCCTATTCAGCGCTTCCACTAATTGTCCCATTTGTGATTCTAACTTTGTGATGGATTGCGTATGGGAACTCAACCTCTAACTGCACTTATTAAAGGCATTTTGACTCAAGGTTTTCACCTCTTCGAATGCTTGGAGAAGTCTCTCCTCAAAAAAAGTCTGTGGGGCAGACTCTCATGAAGGCTGGAGAGGATAAGGAGCGGCTTGAGGAAAGCTCAGCCTCTGAAATGTCTGAGTGAATGGAGGCAGCCGAGTGGGATGTGAGGGCAGAATCTGGGTGGAAGACTGTGGGTTCTTCCACGAGAAGTTATGGTGATTATGCCACCCCGGGTTGTATGTTGAAGAATATGGGTTGCTCTAGGGCCTGGTATAATCCTGAGTTGCCTGAAGCTCTTGCATAAATTTAGGGTACTGAGTTGCCGAAGGGCACTCAATAACAATGTGTACCAGACTGGCATAGAGAGCATAAACCTGATGAATGGGGGGTGGGCCCATGAGAAGTTGATCTAGCTTCTGTGAAAGCATATCCATTTTGCTTTGCAGCGCAGTAGTCAAATCAATTTCAAGAATGCTACCTTTCTTAGAAATGCTGGGTGTGACTGTGGCTCTCTCAGAGTGATAGGTTGAGGTATGGTGCAATGAGTTCTCGACAAGAGTATCAAATAAATGCTAAGCCTCATCCTCGCTCTTCAACATGAATGTACCCCTACATGAAGCGTCGATCATCTGGCAATTCCTATCAAATAATCCATCGTAGAAGCACTGCGCCAGCTGCCATCTTGGCACCTAGTGGTCAGGGCATTTCCTGAGGAGATCCTTCATCCTCTCCTAGGTCTCGTGGAATTGCTCATCATCCAGTTCTGAGAAACTGGTGATGGCTTTTCTGAATTGGTTAGTTCGACATATAGGAAAGTACTTTTTGAGGAACTTCTGTTGTAACTGATCCCATGACCCTATGACGATAGTATCTAAAGATTTTACCCAATATTTGGCTTTATCCTTCAACGAGAAAGGAAAGAGGGTCAACTTCAGTGTGTCATCCTCAAAAATTTGAATCTTAACTGTTGAACAGATTTTGAGGAACTCGTTTAAATGCTGGTAGGGATCTTCATGACTAAGGTCGTAGAAAGATGGGAGCATCTGAATCACACTATCCTTAATCTCATAGTGAGGCACCCCAATAGCTGGTCTTTGAATGCACGATGCTTGGGTGTATTCCGTGGGTAAGAAGTACTCCCTGAGAGGGCGCATCAGAGTTTCAGGTTCTTGGTCCCCCATTTCGGTTCGGTTTCGAGGAGAATGTAGGATTTTCTCTAGATCCTCAATGAAAGGTTGAAGTGGGACACCCAAATTCTTACGCCCTTGCATACATTGGCACTAAGTCCAAATGTGTGCAACCTAACCTAAACTATCTAATTGAGCTAACTACGTAAGTAGAAAAACGAAAGCAATAAACAACTAACAAAAGCAGGAACAAAACTAAGTACAATTAAACTACGCTAAGCATGCTTAAGTACAGAGATAAAAATTCACACTATATTATCTAGAACTCACTTGTCTAATCGCTCCAGAAGAATGAAAATTTGTGAATCCTAAATATGCAAAATGTGAATCCTATATGTACTTACTATGTTAATTCCTATATTTGCTTACTAATTCTACTAACTAGAAAATAAAATGCAATTAACTAACTAAGAAAATATCAACAAATTGCAAAGTCAAAAATAAAAAAGTATATACGTCGTTCCCTGACAACGGCGCCAAAAACTTGGTGGTACTTTTTGCAATGGTAATTTTAAAACATAATTTTTATCATTGAAATTGTTTAGAAAATCGCCAACCAAGTAATAATACCGATTTTCCACGTAGGTGGTGAGTCGGATCGATCCACAAGGAACATGATCTACTCTATTTAAAACTAAAATTTGCACTTTATTGATATTGAACTTCTTTATTTACAAAGAATATTACAATGAAATCAAAATTGAACAAGAACGAAAAGAAACCACGCAGTGACTTAAGCCCGCAATTGCAAGGGCATTTTCCTCATTTTACTTATGCGACAATCGACCATTGGGATGAGATGCTCTTAACTTGCAACTTAATATCACCTGCACGATATGAAAACAAAGTTAGTAAACTTATGTAAATAGTCAAAAAAACTATGCTTACGTTAATTTCTAAAATTAACTCTTAATCTAATTTCTACGTAAAATGAGAACTAACCAAAGCTAATTCACTAAACTAATTATCCTAACACTAAGATTAACTCTGGACTAATATTAAAAATCTAATAAAACACTGAAAATCAAAATTAAAAAAACTACGTAAAAATATAAATGACAACTATACCCCCACACTACTTGAAACCCTAATTTCTGATAGGCGGTCAGAAAGTGAGACATAGATGGCCTAAACGGAGTCTGATTGGAGTGACTTTGTTGTGTTGAATTCTTTACAAAATTAGAAATTCAACGAAGCTTAAGGATTCAGAAAATCACTCCAAGAACTTCGAGTATAGGCATCACAAAATCAGCAAGAAACACACAATATGCCTATCTAAAAAATTAAATGATGCGAAGGGCAAACCTACGTGAAAATAAATCCTAAAATGCTAATTATCGAATTAAAACACATGTATACTAATTCTAAATCAAATTATATTGATAGCCTACAAAAAGTATGAGTTTAATGATGATGCATTAAATACGCGTAATCATAATATTGTTTCACTGCATAAATGCATCATTTATAGGTTTAGAACCCACACTTAGATGCATATTGATGTCATTGATCTACGGTTTGAATTTCATCCAAATCGGATTTAAAACGAGAAAGTTATTGCATTTATAGTGTAGCGGGTCGAACCTCGGGGCAAACCGGGGCATTTCGGATCCAACTGGTCCATTTGGGCATTGGATCTGGGACAAAATGCACCAAGATCCACCCCAGCCCAGCCCCTAATTCGAGTTTTATAAAGAATTGCTAAAAAACCCTCTCAAAAGAGGCGCCCAGACAAACTTTTGATTTTAATCTCTTTTCTGGAAAATCCAGAAAAGAGACTCATTCGTTTAAATAGAAAATGATGCCCAAGAGAGGGGCATCTTTGTCTACGTTTCTGTGCCCTAGAGATCCCGAATCCTCTTCCTTCATCTTCTCTCCCAGCCGTCCTACATTCCCCTTCTTCATCCTCCATGGTCGGCCATGGCATCCACGCATATCCATTGAAGTCGTCGGCCTCTCTTCTCCCATTCTTCCTCTTCCACACGTTTCCTTTTCTTTTCCCCTTGCTGGAACTAATCATCCATGTTGTGTTTTTGCAAGTAGCCACAACAATGGAGTGCTCCAGCCATGGACGGGGTGTTGTCTGCCCCTCCATGGTCGGCCGGTCCTTTCCCCCATATGGCTATCTACGCCCTTCACCATTGCTCCTTCTTCTTCACTTCGGAGCACCACCACCTGTAGCTCCCAGCAACTTGCTGCAAAGCGATGTTGGACAGCATCAACGAGGGTCTCTTGGGGCAGATTCGAGGCAAAGTCCGCTCACCCCTACCCCTCCATTCGTCGAACATCCGAAATAAGGTTTGTCTTCCTCTTTCCCCCTTCATTTAGTTAAAACCCAATATATGTGTGTGGTTTTGTGTTGTTTTATTTTCTAATTTTGTGATTGTTGTGCATTTTTCTATTTTTTGTTCAGCCATAGCATAAATGTTTTGTGCATAAACCAGCACATAGAGGGCATCTAGGTGTTTACTTTGTAGTTAATCTTGATTTGCATTGCAACTTTGATTTTTGGGTGTATGCGTGTATGTTTTAATTTTCTATTTGTGTTTTGCCTGTGTGTTCTCTGTTTTCCAGCCATAGAATCAACACCTAGTGCTTCAGCCTTCACGGTAAGTGTATTTAGGATTTTGGTTGAAGTTGAATTTCATTTTGTAGATTGTAAAATTCATTTATGTGGTTAGCGCCCAAACCGGCTGGAACTATCTAGCCCAGCATCTAGATTTGTTCAAATAGCAAAAATTAAATGGATGTTGTTTGGATGTACTAAAGTTCTAAGATTGTTTGTGACCATATGATGTGTTTGTTTTAGAATAATTTAAGAAAGCCTAAAAATCGGGTGGATTTCTTCCACCCGATTTAGGCGTTATGTTGTTAGTAATACTAATTGTAAATTTTGTGTTAGCAGCGTCTAGATAGTTTTTAGTTGTTAATTAGTAGTTAATTGTGTATTGAATTAACCTTTGCAGTAGCCTTGTTCAGTTGCAGTTTTCATGTTAGTTATTTTTTTTATGTGAGTTGGATTGAATATTATACAAGATTGATAAATTGTGTGTTAGCATTGTTTTAAGATTCAGTTATTGAATATAGTAGAGTAATTTAGTTGATTTTAGGATTGTTTTGATGTAGTTTACTTGAATAATTAATGTAGTCTCATTCTAACAGTAGTCGTGTAAGATAAATTGGTTCTTTATTTTATGGTGTTTAATATAATGCAACATAGTTAGTTTATGTTTTGACTTTTAGTTTTATTTAGGACCAGTAGGTAGGTAGAAGTCTATTTTGAATATTTGATTAAGTAGCAATAGTGCAAGCTTTGTATTCATTTAAATGAATAGTGCACTGAAGTAGTAATTCAGTTTTTGCATTGATTTCCACTTGCTACCTTACATGCAATATTTTGAGTTTTCTTGAAATTACTGTTCTATGCTATTCATTAATGTATTAAATGCATGCAAACCAAAAATTAACTCGTTCAGAGTTGATTTGGTTTGCCTTTTTAGCGTTTTGCAATGGTTTTACGAGATTTTAGATTTCGGGTCAAACGGTTCTATAATTTTTATCGAACTTGAAATGCTTGTATTCGGAGTTCCCGGATGAGTTTTTCAATTCCGTAAAGTCTGTCAGACTCTTGAGTCTATCAGAAAGGGAACAGAAGTGAAGTACTTAGAATCAGACTTAGTTTGCCCCTTCACACTTCCTGTTTGTGAAAACCTCTTTGAATTCAATTTTGCACTATTTAGGGACAAAACAGTCATTTGCTTACTTAGCTGATTTTCGGTAGTTTTCAGTGTTAGGCTAGTTAGGATTGATTTGCTTAGTCAGTTTAGTTAGAAATTGTAGTTTTAGTTTTTTTTGTTTATTAATCGTAGTTTAATTTAGTAATTAGTGCATACATGGTCAGAGTATGTCTTATATTTAATTATTGATTGTTTACTGACTCTTTATTTTCATTGTTTTAGGTTAATGAGTTAGAAACAGATCTACAAGTGTATTTACAATGCGAAGTGCAGATGCACGTGTGGTGAAAAGACTGAACTACCCCTAGCGATCCGGAGCAGACTTAGCAACCATGTTTTAGTTGATTTTCATTTTTAAATTATAATTTAAATTAGAATTGTAATGTTAACATAGTTGTAAACCTTTGTGATATTAATAAATTGAGTTTTTAGATATAATGTGAATGTATCCCGTTCCCTGTGGATTTGACCCGTACTCGCCACATTCGTGGAAAGTCGGTTTTTATTATCTTTGGTTGATGATTTTCCAAATGTTTTTAATGAAAAATATCTTTTAAAAATACCACTTCAAAAGTTAAACCAAATTTTGGCGCCGTTGTCGGGGAACGGCGATTATATTATGTTATTTCTGAGATTTCAGTTTATTAATATGTGTTTAGTTAGTTGTTTTTATTTGTTTTAGTCAGTAGGATTAACATAGTTAGAAAATATAGGATTCACATGTTGTTTTCCCTTGGATTCACTGAATTTCATGATTTAATGAGTGATTAGACAGGTGAGTCTTAGAGAACATAGTGGTGGTTTCCTATATTTGTTGATTTTGTGATTTAGATTAGAATTGTCTTTTATTTCGGAGATTAATTAGATTGTTTTAACATTGCTTAAAATAGATTATTTGCTAAACTTGCTGATTTAGATATAGATTGGTTTTTATAGAGTAATTCTGACATAGTTTAGCTGCTTAATGTGTTAGAGATTTTATTTTGCTCATTGTTTTTCTTTGTGTATCATATGTAGGTATATTAGAAATAAAATTGTTATTTTTGTGTTTTGTTTTAATTTTTGTTTTGGATTTTGTTGATTGTCATGCATGTATACCTTATTATTTGGTGCTTCAACGAATGAGTCCAAGTTACCAGACATAGGAGCAGACCATTGACCAGATCAGCAGAAAACTATGCATTCATACATGCATAGTGGTGGTGCAAAGTCCAGTCAATCGCCAGCTTCAGAGGTCTGACACATATCAGGTTGTATCTATCCTTTCTCCCGTATTTATTTTATTGTTCTTTAGTGTGCATCTGCATTGCATGTTTGCATATTTTGTATGCCACTAGGGACAGTGTCATTCAAGCATGGGGGGATGGTTTAGATGCACACTAAATTTTTTTTTATGTCAGATAGCTAAAAACTCATAAAATTAGGTCTTTAAGAACAAGTTTGTAGAATATATGAATGTTTTTTGCATAATCTAACAATTTAGAATTTTTTTTAAGCCCCATGTAAAAAAAAATTCTGATTTGATCCAAAAAGAGTAGTTATTTATGAAACAATTCAAAGAAAAGATAGTATTTGAATGTTAGAATGTTTTGAATCACTTTAGTATAAGTATGCACAGTATGTGTGTGGAAGAACTAAGCAATTGAAAGATGTTTAGAAATATGATCTTAAGAGAAAAGAGCTACGTTTAGTTGTTGATATCTTCGCAATTCCAAGTAGTTGAGCTGAGACATAAGTTGAAGTGTTTGAGGTCTCTTGACGAAAAGGATAACGAAGGAGATCATCTTCTTGTCTAGTCGATATCTGCGACCTATTTGGTTTGAGCAAGCAAAGTTTGAAGGTTGTTTTATACATGGTGCCTTAAAGCCATCTGGTTTGGGAGTCACCGACTCGAAGGCTCGTTACATGAACTTCATAGAAAGCCTAAGAGATAGAGACATTGCACATGATGAGAGGAAGACTATACATAAACTATTAAAATGAAAGGTCTAGTGACTCGAGCAATTAAGTTGGAGGGATACTCTGTATCTAGTGCCCTAAGGTCGTCTGGCCTGGGAGTCACTGACCCAAAGCTCGCTACATGGGTCACGAAATTGGAAATTTGAAATAGTACTCAAGTGAGAAGAATTGAAAAATGGTGAAAAATTAAAAATCAAAAGAAAAAGAATGAGCTTAATGAGGAAAATTCATTGCTTAAGAATAATTATGAAATACTGTGCAGAAAATATACAAGTAAGGATAAATGAATAATAACATGATAATACTTGACTTTTTGAGAAAAATCATAAATAATTACAAGTTTAGAAAAGTGAAAGAAAAAGGTTTTTACTATGGAGGCGTGAAAATTCTAAAGTTGTCATGAGAGTGTAGATTACATGAAATGTTGGCTGAAATGAATTTCTTAATTGCCTAATATTTTTAAAAATGAATTTTTATTTCCTGCATGACATTGATGTTTGTGGGTAGCATCTCTAAAAACCCTCACGAGACCTTACTCATCTACTGGGGTAACCCAGGGGTTTAAAGGGCTTGTTGCATATGCTAAATACAACCATGATTCCTACAAAAGTGAGTTAGTTGTTTAATAAGAGCTTGCATGTTATTCGGGTAGTCCATATCCTCATTGCAAAAGTAGGGTGTATTGCTAGGGACTAGCAATTATTCTAGCATGAGGGTATTTGATGATGCATTAAATATGCGTAATCATAATATATTTTCACTGTATAAATGCATCATTTATAGGTTTAGAACCCAAACTTAGATGCATATTGATGTCATTAAGCTACGGTTCGAATTTTGTCTGAATCGGACTTAAAACGAGAAAGTTATTGCATTTACAGTTTAGCGAGTCGAACCTCGGGGCAAACCGAGGCATTTTGGATCCAACTAGTCCATTTGGGCCCTGGATCTGGGGCAAAATGCACCAAGATCCACCCTAGCCCAGCCCCTAATTCGAGTTTTATAAAGAATTGCTAAAAACCCCTCTCAAAAGAGGCGCCCAGACAAACTTTTGATTTTAATCTCTTTTCTGGAAAATCTAGAAAAGAGACTCATTCGTTTAAGTAGGAAATGACGCCCAAGAGAGGGGCATCTTTGTCTAGGTTTTTGTGCCCTAGAGAGCCCGAATCCTCTTCCTTCATTTTCTCTCCCAGCCATCCTGCATTCTCCTTCTTCATCCTCCATGGTCGGCCATGGCATCCACGCATATCCATTAAAGTCGTCGGCCTCTCTTCTCCCATTCTTCCTCTTCCACACCTTTCCTTTTCTTTTCCCCTTGCTGGAACTAATCATCCATGCAGCGTTTTTGCAAGTAGCTACAACAATGGAGTGCTCCAGCCATGGATGGGGTGTTGTCTGCCCCTCCATGGCCGACCGGTCCTTTCCCCCATACGACTATCTACGCCCTTCACCATTGCTCCTTCTTCTTCACTTCGGAGCACCACCACCTGTAGCTCCCAGCAACTTGCAGTAAAGCGATGTTGGACAGCATCAACGAGGGTCTCTTGGCATAGATTAGAAGCAAAGTCCGCTCACCCCTACCCCTCCATTCGTCGGACATCCGAAATAAGGTTTGTCTTCCTCTTTCCCACTTCATTTAGTTAAAACCCAATATATGCATGTGGTTTTGTGTTGTTTTATTTTCTAATTTTGTGATTGCTGTGCATTTTTCTGTTTTTTGTTCAGCCATAGCATAAATGTTTTATGCATAAACCAGCACATAGAGGGCGTCTAGGTGTTTACTTTGTAGTTAATCTTGATTTGCATTGCAACTTTGATTTTTGGGTGTATGCGTGTATGTTTTAATTTTCTATTTGTGTGTTGCCTGCGTGTCCTCTGTTTTCCAGCCATAGAATCAACACCCTAGTGCTTCAGCATTCACGGTAACTGTATTTAGGATTTTGGTTGAAGTTAAATTGCATTTTGTAGATTATAAAATTCATTTATGTGGTTAGCGCCCAAACCGGTTAGAACTGTCTAGCCCAGCATCTAGATTTGTTTAAATAGCAGAAATTAAATGGATGCAGTTTGGATGTACTTAAGTTCTAATATTGTTTGTGACCGTATGCTGTGTTTGTTTTAGAATAATTTAAGAAAGACTAAAAATCGGGTAGATTTCTTCCACCCGATTTAGGCGTTATGTTTTTAGTAATACTAATTGTAAATTCTGTGTTAGCAGTGTCTAGATAGTTTTTAGTTGTTAATTAGTAGTTAATTAAGTTAATTGTGTATTGAATTAACCTTTGCAGTAGCCTTGTGCAGTTGCAGTTTTCATGTTAGTTGTTTTTTTTATGTGAGTTGGATTGAATATTATACGAGATTGATAAATTGTGTGTTAGCATTGTTTTAAGATTCAGTTATTGAATACAGTAGAGTAATTTAGTTGATTTTAGGATTGTTTTGATGTAGTTTACTTGAATAATTAATGTAGTCTCATTCTAACAGTAGTTCTGTAAGATTAATTGGTTCTTTGTTTTATGGTGTTTAATATAATGCAACATAGTTAGTTCATGTTTTGACTTTTAGTTTTATTTAGGACCAATAGGTAGGTAGAAGTCTATTTTAAATATTTGATTAAGTAGCAATAGTGCAAGCTTTGTATTCATTTAAATGAATAGTGCATTGAAGTAGTAATTCAGTTTTTGCATTGATTTCCACTTGCTACCTTACATGCAATATTCTGAGTTTTCTTGAAATTACAATTCTATGCTATTCATTAATGTGTTAAATGCATGCAAACCAAAAATCAACTCGTTTAGAGTTAATTTGGTTTGCCTTTTTAGTGTTTTGCAAGATTAGGTTTTACGCGATTTTAGATTTCGGGTGAAACGGTTCTATAATTTTTATCGAACTTGAAACGCTTGTATCCAGAGTGCTCGGATGAGTTTTTCAATTCCGTAAAGTCCGTCAGACTCTTGAGTCTATCAGAAAGAGAATAGAAGAGAAATACTTAGAATCAGACTTAGTTTGCCCCTTCACACTTCCTATTTGCAAAAACCTCTTTGAATTCAATTTTGCACTATTTAGGGACAAAGCAGTCATTTGCTTACTTAGCTGATTTTCGATAGTTTTCAGTGTTTTCTCATATTTAGTAATAAACTAATAGTAGTTAGGCTAGTTAGGATTGATTTGTTTAGTCAGTTTAGTTAGAAATTATAGTTTTAGTTTTCTTTGTTTATTAATCGTAATTTAATTTAGTAATTAGTGCATACATAGTCAGAGTATGCCTTATATTTAATTATTGATTGTTTACTGACTCTTTATTTTCATTGTTTTAGGTTGATGAGTTAGAAACAGATCTACAGGTGTATTTACAATGCGAAGTGCAGAAGCACGTGTAGTGAAAAGACTAAACTACTCCTGGCGATCCGGAGCAGACTTAGCAACCATGTTTCAGTTGATTTTCATTTTTAAATTGTAATTTAAATTAGAATTGTAATGTTAACATAGTTGTAAACCTTTATGATATTAATAAATTGAGTTTTTAGAAATAATGTGAATGTATCCCGTTCCCTGTGGATTCGACCCGTACTCGCCACATTCATGGAAAGTCGGTTTTTATTATCTTTGATTGACGATTTTCTAAATGTTTTTAATGAAAAATATCTTTTAAAAATACCACTTCAAAAGTTTAACAATTTAACAACGGATTCTAGGTGATGATGCGTAAATTACCCATAATCTTAATACATTTTCATTACATAAATGCATCATTTATAGGTTTAGAATCTACACTTAGATGCATATAGATGTCATTGAGCTACGATTTAAATTTTGTTTGAATCAGACTTAAAACGAGAGAGATATTGCATTTACAATGCATTGGGTCAGACCTTGGAGGGAAGCTGGTCAAAACAGATCCAATTGGCCCATCTGGGCCTTGGATCTGGGCTAAAATGCACAATATCCAACTCAGATCCACCCAAAGTCGATTTTTAAAAGTAATTGCTAAAAGCCCCTCTAGAATAGGCGCCCAACAATTAATATTTTTTAATCTCTTTTCTGGAAATTCCAGAAAAGAGGGCTTAAAGTATAAAAGCAATGCTCTAAATCAAATTAGGCATCTTTGCCTTGGTTTTTGTGCCCTAAAACCCGATTCTTCTTCCACCATTATCCTCCCCAGCCGCCCCTTGCAGCCATCTTCTTCCCCATCCGTGGAAGTACAACAAAGAGCAGCTCCATTGGAGTCGCCACCTCTCCATCTTCCATTACATCTTTCACGTCTGCCATTTCTTCTCAGTCGTGCAGCTAACCGATGCCCCTTTGTTGTGTTTTGCAGGTGTAGCAGAGGAGGAAGGCGTCATCCATGGCTGGAGTGTCGTCTGCTCCTCCATGGAAGACCGGTCCTACCTCCCCGGTTCTCTTCTCCACCTGGTACCTCTTTCATTTTCGGTGCACTTCAACCCTTCTGACCATGACAAGGCGCAGCAATGAGAGCTGGGCAGCAGCACCATTGAGGGCCCTTTTGGCGCAGATTCCAGACAAATTCCGCTCACCCACGACCCCTCCACTCGTCGGACGTCCGGAATAAGGCATGTCTTCCTTTTTCCCCTTCTTCTTGCTAAAAACCCAAGTGTGTGTGGTTTTATTTTGTTTTGTTTTCGTTAATTTCTTTGTGAACGTTGTTCCAGCCTTAGAATACTCTATTTGTGCTTAGAACAACACTTAGATTGAGTCTAAGTAGTAGTATTTGTTGTTTTTGTGTTGATTTCGCTGTTTTAGCTTTATATAAAACGAATCCCCTCTCTAGCGTAAACCCTTAGATTGAGTCTATTTTTATGTTTTACATAATTGAAAGTTTGTATTTCCTCTTCTAGCCGGCTATAGCGTTTCATTTTAGAACATTAGTTAATAGATGAATGTAATTTAATTGAGTTGTTGTGAATGTTTAATTAGTTTTGATATTGTATTAAAATTAGAAATTGTCCAAACTCCATTTGGTTTTTAGGTGCACGTCAATGACCAAAATCGGGTATAGGGATTCTACCAGATTTTCATATTTTGTGTTTTGGGTATTTAGAACAAAGCTGTGTTTCTTTTACTCTGCTGAATTTATGTTTCGCATTAGATCTAGGTAGTTTAACAATAAAAAGTAGGTTATTTGAATGTCATATTAGGTTTCTAGCTGAATAGTGTGTATGAAGTAGCCATCATTTGTATTCATTGTTACATGTTCTTAGTGGCTACTTGAAATGCATATTGATGTTTAGGTTAGACTATTAATTCTGTTCCAGCAGGACAGTATGTTCATTCACTTGCTGTTAGTAAGGTAGTTAAGATTAAATTAGTGTTGTTGAGTTCAAGTAGTTACTTTGGTTAGTGCATTAACACTAGTTAGAATTAGGTTAATCTGTAACTTGAATTGATAGTCAGTTTCATCTTTAAGCTCGTTGTTTCAATGTTAATTAGCTAGTTTATGTTAAGTCATTACATTTGGTTAGCCATGACTGTATTGTAGTTAGTTTAACTTAGTTTAACCTAACATTTTGATTTAGTACTAGTTGTATTTCTCGCAACTAATATACATAGTTAATGTAGATTTTATTTTCTTAGTGTAATTCGATTTATTTTCTATTAGTTAGTTAGTATTAGGACTGTGAATGACTGTTATTACATGTTTTCTGAGAAATAAGTGCAGAAATTTGATCATTCAAGTGAATAGTGTACTGAAGTAGAAACCTGATTTTTGCTCTGATTTACACTCATTATACCCTGTGACAATCTTCTAAGTTCTTCCGATATTATTGTTCTACACTATTCATTAGTGTGTTAACTATGTGCAAACAAAAAATCAACTCGTTTAGAGTTTATTTGGTTTACCCTTTAAGCATATCCCAAAATTAGGTTTTTCGCAATTTTAGATTTCTGGTCAAACAGTTCTAGAATTTTGATCGAACTTGAAATGCTTATATCTTGGGTTTTAGATGAGTTTTTCAGTTCCGTAAAGTTTGACAGACTCTTGAGTCTGTCAGAAAGAGAACAAAAGAGAAATACTTAGAATCGGACTTAGTTTGCCCCTTCATACTTCCTGTTTGCGAAAACCTATTTGAATTTGATTTTGCACTGTTCAAGGACAAAACAGTCATTCACTTAATTAGTTGATTTTTGGTAGTTTTTCGTGTTTTCTAGCAGATAGTTAGTGAATTAACAATAGTTAGAGTAGTTAGGATTGATTTACTTAGTTAGTTTAGTTAGAAATTATAGTTTTAGTTTTCTTTGTTTTAAATCGTAGTTTAATTTAGTAATTAGTTCAGAAATAGTTAGAGTGTGACTTAAATTTAATTAGTGATGATGTACAGACTTTTATTTTCGTTGTTGTAGGTTGTTAAGTTAGAAACAAATCTACAAGTGTATTTACAATGCGAAGTGCATGTGCACGTGTGGTAAAAAGGCAGAATTACCCCTGGTGATCTGGAGAAGACTTAGCAAGCTGTTTAAGTTCATTTTCATTTTTAGATTGTCATTTAATTAGAATTGTAATATTAACATTGTTGTAAACAGTTGTGATATTAATAAATTGAACTTTTAGTTTTAATCTAAGTGTATCTCGTTCCCTGTGGATTCGACCCATACTCACCACATTTGTGGAAAGTCGGTTTATTATTACTTGATGGGTGATTTTCCAAAATGATTTCAATGATAAAATAAGGTTTAAAATAACACTTAAAAAAATACACATCACTAGGCTCACAAATCGACAAACCCGGATAGATACGTGGTTCTAGCCGATTTTGACGTAGGAGTTTGAGAAACATTGCGACGAAAGTCTAAAATGCAATAGAAAACTAATTTCATCTAACTATAACCTATATCATACGATATGCTAGCTAAACAAAACTTAAAACATGTTGTAACAGTGAAATAATGATCAGACTACTCTACTTATAAAACACCCTAATCGACTAGAGTAATTCTAATCAATTTGGGGCTTTTGGGCAAAATAGTTCTTGAAAACATAAAAAACTACTAAGAGCAGCTGATCTAAATCATCTATACTCAATAACACAACATATCCTAGCTAATTAACATCTAAATACCTGCTGGAACCATACATCTCACAACAACTTATTACATCTCATTGCCTACGCAATGCTAACATCAAGTGGGATGGAATTATATCAAAATGATGCTAACATACAAACTAAACTAACATCTAAGCAATTGTCAACAATTAAAAATAACTAATACTGATTTAACTCTCGAATTAACAGATAAACTACTAAAACCCTATTGCTAAAACTAAAAATAAGTAACTAAATATCTCCTACTATGCACAAAACTAAAGTCGTCTAACATGAAAATGTAACTATCTATATTAACACCCGAATTAATCTACTTAAGAAGCAAGACTCAACCTACTAACCTAATTAATCACTACAACAACAAATTAAGCAGGTATTTGTGAACACCCCAAATTTTCCAAAAAATCCAAAAATGACCTTTTTGCCCCTGACCTCCGCCTTCTGAAAAACCAAGTAAATTTTTAACCAAAAAACTCCATTCATTCCTTGGATTCGTTAGAATTCGGACCCAAAGTCTTACTTCTGACCCAGTTTTGATCCGAATCGGATCCAAACCCCTCTTTGAGAAAAATTTCAAAAAAAAAAAAAAAAAACCTGAATTCTCAGAAAATTCCTCTTTTGTAAATATTTCTCGAAAAATTTCCAAAAATAGTTTAACCTCTCATTGTCCCTAGTTCTAGAGTTTTATCCTTAAAAATACAAAAAAATGTAGAAGATTTCAAGGAAGGAACGAAATATATATATATATATATAGGAAAACCAAAAAAAAAAAGAAAATACAAAAAAATATATATATCTTAAAATTACCTTTTGAAAAATTGCCCTTTTGAAACAATATACCTTTTTTTGAAAAAAAATCTAATAAAAGAGTCTCGTCTCGGGAAATTTTAAAATTGAAGGGTTTATTTTGGAAAACAGAGAGAGAAACCCTAAAATGGGCAGCCCTCTCTCTCTCTCTCCCGATTTCTCTCATATTCTCTCCATCGAAAACCCTCTTGCTCAAACCCTCCATCTTCGAACCCCCCTTCCTCCGCCATCGATGCCCAACCGATTTCTCCCTCTCGAACCTTCCTCTCTTTCCTTAAAAGGAGACACGCAGGGCTCTCGATGATCACCCGTTCTCACCACCGCACCCTTCTTCTCCTTCAGAATTCATCTTCTACCTCCCCATCATCGCATTTTCTTCTTCCTTTTCCCCTTTTCCTCTTCTTCCCATCCTGTCTTCTCTTATCTTGACTATCTCTTAGTTGTTTAAAGAGAAAGGACGTCCTCATACTACAACAGCGCCTAGAAGCCATTGCTCCTCCTTCGATCGAAGCCCAATAATCACGATTAAGGAAATCAAGTCTCTAAACGTGACTATAGGAGTCCGATCGACTCCAGCTCTCTTTGGTTTAAACCTCAGCAGCAAAGGCACGGTAAATGAATCGCTTCCCTTTCTCTTTTACCTTTCTGTAAAATCCTCCGTCAACACCTCCCCGTTTAATCTGGCACCTTCATCCTTTATCAAAAGCGTCATCTGTAGTGTCGGTTTTGCCTCTAGCACTACCGACCTGTGTGCTGCGAGATTAACAGAATCCCTGTATTCCCACAATTTTTTTTTTATGCTTCGTTCTTATTTCCTGTTTCCTTTTATAATTTATTGTTCTTTTGATCTTTACTTACTGTGAGTATTTAGTTTGATGTCGTTTGCATTTTTTTCACATCTGCTTATTTTTCATTTCCTGTCTTTAGCTTCATCAGTATTTCTTGTTTCTATTTCACGCTACCTCATTTCTTTTCAGCATTTGATTTGATTTGTATCAATCCAATGTATAATATGGCATTTACGTTTAGAATTGAACCCAAATCACTGAGCATCGACAACTCTATAGAATTAGCAGTTGTTGTGAAACGCCCTATGCAGCTAGTCAAAAGCCACCGTCAATTTATTATAAAGATGGTTCGTCTGTTGGTTCATTATCTCTCCAAGCCACATTTCAGCACCATACGTTGGTCCATTGCAGCTGAGTTTGTTGGGTGTCGATCATTGAGCATGTTGGGTAATTTGTTCAGTACCCACCTGTTCGATCGTTCTGGTATTGGGTAATATATAATGTTGTTGCTTACGATGTCTTTGCTATAACGATTTCATCATAAATCGATTCTGGTTCACGATAAAATCTACTTTGAACCCTGTTGCAATCCTCACCATGAATCGGGTACAGTCTCTCTGGAAATCCTCATGTTAAAAATCAGGTGTTAAGCTCTCGGTGAGGGCTGGATGATAAGATGAACATCGAACCAGTCTGCCAAGAACTCAGGAGGTTGGATATTAAGTTGTGATCTAGATGTCAACCCCAGGAGTTGCGATCATCCAAGATTGAACAAGAATTTTATTTTTGGCCTTTATCTTAATCGTTAGAGAAGATTAAACCATTCTTCTGTTTTGAGGGATCAAAGTCATGCCTATATGTATGCTTGTATATTTCAATCACGATCTTGCTACCTTGAAAAGGGCTATCATTCACTCCATTGGCCTATTTGCTTCACAACAGACGGTCCCCATTTTTTGTTTACCTATCACAGGGAAAACGGAAGTTGCATTCCTTAACAGTGTAAGATTCACTACATGTTTCACTAGATGAAACCAAAGTCCAGCGTGAAACAATCCTGCGATCTAATATCAAGGAAGATTCTGTATCAATCAGGAGCAAGGCCGAATGTTGTCTCTCAACCAAAGGTTTTTTTTTATTGTCAAGTTGCTTGCTCCTGTTTCTCATTCTAATTTTGATCTACCTCTATTTACTGCAGGACACTATAGTACGCCAGCATATTGACAGTGTGCAATCACCATTTTTTGCATCTACGATATCTTGAAGGTTTTTTTTGAAAATCCGAGATCAACAATCATCTTGACAGGTAAATAAAACTACAACCTGTTATTTAAATTCCAAATGTATAGCTGTAACAGTGGTTCATTCTTACGGTTACATTGATCCATGATTGTCATGATTGCCAAAATTCTTTATGGTTAAGTATTGAACAGGTTTAGTTAAACCATTGTCCTCATATTCTGGTGTATTTCAACTAAGAGATGACTGATGGAATGTCGGTAGTCATTGAACTGACTACTGGATCGATCATCGAATGATCAAGCTGGGCATGGCGTCCTAGCCCAGTTTGCTGGACATAGGAATGTACTTTCTGTTTCTTATAGCATTCCAACCTATTGTGTACATTTCACCCCCTTCTCAACGCCTCTCGACCCTATTTAATGGGCTCATCCACTATGGTATGCAAGAGTGTCATGTTCTATTCTATGGATCAAATTCTGATCATAGAGGCGTTTTAAGATTTGGAGGTTCTCAATTGAGGAATGTTTTCAAGATTTCCCAATTTTTGCTGGATGAGGGGTTCAAGGTGTAGTATATTGATTTATATCGTGAATTGGCAAGAACTGGCCCTGTATACTCGTTTTAAATCATTTTCCCATTCTATTATGTGCACAAGATGGAGGGTGCTAATGAACAGGGTGACAAAGAATTCGAGATATTCTGATCTCGGATGCTACCCCTGTTAGAAATCTTAAAGGAATCAGGCTGCCATTAATTTCTCGGCTAATCTTGGCTGCCACTTGTCTTTGGTTTTAGTGTTATATCAGCACAATTTTTTTTTTAAAACTCATTACTGTCATACACTATGGCATTTCTCTCTTGTCATTACACTTCCCAATATAGCCTATACTGCCCTCAAACGTCCAGCACTTTCCTTCTCCTACCTTGTTATAATACCTCACCATCCACCTCATATCATGCACCCTGTCTTCACAGCCCTTGCATGGCCTTCACCTACCTATACCCTGTGCACAACTGATGCACATCACCTGCAACATACCCTGCACTATGGTCATCCTACCCTATACACATTCTTCTACCCACTGTCACCACCTTCACTGCTGCAATGCACTTACAACAACTGCTACTCCCCACCAGAGAGCAGAGACTTGAGCCCCAATAAATCAATATACACCTCTTTGCTGGCTTCATACTATAAAGGTTTGAATGATGACTATGTAATAGAATGTCTTCAATCTGACGGTTGCTTAAGGTTTTGAACTGAGTTTGGCTACATTTAGGGTTTTGATATGTGCTCTTGCTGAAGTAAACCATCAGTTAACAATGTCTAGATGACGTGTGAAATTTCCTTATATCCTGGAAATTAGTGGCAATGCTCCAGTCTCCAGACATATGTGATTTTGGTGCAAGTGTTGGCCATGAATGTCCGGCCTGTTGGAGCAGATGTTCCTACAGATAAGTTGGGTGTCAAGAATCAAGATGGGTAAAAATTCTCTTTGAAATTGTCTACCTAGGCTCCCAGCCTTGAGAATGTTGTCTTATACGTCTGCCCTTATACCACAAGATGCCAACACACACCACTTCCAAACCTGTGCCATATCATTTGCAGCATCTTTATATCCTGTTTGTCATTTATGTATTACATTGCTGTTTGCTGTCCTACTTTTATACCCCCTATAATATGTTAATTTCTGCACAACTATCCTTCAATTCCATCATCTGTCGTGATAGCCCATGCTTGTTAATCACTTGTGTTTCTGTAACCCCTTCTTCTTTTCTTTTATGATAGTTCACTCTTGAACTATCATAATCACCATATTTTTTATCATTCTTTTACAAGTGGTTCACAAGAACCACTGTAAATTCTTCTTTTCTTTTTATGATAGTTCACTCTTGAACTATCATAATCATCATATTTTTCTACCATATTTTTACAAGTGGTTCACAAGAACCGCTGTAAATTCTTCTTTTCTTTTTATGATAGTTCACTCTTGAATTATCATAATCATCATGTTTTTACCAGATTTTTACAAATGGTTCACAAGAACCACTGTAAATTCTTCTCTTCTTTTTATGATAGTCCATTCTTGAACTATCATAATCATCATATTTTTATCATTCTTTTACAAGTGGCTCACAGGAACCACTTTAAATTCCTTCTCTCTTTGCACATACATATATTCCTACATATATATGTGTTTTCTCATAAATACAGGGTAGACCATATATAAATCAAGCATCTGTGTAAGATTTTGGATAGTCACTTACACTCATATTTTTCATCTCCTTTTGTGCAAAATCTATCTGGCAGGAATATAAGGAAGGGTAGGATTAAAATATTTTTTGATCCAATTGTTGTAAATAAATAAGATGATGAAGACTCTACATTTCCAGTCTTAGATAGAATGAATGAGCATCGTAAAAAGCATTGAACTACTTGTATTCATGAGTTTCTTCCTCAAAAATCTCACAATGGTGGAACACGAATGGCACGTGCACCATTTCGTAAGAGGTAATTGATACTAAGTTGATGATCCACATCAATAGCCGTAGTCAGGGTGTGGACAAAACTTAGTATTTTTGTCTTTTACGAAATAACACTGGATCCACACTGGATCCGTTTTCAAAATTCATCATATTTTCCTTAAATATTTTCTTCTTTTATTAGAATTTAACTTAAAATTAATTCAAAATATATACCAATGGCCATAGTCAGGGTATATTGAGAATTAATTTCATCTTAAATTCTATAAAAGCACCAAATGTGTTTCATTCTTCTCTTGAATTTAAATATAGATTATTATATAATACATCCAATGACCATAGTCAAGGATGTATTATATCTTCAATCTTATTTTAATTCATCTAAAGAATGAAATAGCTTTTCAAATCCAATTTCAAAATTCTTCAAATTCATTCATCATTTAGGATAGAACTGCATCATGTCTTCAAAATTTCTTTTTCAAAAACTCCAAGTAAATGTAAATATCTTCCTCAATCTATTTTCAATCCTTATCAAATCCAATTCATCCTTTCATTTGTCAAAATTCTATTTTTCTATCTCAAAGTTCAATTTAACTTTGAGATTTCATATTCAGATTCAAATCAGATTTCAAAAAATCAAATTTGACTTTGACATTCCAAAATTCATTCAAAACTCCAATCCAATCTCCAAGTTCAATTTAACTTTGGGATTCTTGATTCATCTTCTAAATTTCAAATCCAAGGTCTAATTTAACTTTGAAATTCATTTGTATATTCAAAGATTCAATTTCTAAAATTCATTTTTCAAATTCAAATTAAACTTGGAAGTTCTTGATTCATCTTCTGAATTTAACTCCAAATCCATTTTAGGATCCAGGATTCAACACTCATATTGGATCTCAGACTTCAGATCCAATTCCTCTTTAGGATCTAGGATTCAACACTCATATTGGATCTCAGACTTCAGATCCAATTCTCCTTTAGGATCCAAACTCCAATTTCACTTTGGATCTCAGAACACAGATCCAAATCCATGTTAGGATCCAGAATCCAACTCTACATTGGATCTCAGACTTTAGATTCAATTTCCTTGTAGGATCCATAACCAATTTCACCTTGGATCTCAGACTTCAGATCCAAATCCATCTTAGGATCCGGAACCCAATTCTACTTCGGATCTTAGACTTCAGATCCAGTTCCATTTTAGGATCCAGGATTCAATCACATGTTGGATCTTAGACTTCTGATCCAAATCCATCTTAGGATCCAAAACCCAATTTTATCTCGGATCTCAGAACTCAGATCTTAAATCCATCTTTAGATCCAACTCCATTCCCAATTCTAGATTTCAAATCCAATTCCATTTTCAGATCTCATCTGAACTCCCTAAATCCATTTCTATTCTTAAATACCATTTGATTATCTCAGATCCATTCCAAACTTCAGAAATCCAAATTCAATTTCATCTCAAGTATTCATTTCCTTTCCTAAATTCAAATTCAAATTCAAAGTTCATTTTGACTTTGAAACTTCATTTCCTTTCATTTCAAAGCTTCAAGTCATTCTTTCTCATTTATTCTTCCAATCCTGATTTACTTCAAAAACTTAGAACTCCTCTGATCTATCTCAAGTTCTAAGTTAGATTAAATCATTTCTTCACTCCTTTACCAAGTTCATCTCAGAATACTTGGAAATTTCTAAATCAATTTTCAAAAAGAGCATACATCCTTGCATTGCACAAACATGATTCTTTGTGCATTTAGAGTTAGGATAAATTCTTAGATTATATTTAGGCAAAGCAAAAGGCATAGATTCGATCCTTGGTTCGATTACCCCTAGTAAAGGTGCCAGGAACGATCGAACCTCGTACCGACGAGCGAATCCTGTCTCCCAGTTTTCCCGCAAATATTTCAAAAACGGAGGCGAGTTATTTCAAATATTTTCAAAAATTAAGGTCAAGTGAAACCCGCAAAAAAATTCCTCTTCTCTTCTCTTCTTTCTTTTCTCTTCTCTCTTTCTTTCTGTCTTTTATCTTTCTCCCGTCAAAAAGGAGGAAAATAAGAGGTTGGAAAGGAAAAGAGAAGGAAGAGAGAATATTACGAGAGGAAAAATTTTGCGATGATCACAGTTTTAGCAACCGTGATGGGACTGAAGTCTCCGTCTAGTCGAATTTGATGCCTTTGCTTTGCTTTGATATTATCTAAGTTTTTATTCTAACATATGTCAGCTATATTTCCATGCAAACCTTAGGAGCCTAGTCTTTGTCCTAAGCTGACATCATTGCATATAGGATTTAAGTATGGTTTGGTAGGACCATATTGAGGAGATTATTCCATGCTCACAATAGACTTAGGTCTTAAATACAACTCTCCTCAATTCTAGGGATTGAATGCAAAATAATGTATGCAAGTGTATGCTTCTCTTTATTTAAATCTATCTCTTTAGGACTTGCATTAGATCCTTCTGATTTTATTTGCATGTTGATCATATTTTTAAAACATCCCTACCTATATTGTCCCGGTCTTCACGTTGTTGGGCTGTCTCACTGAACCATAGTTCGGGAGAGAGCCTCACAACTGGACCACTTATTTGGGTTCACGCCCCCCTACCACGTACCTAAGGGCCATAGTCCGAGGTATATCGGTAGGTGCTCAAGGATGTTGGGAAGCCATTACCTTAGAACCGAAGAAATAATTCTTATGCCACGTACTTCGAGCTTCGGCTTGGGTATATCGGCATACCTTGATTGGAATCAGATGATCTAAACCTTAGAGTTAGGATTAAGGTCCTACGAGCCTTTTCAAAATTTACATTTAGAGTCAGCTTCTAGGGAGTTCTATTCTGCGCATTATTGCTTGTATAAATTGATTCTTTTGTAGATATTATCTTAAAAACTTCTTATTTTTTAAAACCCTAGATATGTATTTCATAAAAATTCTTTCATTTTCTCAAGTCCAAGACTGTATATTTCTTATTTCTTTATTCCTTGATTTCTTAAAAACCTGGACATGTCTTTTCAGTCTTCCTATCTTTCAAAAGGTCCAGGCATATTTCTTTCTTTTTTTTCTGATTTATTTAAATTCTTTTGATCTTGCCTGCAATTTTTCAAAAATATTTCAAGGTCTTGCCATTTATCTTCAAAAATATTCTTCCTCGTGTATTCCATCTTCTTCATATAAAATCCTTTTTATCGAGAGATCTCTTTAAAATTCTCTTTCATTATCTCTTTTCCTTCCAAAATTGCTTTGATCTGAACCTTTCATTTATTCGCCAGAAAACACCAACATTTCCAATCATGGTTCAAACGAGAGCAGAGAGAAGGGCAACTCAGCAACGCGATAACAACGAAGTGGAAGAGATGAACTCTTCCAGATTGTCCCGAAAACATGATTCAGATGAGGATGATGTCGACCCGGCGATGTATAAAATCTTTCAAAAGATGATGGCAAAAATGATGTCTGAGCAAGCTGGGGCAGGTTCAAAGAAAACATCATCTAAAACCAAGGTCAAAAAGAAGCCAGTGAAGAAGCATGTCAGGATCAGCAAGAAGAAGGTTCAGCAAGACAGCACCTCTAAAGGTACAGAGTCAGAAGATGAGGATTCCGAGGAAGAATAGTTTGTGTTCATCTCGAAACATCTGCGACAAGTCAAGAAGGTGGCAGAGGAACCTGAATCAGTCAACAAGCCTAAAGATGGAGTCCCGGCAGAAGACTCAGTTCAAATGTTGACGAAGATGGTCAATGACCTACAGATCCGAGATAAGGGAAAGAGGGTATATACCAGACAGGACTTCTACCTTGGTTTAGATGGGGACAACAGCTTGGAAGATCTCCCCCGTAAATTTATTAAGTTCGATGGGTCCGGCAACCCAAAGGCCCATCTCGCAATGTTCTTCGCCGAATGTGCCAGATTCAGTGAAGACAATCGAGCCCTCTTCTTGTGCTTTCCTCGCAGCTTAGAAGGCGTAGCCGCAAAATGGTACGCAGAACATATCAACCCCGTCAAGCTGCAAAACTTTGACAAGGTCGTCAATCTGTTCGTGGAAAGATTCATGTTCAACACTGAGGCACTTCCAACCCTCAATCACCTGTATAACCTGAAACAAGGAGATAAGGAAAAGGCCATAGACTTCATTCGGAGGTGGAGAGATACCTGCAACAAGATGAGAACCCCCATTTCAGAGGAGCACGCACTCCAAGTTATCCTAAACAATTTTTCTCAGCCTCTTAGAAGCCTCATTTCCACTTACCCATCAAAATCATTCATAGAGCTTATCGAACGAGCTGAGTGGCTCGAGATGGGAATGGACAATGGAAATTATGAAGGCATCACTCTCGTCAAGGGCAGCCAAGACCTTAAAAAGAAGGTGAATTATACATTCTCGGCTAATTCTGGGGCAGTGGCAGCAAAGATAACAAGACCAAGCAGATGGGTGAGCAAAAGGAACCCTTCAAACAGAATGACAAGCCAGTTCAGGCCAAGCAGAAGGAAAAGATAAAACGTGAAGGTTGGGGTTATGACCGTCAATTCACTGCTCTTGAACAGTCCCTCAAACAAGTTTTGGAGTATATGTTGAGCAAAGATATGATTAAACTTCCGCGAGTTGCTGATCCTCCGGTCTCCCTGGGAAAATGGAAGGACAAGTTCTGCAAGTTCCACCGAGCAGTGGGGCACGACACTGAGCACTGCTTCATCCTAAAGAACATCATCCAGGATTGCATTGATAAAAATCTTCTGATAGAGGACGAAGAAGAAGAACAGCCCGCTGTCCTAACCAAGCCTTTCCCAGATCACTCAAAGAACTGATGATATCAAAGTTTTTCTTGCTTTCTTCCTTTTGCTTTTTTCCGTCGTCTTGTAGGGGCAAGTCAGCCCTAGTCTTTTGTGATCTTTTTGGTCATATGCTTGTAAATAGTCAAGTTCTTGTTTTCAGTAGTTACTTATAAATGAAATATCAATTTCCTTCATACCTTTGTGTTCAATTCTTACTTCCTTCGCCATATTGGGGCATCTTTTGTTAAAAATTACATTTACACTTCAAAATATTCTCTTGTCATTAAATTTCTGTTCTTTTCAGAATGTGGGCCAAAATCCTAACACTATTCATGAGAGAAATGATATTACCTATGAGGGTTTTTCCCAAAAATCATGAAATTTCAAAAATCTTCATTATGATGACCAAAGAGTTCAAATACTCTTTGGTCCAACCTTTGTCAAAATCAACCCCCGAGTTGATCATGTTTTCAAAAATAAGTTTTCGAACCATTGCATTAAAAGGTCAACCCTTGTGTTGGTCTTATCTTCCAAGATTGATTCTGAAACATTTATACCTAAAGATCAACCCTCGTGTTGGTCTTATCTTCCAAAACGGGTTTCAAATCATTTATGTTCGAAAGATCAACCCTTGTGTTGGTCTTATCTTCCAAGATTGGTTTCGAGACATTGCATTCAAAAGATCAACCCTCGTGTTGATCATATCTTTCTACAAATCGATTTTGAATCATTGCATTCCAAAGATCAACCCCTGTGTTGATCTCGTTTTCAAAAAATTGATTTCATTACATTCAAGCGTCAACTCTTGTGTTGATCATATTTTCTAAAAAAATTTGATTTCGAATCATTTCATTCAAATATCAACCCTCGTGTTGATCATATTTTCTAAAAAAATTGGTTTCGAATCATTACATTCAAAGATCAACCCTCGCGTTGGTCATATTTTCTAAAAATTGGTTTTAAAATCGGTGCTTCAAAAATTAACCCTCATGATGATCTCTTGTGAATGATTCATTTTCAAAGATCAGCTCTCACAGTTAATCCTCTTTTCAAAAAATGATTTCCTCGTATTCTTCTCCTACTTCTTAAAAGATCCCACATGCAGGCAGGATCAATCAAAATTCTTTTTCTTCTCAATCAACTCTTTCCTTTTATTATTTGTTTGGCAATTTTATCAGTCTTACCAATTTTTTAATAATTTTGTCAATTTTATTGATCCTTCATTGATTTTATTAATTTTTCTTGTCAATTCTTATTTTGATTACCCTTTCAGGTTAAGGGATAAACCTGATGCCTCTTTCCCATGAGGTATTCCTTTTTTTCTTCTTCATTCCCATTCAGGATAAGGGATAATCCTGAGACCCCTCATAGGAGCACCAATGCTACCTGTGAAAATTCTTGTTCAAAATAAATTCCTTTAAATTCTTCCCCATTTTTATAAATTTTATTCAATTTTCTACTCAGGTTAAGGGATAAACCTGAATTTCCCTCTCAGGTTAAGGGATAAACCTGAACCTCGTCCCGCGAGGTCCTTCTTCCTTCAGGAACATGGATAATCTTGAAGTCTTTCATCATCTTCCAAGTATCTTTAATTTTTGTACCAAGCTTCGCCATTCTTTTAGATCTTTGTCAATCCTTGTCAATTCTTTATTACTGATTCTTTATCAATTTTATTGATTCTTTTTCATTTGTTATCAATTCTTTTAATTCTTTATCAACCCTTTATTAACTTTTGTTGAATTTGTCAATTTTATTCCTTCATTCCCTTTCAGGTTAAGGGATAAACCTGAATCATCTTCCATTCTCATCAATTCTTAATTTTCTTTTTAAAGATTCGGGTTCCGACTCGAGTCTTTCTTTTATCTTTTCGTTTGAAGTTTCGAGTTCCGACTCGGGCTCCCCTTTTGTTCCGATTGAACCAATTGTTTTCTTTTATCTTTTATCTTTTTAAAAGATTCAGGTTCCGACTCGAGCCTTTCCCTTTATCTTTTCCTTTGAAGTTTCGAGTTCCGACTCGGGCTTCCCTTTGGTTCTGATTGGACCAATCGTTTCCTTTTATCTTTTATCCTTTCCTTTTAAAGATTCGGGTTCCGACTCGAGTCTTCCCTTTCATCTTTCCTTTTGAAGTTCTGAGTTCCGACTCGGACTTCCTTTTGAATCCAATCCTCGCATTGGAAATCCATCATTTCTTTAGAAAACCGAGTTTCAACTCGGGTTTTTCTTCTATTATTTTTCGTTCGAAGTTCTGAGTTCCGACTCGGACTTCCTTTTGAATCCAATCCTCGCATTGGAAATCAATCATTTTTTTTTTTAGAAAACCGAATTTCAACTCGGGTTTTTCTTCTATTATTTTTCATTTGAAGTTTCGAGTCCCGACTCGGACTTCCTTTTGAATCCAATCCTCGCATTGGAAAACAATTGTTTCTTTAGAAATTTAAGTTTTCAAAACTCAATTTCTCTTTTATCTTTTATCTTGAAAATTCGGGTTCCGACTCAGGTTTTCCCTTTTATATATTTCATCTTCTTGAATATCCAAATTGAGTTTTATTCTCCTTAAAATCCCTTCATTCCCGTTCAGGATAAGGGATAATCCTGAAACCATTCATAGAAGCAGCGCAACCTTCTATAATGGTCCTTCCAAATCCAGTCTAACACTGGTCCTTCGTCAAAATCCTTCATAAAATCCAATTCTCACATTGGTCCTTCCAAATCCAGTCTAACACTGGTCCTTCATCAGAATCCTTCACCAAATCCAATTCTCGTGTTGGTCCTTCAAAATTCCAGTTTTACACTGGTCCTTCAAAATTCCAATGTTACATTGGTCCTTCCAAAATACCAATTTTCATAAATTGGTCCTTCAAAATTCCAGTTTTACACTGGTCCTTCATCAAAATTCCAATGTTTACATTGGTCCTTCAAAATTCCAATTTCCACAAATTGGTTCTTCTAAATTCCAATTCTATGAATTGGTCCTTCAAAATCCCAATTGGTCCTTCAAAATCCCAATGTTTGCATTGGTCCTTCAAAAATTCCAATTTTCACAAATTGGTCCTTCAAAATTTCCAATTTTCACAAATTGGTCCTTCAAAATTTCCAATTTTCACAAATTGGTCCTTCAAAATTTCCAATTTTTACAAATTGGTCCTTCAAAATGCCGGTTTCACGCTGGTCCTTCGAATTCCTATTGATCCTTCATAAAAATTTCAATGTTTACATTGGTCCTTCCAAATTCCAATTCTATGAATTGGTCCTTCCAAAATTCCAATGTTTACATTGGTCCTTCCAAAATACCAATTTTCACAAATTGGTCCTTCAAAATTCCGGTTTCACGCTGGTCCTTCGAATTCCAATTGGTCCTTCATCAAATACCAATGTTTACATTGGTCCTTCAAAATTCCAATTTCCACAAATTGGTTCTTCTAAATTCCAATTCTATGAATTGGTCCTTCAAAATCCCAATTGGTCCTTCAAAATCCCAATGTTTGCATTGGTCCTTCAAAAATTTCAATTTTCACAAATTGGCCCTTCAAAATTCCAATGTTTACATTGGTCCTTCAAAATTTCCAATTTTCACAAATTGGTCCTTCAAAATTTCCTATTTTCACAAATTGGTCCTTCAAAATTTCCAATTTTCACAAATTGGTCCTTCAAAATTCCAATTTTACGTTGTTCCTTGAAAATCTCAATCAGTCCTTCAAAAATTCCAATGTATATATTGGTCCTTCAAAATTCCAGTTTAGCACTGGTCCTTACCAAAGTCTTTTTACCAAAATCCTTTACCAAAAGTCTTCTACCAAAATCTTCCTTTACCAAAATCTTCCTTTATCAAAATCCACCTCAAATTCCAGTTTAGCACTGGTCCTTTACCAAAGTCTTTTTACCAAAAATTTCTTTACCAATTCTTTCACAAGATTCTTTACCAAAATTCTTTACCTAACCTCATTCTTTAAGTTGGTCTCGTAAAAACCAGTTCTACTGATCAAGATTGCCAAAAATAAAAGATGTTCAGCCCGAGGTCCTATCAAAATCTATATTGAGTAATTATTTCACAAAGGATTCTCGAAAACTTTTCCAATTTGCTAAAACATGTCTTGATTCCAATATTTTACTGCACAAAAAGAATCACCTCGGATTACCTCTAGTATTCTTTTAAAAAAGGTGAAGCTTTTTGCAAAAAGGAGTGAAAATTCAAATATTCTCTCTGTTGGTCAACCAAGAGGATGCAAGAAAGATCCTTGGTATGATTAGCAAAAGAAATATTCAATGATGTTGAAAAACTAGAAGCGAATCAATATTGATCATAGCTATGATGCATGTTTTAAGACGACTTTCTGGCAATCAGGCAGTGAAAATATCTTGAGCAATAAGAAGAATCCACTCAATCTATATCTCCTCATTTATTCATTTAAGCTTCAATCAAATATCCGCAAAAGGGCTCTCTCAATTGTCGTCAAGATGAAGGCGAATTAAGCGAGTAGACCCCCGGGGCCAAAAAAGATTTGAAACATCTCCAAGATGACAGAGTTTGTGACGGATCCTTCCAGGGAAAGTTCAGATCACCGCCAAGATGAAGGCGACTGCACTGAGCCTCCCGACAAACCCTAAAAGATATTTGATTGCTGCTATCATTTTTAACCAATGAGCCTATATAATCCCTAAGAAAAAGAAGGATCGAAGCATCTCCAAGATGACGGAGTTTGTGACGTACCCTTCCCCGAAAAAGAGAGAAAAATCAGGAAACATCCAAATGAAGGATGATGTAGAAACCCAAGAAAGCCCAATGTCCCAAAAAGAGTGTCAAAAGATCATTATAGGAAAAGCCTCAAAATATCAAACTGCCAAAATTGTCAGGAATCATCTTTTCTTATGCGAAATCCTTTCATCAATGTCTTTTCACTGCTTGCTTTTATGAAATTAAGAGTATTTCTTCTCTATTCATGTCAAGGAAATGGATAACTTCCTTAAAGAAACTCAACAACTTTAAATTTGAATCTAACTCTAGAATCCAAGGAGTTAACCTCATTTTGGAGGAAATACTCTAGGTAAAAGAGGGAACATCTTTCGCACCTACGCGCACGTTTTCAAGCATTTGAATCAATTACAATTTCATCTTATTGGCAAAATTTTCTAGTCATCCAAAAAAGAGATAAACGCTCAATATCTACTTTGATACAACCTAGCATTCTTTATATTTCTCAAAGAGAATCGCTTCATTTTGGTGAGATACTTCTCTCGGTCCCATCATGGTATTCCCCATCAAGGAATCCATGCTTTGTATATTCATTCAAATAAAGATTATACATGAACCTCGTCCCACGAGGTATTTTTCAAAAAATGTCCCATCCAGGTTAAGGGTTAAACCTGAGTCTTTTCAAAAAAATCCTTATCTTTGTCTCAACCTTGAAACTTCTTTGAAAATCTCTCCTTTTATTATTTCGGGATCTTTATCCCATCACGATTTCGTCGTTTTCTTCTGTCCAAATTATTTTCATTCTCGAGGATTTCGTTCTCTTCCCAAAACCCTTTCAGAATAAGATGCAAAACCTGAAAAATAAAACTTTTTAAAGCCAATTCTTCCATACCCAGTTTAGACCATTTGACTGGGGCATTTTTAAAAAAATTTGGCGTGTCTTCTTTGCCGCTAAGCTCGGCTTACAACCGGCTTAGCAGCAAAGAGGGGCATATGTGAACACCCCAAATTTTCCAAAAAATCCAAAAATGACCTTTTTGCCCCTAACCTCCGCCTTCTGAATAACTAGGTAAATTTTTAACCAAAAAACTCCATTCATTCCTTGGATTCGTTAGAATTCGGACCCAAAGTCTTATTTCTGACCCAGTTTTGATCCGAATCGGATCCAAACCCCTCTTTGAGAAAAATTTCAAAAAAAAAAAAAAAAACTGAATTCTCAGAAAATTTCTCTTTTGTAAATATTTCTCGAAAAAATTCCAAAAATAGTTTAACCTCTCATTGTCCCTAGTTCTAGAGTTTTATCCTTAAAAATACAAAAAAATGTAGAAGATTTCAAGGAAGGAACGAAATATATATATATATATATATATATATATATATATATATATATATATATATATATATATATATATATATATATATAGGAAAACCAAAAAAAAAAAAGAAAATACAAAAAAATATATATATCTTAAAATTACCTTTTGAAAAATTGCCCTTTTGAAACAATATACCTTTTTTTGAAAAAAAATCTAATAAAAGAGTCTCGTCTCGGGAAATTTTAAAATTGAAGGGTTTATTTTGGAAAACAGAGAGAGAAACCCTAAAATGGGCAGCCCTCTCTCTCTCTCTCCCGATTTCTCTCATATTCTCTCCATCGAAAACCCTCTTGCTCAAACCCTCCATCTTCGAACCCCCGTTCCTCCGCCATCGATGCCCAACAGATTTCTCCCTCTCGAACCTTCCTCTCTTTCCTTAAAAGGAGACACGCAGGGCTCTCGATGATCACCCGTTCTCACCACCGCACCCTTCTTCTCCTTCAGAATTCATCTTCTACCTCCCCATCATCGCATTTTCTTCTTCCTTTTCCCCTTTTCCTCTTCTTCCCATCCTGTCTTCTCTTATCTTGACTATCTCTTAGTTGTTTAAAGAGAAAGGACGTCCTCATACTACAACAGCGCCTAGAAGCCATTGCTCCTCCTTCGATCGAAGCCCAATAATCACGATTAAGGAAATCAAGTCTCTAAACGTGACTATAGGAGTCCGATCGACTCCAGCCCTCTTTGGTTTAAACCTCAGTAGCAAAGGCACGGTAAATGAATCGCTTCCCTTTCTCTTTTACCTTTCTGTAAAATCCTCCGTCAACACCTCCCCGTTTAATCTGGCACCTTCATCCTTTATCAAAAGCGTCATCTGTAGTGTCGGTTTTGCCTCTAGCACTACCGACCTGTGTGCTGCGAGATTAACAGAATCCCTGTATTCCCACAATTTTTTTTTTATGCTTCGTTCTTATTTCCTGTTTCCTTTTATAATTTATTGTTCTTTTGATCTTTACTTACTGTGAGTATTTAGTTTGATGTCGTTTGCATTTTTTTCACATCTGCTTATTTTTCATTTCCTGTCTTTAGCTTCATCAGTATTTCTTGTTTCTATTTCACGCTACCTCATTTCTTTTCAGCATTTGATTTGATTTGTTTCAATCCAATGTATAATATGGCATTTACGTTTAGAATTGAACCCAAATCACTGAGCATCGACAACTCTATAGAATTAGCAGTTGTCGTGAAATGCCCTATGCAGCTAGTCAAAAGCCACCGTCAATTTATTATAAAGATGGTTCGTCTGTTGGTTCATTATCTCTCCAAGCCACATTTCATCACCATCCGTTGGTCCATTGCAGCTGAGTTTGTTGGGTGTCGATCATTGAGCATGTTGGGTAATTTGTTCAGTACCCACCTGTTCGATCGTTCTGGTATTAGGTAATATATAATGTTGTTGCTTACGATGTCTTTGCTATAACGATTTCATCATAAATCAATTCTGGTTCAAGATAAAATCTACTTTGAGCCCTGTTGCAATCCTCACCATGAATCGGGTACAGTCTCTCTGGAAATCCTCATGTTAAAAATCAGGTGTTAAGCTCTCGGTGAGGGCTGGATGATAAGATGAACATCGAACCAGTCTGCCAAGAACTCAGGAGGTTGGAATTTAAGTTGTGATCTAGATGTCAACCCCAGGAGTTGCGATCATCCAAGATTGAACAAGCATTTTATTTTCGGCCTTTATCTTAATCGTTAGAGAAGATTAAACCATTCTTCTGTTTTGAGGGATCAAAGTCATGCCTATATGTATGCTCGTATATTTCAATCACGATCTTGCTGCCTTGAAAAGGGCTATCATTCACTCCATGGGCCTATTTGCTTCACAACAGACGGTCCCCATTTTTGGTTTACCTATCACAGGGAAAACGGAAGTTGCATTCCTTAACAGTGTAAGATTCACTACATGTTTCACTAGATGAAACCAAAGTCCAGCGTGAAACAATCCTGCGATCTAATATCAAGGAAGATTCTGTATCAATCAGGAGCAAGGCCGAATGTTGTCTCTCAACCAAAGGTTTTTTTTATTGTCAGGTTGCTTGCTCCTGTTTCTCATTCTAATTTTGATCTACCTCTATTTACTACAGGACACTATAGTACGCCAGCATATTGACAGTGTGCAATCACCATTTTTTGCATCTACGATATCTTGAAGTTTTTTTTTGAAAATCCGATATCAACAATCATCTTGACAGGTAAATAAAACTGCAACCTGTTATTTAAATTCCAAATGTATAGCTGTAACAATGGTTCATTCTTACGGTTACATTGATCCATGATTGTCATGATTGCCAAAATTCTTTATGGTTAAGTATTGAACAGGTTTAGTTAAACCATTGTCCTCATATTCTGGTGTATTTCAACTAAGAGATGACCGATGGAATGTCGGTAGTCATTGATCTGACTACTGGATCGATCATCGAATGATCAAGCTGGGCATGGCGTCCTAGCCCAGTTTGCTGGACAGGAATGTACTTTTTGTTTCTTGTAGTATTCCAACCTATTGTGTACATTTCACCTCCTTCTCAACGCCTCTCGAGCCTATTTAATGGGCTCATCCACTATGGTATGCAGGAGTGTCATGTTCTATTCTATGGATCAAATTCTGATCATAGAGGTGTTTTAAGATTTGGAGGTTCTCAATTCAGGAATGTTTTCAAGATTTCCCAATTTTTGCTGGATGAGGGGTTCAAGGTGTAGTATACTGATTTATATCGTGAATTGGAAAGAACTGGCCCTGTATACTCGTTTTAAATCATTTTCCCATTCTATTATGTGCACAAGATGGAGGGTGCTAATGAACAGGGTGACAAAGAATTCGAGATATTCTGATCTCGGATGCTACCCCTGTTAGAAATCTTAAAGGAATCAGGCTGCCATTAATTTCTCGGCTAATCTTGGCTGCCACTTGTCTTTGGTTTTAGTGTTATATCAGCACATTTTTTTTTTTAAAACTCATTACTGTCATACACTATGGCATTTCTCTCTTGTCATTACACTCCCCAATATAGCCTATACTGCCCTCAAACCTCCAGCACTTTCCTTCTCCTACCTTGTTATAATACCTCACCATCCACCTCATATCATGCACCCTGTCTTCACAGTCCTTGCATGGCCTTCACCTACCTATACCCTGTGCACAACTGATGCACATCACCTGCAACATACCCTGCACTATGGTCATCCTACCCTATACACATTCTTCTACCCACTGTCACCACCTTCACTGCTGCAATGCACTTACAACAACTGCTACTCCCCACCAGAGAGCAGAGACTTGAGCCCCAATAAATCAATATACACCTCTTTGCTGGCTTCATACTGTAAAGGTTTGAATGATGACTATGTAATAGAATGTCTTTAATCTGACGGTTGCTGTAGGTTTTGAACTGAGTTTGGCTACATTTAGGGTTTTGATATGTGCTCTTGCTGAAGTAAACCATCATCTAACAATGTCTAGATGACGTGTGAAATTTCCTTATATCCTGGAAATTAGTGGCAATGCTCCAGTCTCCAGACATATGTGATTTTGGTGCAAGTGTTGGCCATGAATGTCCGGCCTGTTGGAGCAGATGTTCCTACAGATAAGTTGGGTGTCAAGAATCAAGATGGGTAAAAATTCTCTTTGAAATTGTCTACCTAGACTCCCAGCCTTGAGAATGTTGTCTTATACGTCTGCCCTTATACCACAAGATGCCAACACACACCACTTCCAAACCTGTGCCATATCATTTGCAGCATCTTTATATCCTATTTGTCATTTATGTATTACATTGCTGTTTGCTGTCCTACTTTTATACCCCCTATAATATGTTAATTTCTGCACAACTATCCTTCAATTCCATCATCTGTCGTGATAGCCCATGCTTGTTAATCAGTTGTGTTTCTGTAACCCCTTCTTCTTTTCTTTTATGATAGTTCACTCTTGAACTATCATAATCACCATATTTTTTATCATTCTTTTACAAGTGGTTCACAAGAACCACTGTAAATTCTTCTTTTCTTTTTATGATAGTTCACTCTTGAACTATCATAATCATCATATTTTTCTACCATATTTTTACAAGTGGTTCACAAAAACCGCTGTAAATTCTTCTTTTCTTTTTATGATAGTTCACTCTTGAATTATCATAATCATCATGTTTTTACCAGATTTTTACAAATGGTTCACAAGAACCACTGTAAATTCTTCTCTTCTTTTTATGATAGTTCATTCTTGAACTATCATAATCATCATATTTTTATCATTCTTTTACAAGTGGCTCACAGGAACCACTGTAAATTCCTTCTCTCTTTGCACATACATATATTCCTACATATATATGTGTTTTCTCATAAATACAGGGTAGACCATATATAAATCAAGCATCTGTGTAAGATTTTGGATAGTCACTTACACTCATATTTTTCATCTCCTTTTGTGCAAAATCTATCTGGCAGGAATATAAGGAAGGGTAGGATTAAAATATTTTTTGATCCAATTGTTGTAAATAAATAAGATGATGAAGACTCTACATTTCCAGTCTTAGATAGAATGAATGAGCATCGTAAAAAGCATTGAACTACTTGTATTCATGCGTTTCTTCCTCAAAATTCTCACAATGGTGGAACACGAATGGCACGTGCACCATTTCATAAGAGGTAATTGATACTAAGTTGATGATCCACAACAATGGCCATAGTCAGGGTGTGGACAAAACTTAGTATTTTTGTCTTTTACGAAATAACACCAGTGGCCATAGTCATCATATTTTTGTCTTCCACACTGGATCCGTTTTCAAAATTCATCATATTTTCCTTAAATATTTTCTTCTTTTATCAGAATTTAACTTAAAATTAATTCAAAATATATACCAATGGCCATAGTCAGGGTATATTGAGAATTAATTTCATCTTAAATTCTATAAAAGCACCAAATGTGTTTCATTCTTCACTTGAATTTAAATATAGATTATTATATAATACATCCAATGACCATAGTCAAGGATGTATTATATCTTCAATCTTATTTTAATTCATCTAAAGAATGAAATAGCTTTTCAAATCCAATTTCAAAATTCTTCAAATTCATTCATCATTTAGGATAGAACTGCATCATGTCTTCAAAATTCCTTTTTCAAAAACTCCAAGTAAATGTAAATATCTTCCTCAATCTATCTTCAATCCTTATCAAATCCAATTCATCCTTTCATTTGTCAAAATTCTATTTTTCTATCTCAAAGTTCAATTTAATTTTGAGATTTCATATTCAGATTCAAATCAGATTTCAAAAAATCAAATTTGACTTTGACATTCCAAAATTCATTCAAAACTCCAATCAAATCTCCAAGTTCAATTTAACTTTGAGATTCTTGATTCATCTTCTAAATTTCAAATCCAAGGTCTAATTTAACTTTGAAATTCATTTGTATATTCAAAGATTCAATTTCTAAAATTCATTTTTCAAATTCAAATTAAACTTGGAAGTTCTTGATTCATCTTCTGAATTTAACTCCAAATCCATTTTAGGATCCAGGATTCAACACTCATATTGGATCTCAGACTTCAGATCCAATTCCTCTTTAGGATCTAGGATTCAACACTCATATTGGATCTCAGACTTCATATCCAATTCTCCTTTAGGATCCAAACTCCAATTTCACTTTGGATCTCAGAACACAGATCCAAATCCATGTTAGGATCCAGAATCCAACTCTACATTGGATCTCAGACTTTAGATCCAATTTCCTTGTAGGATCCAGAACCAATTTCACCTTGGATCTCAGACTTCAGATCCAAATCCATCTTAGGATCCGGAACTCAATTCTACTTCGGATCTTAGACTTCAGATCCAGTTCCATTTTAGGATCCAGGATTCAATCACATGTTGAATCTTAGACTTCTGATCCAAATCCATCTTAGGATCCAAAACCGAATTTAATCTCGGATCTCAGATCTCAGATCTTAAATCCATCTTTAGATCCAACTCCATTCCCAATTCTAGATTTCAAATCCAATTCCATTTTCAGATCTCATCTGAACTCCCTAAGTCCATTTCTATTCTTAAATACCATTTGATTATCTCAGATCCATTCCAAACTTTAGAAATCCAAATTGAATTCCATCTCAAGTATTCATTTCCTTTCCTAAATTCAAATTCAAATTCAAAGTTCATTTTGACTTTGAAACTTCATTTCCTTTCATTTCAAAGCCTCAAGTCATTCTTTCTCATTTATTCTTCCAATCCTGATTTACTTTAAAAACTTAGTGATGATGCATCAATATCACATGTTCTTAACATGTTTTCACTGCATAAATGCATCATCTATAGGTTTAAAGCATACACTTAGGTGCATAATATGATTATAGAGCTTGGGTTTGAATTTCACTGAAATCGGACTTAAAACGAAGGAATTATGGCATTTACAGTGTAACGGGTCAAATATCGGATCCGATTTGAGAGATTTGGATCCAGACGCCCATTTGGACTTTGGATTTGGACCAGATTGCATGGATTTAACCCAACTCCAGCCCACTTAAGTTTTGTAAAAACTTTTTCTAAAAACCCTCTGCAGAAAGAGGCGCCCAGTAAATATTTTTATTTTAACACTGCTTTTGTAAATTGGCCAAAAGAGCCAAAATCGTCTAAAAGGAGAGGGGCGCCCATTCCAGCCCTCTCTTTGGCTTTGTTTGGACGTCCCTTGCAGTGAATCTAACTCCAGCAGCTTCTTCCCCTCCAGCCCTCCACGTTTTGGCCATCGAAGACCGGCCTATGCTTGGTTTCCAAGCATATTTCGATCCCCTTTGTGTTTTCTTTTCATTTCTTTCTTGTTCCTTGCTGTCTTTTCACCACTTTTCTGTATTTTTGCAGGTGTAGCAGAGGTGGAGACCATTAACCTTGGGCGGGAGTGCGAAACACACCACCAAGGTGAGTCGGCCCTATCTCCATCCGGCTTTCTACACCCTCCGATCAAGAATCGGCTCACATTCCATCGTCGGTGGATCTCCAACGTGTAGCAGCTGCAAAGGTTCCGTTTTTTGGTGAAAGTACAATATTCTCGAACTGCGTAGGACGTCCATCTCCAGCCACGGTCCGCTCTTCTTCATCCCCCCGGTCGTCGGATCTTCCAAAAGGTAGGTCGTCTTCTTCCTTCTCTTCTAGATAAAACCGAATTGGGTGTTGGTTTTCTTTTTATTTTATTTTCTGTGTGTTTCTTAGTTTTCTTTTTGTTTCAACCTTAGATTAGATTTTGTACATAGGCCAGCACGTTAGATTAGGTTTATGTGTTTGTTTGATTCATTGAAATCGATTTTATTTAGATTTTTCATTCTTTTCATTGAAATCGGCTAGATTTTCATCTAGCCGATCCTTCAAACTTCTCATAGGTGTTCTTGGGTCTGTTATACTGAAACTCCATTTAGAAAAAAATCCATTTTTATTCATCTTAGTCGGTGAGTGGTGAGTTGTGCTTTTGATTTCACTTGAAAAGCAAAAATCCAAAAATCGGCTAGACTATTTCTAGCCGATTCTTGATTTTTACAAAAATATTTTTCTTTGTTTTGATTTTTTTTGTTCAGCATGTAGATTGTGTTGTTTTGCTGAAAATCCCATTAGAAAAAGTTCATTTTAGTTCATTTTATTCGTGGGTTGTGCTTGTGTCTTGTTTTGATTTTACTTTTGAAAAACAAAAAAAAAATCGGCTAGAGATATTCTAGCCGATCTTTGCATTTTTGTAAAAAGTGTGTTTAGATTGGTAAGTCGTGTGGTTTACTGTGTGTTTAGTATGTTAACAGTAGCATAAACTTGTGTTAGTCAATGCATTATTTTAGGATTGATTTAACTAATTGTTTTAATCATTTTCGGTTTTTGTGTTTTGAGTCTATTGAAGAAAATTACAAAAAATCAAGTTTTCTTTTCTTCATGTTTTTAATTCCAGCATAGTGATGTTCTTGCTAGCATTTGTGTAATTAGGAGTTTTTTTTTTTACTATTTTCTAATTTAGTTTTATTAAAATAGTGGTTATTTAGTTTTATTACTTTTTGTTAATTTATATTTATATTTTTTTTTAATTTTCGTGTGGATCTTCTTCTTCCCCAAGGTGGGGTGGCAGCCATTAGAGCTCCCCTTGAGCTCTTGGTCGATTTTTTTAGAAAGTCTTAAATGTCATTAGTTGAGTTAGGAAGGTGTCTAGGTTCAATGTATTAGGGTTTTCTTTCCTAGCCGTTTTTAAGGGTTAATTAAGTAGGTTTTGGGAATTAGGTTAGCATTAACTCCTAGGAAATCGTTTTTCCCTTTTATACCTTTTATTCCCTAGGTAGATTTAATTCTTTTAGTTTAGAAAGTAGAGCTAATTAGTGTAGACGATTTTTGAGAAGGGAAGCAATTAATGCATTGAAATGTGGAAAGTTTTTGGAAAAAGTTAAGTTTCAAAAATCGTGTGGGGGTATTTAAAGAATGATTTAAGTCTTGATTGCCTAGTAATAGGGAGTTACAAATTGAGATTTGAAAAGCCAATTTGAAAATCAATTAAATTTCCAAAGTAGGTGTTTATGGGATCAAGAAAGAAACAATTGCATTTAAATTCTTGGTTGGAAATCCAAAATCGTGTGACTATCTAGGTTGGACGGTTTGGCTTCTCAAAAAGGAATTAATAGCAATTAAAAAATTTCACTTACCTTGGGTTGGGAAATTGCATTGATTCAAGTTTCCAAATTGGTTTTAAAAGCTAATTAAGGTTGTAACTCCCCATTAGAAGGACGATTTTTGGAATTCTCAATTTCCAAAATTATCTTTGAGCTTTTATTGTGTGCCTACCGCTCTAACCGTCCCTAGTGAATTAGCATCATTTAGAATTAACTAATATAGTTAATTCCATTGACTATGCATAGGAACCGAGCCTACCATACCCAAAACCGAGTCTAGCTTAAGTCTAAGACTAAGACCAACCCTAGCCAAGCCTAGTCGATTCAAACCTAAGCCTAAACCACACCTAGGTCGAGTCAACCTTAGTCTACCTATTGAAGCCTACCCTAACCGAGTTAACTTAGTTGACTTAGTTAGGTGTGCCTTGTGTCCAAGTCAACTTGAACCCTAGCCCAAGTCAAACACAACTCGAGCCTAGTCAAAGACCTAAACCTAACTCGAGTCAAACCCTAGTCTAAACCTAGTGAGTCAACCGAGCTTACCTTATCCCATTCAAGCCTAGTCAAACCTAAGTCGGGTCAAACTTAGTTGAGTTAACTCAACTCGAACCTAGTTGACTAAGTCCACCCTAAACCGAGTTCAACCTAGTCTTAATAAGCCTAAGTCTAAGACCAAGACCTAACCCAAGTCAAGTTTTAGTCTAACCCAGGGTGAGTCAAAACCGAGCCTAGTTCGAGTCAACTCTAGTCTAAGTCAAACCTAATCTGGGTTAAACCAAGTTGAGTCAACCTTAACCAAGTTAACCAAACCCTATCCAAGTCAAACCGAGTCTACCTAAGTCAAAACCGAACCCAATTAGTTAGGCCAAACCTAAACCAAGTCCATACTAGTCCGAGTCGAGTCAAACATAGCTCGAGCCTACCTAATCCAAACCGAGTTCTCCCAAACCAACCCGAACCTATCTAAGTCAAAACCGAGCCTAGTTGAGTTAACCAAGTGAACCCTAACCCTAGCCTTTGCTCTTTAGTGAATTAATTTCATTTAATATTATTTATGTTGATTTTTATACTAATTAGTTTATTTATCTAAGTTAGTTTTAGTGTAGAAGTGTGTGTACGGATATCGTATTTGTTTCGTAAGTGTGAAATGTGTTTGTGATTGTTTGAATTGGTAATTAGATATTGTTTAACTTAGTAGTCGGATTGCATTTTATTGTTTAGCATAGTTGCATTTGCATTGTTAGTTAACGTAGTTATAGTCATAATTTGCTTATCGTGTTTTGTTCGCCATGCATTTAGCGTATTCGTAATAGTCATCTGCATATATACTGTTATACAGTGTCATTTAGATTGCATTAGGTTTGATTTGTCTTTTAGAGTGTTAAAATAGATTCATAAAGTGAATAGTACACTCAAATAAAAACCACATTTTTGCCCTGTCGCACCAGCATTATTTTCTGTGCAAAAATTCTGTGTTTTTCAAAGAAATTTATTCTATTCACTTTATTGACGTGTTATTTGACTGCAGACCAAATTTCAGCTCATTCGGAGTTGATTTGGTCTGATTTTTAAGCGTTTTGCGAAAACCGCTTTTTCTGGATTTCAAATTGCAGGACTGTCGATATCCTGATTTTTCCCAGATTTGAAACGCTTATATCTGGAATTCCAGATACTGTTTTTCAATTCTGTAAAAACTGTCAGTTTGTTTAATCTGTCAGTTGCAGAACAGAACAAATTTCGGGAAAATCGGACCTCGTTTGCCTTGTTAAACAGTGGTTTTTTGATAACCTGTCAGAATGCTATTTTACACTAGTTAGGGGCAGTTTCGTAATTTTCTTAGTTTCGGCAATTTAGACTTGTTTTCAGTAGTTTCTGCTTTTTAGGAGTTGCATAATCCTCATATAGCATTAGTAGAATTAATTTAGTTAATTTTAGAATTAATTTAGTATTTTATTTAATTTTTGTTTAATAAGTAGCATTTGTTTTATTATTTTTGTAAAATTAGAACTAGTTTTAGTTATTGTTTGCATTGTTAGAATAGAATACTAATTTTGTATTTTCTGCATTTTTAGGTGAAAAGCATATTTAGTTTCCAGGGTTATTGTCCAAGTGCAAAGATTCTCTAATTGGCGAAAAGACAGAAATACCCTTGGTGTGGAGCAGAAGACTGAGTGCTTGTTTATTTTCATTTTAGTGATTAATTGTAGTTGTATTAACTTTATAATTGTAGATTGACAATTGTCATTAATAAATTAAATTTTCTAGAAATATTGTGATTAATTCTTGTTCCCTGAGGATTCGACTCGTACTTACCACATTGTGGAAAGTCGGTTTTTATATTTTTGGTTGACGATTTTCCAAAGTTTTATTGAAAATAATTGTTTTAAAAAGATCATTTCAAAATATCAACCAAATTTTGGCGCCGTTGCCGGGGAACGGCGTATTAATTACTTTATTTCTTAGAGTTTGATTTATTAATTTGTTTTAGTTAGTTAATTAGTTGTTTTATTTTTAGTTAGTAGGATTAGTAAGTGAATATAGGATTAACATAGTTAGTAAATATAGGATTCATGTTATGTTCTTTCTAGGATTCACTTGAAATTCATTCTGCAAGGAGCGATTAGACAGGTGGGTTTTAGAAAAACTTAGTTTGTGATTTCTTGTATTTATCTTTTCAGTACTTTAGAGTAGTTTAATTTGTTATTTCATTTACTTAGTTAGATCATTCTGACATAATTAGTTTAGCATATTTGTTTAGTAGTTGTTTATTTCGTGTTATTTACATTTTAGTACCTGTGTTAGTTTATTTTTTATTTTTAGATTTAGGTCGTTTGCTTACATCTGGTCTTAGTACCAGTGTATGCAGGGGCGACGAGGTCTAGGAACCCCATTACACCCATTTGTTGACAACCCAGAGAGAATTTTACATTCTCATCGAAGTTCGACAACAATGGCTGACATGGATCCTCCACCTCCACCCCCAGTTCTTTCACGCCCTCTGCGGGAATACTTCATTCCCACAGACTATGTTCAGGCATCCTGCATTCGGAGACCCGATGTAGGAGCGTCGCATTATGAGATTAAGGCCAGCATTATTTAGATGCTTCCATTCTTTTATGGCCTTAGTCATGAGGATCCCTACCGACATTTAGATGAATTCCTCGAAATCTGTTCTACTGTTAAGATACAGAATTTCGATGATGATGCTTTAAGGTTGACTCTATTCCCCTTTTCATTGAAGGACAAAGCCAAGTATTGGCTAAAGTCCTTAGATTCTGTAGAAATAGAGTCATGGGATCAATTGCAACAGGAGTTTCTTCGGAAATATTTTCCCATTGGTCGTACGAACCAATATCGTAGAGCTATCACTAGCTTTTCAGAGCTAGATGGTGAGCGCTTTCATGAGACCTGGAAGAGAATGAAGGATCTCCTTAGGAAATGTCCCCATCATCAGGTGCCGAAATGGCAACTGGTGCAGAGCTTCTATGATGGATTGTCTGACAAGAATCGTCAGATGATCGACTCTTTATGTGGAGGGACATTCATGCTGAAGAGCGAGGACGAAGCATTTAGGCTATTTGATACATTGGCCGAGAATTCTCTCCACCATGCTTCGAACTCTCATTCGGATAGAGCCACACCCAGCATTCAGAAGAAAGCTGGTGTTCTTGAGATTGGTCCATCTACTGTATTACAGTGCAAGGTAGACATGATTGCTCAGAAGCTGGACCAGCTTCTCTCAGGACCATCCACTACACAACAGGTGTGTACTCTTTGTGCCAGTCCGGCACATGAGATCACTGAGTGCCCTTCGGCAGCTCAGTACCCTGAATTTGTTCAAGAACAAGTTCAGGCAGCTCAGGGTTACGTCAGACCACCGAATAATCCATTTTCATCGACATATAATCCGGGTTGGCGTAACCATCCCAATTTTTCATGGAAGAATCCACAGTCTTCCACACAGATGCCTACACCCTCTCAGCCAGTTCGGCAGCCATCTTTTACTCAGTCATTTTAAAGACCGAACTATTCTCAGTCTTCTTCTTCTTCAGTTCCTCCTCCGATTCAGCAGGAATCTGCCCCACAGACATCTTTTGAAGAGAGACTTCTCCAGGCATTCCAAGAGGTGAAAACCTCTAATCAGAACGCTTTCGAGAAGTGTAGCCAGATTTTGAGCTCGCATACGCAGTCCATTGCGAAATTAGAATCGCAAATGGGATAGTTAGCTGAGGCTATTAGTAGGAGACCCGAGGGTACATTGCCGAGTCAGGCTGTCATGAACCTGAAGGGTAAGGACCAGATGACTGGAGGCCTATTCCATACTGAGACACAGCAGCAGGCCAAATCAGTTATGGCCCTAAGGAGTGGACGTGAGTATCACGTCGAGAGCAGAGAGCGAGAGAGTAGAGAGAGGATAGAGGAGCCAGAGACCATTGTTTCACCTACGTCGGCTCAGCCACCAGCCCCATCCCCATCATCATCTTCATCATCATCATTATCTTCATCCTCAGAGAAGAAGAAGGATAGGAGTGAGCCTTCTCACAAAGAGGAGGAGCCAGCAGAGTATATTCCCCCACCACCCTATCCCAAAGCATTAGAGTCTCCCGGGTTTAGAGGGAAGCAAGGTGCGAAGATCCAGGACATGCTTGATATATTCAAGCATGTGCAGATCAACCTACCTTTGCTTGATGCAATTCAGCAGGTGCCGGCATATGCCAAATTCCTGAAGGAGCTATGTACGCAGAAGAGGAAATCTAGAGAGCGAGTTCCTAACAGGGTCCATCTGACTGAGCAGGTGAGTTCAGTACTTCAGCATCAGACACCACCAAAGCTCAAGGACCCTGGAGCCCCTATCATTGCGTGTACCATAGGGAATATCCGGATAGAACGCGCATTGCTCGATCTTGGAGCAAGCGTGAACATTCTACCCGGATATTTCTTTGATTCTTTCGGGTTAGGAGAGATAAGATCGACTCCGATTACACTGCAGCTGGCAGATCGTTCCGTCAAGGTACCAAGAGGTGTCTTGGAGGACGTGCTAGTTAAGGTGGATGACTTTTATTTTCCAGTTGATTTCATTATTCTTGATATGGAAGGGGTAGACAGCCAGCACCAGACTCCGATTATTTTAGGCAGACCATTCTTGGCGACTGCCAATGCGTGCATCAATTATAGAACCGGAGCCATGGATCTCTCATTCGGCAATCGAAAAGTCAAGCTGAATATTTTCAATGCCGCGATGGGACCAGCAGGAGACATGGACTGCTTTCATGTAGATATTGCACATGAGTTAGTGGAGGAGCAGCCCGAGTTGTACATTACTGAGGATTCTTTAGATCTGTACCATATAGAGAAGAATAGTAGTGTAGATGTGTCTAGAGTGTCGTCAGAGAGACCACCTTGGGGAGCTATCAGGGAGCCTCTTCCACCACTTGCGGAGACCCCCGCCAAATCGTCGATCGAGTCACCTCCGAAACTTGAGCTGAAGCCCTTACCAGATTCACTCAAGTATGCTTATCTCGGAGATGATGAGACTCTGCCTGTGATCATCTCGTCCTTGCTTACTGAGAAGCAGGAACAGAGATTGCTGACTATTCTTCGAGAGCACAAGGCAGCGATTGGCTGGGGAGTTGCTGATCTGAAGGGGATTGATCCTTCATTCTGCATGCATAGAATCCATTGTGATGAGGAAGTCAAGCCATTTAGGGATATGCAGAGAAGGCTAAATCCCAACATGAAGGAAGTGGTGAAGAAAGAGGTGGTGAAGTGGTTGGATGCCGGAATCATTTACCCTATTTCTGATAGCCAGTGGGTCAGTCCAATTCAGGTTGTGCAGAAGAAGTCAGGACTCACTGTGGTTGAGAACGAGAAGGGTGAGAGAATTCCGATGAGGACCACTACAGGATGGCGAGTCTGCATCGATTATAGGAAGCTGAATGTGGCAACTAGGAAAGATCATTTCCCATTGTCATTCATTGATCAGATCTTAGAGAGACTCGCAGGACAGAGCTACTACTGCTTTCTAGATGGATATTCAAGATACAATCAGGTAGCTGTCCATCCTGATGACCAGGAGAAGACCACATTTACATGTCCTTATGGCACCTTCGCGTTTAGACGTATGCCTTTTGGGCTCTGTAATGCTCCAGCTACTTTTCAGAGGTGCATGCTTGCTATCTTCTCGAACATGATTGATGATGTGATGGAAGTTTTTATGGACGACTTTTCAGTGTATGGATCTTCTCTTGAAGATTGCCTCCAAAAACTTACTCGAGTACTGAGTAGGTGTGCGGAGACTAATCTCGTCCTGAGTTGGGAAAAGAGCCATTTTATGGTCCAGGAGGGGATTGTGCTAGGACACATTATGTCCAAGCATGGTATTGAGGTTGACAGAGCGAAGGTGGAATCCATTTCCCGTTTGACTCCACCCACCTCTGTGAGGCAGATTCGATCATTTTTAAGGCATGCGGGATTTTACAGGCGGTTCATAAAAGATTTCAGCAAAATCTCTCGACCGCTCTGCACTTTATTGGAGAAAGACCAGCCCTTTGTTTTCGGTGAAGATTGTATGAAGGCCTTTGAGATTCTCAAAGAGGCCTTGATTACTGCACTTATTTTGAGACCTCCAGATTGGACTCTTCCATTTGAGATTATGTGCGATGCATCTGATTACGCTATGGGGGCCATTTTAGGACAACGCATTGATAGGAAACCCTATGTGATCTACTATGCGAGTAGAACTCTGTTTGATGCCCAGATGAATTATACTACGACAGAGAAGGAGCTACTTGCGGTAGTTTTTGCATTAGATAAATTCAGGTCCTATTTACTCGGTTCGAAGGTGGTTGTCTATTCTGACCATTTTGCATTGAAATATTTGTTGAATAAGAAAGACACCAAACCGAGATTGATTCGTTGGGTCCTACTACTAAAGGAGTTTGACCTCGAGATTCGAGATAAGAAGGGAAGCGAAAATGTAGTAGCAGACCATCTTTCCAGACTGATCGTGGAGACCACACAGGATCAGAGGCCGATCAGTGATTCTTTCCCCGACGAGCAGATCATGTCAGTCAGTACATCGTAGTTACTCTGGTTTGCAGATATTGTGAACTATCTGGTTTCGATGCAGATACCTGAGCATTGGAACAAGAATGAGCGTGAGAGATTCCTATCTCAGGTGAGGCACTATTATTGGGATTAACCAGAGTTGTTCAAATACTGTGCAGACCAGATCATTAGGAGATGTGTTCCGGAGGAGGAGTACCAGTCCATTCTGAATTTTTCCCATTCATTAGCCTGTGGAGGGCACTTTAGTAGTTGGAAGACAGCTGCAAAGGTTTTGCAGTCAGGATTTTATTGGCCCACACTCCACAAGGACGCTCATGAGTACTGTAGGCGATGCCTGCGATGTCGGCAGATTGGAAACATGTCCAAGAGGGACATGATGCCCTTGCTTCCGATTTTGATAGTCGAGATTTTTGATGTTTGGGGCATTGATTTCATGGGACCATTTCCGCCTTCATTCGGAAATTTATACATTCTGGTGGCGGTTGATTATGTGTCCAAGTGGGTCGAGGTTGTGGCAACCAAGACCAATGATCACAGAGTAGTGCTTAAGTTCATTAAGCACAACATTTTCAGTCGTTTTGGGGTGCCACGAGTGATGATTAGCGATGGTGGCAAGCATTTTAGGAATGTACAGATAGCTTCTCTTCTGAGAAGATATTCTGTCAATCATAGATTCACCACTCCATATCATCCACAGACTAGTGGACAGGTTGAAGTGTCCAATAGGGAGATTAAGCGAATTTTAGAAAAGACAGTTCGTCCGGACCGCAAGGATTGGTCCCAGCGCTTAGATGATGCACTTTGGGCATATAGAACTGCATTTAAGACTCCCATTGGCATGTCCCCGTATCGCCTTGTATTCGGGAAAGCATGCCATCTTCCTGTCGAGCTAGAGCATAGAGCGTATTGGGCTATCAAGAAATTGAATTTTGACCTCACCCAGGCTGGCAAAGAGAGAGCACTGCAACTCTCAGAATTAGAGGAACTCCAGAATGATGCGTACGAGAATGCCAAATTATACAAAGCTCGCACAAAAGCATTTCATGATAAGCATATTGTCAGAAAAGTGTTTGAGCCAGATCAGAAAGTGTGGCTATACAATTCTCATTTACATTTATTCCCATGGAAGTTAAGATCGAGATGGACAGGTCCGTACATTGTGAAAGAAGTATTTCCCCATGGAGCAGTGACATTATTTGATCCTATGACCCAAGGTACATTCAAGGTAAATGGGCAAAGACTGAATCCCTTCATTTCAGATGCCTTGCAGGATGGTGAGTGTGAGATAGTGCATCTCACGAAGGCATGAGGATTCGACCAAAGGGATGTATCATATGTACATTAATTTATTTTTTATTGCAGTGTTTTTCTTTATTCAGTATTTCATTTCACATGTGCTAACTTGTGTTTTGATGTATGCAGGATGAATTTAACATTTAGTGTATCAATTACCAGGTACAGAGAAGAGCTTTCAAAGAATGCAAAGATCAGATGAAATTCAAATTCAAAAGCTCAGAGCAAATCAGGTTGTATCTATCCTTTCTCCCATAGTTTTGTTAGTGTCTTTTAGTGTGCATGTGCATTACATTTTTACTTATGTTGCATGCCACTAGGGACAGTGTCAATCAAGCATGGGGGGGTGGTTTAGATGCATGCACACAAAAATTTCAAAATTTTTTGTATGACTGGTAATCAAAGAAGGCATTTGAGAACAAAGTGTAGCATATATGATTGTTTTTGGCATAATCTAACAGTTTATAAATTTTTAAGCCCCATAAAAAAATTTATTTTCTGAACTGAGTCAAATAGAGTAGTTGTTTATGAGATAATTCAAAGAAAAGATAGTATTTGATTGTTAGAAAATTTTGAATCACTTTAGTATAAGTATGCACAGTATGTTTTGTGAAAGAAATAAGCAATGGAAAGATGTGTTTGAAAAATGAGTTTAAAAGAATAGAGCTACGTTTAGTTGTTGATGTCTTCGTGAAGCCTAGTAGTGGAACTCAGACACGAGATGAAGTGTTTGAGTATCTTAACGAAAAGGATAACGAAGGAGATCATCTTCTTGTCTAAGTCGATATCTGTGGCCTTTGTAGTTTGAGTAAGTAGAATCTGAAGGGTGTTTTACACCTGGTGCCCCAAAGCCAGCTGGTTTGGGAGCCACCGGTTCGAAAGCTTGTTACATGGACTGCATAGAAAGCCTAAGAGATAGAGACATTGCACATGACGAGAGGCAGACTATACGTAAACTATTAGAATAGAAGGTCTAGTGACTCGAGCAATTAAGTCCGAGGGATACTTTGTATCTAGTGCCCTAAGGTTGGCCAGCCTGGGAGTCACTGACTCAAAGCTCGCTACAAGGGTCACGAAAACTGACTATTCGAAATAGTGCTCATATGAGAAGAATGCGCAAGAGATCAAAAGTTGAAAAAAAAAAAAAAAGAGAGAGTGAAAATGAAAGAAAAAGAATGTGCTGAATGAGAAAATTTTCATTACTTAGACATATATGTGTATTACTGTGCAGAAAATATACAAGTGAGAATAAATGAGTAAAACATGAGAATACTTGACTTTTAGAGAAAAATCATGAACTAGCTACAATATTAGAAAAGTGAAGGAAAAGAATTTTTATTGTGGCGGCATGAGATTTTTAAACTTGATTTGAGAATGTCAATTACATGAAATATTTGTTCCATTTGCATTCTTAAGAGCCTCATATTTTTGAAAAATCATCTTCGCATTTCATTGATGTTTGTGGGTAGCATCTCTGCAAACCCGCACGAGACCTTACTCGTCCACTAGTGTAAGCTAGGGGTTTAAAGGGCTTGTTGCATACGCTAAATGCAACCGTGATTCCTACGAAAGTGAGTTATTTTTTTTTTATTATTTATTTTATTCTATTTAATAAGAGCTTTCATGTTAAATGGGTAGTCCATATTTTCATAGCATGGTAGAGTGTATTGCTAGGGACTAGCAATTATTCTAGCATGGGGGTATTTGATGATGCATCAATATCACATGTTCTTAACATGTTTTCACTGCATAAATGCATCATCTATAGGTTTAAAGCATACACTTAGGTGCATAATATGATTATAGAGCTTGGGTTTGAATTTCACTAAAATCAGACTTAAAACGAAGGAATTATGGCATTTACAGTGTAACGGGTCAAATATCGGATCCGATTTGAGAGATTTGGATCCAGACGCCCATTTGGACTTTGGATTTGGACCAAATTGCATGGATTTAACCCAACTCCAGCCCACTTAAGTTTTGTAAAAACTTTTTCTAAAAACCCCCTGCAGAAAGAGGCGCCCAGTAAATATTTTTATTTTAACACTGTTTTTGTAAATTGGCCAAAAGAGCCAAAATCGTCTAAAAGGAGAGGGGCGCCCATTCCAGCCCTGTCTTTGGCTTTGTTTGGACGTCCCTTGTAGTGAATCTAACTCCAGCAGCTTCTTCCCCTCCAGCCCTCCACGTTTTGGCCATTGAAGACCGGCCTATGCTTGGTTTCCAAGCATATTTCGATCCCCTTTGTGTTTTCTTTTCATTTCTTTCTTGTTCCTTGCTGTCTTTTCACCACTTTTCTGTATTTTTGCAGGTGTAGCAGAGGTTGAGACCATTAACCTTGGCCGAGAGTGCGAAACACACCACCAAGGTGAGCCGACCCTATCTCCATCCGGCTTTCTACACCCTCCAATCGAGAATCGGCTCACAATCCATCGTCGGTGGATCTCCAACGTGTAGCAGCTGCAAAGGTTCCGTTTTTTGGTGAAAATACAGCATTCTCGAACTGCGTAGGACGTCCATCTCCAGCCACGGTCCGCTCTTCTTCATCCCCCCGGTCGTCGGATCTTCCAAAAGGTAGGTCTTCTTCTTCCTTCTCTTCTAGATAAAACCAAATTGGGTGTTGGTTTTCTTTTTATTTTATTTTCTGTGTGTTTCTTAGTTTTCTTTTTGTTTCAACCTTAGATTAGATTTCGTGCATAGGCCAGCACGTTAGATTAGGTTTATGTGTTTGTTTGATTCATTGCAATCGATTTTATTTAGATTTTTCATTCTTTTCATTAAAATCGGCTAGATCTTCATCAAGCCGATCCTTCAAACTTCTCATAGGTGTTCTTGGGTCTGTTCTACTGAAACTCCATTTAGAAAATAATCCATTTTTATTCATCTTAGTCGATGAGTGGTGAGTTGTGCTTTTGATTTCACTTGAAAAGCAAAAATCTAAAAATCGGCTAGACTATTTCTAGCCGATTCTTGATTTTTACAAAAATATTTTTCTTTGTTTTGATTTTTTTTGTTCAGCATGTAGATTGTGTTGTTTTGCTGAAAATCCCATTAGAAAAAGTTCATTTTAGTTCATTTTATTAGTGGGTTGTGCTTGTGTCTTGTTTTGATTTTACTTTTGAAAAAGAAAAAAAAAATCGGCTAAAGATATTCTAGCCGATCTTTGCATTTTTGTAAAAAGTGTGTTTAGATTGGTAAGTTGTGTGGTTTACTGTGTGTTTAGTATGTTAACAGTAGCATAAACTTGTGTTAGTCATTGCATTATTTTAGGATTGATTTAACTAATTATTTTAATCATTTTTGGTTTTTGTGTTTTGAGTCTATTGAAGAAAATTACAAAAAATCAAGTTTTCTTTTCTTCATGTTTTTAATTCTAGCATAGTGATGTTCTTGCTAGCATTTGTGTAATTAGGAGTTTTTTTTTTTACTATTTTCTAATTTAGTTTTATTAAAATAGTGGTTATTTAGTTTTATTACTTTTTGTTAATTTATATTTTTATTTTTTTTTAATTTTTGTGTGGATCTTCTTCTTCCCCAAGGTGGGGTGACAGCCATTAGAGCTCCCCTTGAGCTCTTGGTCGATTTTTTTAAAAAGTCTTAAATGTCATTAGTTGAGTTACGAAGGTGTCTAGGTTCAATGTATTAGGGTTTTCTTTCCTAGCCGTTTTTAAGGGTTAATTAAGTAGGTTTTGGGAATTAGGTTAGCATTAACTCCTAGGAAATCGTTTTTCCCTTTTATACCTTTTATTCCCTAGGTAGATTTAATTCTTTTAGTTTACAAAGTAGAGCTAATTAGTGTAGACGATTTTTGAGAAGGGAAGCAATTAATGCATTGAAATGTGGAAAGTTTTTGGAAAAAGTTAAGTTTCAAAAATCGTGTGGGGGTATTTAAAGAATGATTTAAGTCTTGATTGCCTAGTAATAGGGAGTTACAAATTGAGATTTGAAAAGCCAATTTGAAAATCAATTAAATTTCCAAAGTAGGTGTTTATGGGATCAAGAAAAAAACAATTGCATTTAAATTCTTGGTTGGAAATCCAAAATCGTGTGACTATCTAGGTTGGACAGTTTGGCTTCTCAAAAAGTAATTAATAGCAATTAAAAATTTTCACTTACCTTGGGTTGGGAAATTGCATTGATTCAAGTTTCCAAATTGGTTTTAAAAGCTAATTAAGGTTGTAACTCCACATTAGAAGGACGATTTTTGGAATTCTCAATTTCCAAAATTATCTTTGAGCTTTTATTGTGTGCCTACCCGTCTAACTGTCCCTAGTGAATTAGCATCATTTAGAATTAACTAATATAGTTAATTCCATTGACTAAGCATAGGAACCGAGCCTACCATACCCAAAACCGAGTCTAGCTTAAGTCTAAGACTAAGACCAACCCTAGCCAAGCCTAGTCGATTCAAACCTAAGCCTAGACCACACCTAGGTCGAGTCAACCTTAGTCTACCTATTGAAGCCTACGCTAACCGAGTTAACTTAGTTGACTTAGTTAGGTGTGCCTTGTGTCCAAGTCAACTTGAACCCTAGCCCAAGTCAAACACAACTCGAGCCTAGTCAAAGACCTAAACCTAACTCGAGTCAAACCCTAGTCTAAACCTAGTGAGTCAACCGAGCTTACCTTATCCCATTCGAGCCTAGTCAAACCTAAGTCGGGTCAAACTTAGTTGAGTTAACTCAACTCGAACCTAGTTGACTAAGTCCACCCTAAACCGAGTTCAACCTAGTCTTAATAAGCCTAAGTCCAAGACCAAGACCTAACCCGAGTCAAGTTTTAGTCTAACCCAGGGTGAGTCAAAACCGAGCCTAGTTCGAGTCAACTCTAGTCTAAGTCAAACCTAATCTGGGTTAAACCAAGTTGAGTCAACCTTAACCAAGTTAACCCAACCCTATCCAAGTCAAACCGAGTCTACCTAAGTCAAAATCGAACCCAATTAGTTAGGCCAAACCTAAACCAAGTCCATACTAGTCCGAGTCGAGTCAAACATAGCTCGATCCTACCTAATCCAAACCGAGTTCTCCCAAACCAACCCGAACCTATCTAAGTCAAAACCGAGCCTAGTTGAGTTAACCAATTGAACCCTAACCCTAGCCTTTGCTCTTTAGTGAATTAATTTCATTTAATATTATTTATGTTGATTTTTATACTAATTAGTTTATTTATCTAAGTTAGTTTTAGTGTAGAAGTGTGTGTACGGATATCGTATTTGTTTCGTAAGTGTGAAATGTGTTTGTGATTGTTTGAATTGGTAATTAGATATTGTTTAACTTAGTAGTCGGATTGCATTTTATTGTTTAGCATAGTTGCATTTGCATTGTTAGTTAACGTAGTTATAGTCATAATTTGCTTATCGTGTTTTGTTCACCGTGTATTTAGCGTATTCGTAATAGTCATCTGCATATATACTGTTATACAGTGTCATTTAGATTGCATTAGGTTTGATTTGTCTTTTAGAGTGTTAAAATAGATTCATAAAGTGAATAGTACACTCAAATAAAAACCAGATTTTTGCCCTGTCGCACCAGCATTATTTTCTGTGCAAAAATTCTGTGTTTTCCAAAAAAAATTCTTCTATTCACTTTATTGACGTGTTATTTGACTTCAGACAAAATTTCAGCTCATTCGGAATTTATTTGGTCTGATTTTTAAGCGTTTTGTGAAAACCGCTTTTTCTGGATTTCAAATTACAGGACTGTCGATATCCTGATTTTTCCCAGATTTGAAACGCTTATATCTGGAATTCCAGATACTGTTTTTCAATTCTGTAAAAACTGTCAGTTTGTTTAATCTGTCAGTTGCAGAACAGAACAAATTTCGGGAAAATCGGACCTCGTTTGCCTTGTTAAACAGTGGTTTTCCGATAACCTGTCAGAATGCTATTTTACACTAGTTAGGGGCAGTTTCGTAATTTTCTTAGTTTCGGCAATTTAGACTTGTTTTCAGTAGTTTCTGCATTTTAGGAATTGCATAATCCTGATATAGCATTAGTAGAATTAATTTAGTTAATTTTAGAATTAATTTAGTATTTTATTTAATTTTTGTTTGATAAGTAGCATTTGTTTTATTATTTTTGTAAAATTAGAACTAGTTTTAGTTATTGTTTGCATTGTTAGAATAGAATACTAATTTTGTATTTTCTGCATTTTTAGGTGAAAAGCATATTTAGTTTCCAGGGTTATTGTCCAAGTGCAAAGATTCTCTAATTGGCGAAAAGACGGAAATACCCTTGGTGTGGAGCAGAAGACTGAGTGCTTGTTTATTTTCATTTTAGTGATTAATTGTAGTTGTATTAACTTTATAATTGTAGATTGACAGTTGTCATTAATAAATTAAATTTTCTAGAAATATTGTGATTAATTCCTGTTCCCTGAGGATTCGACCCGTACTTACCACATTGTGGAAAGTCGGTTTTTATATTTTTGGTTGACAATTTTCCAAAGTTTTATTGAAAATAATTGTTTTAAAAAGATCATTTCAAAATATCAACCACTTAGAACTCCTCTGATCTATCTCAAGTTCTAAGTTAGATTAAATCATTTCTTCACTCCTTTACCAAGTTCATCTCAGAATACTTGGAAATTTCTAAATCAATTTTCAAAAAGAGCATACATCCTTGCATTGCACAAGCATGATTCTTTGTGCATTTAGAGTTAGGATAAATTCTTAGATTATATTTAGGCAAAGCAAAAGGCATAGATTCGATCCTTGGTTCGATTACCCCTAGTAAAGGCGGCAGGAACGATCGAACCTCGTACCGACGAGCGAATCCTGTCTCCCAGTTTTCCCGCAAATATTTCAAAAACGGAGGCGAGTTATTTCAAATATTTTCAAAAATTAAGGTCAAGTGAAACCCGCAAAAAAATTCCTCTTCTCTTCTCTTCTTTCTTTTCTCTTCTCTCTTTCTTTCCGTCTTTTATCTTTCTCCCGTCAAAAAGGAGGAAAATAAGAGGTTGGAAAGGAAAAGAGAAGGAAGAGAGAGAATATTACGAGAGGAAAAATTTTGCGATGATCACAGTATTACACTAACTAACTATGATTCTAACTGCTGCAAATCAATAATTAATATGTTGTATGCATTTCATCACAAAAATCTCCCAAATTAGATCTACCTCTAAACCTTACAAAAACAAAATTAAACTAACACATTATTAAGCTATCTTGTTGCAGTCTAATTAAACTCACTAATTAACTACTAAACATCTAACTAATTGCTGTTAACACAAAAAATTAACAATTACAAACTACTTACATGATAATGCCTAAATCGGGTAGAGGAAATCTACCCAATTTTGGGCTATTTGCATTCAATCTAAAACAAAAATAGTACACAACAATTGAAACAATACTACAACTAATTAAACACACAAAAACACACAACTACTTTACGTTATTCTACTGAACTGCGATTTACACCAAACAGTCTCAGTCGGCTAGAAGTATTCTAGCCGGTTGAGGCGCTAGAGAGGAAAATGGATTTTCAAATCTGTAAAACACAAAAACAATATTAAACAAAATACCTAAATTCAAATTACAGTGCTGGTTTAATTACTAACAGACCTAGCTACGGCTATCAAACACACAAAAAATGCAGTGCAATAAACAAAAGAAAAGAAATAAAAAAAACATACGCAAATCGGTTCTACGCTTCAAGAAGAGATGCGATGAAGATTTACCATGGCCAAGCAGCAATCCAAGGATTGAGAGGGTAGACAAGAGTTAGAATCTGCCTTGGACGTGCGTCTGCTGCCTCGGTGGTGCTGCAATTGTATCCTCTTTGCTTCAGCTTGTTGGAGCACGCAGGTGGGAGAAGAACCGAGCAAGGGAAGGGGAAGACGACCGGCTAGAGAGGGCGGTCAATTCTAGTGGAGAAGACGGCGTTCCGGCTAGAAGTAGCTCCATCCACGACCTGTTGTACCTACAAAACGCGAAGCATGGGCCATTAGTATAGCAAGGGGGGAAGAAAGATAGATGTGGGAGAAGAGGAATGGAGGAGGTAGAAGACGGCGCTTCAATGGAGGGCTTGGCAAAGCCAAGCACACCCAAGAAGGAGTAAGAAAGAGGTTGGACGACTTGATGGCTGAGGAAGGAGATGGCTGGATCGAGATCCGGCTGGAAGAGGTGCACTTCCTAAGGTAGAGATGCCCTCTTAGGGTTTCTTCATGCGTTTTATGCAAAATCCCATGTTTTGGGTATTTCTAAAACAAGGATTAAAAACAAAAGATTGACTAGGTGCCTATTTTGAGGGGGGGTTAGCAAACCAATTTTGAATTGTTATTTCGGTCTGATGTGGTCCGACCCGCTACAATATAAATGTGATATCTTGCTCATTTTAACTTTGATTTGAATGAAATTCAAACTGTAGCTCAATCATACCTAAATGCATCTAAATGTGGGTTCTAAACCTATAAATGATGATATTATGCATGAATAATGTGTTATCTTTATGAGTAATTTATGCATCATCAAGACCCATTCAGGTGGTGTCACTTCTGAATCAATGATTTCTTTCAAAATTTGCACAATTCCAATTATTTCAGAATTCTAGTTGAACTAGGACTCTGTCATTTTACAATTTTTAGCCCTTTCAATCTCTCATTTATTGATTCTGAGTTAGAAGTGGGTCCATACCTTGTTTACTCTCCTTATTTGGTCTTTTTCTTAGAGTTCCAGCCGAATTAGGACTCTGCCTCAGAGTCCTAATCGAATCAGGACTCTATCCTGATTTCATTTTTTTATTTCATTGTCACTTGTTTTCAAAAGTCTTTTTTAAAATCTCATCATTTGATTCTCAGAAAACCAAAAATTCTTGGAGTTCTAGTCAAATTAGGACTCTTTCCCAGAGTCCTAGTCGGATCATAACTCTGAACCCAACTTCAATTTCTATCTTATTTTCAACTATTTTCTAAAACCCTCTCATTTGTTTTCTAGAAAACCCTAAATTTTAAGAGTTTTAGTCAAATTAGAACTTTGTCCCAGAGTCCCATTTAGATCAGGATTGTAATTCTTATTGCAGTTTTCACCTTATTTTCATCTGTTTTCGTGAAAAAGCTTCTAAAACCTCCTAGTTTGTTCAAAATTTTAAGAGTTTTAGTCGAATTAGAACTCTGTCCCAAGGTCCCAGTTGGATCAGGACTTTAGTTACGATTTTAGTTTTCATCTTGTTTTCACGAAAAGCTCTCAAAATCTTCTTGTCTGTTTTCAGAAAAATAAAAAAATTTAGAGTTTTAGTTGAATTAAGACTCTGTTCTGATTTCTGTTTTAACTCCCATTTTCACTTGTTTTTAAAACTTTTTTGTCTGTTTTTAAAAAAAAATCCAAATTTGTAGAGTTTTAGCAAACTTAGGACTATATTTCAAGAGTTTCAGTTGAATTAGGACTATGAACCTAACTTCATTTTTCAGCTCATTTTATCAAATTCTGAGAAAACCTTTTAAAATTTCTTTATTTATCTTTCAAAAATGCCAGATTTTCAGAGTTTCACTCGAATCAGGACTCTATCTCAGAGTCCTAGTCGGATTAGGACACTAAATTTTCATGATTTTAATCTTTTATTTTTATTGTTATTCATTTTAAAGACCCTGTTTCTTAACCTTTGTTTTAATCTTTTCAAAATCCAATTTTATCAGCTTTCTTCTGGTAGGTCCCACAATGCATGTAGTGTCCAAAGCCTAAATTCTCCATTTTCATTCAAATTTCTTTCTTTTCATATTTTATCTATACAAAAATACAAAAAAATGTTAAGAAATCTAGGTGCTTTTTGAAGTTTTAAAAAGAAAAATCATTTTTAACCCCATTTATTTTCAGGCTTTTTAAAAAAGTAGTTTTCTGAAAAACCAAGTGTGGCCCTGTTATCGTCGCAAAGTTTTTCCCTCCCCTGCGAGAGAGAGGGGAAAACATTTTCGCGAGTCAAACTTGACCAGAGTTTTGAAAATTGTTTTGAAATACTCGCCTTCATTTTTTAAAATAGCGGGAAAATCCATAGGATGGGGCTCGACCTGTCGGTACGAGGTTCGACCGTTCCTGCCGCCTTTAACAGGGGTAATCGAACCAAGGACCAAATGTGTGCTTGACTTAGTTAAATTATCAAAATCGTGTTCTATCCTAAATGCACAGAGAATTCAGGCATGTGCTATGAAATTTTGTAAAAAAATGCAATTTGGAAAATATGATGTATGCTTGGAAACCTTTTGGAATTGGAAAAGTCTTTCTCAGGCAAAAGATAAAGATCAATTTCTCAGGAAACTCTGATAAAAAGATTTGAAATCCCATAAGAAAGTTTATAAAGATTTGGGAAAATCATGAATGGATGAAAATCCTGGGAAAGTAGAAATAATCCTTGAGAAAACACTTGAAGACGAACTATTTGTCAGGGAAAACTTCAATCTTGAAAGCTTTCTTTGGAAAATGATCGAAATTTATTGAAAAACTTTTTGGAGAAGGAAAGTCAAAACTCAGGAAATTGAAATTCTGAGAATCTTAGCCTTGAAATATTTGAAAATCGATTTTGATTCTTGAGAGTGATGAAAAACTCCTTTTGAAACTGGATCTTAAGAAAAGAACATTTTCTAGGGAAAATCGTGGAAAACTTGACTTGGAAAAACCAAGTTTGAAAATTTTCAGAAATTTCTTGAGGAATCGATTTCCATGGAATTGTTATCATCGCAAAATTTTTCTCCTCCCTTGCGAGAGAGAAACAAATTTCGCGAGTCAAACTCGACCAAAGTTTTAAAATTGTTTTGAAAATTAACTCGCCTCCGTTTTGAAAATTTACGGGAAAATTTCGTGGAATGGGATCCGCCTGTCGGTACGAGGTTCAACCGTTCCTGGCGCCTTTACCAGGGGTAATTGAACCAAGGATCAATTATGTGCTCTAACTTGACTCAAATATCTAAATTATGCTCTATTTTTTCTAGAATGCACAGAGAATCAGGCTTGTGCTATGAAATTTTGAAAATAATGCAAGTTTGAGAAAATATGATGTTTGCTTTGGAAAATATGCTTGGAAAATGATTGGAAAAGTACTTGAAATTGGAATTCCTAGAAAAATCATTGAATTTCATTGGAAATCAGAAATTTGTATTGGAAAGTGAATTCTCAGGAAACCAGACTTTTGGAAAATCGATTTTGAGTTTTGGAATTTTCTTTTCTGAGAAAATGGATTTGAGAAAATCTAAGACATTCATTGGAAGAGGATTTTCTGAAATGGAAAACAGATTCTCAAGAAATTGGATCCTTAGGAAAATGGGAAATATGAGAAAATCGATTTCTGAAAACTTGGGATTTTGAAATTTGAGAATTTTAAAACATTGGAAAATCTTGGTTTGAACTTAAAAAATGCTTTGAAATGTCATTTGAAAACTTAGGATTTTGAGAAAATCAGATCTTGAGAAAGACTTGAAAATTCTTGAGAAAACTGAATTTTTTTAAATTGAAATTGGAAAATGAATTTGAAAATAATGCAATTTGAATGATATGAATGAATGAATATGGATTTGAAAAGGGAATTTCATTGAGTAATTGAGAAATCCTTTTGAAGTTTTGAAAAATGCAGTGCATTTTTGAAGTTAGCCTAAGTGTGTAGGTTGAATGTGGCTAATATGAAGATCATAAATCTTGGTTTTGTTTGTATTCTGACTATGGCCATAAATACAAATCCCACCGAGTTTATAAACTCCATAAGAGCTTGTGCACGTGCCATTCGTGTAAACCATAGTGAATTTGAAATAATGTGCATGAATCATACATCACATATTGAAATTTGCAGAAATTAAACTATATGCAATGCAGTCCTATTCTAAGCAGAAAATGTAACTCTTATTCCAAATTATTACATTTGATATTACATTGAATTGAAATAAAATAAGATAAAACTAAGTCTTCTTGAATATTCCTGCAAAATTGGAAAACATGGTTAGCACAAAAATGTAGGTTTTTCTGAATTTATCCGAAAATATGGGAAATTATCAGATATTATTCAGATATAAAGCCAAAATCATACCCCCTTTGATATAAACATGATAAATAATGAATAAATTTCGAAAATAAATTTGAAAATTCGAAATTGGGGTCAAAATGACCAAAATACCCCTGATGACCTTGAAATCAAGGTTTTCTGAAAGAATTTTTGTAAATTTTGGAATTTTGAAAATCAAATGAAATAAATCAAACATAATATAATAAAATATGATGATATCATGAAATTTTGGAGAACTAGAAATTGAAATTTCGAAATTTTGGTCAAAATGACCAAAATACCCCCGATAACAAGACTATGGCCTTGAAACCAGGGTTTTCTGAAATAAATTTTGCAAAAATGAAAAATGTGAAATGCAAATGACATTGAAATTAACCCTAATATAATTCTATATGCTCATGTACATGATAAAAACCTTAAAATGACTAAAATATCATAAAATATCAAATTTAACCTGATTTTCGCCTGATTTTCGCTTCTAAACTTAAAGATAAACTAACACATGGAGCAAATGAACTTGGAATTAAACCAAATTTGGCATGGACACCTAAAATATCCCTAAACACAGAATGGAGCTTGAAAATATAATTTTTTTGTATTTTTAAATATGGAAATTTAAGTAAAAAACCTAAATTTTATGATTTTTGCCCAAAATTATGATTCTAAAGGAGATTTAGGATATCAAACTTCCATAAAAATTTCCCAAATTTTATGGGGTGACATAGGACAGTAAGGCAAGGATTTTTTCCTTTTACACTTTCTGGTTTTGACCTATGGTCGGAGCTTTGCCACTCCGGCAAGTCGGATCGGAATCCGGCGACTCTAGGATTTAGGGGAAACAGACAGGTTTCGGTAGAAAACATGGGAAAAATGGAAGACAGATGGGAAAAATGCTGAAATTGTGGGAAAATGTCTCTGACAAACAGATGAATATTTGATCTTTTGACACCATTGTGATTCGGGTTATGGTTTAGAAAAGGCCATACTGTTATTAGAGACCTAAATCTCTGAGATTTCTAGACATTGGAATCTGTTAGACAGAAAGGGAAAATCCAGAAAAAATAATTAAACAGATCCAAAAATTTTGGGAAATGACAGGAAATTATGTTAGGAACAACTTTTATGTTGAAAGTTTTTGCAGACGAGCTACGGATTGAACAGACTCCGTGCATTAGGGTCTGTCTATACCCTGACAAAAAAAAATCAAGATTTTCCCAGGGGTCTGGGAAATCCGATTTTTTACAGAGAGTAAAACTAACTGGAAAAACTTCAAAATTTCCAGATCATCAGTAGATTTGATTATGAATCCACTGTGATTTTTGGAGGATGAACCGGATCTCCCACAAGGGTGGTGCCGGAGGTTCTTGTCTGCCAAAGCAGAATTTGGAATTTCCAGGGGGTTAAAAACCCAATGTCAATCTTTTATTTTTTTATGAAATTCCGAATTTCACGCTAATCCAATTTTTTTACAGAAGTTTAATGACACATAAATATAAAGATCATAAAATCTACAAAATTTATTGATGAATGAATCTACGCAAAATAACATCTAGATCATACCTATAACCGAAAACTTATATATTCTAAACTAAATGTTAACAAAAACCACACAAAGTGAATAAAATGAATAATGAAAATGAATTAAATGCATTACCTAAATATGAAACTACATGGAATATGAGAATAAAATAAATTTGACAGGGTATGATCCATTTTAATGTTGGCTATTGGTGGTAGAGGGATCTGATCCATTTATCGGATGGATTACCTCATTTGCATAGCCTTGTCATAACAAAACCAATATTTCACGTTGTTCAAATCCATAAAGCAAGGTCTCTTACCAACGTAAATCCAGTTTTAATTAGTTTTACATGGTATTCATAGCCTAACATAAAAAAAACTCATGTTAGCAAGAAAAATCCTCCAAATAATAAAAGGGATAGGCACTGTACCTTGAAAGCCTTGCTTATTTACATCAGTTGGAATGAATGCAAACGGAGGAGTCAGCTGCTTGGGCTGAAGCAACTTATCCTTGTTGGAGGCTGCCAATTGTTGAAGATGAACTGCAACAAGTGAAGTGGTTGGAAGTACTGCTTCAATGGTGTTGTAGGCACCGGCTGGAGATACTTCAACGTTGGAAAAGGTGGAGCTGCAAGGTTGTTTGCTATGGAGGCTATTGGCTGGAACAATGGTTGATGGTTGTTGTGTTGGAGGTGAATGGTTTGGTTGCAAGGATGGACCGGCTGCAGGTGGTGGCATGCTGGAGGTGCTCCTGTGGAGGGGCTGTGTAGTGGCTGTATGGTGGGCGTGGATGCAGCAGGTGGCTGCAACTGGAGAGGATCTGCCCCTTTGTTGATGGGCTGGAGCTTCGATGGTGGCGCGCCGGCTGGAGTGGATGGTGGTGCGCCGGCTGGAAGTGGTATGGCTGGAAGACCTCTTATGTGGTGGCTGCAGCTGCTACAAAGGGAGGTGAGTTGCTGTGTAATGAGAGAGAGAGAGAGAGAGAGAGAGAGAGAGAGAGAGAGAGAGAGAGACGTGAATGAAAAACTATCCCCCAGCCGTATGGCTTCTTTTCCTCCTTATGACAACTTAGGTTTTGATAAAAATCAAAACCTAAGTTTCTAATATTGTTTCATGAAACAGCCTGCGTGAATTGGCGGTAGCCATTTTGTTTTTGAAAAAGACGGAAAGGAGGTAAAGAAGAAAGGGGAAAGAAGGAAGGGAAGGAAAATGAAAGAAGAGGGGAAGAAAGGAGAGGGAAAGAAGAAGAAGAAGGGGCTGGATAGGGGTATACGTGAATGGAGAAAGAGGAAAGAAGGAGGAAAGAAAGAAAGAGGGAAAGAAAAGAAAAAAAAAAAAAGAAAATGGAGGAAAAAGAAGAAAGGAAGTGGGCTGGAGGTTTGGGCGACCCCCTCGTGGGTCCCACCTTAGGAAGAATAAAATAATAAAAATAAATAAAAATAAATAAAATAAAACAAACCAAAAAAAATAAAGAAAAAGATAATTTTTTTTTCTTATAAACTAAAACAAGAAAATGCAAATGGATAGGCCATCTCAAAGCGGGACCAAATTCCACTTTTGAAATTCATTTTGACGATTAAAGGGGTAAAATAGTCTTTTCAAAAAAAATTCAGACGAAACGAGCTATTTTTGGCAGTTTTTGAAACGAGCTCGGATTTTGAAGTTCAATACTCCGTTGCGAAGCAAATCCAATGTAGAATTTTAAAATGTGATTTTGAAAGAAATCCAGATTGTTTTTCTCGAGAAAATACTTCCAAATTTATTTCTAGACGAAACGAGCTATTTTTGGTAATTTTTGAAACGAGCTCGGATTTTGAAGTTCAATACCTCGTTGCGAAGCAAATCCAGTGTAGAATTCAAAAAATTGAGTTTGAAATAAATCCAGATTATTTTTCTTGAGAAAATATTTTCAAATTTAGACTCCTAGGGGTAAAAATGTCAATTTTGGAAACCCGAGGTTTTGAAATTGATTTCTGAAAACTTTTAAAACTCAATCTGGATTGAAATTTATAAAACTGGAGTTCTGGACTTCGAAAATGAAATGTTATGAAATGCTGAGAAATGATATGAAATGATGAGAAATGACATGAAATGCTATGCGAAATGCTAACCCTGAATAAAGAATTTTGGATGTCAGACCCCGATTGACACTTGTACCAGTTTAAAAAGCATTAAAATTGATAAAATTTGCAAAATAGTTCAAGAAATGGTTTTTGGGACTCTACTGGATTAGAGTGACACTAAAAATTGAGGTTCGAGCTGAATTAAACTGAAATGAGCTAGATTGAGCTGGGTTTTAGAGTTTTAGAACTCAAATGAACTGACCAGGCACTACTCAACTCACCTTTCTAACTGAATTTTCAAGAAAAGCTGCCATTTTTAGAGAAATGGTACGGAATGGTCACTGGAGTGAAGTGAATTACGAACTTGAGCTGACTTTGAGCTAAAAAAAAAGGTCAATAATACTGACATGAACTAAAATCGAAGCTCGAACACTAGCTCAATTGGCTGAACTCAACTCAATTTCAGTTGAAAGAGCTGAAATGGACTAAAATGGGCTCCTGGACACTTGGAAATGGTTTTGAACTGAAACTGGAGCGCTTGAACTATTGGTGAGTTCAGGTTAGACTCAGAGAAACATGACTGACTCAGAGACAATTAGTTTGGATTTGAGTGAGAAATGAGCTCATTTCTGAAGAAATGATCCCATTTTTGGCAGGAATGGTCAGAAATGAAAATGGCTTGTTCATTGTGAGCTCAGATGAGCTTGAGATGACTGATATTCTAACTGTCCTGAACTGACCAATGAGCTTGGTTGACTCCGACTGATTGGGGTCCGGGATGACCTAGGGGTAAAATGGTAATTTTCCTAATGAAAATGGGTAAAATGGTGATTTTCTGAAACTGATTCGGGGTTTGACTCCTACTCTGACCTGACAGGGTTGGCACTGCCCGAGGAGGGTTGTTTGAGAATGGATGTGGAAAATTTGGGGTGTTTACAGGAATGAAGTTTTTCTTGGGAATACACATGATTTCATGATGTGAACTATCCTGAATGAATGGATGTCTTTTTATGAAAGCTTCTTTTCAGGAAAGTATGTAATTTTAGAATTAAACTAAGGTGAGATTTCCACATATTCCGACTATGGCCGTGAATATGCTTGTAATTTACTTAGTTAATTCTAAAATATTTTGTAAATATTGAAGATATGCAGTGAATTTTGGAAGATAGCCTAAGAGTGTAGGCTCGGTGTGACTAGTAGAAAGATGCTGAATCTGGGTCTCGTCCATATTCCGACTAGGGCCGTAAATATGGACTCCACCGAGTTCATCAACTCTCTAAGAGTTGGTGCATGTGCCATTCGTGTACATCCATAGTGATTTTGAAATAAAATGCATGAATCACATAATAAGGATATTGCAGAAATTCAAACTATATGATATGCATCCTAATCTAAGCAGAAAAAGAAATCTCTTATTCCAAAATTTATCTAATTACATCACTAAATAAAATGAAATAAAGACAATTGTAGACTTCAGCTCCTTCCTTTTGAATGTCCCTGCCAAACTTGGAATGGGGTTAGCTCAAATATGTGGGTTTTTCCAAGATTTTCGAATAATATCTTGAGCTTAGTTGGACATAAACCCTGTTTTTACACTTCCTTGATATTTGAAATGATGTAAATGCAAGAAAATCCAGTAATAAATAATTTGAAATTCGGAATTGTGGTCAAAATGACCAAAATGCCCCTGATATTGAGGTTATACCTTTAAAATCAGGGTTTTTTAAGGAATTTTGGTAAAAATTGAGATTTTGAAATTTGAATTAAACCAAATGATGATGAAATGCATGATGAGACATGATGACATGCTGCTAAACATATTAGGACTGTAAAATCAGAATTTGAGTTTGAAACTTGGCCAAAATAACAATTTCGCTTGTTTTTCGCTTAGATCAGGGTCCTGCGGGGCCCTGTTTTGATGATGCGGCTAAACCGATCATCAAACGAATTCCAAATCATGCCAAATTCAATAGGGATCACCCCTCTACCCATAGACACGACCTAGAAGGATAAAACGCATGAAAAAGACATGGCCTACATGCAAAATTTTAAAGAAAACCATAAAATGAGCAAATTTCACATACGGGCACAAACCAAATGTAGTATTTAACGCAATAATGCAAAATTCCACCATAGAAATGTCTGATATTTTGCACGATATTATAGGGCATGAAAATGAACATCTTTGGCTTTTACAGCCCTGGAATTTGAACAATGGTGAGATCGGTAGCAGAGATTTGGTTCTGACAGAACTAAAATCTGCATGATCGGATGTGAAAATAAATACAAAATCATAAATGACAATAAAAATTTCTGAAATTTAAATGGGGGACTACTGACATGAATATGAATAACTTTTATTTGTATGTATTTGGCATTTGAATAACAGGAAAAGAAATAAAAATATGACATTATATACATAAATCAGAAGAACAGATGAACATGCCAAAAGCGGGAACTGACAAGAAAAATACGAAACTGGTATTAAAACTGTCCTAAAAATCACAAAATTTCAGAATCAAACATAGAACATTCGGAACATAAAATCCACTTTTTACAGATTCAGATTTGGAGCTATATCCAGAGAGAACCCATCGACTTAAATCGATTCAGAGTCTGAGAGACTCAAATCAGACTCTGACACGTGTCATAAACTCTCAGATTTTTTTCAGACAAAATATGAAAACTCTAAGAAAATCAGATTAAATACTAGACTTCATCCCGAGTTCAAAGAATTTTTCGGATAGAAAATTGGATCTCTCATGAGGGAAATATCAATTTTACAAGTCAGGACCAAACATTCAGAACGTTTCCCGGGTCACAAAACCTGGCTTAGCATTTTGAACTTTGAACATAGTAAACCAATTCAAATGATTTCGATTTTTTTGCAGATTATTAGGGACATCTAAGGGCATGTGATACGATTTTTTTGGTATTTGTAGAGGAAAATAAACACATGAAATAACGTGTGGACTGACTGACAAAAATAGAGGATTACAGAAACTAGACAGAATTGAAATAAACACTGAATTAAACCTAATTAACTTATAAATCATGCTAAATTAACGAAATAAAATATAAATTAAATCTAACTAAATGCGTGAATGCTAGAAAATCATCAAGGAAGCATGTTTAGTTTAATATATGTCGTTTTATGGGAATGGTTCAATCCATCTTCCAGACGAACCCTTTCTTCAAAACAAAAAATTTGTGTGATTCAGTATGTGAATCAAAATAGAAACATTGTTTCAATAGAATCGACTGGGATAGGAGCCTACCTTGTGTTCTTTTGGTATCTCTGGACCTTCAGGTGGGATCAAAAAGAGCATGGACTCAGAAGAAAGAGAAAGGAGTTCAGAACTTAGTTTGAAATTCAGATCCAAAGAAGAAGAAGCCCCCCTCAGCTGGGCGTGGGCTATGGTATTTGTAGGATTTTTGAAGTTTTTTTAAAATTCAAACAGAGTCAATCTGAGCCTTCCATGTGGCGCCATCTCAGGGCATGCCATTTGGAATTTTGAAATAAATAAAATACAAATTTTCTGAGTGAGACACCTCAACGGAGTTTGAAAATTTTCAAAATTAAGGTTTGCTTGATTTTCTCTGCAGGAGCTTCCCATATGGTGCCACCTCAGAGGGTGCTACCTTGGAGTTTGAAATTCAAAGCTTTGCTTTTCTGGAAGAATGAGAGACTGCCATGTGGCGCCATCTCAGGGCATCCACATTGACATGTGTAAGAAGGAAAGGCAGAGGAAGCAGAAGACGCTGCCTCAGAGGAGTTTGAATTCTACTTTTTCTAAAAGCAGATTGCAGAGCTATTTTTGAGGAAAGGTCTATTCAGAAATGGCGCCACCTCAGAGGAGAGATTCTTCTACTTTTTCTGATGAAAGGAGATCTGGACATGTGGCAATTCAGGATGGTTCCACATCTGACAAGTGTTAGCTTGCTGGAGGAGGCTCTTTAGAGGGTGCCACCTCAGGAGGAATTTGAAATTCAAATGGGGTTGGCTCTGGAAGGATGGAGGGTGGCCATGTGGCATCATCTCCATAGTGACACGTGGCAGAAGGGAGGAAAAGGGACATGTGGCACCATCTTAAATTAGATAAAAAATGAAGTTAAAGAGAGAAAATCAGGATTTGCGCCACCTCAGCCTGGAGTTCAAATTGTTGCTTTTTCTTAAGGAGGTTGAGAGTGACATGTGTCCCTTGCTTTTTTAGAGAAAAGCAAAGAGTGACATGTGTCACTTGCTTTTTTTGATAAAAGCAGAGAGAGACATGTGTCACTTGATTTTTCTGAGAAAAGGAGAGAGTGACATGTGTCACTTGCAAGAGAAACACCTCAGATGGCGCCACCTCAGGGGGAGACAATTCCACTTTTTCTAGGAAAAGCAGAACATGACATGTGGCGACTCGGAGTGGCATCAGAATGACATATGGCAAGGGATGAAGGTGTTGGACATTGACACGTGGCATGGTGTGATCATCGCAAATTTTTTCCTCTCGTAATATTCTCTCTCTTCCTCCTCTTTTCCTTTCTATCCTCCATTTTCCTCCTTTTTGAAGGGAGAAAAATAAAAGATAGAAACGAAGAGAGAAGAGAAAAAGAAGAGAGAGAGGAACTCTTTTGCGAAGGTCTCACTTGACCTTAATTTTCGAAAATATTTAAGGAAAAAACTCGACTCCGTTTTGAAGTATTTGCGGAAAAATCGGGAGACAGTATCCGCTCGTCGGTACGAGGTTCCATCGTTCCTGGCGCCTTTACAAGGGGTAATCGAACCAAGGGTCGAATTCATGCCTTTTACTTTGCCTTAAGATTATCTAAGAATTTATCCTAAATCTAAATGCACAAAGAATCATGTTTGTGCAAATGCAAAGATGTATGCTTTTTCAAAGAAATGATTTTGAAAATTTCCCAAGTGTTTCTGAGATGGATCTGATGATAGAGTGAAGAAAATGGTTTTAACTCAGAACTTAAGATTTTAAAGTTCTAAGTTTTTAGAATAATCAAAGCTTGGGAAAATAAATTTGGATTTTGAGAGAAATGATCTTAGAACTGAGATAAAAAGAGAAGAAAAGGAAACTTCAAAGTCATAAACGGACTTTGAGTTTAGAAGTTTTGAAGTTGGATGAATATTTAGATTGGAATTGAATTCTAACTTTTGAAGTTTGAAATCAAAATGAAATGTGGTAAATCTAAAATAGAATTGAGAAATAGAATTTAATTTGAAAGTTTGAAATTCAAGGATGGAATCTGAATCCAAAGTCTGGATTTAAATGGAGTTGAAAATTGAATTCGGATTTAGAATCCGAAAATAGGAATTAGATTTGAAATCTGCGATTCAAGATGAAATTTGAATCCATAGTCTGAATCCTAAATAGAGTTGAAATCCAAGATGAAGTTGAATCCTGGATCTAGATTCCCAAATAGGAATTGGATCTGAAATCTGAGATCCAATGATGAAGTTGAATTATGGATCTTATTTGAATTAGGATCTGAAATCTGAGATCCAAAATAGAGTTGGATTCTGGACCCTAGAATGGATTTGGATCTGAAGTCTAAGATCCAATGTAGAGCTGGACTCTGGATCCTAAAATTAATTTGGATCTGAAGTCTGAGATCCAAAGTGGAGTTGGATTTTGGATCCTAAAATGGAATTGGATCTGAGGTCTAGGATCCAAGATGTGATATGGATCTGGAGTCTAAGATCCAAAAGTAGAATTGTATTTAGAAAACTGGATCCAAGTTGATCTGATTTTGGATTTGGAATTTCCAAAATTTGATTTGAGAATTTGAATTTTGAATATGCAAATGAATTTCAAAGTCAAATTGGACTTCGAATTTTGAAGCTTGAGTCTGGAATGAATCCAAATTTCCAAATGTGAATTGAATTTGAAAAATGAAATTTAGGATTTGATTCTTGAATATACAAATGAATTTCAAAGTCAAATTAGACCTTGAATTTTGAAGTTTGAATTTGGAATCAAGAATCTCAAAGTTAAATTGAACTTTGAGTTTGATTGGAGTTTTGAATATAAAATGAATTTGGAATTTCAAAGTCAAATTGAACTTTGAAATCTGATTTGAATTTGAATATAAAAATGACTTTGAAATCTCAAAGTTAAATTGAACTTTGAGATTGAAAATGAAATTGAATTTGAAAATGAAAGGATGAAATTGGATTTTATAAGAATTGAAGATAGATTGAGGAAGATATTTACATCACTTGGAGTTTTTGAAAAAGGAATTTTGAAAATATGATGCAGTTCTATCCTAAATGATGAATGAATTTAAAGAATTTTGAAATTGGATTTTGAAAAGCTATTTCATTCTTTAAATGAATTTAAGATAAGATTGAAAAATATAATACATCCTTGACTATGGTCATTGAATGTATTATATAATAATCTATTTTTAAATTCAGATGAAGAATAAAATATATTTTTGTGCTTTTATAGAGTTTAAAATGGAATTAACTCTCAATATACCATGACTATGGCCTTTGGTATATATATTGAATTAATTCTAAGTTAAACTCTGATAAAAGGGGAAATATTTGAAGAATATGATGATTTTTAAAAAAGATCCAGTGTTATTTCATAGAAGATAAAAATACTAAGTCTTGTTTACACGGAACTGAAACTACCTCTTTTTCCCTTACTTGCCTCTACCACCTTCGCTTCACGCGCTACTTAACTTTATCGAATTTATCGAACCCAGCCCTCTATCACGTAAGGCGCGCATACTCTTCTTCTAGAAAAAGGATATGACCGACTATTGTTGAGAAATTCGGTTTTGATGTCACATAATATGATACACTGTCTCATTTGATTTTATATGATATGATAATATGTTCTCTTGAAATAATGTTATATTATGACTGAATATGTTTTGCCATAAATCTAACGAGTATTTGATGCAAGGATATCTCACCCAATAAGGATGGAGACTCCCTGTTCAAGTACAACTATGGTGCAATCATACTCCTTGAAGAAAAAGCTTGATGAGCCATGCTTTCCTAAAGTTCAAATGAAGAAATCGGCTACCTCAAGATGAAGATTTTTTTTCTTTAGAGTCATATGTAACAGAATCTTCAGGAACTTGCATATTGCATATTACATACTCATTCATAAACACTATATCATAAAAGTATACGATAGTTTCAAAAAGCTCCTTTTTGAAAACTAATAAGTGTACCTTCTTACAACCTTTCATGAAAAAGATATTTTGTCATATAATAATTGTACCTTACACTATATACAAGACAACATGAAAAAAGGAATGTAGGAAAATGACAAAAAAATAACATCGACTACATGGAGAAAACAAATATAATATGTTTTTGAAAAGACTTTAGTTTCCCTCTTTAAAGAAATATTTTTTATAAGAAGAAGACAAAAACATAAAATCGACTACATAAGAAAAACAAATAAAATATGTTTTTGAAAAGACTTTAGTTACCTTCTTTAATGAAATGTTTCTTAATACAAGAAGAAGACAAAAACATAAATCGGCTACACAAAAGAAAAACAAATAAAATGTCTTTTAAAGGACTCTAGTTACTTTTTCTCATAACCATAGAATGTCGACTTACTTGAAGTCATCATTCTCTCTACAAAGCATTAAATGCCTTCTGTAACAAATCCTTGTTAAATATCCTTCTCAAAGAATGTCGACCTTCTTTTTGGTCCTCATTCTCTCTGGAGACTTTGAAATACACAACATAAAGAAAACACTTGACATGACTATGTACAAATAAATATCTCAAAACACTCATAGTACTTACACTCATTTAAAGCAAAGAAGTACTAATGTACCTCAAATCATTAATTAGAATAAAGACAAAACTACAACCCAACGTTCAATGTACTATTGTAAGAAATAGACTTTTTACATAAAATATGTATTTCCTAAAAAAAATACAACGACTAGTGTACCCTCTATTTTACTCTTATGGAAAAAGGCATTCTCGAACTTCTCTAAAAGATATTTTTGAAATGACATAACATTTCACATTTCAAAAAGTTACAATTCCAAAATATAACGACTACTTTTTAAAGGCTATATAAACACACTCAAATAAACTATTCAAGCAATGGAATGAAATAGACGTGTGAGCTTACAAAGAGAAAAATTTCTATTCGTGATTTGAAAAGAGAGCCTTGAAAAAGAAAGAGAAAAAGAAAAAGAAAGAAAAGAGAAAAAGTCAAGTCCAGCTCTTTGACAAAGAGTATCCTCTGAGTGACAAACAGAACATTCTTAGAATCCTTCATTCGTGCATTCATATCATTCTGAAGGTTCTATAGGAAGTATTGTAACTCTGTTATTCACTGTATTCCTTCTTTGTTTAAAGAAGTAGACCTCTGTGAAAGAGGGTGTTGCCCTTCTCTGTTGAGAGAAGAAGACCTCTTGGGAAGAGGGTGTGCCCCTTCTCTATTGAGAGAAGAAGACCTCTTGGGAAGAGGGTATTGTACTATTTATCCGGTGACTCGGATGTTATAGTGGAAATCTCAAGTGGTTTGCTTGGGGACTGGATGTAGGTCTGGATATTGACCGAACCAGTATAACTTCTGTGTTTTATGTGTTGTGCCTTATTGCTTAATTATTTTATTTTATCGATCATTATCATATTTCACTCTAGTGGAATTTCAACTATGGCCGTTGATGTAAATCATCAACTTAGAATTAATTTACCTCTTACGAAATAGTGCACGTGCCATTCGTGTTTCACCATTGTGAGAATTTGAGGAATGAAGGCAAAAATGCATGAAAACAAGCAATTTATGATGTTTATAATGCTCATCCATTCTACCTAAAGCAGAAAATGTAAATTTTCATTAAAGTCTAACTATTACAACTCATAAAATCAAATTTTTGACTTCAAATGATAACTTTATCCACATATTTCATGCAAAACAACCGGGTTAGTAGTGAAAAGAGAAGAAAGATCGCATATGTCATATGGAAATCAAGTAGTGAAAAGATATGTATGATGAAAATGATGGAAAAGATATATATATATACCTATATACATATATATATATACATATATATATATATATATATATATATATATATATATATATATATATATATACATACACTTATAGGTATATTCACATGTATATAAATGTATATATCTATGTATAGGCATATATACATATATATACATATGGGGGTATATTCACTGGGGAGATGTGCTGAGGTGATAAATTCAGGTTGTAATAGATAATAGACAATGATAAGGAGGGAATGAGGAATATACAGTGCTTATGGCAGCTGGAGATGAATGTTGGGTGAGTGCCTATGATCACCCATTGGTTATGGTGAAAGTGCAGAAACATGATGACCAAAGGTGACAGCCCAGGGTATATCGAGAATGGGTTCTGTGCTGCCACAGATGGAAGGTATACAGGATATTCATCAACACAGCTATTGTTTAAGATGATATAACAGCGGAAGGAAGTGAACTTGCAGGTAGATATATGGTTGTGAGAGGTATTGTTGTGGAGGGGTTACTTAGCAGGGAGTCACGGCAACAACTGGCCTAAAAAAATTATCCTAATTCACATACATGACAGAAGGGTGGACAGCTTCAAGAATGAGTCTGGTAATTATAACTCCTACTATAGACAGTAAAATTGATGGCCACAGAACAGACCTTTTGAAAGCCCCTTCTGAAGGAGTATCCAAAATTATGACTGAGGTTAGCAGCATGCTGGAGTCTGCTGGATTACCCTTTCGCGTCAGCAGATAGGGTAATTGTATTTTGACAGGATCTAGCAGAGACCTTTCGTGCCTATCCGTGACTATGGATTATATTGGCACTTTGGCTGGAAGGTGGAAGCTATATGTTGTAGCCAATGAAGCCACAGGTGGACATAATGTAAACAGTGCAATGCAACCAGGAAATACAGTGTAATAGTGAAGTGTAAATGAAGAGGTGATGTGTCAGGGGTGAAGTGAATGTGTGTGGGTTGTGTAGTGTTAGGCCTAAATGTCATGGTAGGTGCCATGAAGGATGATGAAGGTATTGCTGTGGATGGTGATGACGTACCAGGTATGAAGGAGATACATCCTGAATAAATACCATTGATGCCAAAACATATATATACTAAAACCGATTTTTTTTTTTGATGAATAAGGAGTAATGCATATATCCTGTAGCACTTAGACTTCCCTCAAAATGAGTAGATGACCTACGCATAACATTGTTTCTTCATCAGCCTTGTGATACTTCTATCATTGACAACTCTTTGATTGTAGCTAGTGTATATCAATATTGTCTTCACATTCTAATAGCTGTTTTGCAGATATGGGTCATGAAAAATCGATAGCAACTCGATTTCTTGTTAGCTGGTCCCTGCAAGAATGAGCGCTACTGCCAAAACAAGATCTTTTCATTGGGGTACGATCTTAGTGGCTGTAATGTATGGACTTGGGTCAGAGAATGATCATACGTGTGAGGTAGATCTGATTAGGCATATTTACACAGATGAAATCAAAATTGCTGAAGTAAAGATTTGATTCAAAAAAAAAAAAATGACCTGCGACAAATGTTAAAACTTGTTATCAACAGGGTGAATCCATAAACTAACAGCATCCCTCCTTTTGCGTCTTGAATGAGACAGTGTTTGTAAATTTTCAATTACCATAACGAATCTCTGTATTTGAAAACATTTCAAATTATGCTAGTAAGTCTCCTTTCCCTGTATTACCTTCAATGCTCTGTATGCCACTAAATTCATATATCTTGACACCCTTTAGGTGCATGGATGCTACATCAATGCTACAAATACCTCCTGTCAGTGCCAGTATGTCACCTTTGAAAGCTATTTTTTTATATTAACTAGAAACCTATAAAGAACAAGCCTATCTTCCAAAAAAAAAAAATTTAAGGTGGTCTAGACAATTTAAAATATAAATGGATATATATGTAACACTTTATCCAGAAGGTGTGATGCTGGATGCCAATGAGGGACTGGATAACTATAAAGCTTAAAAGGGCATTGCTGAAAATTTGGGGGCGACCCTGTGTATCTGACATAGTGGAAACAGAGTAATGAACGTGATGAAATAAAAGAATTAGTAGAACAAGATCATGTGGAAATACACAGGAATGACAATGGAGACCTTGAGTACCCGTCATTAGATGGAGTGAGGATTACTGGGTTTGAATGCTAGAAATGGGGGCGGGAGCCAATGGGAAGCGATGGACTTAATGGATATTCCTATATGTATGCTGGGAGCATGTGATGAAAATATGCACAGACATATATGGAAAGTGATGCTGCTGGCAGGTGATGATGTTTACAAATTATGAATGCTAGTGTCAAAAAGAAAAAAGAAAAAATCAAATGCAGATGAAGCAAAATCAAATATCAGACAAAAGCAAAACAATACTGAATTCAAAAGTTCATCGAGAATATAAATGACATACAGGGGAAACACAGAAACATGAGAGTGATATTCAGAGCCAGCCATAATAAAGAGAATATTGCGGATCCAAATGATGAGGGTTTGCTGTATTCGAATGAGTCGATGATATCATTGCGAGATATCCTCGACTATTACAGGTTTCTAGTTATAATGAGTTTGACACTATGCATTACCCACAGGAAATAAGTTTTTCCAGAAGCAATTACATGATATCATGGGATGCAACGATAAAGCTGTAAATGCATGATCAAAGAACATCGAGATGAATGTAAAACATATCGTTAAAAAAAAAATGACAGTAGAGGAAACTGATGCAGTAAATTATCAAGGAACTTGAAACAGCCTAAACAAACGTCTATCCTTGCACAAACTGAGAAATCTCGATAAAACAGATTATAAAAAAAAAAAGTGTTGGAATTAGAAAATTCCTTTTAATATTGCACAAGATGAATTGAAGTTGCTATTTGCAACTTCAACACCATCGATGGTGCGCTAATGGGGCCAAAACAAAAAAAAAAACAGAGGAAAACCAGAAAAAAAGTAAGAGGGGAACGGGGTACTCACTGTAATAGAATTTTCGCTTTGATTGATTCGATCGGATGCTGCTGTTTTCTCTGAAATTTGGAGCCGGATTGACCTTCCTCCAACTGTGTGAAGATGGATGGATGGATGGATGCAGAAGGAGGGTGGATGAGGTCGATAATGGATGCTTGAAGTAAAAAACCGATCTCAAGGAAAAATAATGGATGAAATTGATGGATATCCCCTTCAGAAGAAAATGTTGATTAACAGAAGTTCATGGATTGTGAGAGATGAGTTTGATGGATGGTAATAGAAATGGTGGAGGCCGCTTCTTAAAGAAGAGGTGGAAGGTTCGGGTAAAAAAATTTGTTGAAAATGGAAGGTGAAGATCAGAGGATCAGTTTGAGATCTGCGATGGAGAGGGGAGAAGAAGGAAGCGCGGGAGGATTCCGTTGTAACTCTTCCCTATTTCAAAAAAAGGGGGGTCCTCTTTTAGAAAAAATTTTGAAAAATGGTTCAAATGTGAGGTTTTTGGCAAAATGGCTTCAAAAGCTTGAAAATCATTCATTTTTCTCGTAGTTTTTTTAATTTTTTTTTGGTTTTTTTTTATGTTTTTTTTCATTTTTTTTTGTATTTTTAGAGTAAAATCCTAAAGTTTTACGAGAAACCAAAGATTAAAACTAATTTTTTGTGTTTTTGTAAAATATTTACAAAAGGGAGTTTTTCTGAGGAGTTAAAAGCTATTTTGAGAAAATTTCTTTAGAAATGGGTTTGGATCCGGATCTCGAGAAAATATGGATTTAAAGTCCTGGATTCGGATCCGAAATTAATTTTGAATATACCAATATGGGATTTAATTCAGAAAATCTGAAGAATGACTGAATTTTAACCTCGGTTTTCTCAAAAAATGGGACCAGGGGCAAAAAGGGTCATTTTTACAAAACTTTGAAAAATTTGGGGTGTTCACATATGCCCCTCTTTGCTACTAAGCTGGTTGAAAGCCGAGCTTAGTGGCAAAGATAACACTCCAAATTTTGAAAATGCCCCAGTCAGTAGGTCTGAACTGGGTGTGGAAGAATTATTTTGAAAATATGACTTCTCAGGCTTAAAACCTTATCCTGAATGGTTTTGGGGAGACAAAATCCTCGAATATGATATGATTGAGTAGAAAATGAGGAAATCGTGATGGGACTTTGAATGAAAATCTCGAAATGGTGGGAAATGAGAATTTTGATCAGGTCGCATGAGTGAGACAAGATACTCTTTTTGGAATGATTGAGGTTTAGCCCTTAACCTGGATGGGATGAAGATATATCAAGATGAATTTTGAAATAAGGAAAGGAATACATGAGAACCTTGATGGGACATTTTGGAAAATGCCTCGTGAAATGAAGCTCGAGTATGATCCTTTCTTGGATGAATATATGAAGCATGGATTCCTTAATGGGAGGAGCCAAGATGGGACTTGGAAGAAAAAAACATCTCATCAAAACGAGGAATCTCGTTGGAACAAGACTCAGGTTTAACCCAAACCTGAAAGGAAAATACCTCGCAACGCGAGGTTCTGAGTTAACTCTTAATCTGAATAGGAAATCTACCATACAGATTTCTCAAATGGAGAAACCATAATGGGACCTTCGAAACTTGGACAAACAAATCCGAAAGGGATTTTACGAGAGGAGGAAAATATAGGGTTCCCTAAAGCTTTAAAAAGGGGAAGAAATTGGGCGTCTCATTGCTGAGACTGAAATAGCTTTTAAAGTAAATGACCTCTCGTAGGGGGTTCAGGTTTGACCCTTATCCTGAGTGGGAAACACCATACGGAATCCTTGACTAAAGAAACCGCGATGGGACAGAAAGAGATACTTCAACTGAATGAGGCAACTCTTCTGGAAGATATAGACAATGCTAAGTTGCATAAAAAATGGACATTGAATGTTTATTTCATTTTTGGAATAGCTAGAAAACTTTGCCAATAAGATAAAATCGTAGTAGGTTCAAATGCTTGGAAATGTGCACGTATGTGCGAAGATATTCCCTCTTTTACCTAGAGTATTTCCTCCAAATGAGGTTAACTCCTCAGTTCTAAGAGTCAGATTCAAATCTTTAGCGCTGATGATTTTCTTCAAGGAAGCTATCCATTTCCTTGATATGAGAATAGAAGAAATACTCTTAATTTCATAAAAGCAAATAGTGAAAAGGATATTGATAAAAGAATTTCGCATGAGAAAAGACGACTTCTAGCAATTTCGGCAGTTTGGTATCTGGGTGTTTTCCCACGATGATTTTTTTGCACTCTTTTTGAGTCATTGAGCTTTCTCGTTTTTTTTTTTTTTACATCATCCTTCATTTGGATGTTCCTGACTTTTCTCTCTTGTTCAGGGAAGGGTACGTCACAAACTCCTTCATCTTGGAGATGTTCCAATCCTTCTTTTATCTCAGGGATTATATTAATGACATTGACTCAAAAGGTCTTTAGATGACAGCAGAAATCAAATATCTTTTAGGGTTTGTCGGTAGGTTCACCACACTCGCCTTCATCTCGACGGTGATCTGAACTTTCCTTGGAAGGATCTTTCACAAACTCCTTCATCTCAGAGATGATCCAAATCTTCTTTGGCCCCGGGGGTCTAGCTCGTCTATTCGTCTTCATCTTGACGACAGTTGAGAGATCCCTTTTGCAAATATTTGATTGTTGCTTAAATGGATGAGAAGATATGAGGTTGAGTGAATTCTCTTTATAGCTCAAGATATTTTCACTGCCTGATTGCCAGAAAGTCATTTTTAAACATGCACCATAGCCAAGATCAATATCAATTCGCTTCTGGCTTTTCGACATCATTGAAGATTTCTTTCATTGATCATATCGAGGACATTTCTTACATCCTTTTGGTTGATCAACAGGAAAATATTTGAATTTTACTTCTTTTTTGCAAAAAGTTTCACCTTTTTGGAAAGAAATACTGGAGGTAATCTGAGGAAATCCTTTTGTGTAGTCAGACTTTTAGAATCAACTAATGCTTTTAGCAAATTGGCAAATTTTTCATGAATTTCTTGTGAAATAATCACTCAATATAGATTTTGATGAGACATTTAGCTGTAATTTAAAGAAATGGTGTAAGAATTAGACTTTAGAAAACTGGACTGAAAATACATTAGGTTTTGGAAATCCTGACCAGTTTATGAGAAACTGGATTTTGATAATCCCGACTAGTGAAAAATACTAGATTTTGAAAATCTCGACCAGTTATAAAACTGGATTTGAAAATCCTGACCAGTTATAAAAACTGGATTTGAAAATCCTGACCAGTTTTAAAACTGGATTTGAAAATCTCCACCAGTTATAAAACTGGATTTTGAAAATCCCGTCCAGTTATAAAACTTGATTTGAAAATCCCGACCAGTTATAAAACTGGATTTTGAAAATCCCGACCAGTTATAAAATTGGATTTGAAAATCCCGACCAGTTATAAAAACTAGATTTGAAAATCCCGACCAGTTATAAAACTGGATTTGAAAATCCTGACCAGTTATAAAACTGGATTTGAAAAATGAAGGATTTGAACTGATGTTTTGAAAGTGATTGAATTTGGGAGGTTATAACCCGAGGGTTGAGAAAATGATAAGATTTTGAAGATATTACAACGAGAGGTTGGGAAACTGATAGAATTGGTGATCTTGAAAGTTTGGAAATGATAGAATTGAGGAGTCGCACCCTAAGGGTTTGATCTTTTGGAATACACGACCAGCGGGAGCTGGATCTTTCGGAAATACATCACCAACGAGTGTTGATCTTTTGAAAGTACATGACCAACTAGTGTTGGATCTTTTGGAAATACATGACCAGCGAGATACTGGATCCTTTGGAAATACATGACCAACGAGTGTTGGATCCTTTTAGGAATACATGACCAGCGAGATGCTGGATCTTTTTAGAAATACATGACCAACGAGTGTTGGGTCTTTTTGGAAATACATGACCAGCGAGATGCTAGATCCTTTAGAAATACATGACCAACGAGTGTTGGATTCTTCGAAAATACATGGCCAACGAGTGTTGGATCTTTTGGAAATACATGACCGGCAAAAGCTAGATCTTTTGAAAATACATGAAGTTTTGGGAGTTTTAAGTCAGAACTTGAATTTAGAAGGAGAAAAGTCTTTGGTCAGAAGACTGATTTTAGAAGGTTACCGGCGTGAGAACCGGATTTTCCAAATGAGCTCAATATATGATTGAAAAAGTTTGAAAAATAACCAGTGCGAGAACTGGGTTTTGAAGATGAGCTAGATTTTCAAAATGACTTTTTAGAAGAAAATTCAGGATTTATCCCCTTATCCTGAGCGGGGAAAATAATAAAAAGAATACCTCATTGAAAGGAGGCATCAGGTTTATCCCTTAACCTGAAAGGGTATTCTTTAAAGATAAAAGTAGATGAGATTTTAATAAGATTGAAAAATTTGTTAAAACTTGACACAAATGAGCATTAGCTTGATGTAAATTTGATCAAACCAAAAGTGAATCAAATGTAATGAAAAATAAAGACCACAAGATTAATTAAGAATTAACAAAATTTGAGGAAAAGAGCTTTCGTCTAATCCTGGCTGCATATGATGAAGAAGATGATTATGGATTAAAATAAAATGCCCCAGTATCATGGAGAAGAATGTAAGAATTGATAGAAGATCATTGTTTTATTGAAATGACTCTTTGAATAGTACAAAAGGCTTTAGAATGAAAATTCTATGTATAAAATTTCTTTAAATGCAGAGCATTGATGGGATCTGGCATCTCCACTCCATCTGCGTTGATTAGACGATATGAATTGCGAGGAAGCACTTCCTTAACCACATAAGGGCCTTCCCAATTGGGTGACCACTTGCCCCGTGGTCGATGCTTAAGATGGGCTGTTGATCTGAGTACCAAATTGTTAACTCGAAATTTTCTCTCAATGACGGACTTGGCATAGTGTCGAGCTATCCTCTGTCGATAAGCTTGAGCGTGCTCTGCTGCCTTGAGCCTTTTTTTATCTAGCAGATCCAGCTGCACCAATCTCTGCTACTGATACTGATCGAGTGGCAATTCTATAAGGGAAGCAAATTTGAGAGCGGGCTTTTGGATGTGGAGAGGTAACATCACTTCAGTTCCGTAAACAAGTTTCGAAGGAGTGGTATTAGTCGGAGTCCGAATGGTGGTCCGGTATGCCCAAAGTGCGTCATGAATCTTCTCATGCCAATCTCGACCTTTTTTCACAGTCCTTTCCAAAATACGAATCAAGATTTTATTGGTAGCTTCTGCTTGGCCGTTCCCTTGAGGATAATAGGAGGCTGAGAAATGATGGCAAATTCTGAATTTAGAACAAAATGTTTTCATCCTCTCATTTTTGAAATGGGTTCCATTGTCTGAAACGATGTCATGTGGTATGCCGAAGCGACAAAGAATGTTCTTGTGAATGAAAGAAACCACATGGCGGCCTTCTACTATGCGTAGGGTAACAACTTCAACCCATTTCGTGAAATACTCTGTCGCAGCCAGGAAGTATTTGTGGCCGTTGGAAGCAGAAGGGGTAATCGGGCCTATGACGTCGAATGCCCACATAGAAAATGGCCAAGGAGAAACAACTGATTGTAGATATGTGGTCGGAGCATGAATGTAAGGCGCGTGCATTTGGCACTTGACGCACTTTCTCACAAATCGAGGACAGTCTTGCTGCATGGTATTCCAGTAGTACCCTGCTTGGATGATCTGCTTGACGAGAGTTTGATAGCCGACGTGGCCACCACAAATCCCTTCATGTGCCTCTTGGATAATTTCCATAGCCTCTTCCTTGTCTAAGCATCTTGAATACTCAGAACTGAACCCACGGCGGTAGAGGATATTGGCAAGAATGAAATAACGGGTAGACATACGCTGAATCGCACGCTGCTCCCTTTTTGACATTTCTGGTGGAAATTCACAAGTTTCGATGAAATTTTTGATGTTTTGGTACCAAGGCTTCTCCTTCTGATCGGCCTGGTTTACTTGCATAACTGAAGCGAAAGCAGGTTGCTCAAGTCTGCCAACTTCGAAAGAACGACATGATTCACTGCCTTTGAAGGATAAAATGGAGCTCAGACTGGCTAAACCATCAGTTATTTGATTGTGCTCTCTTCTGACATGGCTGAGCTGAAATTCTTCGAAGTTGTCCACAAGAGCTAGGACGACCTTCTGATAGGGAATTAATTTGGGATCTTTCACTTGCCATTCAGTGTTAACTTGACTGACAACAAGTAGTGAATCGCCAAAAGCATGCACTCTCTTGACATTGAAACTTTGCAGAATTTTGAGGCCTTGTATTAAAGCTTCATACTCGGCCATGTTATGAGTGCATTGGAAACCAAACTTGAGGGAATAAGGGATCATTTCTTTTTCTAGAGTGATTAACAAGACTCCGATCCCTATGCCGGACATGTTTTTAGAGCCATCGAAGAACAAGTTCCAAACTGGGGGCTGTTGGATATTATAGATGTGCTCATCAGGAAAATCATCTTCTGTTTTAATTTCTTCCGTCAAAGGGAAATCCGCCAACTGATCTGCGATCGCTTGACCTTTAATCGACTTTTGAGAAACATACTCTAAGTCATATTGCATTAGGAGGACCTGCCACTTTGCAATCCGTCCAGTGAGAAATGGTTGTTCCAAAATATATCTGAGAGGATTAAGCTTCGATAGGAACTTGATTTCAGAAGCCAACAAGTAATGTCTCAACTTCTGGCACATCCAAACTAGAGCTAGATAAGTTTTCTCCATTTGAGAATACTTCTTTTCATAATCAATGAATGTTTTGCTCACGTAGTAGATGGCGTGCTCTATCAGGCTGCCCTCTTCATACTGCGCGAGGAATCCACCACAGGCATTCTGATTGACTGAAATATATAGTAAGAGAGGCTTTCCCTGCTTTGGCGGCTTCAAAACTGGTGGATTAAGGAGATACTGCTTGATGCGCTCAAACGAGAGCAGGCATTCTGATCCCCATTCCAATTTAACTCCTTTTCTTAGCAAATGGTTGAAAGGCTTGCATCTCATGGCCAGATTAGAAATGAATCCGCGAATAGACTGAATACGCCCTTGAAGGCTTCGCAGTTCCCTGAGATTAGTTGGAGGTGTGTAATCGTCGCAAAATTTTTTCCCATCTTCCCTTCCTTGCGGAAGAGAGAGAGAAATGCTTTCGCGATTCAAACTTGACCGGATTTTGGAAATTGTTTTGAAATACTCGCCTCCGTTTTGAAAATTGCGGGAAAATCCATGGGATGGGGCTCGACCTGTCGATATGAGGTTCGACCGTTCCTGCCGCCTTTAACAAGGGTAATCGAACCAAGGACCAAAATTGTGCTTGACTTAGTAAAATCATTGAAATTGTGTTCTATCCTAAATGCACAGAGAATTCAGGCATGTGCTATGAGAATTTTGGAAAAGGTAAATTGGAAAATATGATGTATGATTAGAAAACATTTGGAGTTGAAAAGCATTTCTCAGGAAAAGATGGAAATCAATCTCTCAAGAAAACTCAGACGAAGAAGGTTTGAAATCTCGAGAAAGTTTATAAAGAGTTGGAAAATCTTGAAGAAGTGAGAATCTCGAGAAAATCTTGAGAAAGTTTATAAAGACTTAGAAAACCATGGAGAAATGAGAATCTCAGGAAAATTTTGAGAAAGCTTAGAAAGACTTGGAAAATCATGAGGAAATAAGAATCTCAGGAAAACTGTAGGAATTCTTGAGAAAATATGAACATTTGAAAAAAGAAAAGCACTTGTTGGGAAAACTCAGACTTCGAGAATTTTCCTAAGAAAAGGATAGAAAATTTATAGGAAAGATTCATTGGAGAAGAAAATTTAGAACTTAGGAAATTGAAATCGTGAGAATCTTGTCTTTGAAATGTCTGAAAATCAACTTTGATTCTTGAGAAAGATGAGAAATTCCTTTTGAAAAGAATCTTAAGAAAATAACATTTCCAAGGAAAATCATAGGAAAACTTTGATTTGGAAAATCCAACTTCGAATATCATCATAGTTTCTTGAGAAATCGATTCCATGAAATGAAAATTTCTTGAGAAAATCATGAGAAAACAAATGATGCAGATGATTTGAATAAATGAATGCAGTTTGAAAAACTTTCTGAAAAATTTGTTGGAAAAATGTGGATTAAGCCAAAGTAAATCCTTCACATATTCTGACTGTGGCCATGAATATATTCAGGGTATTTGAGTTAATTCACAATATTTTGAAAACATTGGAAATATGCGGTGCATTATCAAGATAGCCTAAGAGTGTAGGCTCAATGTGACTGGTAGAGAGATGATGGATCTGGGTCTCGTCCATATTCCGACTAGGGCCGTAAATATGGACTCCACCGAGTTCATCAACTCTCTAAGAGTTGGTGCACGTGCCATTCGTGTTCATCCACGGTGAATTTTGAAAAATTGAGATATATGCATCATAGAATCAGGATATTACTGAAATCAAACTATATGAGATGCGGCCTAATCTAAGCAGTAAAAGTAAATCTTATTCCAAGGTTTACATTGGATTGTTACATTGCTAACATAAATTTAAAAAAATGAAATGGAGCCAAGGAATCAACATCTTCTAGATTTTCCTGCAAAATGAGAGTTAGTACATGATAACCAAGGGAATGGGTATATATATACTATATACAACAAAGATATATATGTAGACATAGAAATACATGAATTTATGATGAATGATATAACAATGAAGATATATTTACAAAAGTAAGAGAAAAGAAAAATATGTGTGATAACCAATGCACATGAAGGGATATATATATATATATATGTATATATATACATATATATGTATACATATAGATAGATATACATATATATTGTTATATATTCCTATAATAAGAAAATATACACATTTAAGGGAAATTCTATATAATGGGTAAAATCAGGAAATACAGGTATATACAGTTTCTGTAGGGGATTTTACACAGCTGTAATTCTCAAATTATAATGTATTTTTCAGTGAAACTGGGTATGGAGCTTCCCCATATACCAATAACTAGGCCTGCCAAAGATGGTATATAGATCATGAACGGATATGGATATATCCGTTCATGAAGGTAGCCGATTATCAAGACTGCATATCTGCAGAAAAGATGATGGGTTAAATGCATAACAATTGAATTGTCTTACGAATATCCCAATCTTGCGAGCACTAACGCGTAGGAATCATAGTGATTAAGAATCAATATATTTAAGTAATCACTTTTATGATGGAAATGTAGTTGTTATAAAACCTTCTTATGAAACCAAATGCATGACCATCAACTCATAGAAATTCCCAATCATCCAATCCATAATGCAGCATTATATCAAACCATGATAGACCTCTAGATTCACACTGACCATTGCTGAGAATTATGTGTAAGTGTAGCCATCAATAACAGCTGATGCAACAAAGATAACCATCCAGTCAAAATTTTCTGTCCACTCAACATTAACAAATGACATTCAGCTGGAACAAACATTCACAGGTCATTGATTGCAGAAAATAAAATATTCCAGCTACAACTGACATTCAAAACTAGTTGATAAACAGAAATAGGTTGAAAATTAGATGTTCATTTTTTACTGAAAACGAGCATCATGATCACACAGCCAAAATGACTGATTGCCAATGATTTCTGATAGATTTCTCATGATTTTGAATGAAAATCACCGTTACCACCCAGTTTGCTGTATGTACTTCTCAAACTTTTTGCTGATTTTTTAATACAAAAACTACTACAAACATGGAATTTTGTAAATTTACACATTAAGAAAAGATATAAATAAGACATTATCACCTCCCATGGAGGATGAGTTTGACAACCGTCGAGTTTCCAATCAAAATATGCACAACAATGATCTAAGCGTTGGTGATACAAACATTTGTGAAAGAAAATATTTGCAGGAGAACCCACAAGGCAAGCCTATGATGCAAAGCAGCAGGGGATGGCTAAAAATACAAACCAAAGCAACTGAACCAATGGGGTATGGTTAAATACTTCATTCATTATACCCCATGACAACAGATTCAAGACTTTCACTGTGGCGAAACCTACCAGTAGTATCTTACTATGGATAGATGGTGAAAGAATACACAAAAACATCTCATCTCCTGATGAGTAACCACAAGCAACTGCTGTTTGAGCAATGAGCAAGAAGCCTACCTCCTTGGGGAATGAACTGAGATAGCAACTTTATCATACAGAAGAAATCCATACCTTTAAGCTCCTTCAGGTTATCTGTTTGTATCTGATAAAAGAATGGAAATTTTTTCATCATTAATGGTCCCTGCATCCGTACCAAATTCAAGAGGGGTCTTTCCATCTCCATCAACAGCCAATGTATCGGCTCCTCTAGCAATCAACAACTTTGCAACTACATTATTGCCTCTCAGAACGCTGTGATGTATAGGTGTCTGGCCTTTGGAATCAGAAGTATTTATGTTAGCACTATACTAGAGGAGAAGCTCTATCATGCCAATATCTGCAGTCTGGCATGCCAAATGGAGAAGAAAGCAGATGGGGAGCCGTTGGCTGGGCTGCAGCTGGGCTGTGTCTGAAGATGGGCTGAAGGCAAGGCGATTTTCTGCTAAAACCTCTACTGGCTGGGTTGAAGGAAGGGTAGCACCTGGTGGATTTCCTGCGTCAAGTGGTCCTGCTGGATCCTCTTCACGTTGGATGGAGGAGATGAAGTCCCCAAAGGGTGACAGGCTCCACGGCAGAGAAGAGGGCACCTGCGAAAAACAAAAAGGATGAAAACAAACAATCGCCCCCCTTGTCAGCTGAGAGGAACAGGGGTGAGAAGAAGAGGGAATGGAGAGAGCGGGTTCAGAAGAAAAATGCAGATTTGCCTCCCTGTGGTTGGGTTGAAGGCCAGCTCCAGCAGCTGGGCAGCCTCTCCCTTGATAAGAAGACCCCTGCACCACCGACGAAGGAAAATTCAATTGCTCTCTCCCCCCTTGAATCCGTAGCCTTCCCCCTTTCTTAAAAACTTTTCAGCCCTTTTGAAAAAAAAAAAAAAACGCAGCCCTTTCATTTATGAGGTTCCGTTACCTCATTTTTGAAAAAAATTTTGAAATGGCCGTTTCAAGAGAGGCGCATTCCCTTTTTTTTCAAATTTTATTTTCCTAAGTTTTAGGCAAAATCAAATTTATGATTTTAGGGAAATTTGGCTGTGCCATTTAAGGCTGCCTCCTTCTAAAAAAAAACTTTATTTAAACAAATAAAAAGAAATAAAATAAAAAATGAGAGGCTTTTATGGAAATGCCACCTCAACCCACTTTTAAAATCCTTTTGAAAATAAGGTTTTGTTTTGTTTTTCAAAGTCTTTTATTTTCAATTGGGGTGCCACATGTGTGTGGGCCCACTAACTAAAAAAATAAATAAATAAGTATTGAGAAATGAAAAAGACAATTTTGCAAATTGGTACGAACTCCGGGTGGGTCCCGCTTGAGAATAAACAACTTACCTGGGAGTCTGAGTATGATGCTAGTTCAAAGGCGGGTCCTGCTCCATTTATTTGAAGATACGAGATAAAACATTATTTGTTTTTCAAGAATTTGGAAAAATTGGGTTTTCAGGGCAAAAATATGGATAAATGTAAAAACAAAATTTGTAAAGAGATTTAAAATCCTTTTTGCAAAAAGTTTTGAGATAAAATCTTTAAAATCAATATCTAAATATCCAGATTGTTTTTCTTGAGAAAATTTTTGTAATTCCAAGTCCTGGGGTAAAATGGGAAAATTTGGTAATTTTGAATACCCAGGGTTTTAAAAATCAATTTGAAAAAGTTTAAAAATCAAATCTAGATGGACAATTTTAAAAATCAGGAGTTCTGGATCTCAAAATGACATGCTGTGCAGTGAAATGATATGAAATGCTCGTGCAATGTTATGCAAAGACATGTCTTACAAAGTTGTCACTCTGAATTTGGATTTGAAAATTCTGACTTCTGGTTAAGCACGAGATTTTGAGGATTTGCAATTTGAGGGTGTCTCTGAGTCTACATAGAAAAGTTTTGAGACTCGAGAATGGAATTTAGGACTTTATGCAAGGTTCAATCTTGGAAAATGACCATTTTGCCCTTCATTGGTTCCAGAGAACCGAAATGTGATGATTGGTGGAAATGTCAAGAGTTGAGTGAAATTTGGGGTGTTTACAGATGCCCCTCTTTGCTGCTAAGCCGGCTTATGGTGGAGTTTAGTGGCAAAGAAACACACACCAAATTTGGGCTATATAAAAAAAAATGCCCCAGTTGGAAGGATCTGACCGGGTGTGAAGAAATTAGCCCGAGGAAGATGGTAGATATGAAATGGAGAATGAAGAGGAAAGATTCACTCTATGAGAGTGAAGTTCAGGTTTTTGCCCTTAACCTGGATGGGACAGAAATACCTCGTATGGGACAAAGCTCAGGTTTGACCCTTAACCTGATTGGGGAATGAAACATCTCATTGGAAGGAGACTCAGGTTTGTACCCTTAACCTGATCAGGCGTAAAATGAAATACCTCTTCGAATGAGGCTCAGGTTTATACCCTTATCCTGACTGGGCGGAAAATGGAATACCTCATCAAAGGAGGCTCATGTTTGTACCCTTATCCTGATCGGGCGGAAAATGAAATACCTCTTCGAATGAGGCTCAGGTTTATACCCTTATCCTGACTGGGCGGAAAATGGAATACCTCATCAAAGAAGGCTCAGGTTTATACCCTTATCCTGATCGGGCGGAAAATGAAATACCTCTTTGGATGAGGCTCAGGTTTATACCCTTATCCTGATTGGGCGATGAATGGAATACCTCTTTGGATGAGGCTCAGGTTTGTACCCTTATCCTGATTGAGCGGAAAATGAAATACCTCTTTGGATGAGGCTCAGGTTTGTACCCTTATCCTGATTGGGCGAAAAATGAAATACCTCTTTGAATGAGGCTCAGGTTTGTACCCTTATCCTGATCGGGCAGTAGAATGAAGTCCTTAAGAGAGATTTTAAAATTGGTGTAAGGATGTATAAAAAACGGTCATCAAGCTTTCACTTCACGACAGGATAGCTAGAAAATATTGTCCAAATGCTGAGAATTTTGTTGTTGATTCAAAGTATTTGAAAATGATGCACATTGTTGCAAAGATATTCCTTCTTTTCTACCTGAAGTATTACCTCCAAACGAGATTGACTTCGTAGAATCGAGATTTAACATCCAAATTGCTTGTAATTGACCTTCTTCAAAGAAGCTATCAATTTCGTTGATATAAACATAGAAGAGAATTTGATATTATGAAAGCAATCGATGAAAGGATATTGATAATAGAATTGCACAAATCTAAAGAAGATTCTTGATAAATGTGGCAGTTTGATATCCTGGGAGCTTTTCTCATGATACTCTTGCTGCACTCTTTTGGTTCTCTTGAATTTTTTGCTACATTCCCCTTCATTTTGGAGATGTTCTGGCTTTTTCTCTCTTTCTTTTTCCTCTCTTGCTCTTTTTTGGGAAGGGTACGTCACAAACTCCTTCATCTTGGAGATGTTTCGATCCTTCTTGGACGATGGGTTTGGAGATCTTTGGATGATAGCTGAAATTAAATATCTTTTAGGGATTGTCGAGAGGTTCATCGCATCTGCCTTCATCTCGACAGTGCTTTGGACTTTCCCTGGAAGGATCCGTCACAAACTCCGTCATCTTGGAGATGTTTCAAATCTTCTTTGGCCCCGGCGGTCTACTCGCCTAATTCGCCTTCATCTTGACGACAGGTGAGCGATTCCTTTTGCGGATATTTATTTGCAGCTTCACAAGACAGGGCTTGGGTAAATGTTTTCTTTTTCTAGCGCTCAGGATATTTCCACTGCCTCATTTTACAAGAATGGTCTTTAAAATGTGCCATGGACTGCGATCAATATCAATCATCTATGGCTTTGCAAAAATATTGAATCTTCTTTTCTGACCATATCGAGGATTTATCCTTCATCCTTTTGGTTGGTCAAAAGAAAGAATTTGGATTTTGAATCCTTCTTCACAAAAGCTTTGCCTTTTTGGAAGTAATATTGAAGGTAAACTGAGGTAAAAATTTGTGCAATAAAGTTCTGAAATCAACAAATAATTTGATTGACAAATTGACAAAGTTTTCTTGAAATCCTAGGTGAAAAAGAGCATTTGAAGTCCGGTTTAACGCATCCGTGACAAAAATTATCCTCTCCTTTCCCCAAAGGAGGTGACTATCAGTTCATTGGGAACAATATCAGTTCAATTGAGAACGATCATCGGTTCATTGAGAACAATATCGGTTCAATTAAGAACGACCATCGGTTCACTGGGAACAATATCAGTTTGATTAAGGACGATTATCAGTTCAAGAGGGAACGACTATCAGTTCACTTGGAACACTATCAGTTCAATGAAGAATGACTATCAGTTCACTTGGAACACTATCAGTTCAATGAAGAACGACTATCAGTTTACTTGGAACAATATCAGTTCGATGAAGAACGACTATCAGTTCAATGAAGAACAACTATCAGTTCACTTGGAACACTATCAGTTCAATGAAGAACGACTATCAGTTCACTTGGAACACTATCAGTTCGATGAAGAACGACTATCAGTTCGCTGGGAACACTATCAGTTCGATGAAGAACGACTATCAGTTCACTTGGAACACTATCATTTCGATGAAGAACGACTATAAGTTCATTGGGAACAATATCAGTTCGATTAAGAACGACTATCAGTTCGCTTGAAACACTATCAGTTAGATGAAGAACGACTATCAGTTCACTTGGGAACAATATCAGTTCGATTAAAAATGACTATCAGTTCGCTTGGAACACTATCAGTTCGATGAAGAACGACTATCACTGAGTATGATATCAGTTCAATGAAGAACGACTATCAGTTCATTTGGGAACGCTATCGGTTCAAGGAAGAATGACTATCAGTTCACTTAGAACACTATCAGTTCAATGAAGAACGAGGACCAATATAGAGAGTTGGATTGCTTCTATGAACGGTTTCAGGATTATCCCCTTATCCTGAACGGGGAATGGAAATTGTATGACCTGGCGGTCGAAATTGAGAATTTTGGTAATTTGAAAATTGGAGATTGGATGACCTGGAGGTCGAAGTTAAAGAATTTATCGAAATGATTCAGGTTTTATCCCTTAACCTGAAGGGGAAGATAAAGGATGCAGAATTAATGTAAAATGAAATGCAAATGCACATGAAATGTAAATGAATGCAAAATTAATGCAAGTGGGTGCATATACATGCAAAATGAGAAGTTGGTTTATCCTGCCTGCATATAGAATGTTTGAAAACAAATTTTTAAAAGATGCCCCAGTGTAACTGGGAAGAGGGAATAAAATTTAAAAAAGGCTCTCTGCAAGACTCTGTAGGGCAAAAACAAGATCAAATTTTGAGGAAAATTTTTGGATTTTTGGAGAAAAATATTGAGCAAAATATGGTAGACCATTGGAAGAGTATCCCATTACTAGGGATTGAGTCGTCATAAGGATTATGACAATTGTGTTGTCATCCTTTTGCAAAGAAAATAAACAACGGAAAATGTGCCTTGCTACCTAGGCGAGGTCGTCAACCACGAGGAAAACACCATTTTGAAGGAAAGAGATATCTCTTGGAAAAACAATCCACAAACGGATTTAGAATAAGGAGAAGGTAAGTGGGTAAACAATTTACACCGCAACAGTCAAGGTATGCACGAGGAAAATAAGGTGAAGAATTTTTTGTAAATAGACAAAAGAATTGAAAATCCAATGAGAGAAAACATATGATTTTGAAAAATTGCAGGCAGGATAAAAAAATGGAGCTGGAAATTCGAGATCCAGTAGAACGGGAGAATGAAAAATCACTTGGAGTTTTGAAAGAAATTGGATATTTGGGAAAATCTTCCAGGGTTTGAGAAAATAAAAGGAAAAGATGAGAAATATGGGTATTTGAGAATATTTTTGGGAAAATGTAAGGAAATAGAGGTAACATACAAACAATCACATCCTGCACAAACATTCATGCACATACAACACTCCCTAAAAGGCTGACTCTAGATGCATCATTTTGAAAACAGCTGTAGGACCCTAATCCTAACTCTAGGTTCAGATCATCTTGGTCCAATCCAGTTATGCCGATATACCCGAACCGAAATTCGAGGTACGTGGCATATAATTTCAACTCTGGTTCTAAGGTAAGGTTTTCCAACATCCTTGAGCGCCTACCGATATACTTCGGACTGTGGCCCGCGGTACGTGGTAGGGGGGTGTTAACCCAAATAATTGGCCCAGTTGTGAGGCTCTGTCCCGAACTATGGTTCTGAAAAAGAGCCCAGCAGCGTGATGGCCGGGTAATGATAGGTAATGGAGGTTTGAAAAAAAATGATCACATGTAAAAAACAGATGGCTCTAAACCTAGAGAGATTGATTTTGAAAACTTTGAAGAAGCATACATTGTTTGCATTTAGATCCTAAATTGAGGAGAGTTGTATTTAGACCTATGTCTATGTGAACATGAAAATTTCTCCTCAATCTGGTCCTACCAAACCATGCCTAAGCTATATGCAGTCAATGTCAGCTAGGTCGAAATCTAGGCTCCTAGGTTCGCATTATAGCAAAAGTAAAAAGCTGACATTTTGTGAACACAATTTTGATAATTGAACTAAGTCAAGCATAATTTTGGTCAGACAAGGACAGGTCCCATCACGGTCGCCAAACCTGTTATCGTCGCAAAAATTTTTCCCGTCTTCCCTTCCTTGCGGAAGAGAGAGGGAAATGCTTTCGCGATTCAAACTTGCAAACTTGACCGGATTTTGGAAATTGTTTTGAAATACTCGCCTCCGTTTTGAAAATTGCGGGAAAATCCATGGGATGGGGCTCGACCTGTCGGTATGAGGTTCGACCGTTCCTGCCGCCTTTAACAGGGGTAATCGAACCAAGGACCAAAATTGTGCTTGACTTTGTAAAATCATTGAAATTGTGTTTTATCCTAAATGCACAGAGAATTCAGGCATGTGCTATGAGAATTTTGGAAAAGGTAAATTGGAAAATATGATGTATGATTAGAAAACGTTTGGAGTTGAAAAGCATTTCTCAAAAAAGATGGAAATCAATCTCTCAGGAAAACTCAGACGAAGAAGTTTTGAAATCTCGAGAAAGTTTATAAAGAGTTGGAAAATCTTGAAGAAGTGAGAATCTCGAGAAAATCTTGAGAAAGTTTATAAAGACTTAGAAAACGATGGAGAAATGAGAATCTCAGGAAAATTTTGAGAAAGCTTAGAAAGACTTGGAAAATCATGAGGAAATAAGAATCTCAGGAAAACTGTAGGAATTCTTGAGAAAATATGAACATTTGAAAAAAGGAAAGCACTTGTTGGGAAAACTCAGACTTCGAGAATTTTCTTAAGAAAAGGATAGAAAATTTATAGGAAAGATTCATTGGAGAAGGAAATTTAGAACTTAGGAAATTGAAATTCTGAGAATCTTGTCTTTGAAATGTCTGAAAATCAACTTTGATTCTTGAGAAAGATGAGAAATTCCTTTTGAAAAGAATCTTAAGAAAATAACATTTCCAAGGAAAATCATAGGAAAACTTTGATTTGGAAAATCCAACTCCGAATATCATCATAGTTTCTTGAGAAATCGATTCCATGAAATGAAAATTTCTTGAGAAAATCATGAGAAAACAAATGATGCAGATGATTTGAATGAATGAATGCAGTTTGAAAAACTTTCTGAAAAAATTGTTGGAAAATGTGGATTAAGCCAAAGTAAATCCTTCACATATTCTGACTGTGGCCATGAATATATTCAGAGTTTATTTGAGTTAATTCACAATATTTTGAAAACATTGGAAATATGCGGTGCATTTTCAAGATAGCCTAAGAGTGTAGGCTCAATGTGACTGGTAGAGAGATGATGGATCTGGGTCTCGTCCATACTCCGACTAGGGCCGTAAATATGGACTCCACCGAGTTCATCAACTCTCTAAGAGTTGGTGCATGTGCCATTCGTGTTCATCCACGGTGAATTTTGAAAAATTGAGATATATGCATCATAGAATCAGGATATTACTGAAATCAAACTATATGAGATGCGGCCTAATCTAAGCAGTAAAAGTAAATCTTATTCCAAGGTTTACATTGGATTGTTACATTGCTAACATAAATTAAAAAAAATGAAATGGAGCCAAGGAATCAGCATCTTCTAGATTTTCCTGCAAAATGAGAGTTAGTACAAGATAACCAAGGGAATGGGTATATATATACTATATACAACAAAGATATATATGTAGACATAGAAATACATGAATTTATGATGAATGATATATGACAATGAAGATATATTTACAAAAGTAAGAGAAAAGAAAAATATGTGTGATAACCAATGCACATGAAGGGATATATATATATATATATATATATATATATATATATATATATATATATATATATATATATATATATATATATATATATATGTATGTATATATATACATATATACATATATATGTATACATATAGATAGATATGCATATATATTGATATATATATACCTATAATAAGAAAATATGCACATTTAAGGGAAATTCTATATAATGGGTAAAATCAGGAAATACAGGTATATACAGTTTCTGTAGGGGATTTTACACAGCTGTAATTCTCAAATTATAATGTATTTTTCAGTGAAACTGGGTATGGAGCTTCCCCATATACCAATAACTAGGCCTGCCAAAGATGGTATATAGATCATGAATGGATATGGATATATCCGTTCATGAAGGTAGCCGATTATCAAGACGGCATATCTGCAGAAAAGATGATGGGTTAAATGCATAACAATTGAATTGTCTTACGAATATCCCAATCTTGCGAGCAGTAACACGTAGGAATCATAGTGATTAAGAATCAATATATTTAAGTAATCACTTTTATGATGGAAATGTAGTTGTTATAAAACCTTCTTATGAAACCAAATGCATGACCATCAACTCATAGAAATTCCCAATCATCCAATCCATAATGCAGCATCATATCAAACCATGATAGACCTCTAGATTCACACTGACCATTGCTGAGAATTATGTGTAAGTGTAGCCATCAATAACAGCTGATGCAGCAAAGATAACCATCCAGTCAAAATTTTCTCTCCACTCAACATTAACAAATGACATTCAGCTGGAACAAACATTCACCAGTCATTGATTGCAGAAAATAAAATATTCCAGCTACAACTGACATTCAAAACTAGTTGATAAACAGGAATATGTTGAAAATTAGATGTTCATTTTTTACTGAAAACGAGCATCATGATCACACAGCCAATGATTTCTGATAGATTTCTCATGATTTTGAATGAAAATCACCGTTACCACCCAGTTTGCTGTATGTACTTCTCAAACTTTTTGCTGATTTTTTTAATACAAAAACTACTACAAACATGGAATTTTGTAAATTTACACATTAAGAAAAGATATAAATAAGACATTATCACCTCCCATGGAGGATGAGTTTGACAACCGTCGAGTTTCCAATCAAAATATGCACAACAATGATCTAAGCGTTGGTGATACAAACATTTGTGAAAGAAAATATTTGCAGGAGAACCCACAAGGCAAGCCTATGATGCAAAGCAGCAGGGGATGGCTAAAAATACAAACCAAAGCAACTGAACCAATGGGGTATGGTTAAATACTTCATTCATTATACCCCATGACAACAGATTCAAGACTTTCACTGTGGCCAAACCTACCAGTAGTATCTTACTATGGATAGATGGTGAAAGAATACACAAAAACATCTCATCTCCTGATGAGTAACCACAAGCAACTGCTGTTTGAGCAATGAGCAAGAAGCCTACCTCCTTGGGGAATGAACTGAGATAGCAACTTTATCATACAGAAGAAATCCATACCTTTAAGCTCCTTCAGGTTATCTGTTTGTATCTGATAAAAGAATGAAAAATTTTTCATCATTAAAGGTCCCTGCATCCGTACCAAATTCAAGAGGGGTCTTTCCATCTCCATCAACAGCCAATGTATCGGCTCCTCTAGCAATCAACAACTTTGCAACTACATTATTGCCTCTCAGAACGCTGTGATGTATAGGTGTCTGGCCTTTGGAATAAGAAGTATTTATGTTAGCACTATACTAGAGGAGAAGCTCTATCAGAACGCTGTGATGTAAAGGTGTCTGGTTTATAAAGACTTAGAAAACCATGGAGAAATGAGAATCTCAAGAAAATTTTGAGAAAGCTTAGAAAGACTTGGAAAATCATGAGGAAATAAGAATCTCAGGAAAACTGTAGGAATTCTTGAGAAAATATGAACATTTGAAAAAAGAAAAGCACTTGTTGGGAAAACTCAGACTTCGAGAATTTTCCTAAGAAAAGGATAGAAAATTTATAGGAAAGATTCATTGGAGAAGAAAATTTAGAACTTAGGAAATTGAAATCGTGAGAATCTTGTCTTTGAAATGTCTGAAAATCAACTTTGATTCTTGAGAAAGATGAGAAATTCCTTTTGAAAAGAATCTTAAGAAAATAACATTTCCAAGGAAAATCATAGGAAAACTTTGATTTGGAAAATCCAACTCCGAATATCATCATAGTTTCTTGAGAAATCGATTCCATGAAATGAAAATTTCTTGAGAAAATCATGAGAAAACAAATGATGCAGATGATTTGAATGAATGAATGCAGTTTGAAAAACTTTCTGAAAAAATTGTTGGAAAAATGTGGATTAAGCCAAAGTAAATCCTTCACATATTCTGACTGTGGCCATGAATATATTCAGGGTTTATTTGATTTAATTCACAATATTTTGAAAACATTGGAAATATGCGGTGCATTTTCAAGATAGCCTAAGAGTGTAGGCTCAATGTGACTGGTAGAGAGATGATGGATCTGGGTCTCGTCCATATTCCAACTAGGGCCGTAAATATGGACTCCACCGAGTTCATCAACTCTCTAAGAGTTGGTGCACGTGCCATTCGTGTTCATCCACGGTGAATTTTGAAAAATTGAGATATATGCATCATAGAATCAGGATATTACTGAAATCAAACTATATGAGATGCGGCCTAATCTAAGCAGTAAAAGTAAATCTTATTCCAAGGTTTACATTGGATTGTTACATTGCTAACATAAATTTAAAAAAATGAAATGGAGCCAAGGAATCAGCATCTTCTAGATTTTCCTGCAAAATGAGAGTTAGTACATGATAACCAAGGGAATGGGTATATATATACTATATACAACAAAGATATATATGTAGACATAGAAATACATGAATTTATGATGAATGATATATGACAATGAAGATATATTTACAAAAGTAAGAGAAAAGAAAAATATGTGTGATAACCAATGCACATGAAGGGATATATATATATATATGTATATATATACATATATACATATATATGTATACATATAGATAGATATACATATATATTGATATATATACCTATAATAAGAAAATATACACATTTAAGGGAAATTCTATATAATGGGTAAAATCAGGAAATACAGGTATATACAGTTTCTGTAGGGGATTTTACACAGCTGTAATTCTCAAATTATAATGTATTTTTCAGTGAAACTGGGTATGGAGCTTCCCCATATACCAATAACTAGGCCTGCCAAAGATGGTATATAGATCATGAACGGATATGGATATATCCGTTCATGAAGGTAGCCGATTATCAAGACTGCATATCTGCAGAAAAGATGATGGGTTAAATGCATAACAATTGAATTGTCTTACGAATATCCCAATCTTGCGAGCACTAACGCGTAGGAATCATAGTGATTAAGAATCAATATATTTAAGTAATCACTTTTATGATGGAAATGTAGTTGTTATAAAACCTTCTTATGAAACCAAATGCATGACCATCAACTCATAGAAATTCCCAATCATCCAATCCATAATGCAGCATCATATCAAACCATGATAGACCTCTAGATTCACACTGACCATTGCTGAGAATTATGTGTAAGTGTAGCCATCAATAACAGCTGATGCAACAAAGATAACCATCCAGTCAAAATTTTCTGTCCACTCAACATTAACAAATGACATTCAGCTGGAACAAACATTCACAGGTCATTGATTGCAGAAAATAAAATATTCCAGCTACAACTGACATTCAAAACTAGTTGATAAACAGGAATAGGTTGAAAATTAGATGTTCATTTTTTACTGAAAACGAGCATCATGATCACACAGCCAAAATGACTGATTGCCAATGATTTCTGATAGATTTCTCATGATTTTGAATGAAAATCACTGTTACCACCCAGTTTGCTGTATGTACTTCTCAAACATTTTGCTGATTTTTTTAATACAAAAGCTACTACAAACATGGAATTTTGTAAATTTACACATTAAGAAAAGATATAAATAAGACATTATCACCTCCCATGGAGGATGAGTTTGACAACCGTCGAGTTTCCAATCAAAATATGCACAACAATGATCTAAGCCTTGGTGATACAAACATTTGTGAAAGAAAATATTTGCAGGAGAACCCACAAGGCAAGCCTATGATGCAAAGCAGCAGGGGATGGCTGAAAATACAAACCAAAGCAACTGAACCAATGGGGTATGGTTAAATACTTCATTCATTATACCCCATGACAACAGATTCAAGACTTTCACTGTGGCCAAACCTACCAGTAGTATCTTACTATGGATAGATGGTGAAAGAATACACAAAAACATCTCATCTCCTGATGATTAACCACAAGCAACTGCTGTTTGAGCAATGAGCAAGAAGCCTACCTCCTTGGGGAATGAACTGAGATAGCAACTTTATCATACAGAAGAAATCCATACCTTTAAGCTCCTCCAGGTTATCTGTTTGTATCTGATAAAAGAATGAAAAATTCTTCATCATTAATGGAACCTGCATCCGTACCAGATTCAAGAGGAGTCTTCCCATCTCCATCAACAGCCAATGTATCGGCTCCTCTAGCAATCAGCAACTTTGCAACTACATTATTGCCTCTCAGAACACTGTGATGTATAGGTGTCTGGCCTTTGGAATCAGAAGTATTTATGTTAGCACTATACTGAAGGAGAAGCTCTATCATGCCAATATCTGCAGTCTGGCATGCCAAATGGAGAAGAAAGCAGATGGGGAGCCGCTGGCTGGGCTGTGTCTGAAGATGGGCTGAAGGCAAGGCGATTTTCTGCTAAAACCTCTACTGGCTGGGTTGAAGGAAGGGTAGCACCTGGTGGATTTCCTGCGTCAAGTGGTCCTGCTGGATCCTCTTCACGTTGGATGGAGGAGATGAAGTCCCCAAAGGGTGACAGGCTCCACGGCAGAGAAGAGGGCACCTGCGAAAAACAAAAAGGATGAAAACAAACAATCGGCCCCCTTGTCAGCTGAGAGGAACAAGGGTGAGAAGAAGAGGGAATGGAGAGAGCGGGTTCAGAAGAAAAATGCAGATTTGCCTCCCTGTGGTTGGGTTGAAGGCCAGCTCCAGCAGCTGGGCAGCCTCTCCCTTGATAAGAAGACCCCTGCACCACCGACGAAGGAAAATTCAATTGCTCTCTCCCCCCTTGAATCCGTAGCCTTCCCCCTTTCTTAAAAACTTTTCAGCCCTTTTGAAAAAGAAAAAAAAAACGCAGCCCTTTCATTTATGAGGTTCCGTTACCTCATTTTTGAAAAAAATTTTGAAATGGCCGTTTCAAGAGAGGCGCATTCCCTTTTTTTTCAAATTTTATTTTCCTAAGTTTTAGGCAAAATCAAATTTATGATTTTAGGGAAATTTGGCTGTGCCATTTAAGGCTGCCTCCTTCTAAAAAAAAACTTTATTTAAACAAATAAAAAGAAATAAAATAAAAAATGAGAGGCTTTTATGGAAATGCCACCTCAACCCACTTTTAAAATCCTTTTGAAAATAAAGTTTTGTTTTGTTTTTCAAAGTCTTTTATTTTCAATTGGGGTGCCACATGTGTGTGGGCCCACTAACTAAAAAAATAAATAAATAAGTATTGAGAAATGAAAAAGACAATTTTGCAAATTGGTACGAACTCCGGGTGGGTCCCGTTTGAGAATAGACAACTTACCTGGGAGTCTGAGTATGATGCTAGTTCAAAGGCGGGTCCTGCTCCATTTATTTGAAGATACGAGATAAAACATTATTTGTTTTTCAAGAATTTGGAAAAATTGGTTTTTCAGGGCAAAAATATGGATAAATGTAAAAACAAAATTTGTAAAGAGATTTAAAATCCTTTTTGCAAAAAGTTTTGAGATAAAATCTTTAAAATCAATATCTAAATATCCAGATTGTTTTTCTTGAGAAAATTTTTGTAATTCCAAGTCCTGGGGTAAAATGGGAAAATTTGGTAATTTTGAATACCCAGGGTTTTAAAAATCAATTTGAAAAAGTTTAAAAATCAAATCTGGATGGACAATTTTAAAAATCAGGAGTTCTGGATCTCAAAATGACATGCTGTGCAGTGAAATGATATGAAATGCTCGTGCAATGTTATGCAAAGACATGTCTTACAAAGTTGTCACTCTGAATTTGGATTTGAAAATTCTGACTTCTGGTTAAGCACGAGATTTTGAGGATTTGCAATTTGAGGGTGTCTCTGAGTCTACATAGAGATATTTTGAGACTCGAGAATGGAATTTAGGACTTTCTGCAAGGTTCAATCTTGGAAAATGACCATTTTGCCCTTCATTGGTTCCGGAGAACCGAAATGTGATGATTGGTGGAAATGTCAAGAGTTGAGTGAAAATTTGGGGTGTTTACAGATGCCCCTCTTTGTTGCTAAGCCGGCTTATGGTCGAGCTTAGTCGCAAAGAAAAACACACCAAATTTGGGCTATATAAAAAAAAATGCCCCAGTTGGAAGGATCTGACCGGGTGTGAAGAAATTAGCCCGAGGAAGATGGTAGATATGAAATGGAGAATGAAGAGGAAAGATTCACTCTATGAGAGTGAAGTTCAGGTTTTTGCCCTTAACCTGGATGGGACAGAAATACCTCGTATGGGACGAAGCTCAGGTTTGACCCTTAACCTGATTGGGGAATGGAACATCTCATTGAAAGGAGACTCAGGTTTGTACCCTTAACCTGATCTGGCGGAAAATGAAATACCACTTCGAATGAGGCTCAGGTTTATACCCTTATCCTGACTGGGCGAAAAATGGAATACCTCATCAAAGGAGGCTCAGGTTTATACCCTTATCCTGATCGGGCGGAAAATGAAATACCTCTTCGAATGAGGCTCAGGTTTATACCCTTATCCTGACTGGGCGGAAAATGGAATACCTCATCAAAGGAGGCTCAGGTTTATACCCTTATCCTGATTGGGCGAAAAATGAAATACCTCTTTGGATGAGGCTCAGGTTTATACCCTTATCCTGATTGGGCGATGAATGGAATACCTCTTTGGATGAGGCTCAGGTTTGTACCCTTATCCTGATTGGGCGGAAAATGAAATACCTCTTTGGATGAGGCTCAGGTTTGTACCCTTATCCTGATTGGGCGGAAAATGAAATACCTCTTTGAATGAGGCTCAGGTTTGTACCCTTATCCTGATCGGGCAGTGGAATGAAGTCCTTAAGAGAGATTTTAAAATTGGTGTAAGGATGTATCAAAAACGGTCATCAAGCTTTCACTTCACGACAGGATAGCTAGAAAATATTGTCAAAATGCTGAGAATTTTGTTGTTGATTCAAAGTATTTGAAAATGATGCACATTGTTGCAAAAATATTCCTTCTTTTCTACCTGAAGTATTACCTCCAAACGAGATTGACTTCGTAGAATCGAGATTTAACATCCAAATTGCTTGTAATTGACCTTCTTCAAAGAAGCTATCAATTTCCTTGATATAAACAGAGAAGAGAATTTGATATTATGAAAGCAATCGATGAAAGGATATTGATAATAGAATTGCACAAATCTAAAGAAGATTCTTGATAAATGTGGCAGTTTGATATCCTGGGAGCTTTTCTCATGATACTCTTGCTGCACTCTTTTGGTTCTCTTGAATTTTTTGCTACATTCCCCTTCATTTTGGAGATGTTCTGGCTTTTTCTCTCTTTCTTTTTCCTCTCTTGCTCTTTTTTGGGAAGGGTACGTCACAAACTCCTTCATCTTGGAGATGTTTCGATCCTTCTTGGACGATGGGTTTGGAGATCTTTGGATGATAGCTGAAATTAAATATCTTTTAGGGATTGTCGAGAGGTTCATCGAATCTGCCTTCATCTCGACTGTGCTTTGGACTTTCCCTGGAAGGATCCGTCACAAACTCCGTCATCTTGGAGATGTTTCAAATCTTCTTTGGCCCCGGGGGTCTACTCGCCTGATTCGCCTTCATCTTGACAACAGGTGAGCGATCCCTTTTGCGGATATTTAATTGCAGCTTGAGGAGACAGGGCTTCAGTAAATGTTTTCTTTTTCTAGCGCTCAGGATATTTCCACTACCTCATTTTACAAGAATGGTCTTTAAAATGTGCCATTGACTGCGATCAATATCAATCATCTATGGCTTTGCAAAAACATTGAATCTTCTTTTTTAACCATATCGAGGATTTATCCTGCATCCTTTTGGTTGGTCAATAGAAAGAATTTGGATTTTGAATCCTTCTTCATAAAAGCTTTGCCTTTTTGGAAGTAATACTGAAGGTAAACTGAGGTAAAAATTTGTGCAATAAAGTTCTGAAATCAACAAATAATTTGATTGACAAATTGACAAAGTTTTCTTGAAATCCTAGGTGAAAAAGAGCATTTGAAGTCCGGTTTAACGCATCCGTGACAAAAATTATCCTCTCCTTTCCCCAAAGGAGGTGACTATCAGTTCACTGGGAACAATATCAGTTCAATGGAGAACGATCATCGGTTCATTGAGAAAAATATCAGTTCAATTAAGAACGACCATCGGTTCACTGGGAACAATATCAGTTTGATTAAGGACGATTATCCGTTCAAGGGAGAACGACTATCAGTTCACTTTGAACACTATCAATTCAATGAAGAATGACTATCAGTTCACTTGGAACACTATCAATTCAATGAAGAACGACTATCAGTTCACTTAGAACAATATGAGTTCAATGAAGAACGACTATCAGTTCACTTGGAACACTATCAGTTCGATGAAGAACGACTATCAGTTCACTTGGAACACTATCAGTTCAATGAAGAACGACTATCAGTTCACTTGGAACACTATCAGTTCAATGAAGAACGACTATCAGTTCACTTGGAACACTATCAGTTCGATGAAGAACGACTATCAGTTCGCTGGGAACACTATCAGTTCGATGAAGAACGACTATCAGTTCACTTGGAACACTATCAGTTCGATGAAGAACGACTATAAGTTCATTGTGAACAATATCAGTTCGATTAAGAACGACTATCAGTTCGCTTGGAACACTATCAGTTAGATGAAGAACGACTATCAGTTCACTTGGCAACAATATCAGTTCGATTAAGAACGACTATCAGTTCGCTTGGAACACTATCAGTTCGATGAAGAACGACTATCACTGAGTATGATATCAGTTCAATGAAGAACGACTATCAGTTCATTTGGGAAGGCTAACGGTTCAAGGAAGAATGACTATCAGTTCACTTAGAACACTATCAGTTCAATGAAGAATGAGGACCAATATAGAGAGTTGGATTGCTTCTATGAACGGTTTCAGGATTATCCCCTTATCCTGAACGGGGAATGGAAATTGTATGACCTGGCGGTCGAAATTAAGAATTTTGGTAATTTGAAAATTAGAGATTGGATGACCTAGAGGTCGAAGTTAAAGAATTTATGGAAAATGATTCAGGTTTTATCCCTTAACCTGAAGGGGAAGATAATGGATGCAGAATTAATGTAAAATGAAATGCAAATGCACATGAAATGTAAATGAATGCAAAATTAATGCAAGTGGGTGCATATACATGCAAAATGAGAAGTTGGTTTATCCTGCCTGCATATAGAATGTTTGAAAACAAATTTTTAAAAGATGCCTCAGTGTAACTGGGAAGAGGGAATAAAATTTAAAAAAGGCTCTCTGCAAGTCTCTGCAGGGCAAAAACAGGATCAAATTTTGAGGAAAATTTTTGGATTTTTGGAGGAAAATATTGAGCAAAATATGGTAGACCATTGGAAGAGTATCCCATTACTAGGGATTGAGTCGTCATAAGGATTATGACAATTGTGTTGTCATCCTTTTGCAAAGAAAATAAAAAATGGAAAATATGCCTTGCTACTTAGGCGAGGTCGTCAACCACGAGGAAAACACCATTTTGAAGGAAAGAGATATCTCTTGGAAAAACAATCCGCAAACGGATTTAGAATAAGGAGAAGGTAAGTGGGTAAACAATTTACACCGCAACAGTCAAGGTATGCACGAGGAAAATAAGGTGAAGAATTTTTTGCAAATAGACAAAAGAATTGAAAATCCAATGAGAGAAAACATATGATTTTGAAAAATTGCAGGCAGGATAAAAAAATGCAGCTGGAAATTCGAGATCCAGTAGAACGGGAGAATGAAAAATCACCTGGAGTTTTGAAAGAAATTGGATATTTGGGAAAATCTTCCAGGTTTTGAGAAAATAAAAGGGAAAGATGAGAAATATGGGTATTTGAGAATATTTTTGGGAAAATGTAAGGAAATAGAGGTAACATACAAACAATCACATCCTGCACAAATATTCATGCACATACAACACTCCCTAAAAGGCTGACTCTAGATGCATCATTTTGAAAATAGTTATAGGACCCTAATCCTAACTCTAGGTTCAGATTATCTTGGTCCAATCCAGTTATGCCGATATACCCGAACCGAAATTCGAGGTACGTGGCATATAATTTCAACTCCGGTTCTAAGGTAAGGTTTTCCAACATCCTTGAGCGCCTACCGATATACTTCGGACTGTGGCCCGCGGTACGTGGTAGGGGGGTGTTAACCCAAATAATTGGCCCAGTTGTGAGGCTCTGTCCCGAACTATGGTTCTGGAAAAGAGCCCAGCAACGTGATGGCCGGGTAATGATAAGTAATGGAGGTTTAAAAAAAAATGATCACTTGCAAAAAACAGATGGCTCTAAACCTAGAGAGATAGATTTTGAAAACTTTAAAGAAGCATACATTGTTTGCATTCAGATCCTAAATTGAGGAGAGTTGTATTTAGACCTAAGTCTATGTGAACATGAAAATTTCTGCTCAATCTGGTCTTACCAAACCATGCCTAAGCTATATGCAGTCAATGTCAGCTAGGTCAGAATCTAGGCTCCTAGGTTCGCATGATAGCAAAAGTAAAAAACTGACATTTTGTGAACACAATTTTGATAATTGAACTAAGTCAAGCATAATTTTGGTCAGACAAGGACAGGTCCCATCACGGTCGCCAAACCTGTTATCGTCGCAAAAATTTTTCCCGTCTTCCCTTCCTTGCGGAAGAGAGAGGGAAATGCTTTCGCGATTCAAACTTGCAAACTTGACCGGATTTTGGAAATTGTTTTGAAATACTCGCCTCCGTTTTGAAAATTGCGGGAAAATCCATGGGATGGGGCTCGACCTGTCGGTATGAGGTTCGACCGTTCCTGCCGCCTTTAACAGGGGTAATCGAACCAAGGACCAAAATTGTGCTTGACTTAGTAAAATCATTGAAATTGTGTTCTATCCTAAATGCATAGAGAATTCGGGCATGTGCTATGAGAATTTTGGAAAAGGTAAATTGGAAAATATGATGTATGATTAGAAAACGTTTGGAGTTGAAAAGCATTTCTCAAAAAAGATGGAAATCAATCTCTCAGGAAAACTCAGACGAAGAAGGTTTGAAATCTCGAGAATGTTTATAAAGAGTTGAAAAATCTTGAAGAAGTGAGAATCTCGAGAAAATCTTGAGAAAGTTTATAGACTTAGAAAACCATGGAGAAATGAGAATCTCAGGAAAATTTTGAGAAAGCTTAGAAAGACTTGGAAAATCATGAGGAAATAAGAATCTCAGGAAAACTGTAGGAATTCTTGAGAAAATATGAACATTTGAAAACAAGGAAAGCACTTGTTGGGAAAACTCAGACTTCGAGAATTTTCTTAAGAAAAGGATAGAAAATTTAGAGGAAAGATTCATTGGAGAAGGAAATTTAGAACTTAGGAAATTGAAATTCTGAGAATCTTGTCTTTGAAATGTCTGAAAATCAACTTTGATTCTTGAGAAAGATAAGAAATTCCTTTTGAAAAGAATCTTAAGAAAATAACATTTCCAAGGAAAATCATAGGAAAACTTTGATTTGGAAAATCCAACTCCGAATATCATCATAGTTTCTTGAGAAATCGATTCCATGAAATGAAAATTTCTTGAGAAAATCATGAGAAAACAAATGATGCAGATGATTTGAATGAATGAATGCAGTTTGAAAAACTTTCTGAAAAAATTGTTGGAAAAATGTGGATTAAGCCAAAGTAAATCCTTCACATATTCTGACTGTGGCCATGAATATATTCAGGGTTTATTTGATTTAATTCACAATATTTTGAAAACATTGGAAATATGCGGTGCATTTTCAAGATAGCCTAAGAGTGTAGGCTCAATGTGACTGGTAGAGAGATGATGGATCTGGGTCTCGTCCATACTTCGACTAGGGCCGTAAATATGGACTCCACCGAGTTCATCAACTCTCTAAGAGTTGGTGCACGTGCCATTCGTGTTCATCCACGGTGAATTTTGAAAAATTGAGATATATGCATCATAGAATCAGGATATTACTGAAATCAAACTATATGAGATGCGGCCTAATCTAAGCAGTAAAAGTAAATCTTATTCCAAGGTTTACATTGGATTGTTACATTGCTAACATAAATTAAAAAAAATGAAATGGAGCCAAGGAATCAGCATCTTCTAGATTTTCCTGCAAAATGAGAGTTAGTACAAGATAACCAAGGGAATGGGTATATATATACTATATACAACAAAGATATATATGTAGACATATAAATACATGAATTTATGATGAATGATATATGACAATGAAGATATATTTACAAAAGTAAGAGAAAAGAAAAATATGTGTGATAACCAATGCACATGAAGGGATATATATATATATATATATAGATATACATATATATTGATATATATATACCTATAATAAGAAAATATACACATTTAAGGGAAATTCTATATAATGGGTAAAATAAGGAAATACAGGTATATACAGTTTCTGTAGGGGATTTTACACAGCTGTAATTCTCAAATTATAATGTATTTTTCTGTGAAACTGGGTATGGAGCTTCCCCATATACCAATAACTAGGCCTGCCAAAGATGGTATATAGATCATGAACGGATATGGATATATCCGTTCATGAAGGTAGCCGATTATCAAGACTGCATATCTGCAGAAAAGATGATGGGTTAAATGCATAACAATTGAATTGTCTTACGAATATCCCAATCTTGCGAGCACTAACGCGTAGGAATCATAGTGATTAAGAATCAATATATTTAAGTAATCACTTTTATGATGGAAATGTAGTTGTTATAAAACCTTCTTATGAAACCAAATGCATGACCATCAACTCATAGAAATTCCCAATCATCCAATCCATAATGCAGCATCATATCAAACCATGATATGTGTAAGTGTAGCCATCAATAACAGCTGATGCAGCAAAGATAACCATCCAGTCAAAATTTTCTGTCCACTCAACATTAACAAATGACATTCAACTGGAACAAACATTCACCAGTCATTGATTGCAGAAAATAAAATATTCCAGCTACAACTGACATTCAAAACTAGTTGATAAACAGGAATAGGTTGAAAATTAGATGTTCATTTTTTACTGAAAACGAGCATCATGATCACACAGACAAAATGACTGATTGCCAATGATTTCTGATAGATTTCTCATGATTTTGAATGAAAATCACCGTTACCACCCAGTTTGTTGTATGTACTCAAACTTTTTGCTGATTTTTTTAATACAAAAGCTACTACAAACATGGAATTTTGTAAATTTACACATTAAGAAAAGATATAAATAAGACATTATCATCTCCCATGGAGGATGAGTTTGACAACTGTCGAGTTTCCAATCAAAATATGCACAACAATGATCTAAGCCTTGGTGATACAAACATTTGTGAAAGAAAATATTTGCAGGAGAACCCACAAGGCAAGCCTATGATGCAAAGCAGCAGGGGATGGCTAAAAATACAAACCAAAGCAACTGAACCAATGGGGTATGGTTAAATACTTCATTCATTTTATCCCATGACAATAGATTCAAGACTTTCACTGTGGCCAAACCTACCAGTAGTATCTTACTATGGATAGATGGTGAAAGAATACACAAAAACATCTCATCTCCTGATGATTAACCACAAGCAACTGCTGTTTGAGCAATGAGCAAGAAGCCTACCTCCTTGGGGAATGAACTGAGATAGCAACTTTATCATACAGAAGAAATCCATACCTTTAAGCTCCTCCAGGTTATCTGTTTGTATCTGATAAAAGAATGAAAAATTCTTCATCATTAATGGCCCTGCATCCGTACCAGATTCAAGAGGGGTCTTCCCATCTCCATCAACAGCCAATGTATCGGCTCCTCTAGCAATCAGCAACTTTGCAACTACATTATTGCCTCTCAGAACGCTGTGATGTATAGGTGTCTGGCCTTTGGAATCAGAAGTATTTATGTTAGCACTATACTGGAGGAGAAGCTCTATCATGCCAATATCTGCAGTCTGGCATGCCAAATGGAGAAGAAAGCAGATGGGGAGCCGCTGGCTGGGCTGTGTCTGAAGATGGGCTGAAGGCAAGGCGAGTTTCTGCTAAAACCTCTACTGGCTGGGTTGAAGGAAGGGTAGCACCTGGTGGATTTCCTGCGTCAAGTGGTCCTGCTGGATCGTCTTCACGTTGGATGGAGGAGATGAAGTCCCCAAAGGGTGACAGGCTCCACGACAGAGAAGAGGGCACCTGCGAAAAACAAAAAGGATGAAAACAAACAATCGGCCCCCTTGTCAGCTGAGAGGAACAGGGGTGAGAAGAAGAGGGAATGGAGAGAGCGGGTTCAGAAGAAAAATGCAGATTTGCCTCCCTGAGGTTGGGTTGAAGGCCAGCTCCAGCAGTTGGGCAGCCTCTCCCTTGATAAGAAGACCCCTGCACCACCGACGAAGGAAAATTCAATTGCTCTCTCCCCCCTTGAATCCGTAGCCTTCCCCTTTTCTTAAAAACTTTTCAGCCCTTTTGAAAAAGAACAAAAAAACGCAGCCCTTTCATTTATGAGGTTCCGTTACCTCATTTTTGAAAAAATTTTTGAAATGGCCGTTTCAAGAGAGGCGCATTCCCTTTTTTTTCAAATTTTATTTTCCTAAGTTTTAGGCAAAATCAAATTTATGATTTTAGGGAAATTTGGCTGTGCCATTTAAGGCTGCCTCCTTCTAAAAAAAAACTTTATTTAAACAAATAAAAAGAAATAAAATAAAAAATTGAGAGGCTTTTATGGAAATGCCACCTCAACCCACTTTTAAAATCCTTTTGAAAATAAAGTTTTGTTTTGTTTTTTAAAGTCTTTTATTTTCAATTGGGGTGCCACATGTGTGTGGACCCACTAACTAAAAAAATAAATAAATAAGTATTGAGAAATGAAAAAGACAATTTTGCAAATTGGTACGAACTCCGAGTGGGTCCCGCTTGAGAATAAACAACTTACCTGGGAGTCTGAGTATGATGCTAGTTCAAAGGCGGGTCCTGCTCCATTTATTTGAAGATACGATATAAAACATTATTTGTTTTTCAAGAATTTGGAAAAATTGGGTTTTCAGGGCAAAAATATGGATAAATGTAAAAACAAAATTTGTAAAGAGATTTAAAATCCTTTTTGCAAAAAGTTTTGAGATAAAATCTTTAAAATCAATATCTAAATATCCAGTTTGTTTTTCTTGAGAAATTTTTTGTAATTTTAAGTCCTGGGGTAAAATGGGAAAATTTGGTAATTTTGAATACCCAGGGTTTTAAAAATCAATTTGAAAAAGTTTAAAAATCAAATCTGGATGGACAATTTTAAAAATCAGGAGTTTTGGATCTCAAAATGACATGCTGTGCAGTGAAATGATATGAAATGCTCGTGCAATGTTATGCAAAGACATGTCTTACAAAGTTGTCACTCTGAATTTGGATTTGAAAATTCTGACTTCTGGTTAAGCACGAGATTTTGAGGATTTGCAATTTGAGGGTGTCTCTGAGTCTACATAGAGAAGTTTTGAGACTCGAGAATGGAATTTAGGACTTTCTGCAAGGTTCAATCTTGGAAAATGACCATTTTGCCCTTCATTGGTTCCGGAGAACCGAAATGTGATGATTGGTGGAAATGTCAAGAGTTGAGTGAAAATTTGGGGTGTTTACAAGGCGGCATGTCAATAATGGCTTTTGCCTTGGGCGGATCCACTTCGATTCCTTTCTTGCTGATAATGAAGCCAAGCAATTTGCCGGACTCAACTCCAAATACACATTTCTGAGGATTAAGTCTTAACTTGTAAAGAATAAGTCTTTCAAAAACTTGACTAAGAGCATTGAGGTGATCCTCTTCTTCTTTAGACTTAACTAAAATGTCATCCACATATGCATCCATATTCTTGTGCATTTGATCGTGGAAAATAACGGCCATTGCCCTTTGATAAGTTGCTCCGGCATTTTTGAGTCCAAATGGCATGACTGTATAGCAGAAGGTTCCCCATGGGGTAGTAAATGAAGTCTTGGACTGATCACGAATGGCCAACTTGATCTGGTTATAACCTGAATATCCATCCATGAAAGAAAACATGGCATGACCTGCTGTGCTATCGATCAACAGGTCAATATTGGAAAGCGGATAATCATCTTTTGGGGTGGCTTTATTAAGATCCCTAAAATCAATGCAGATCCAAACTTTTCCATTCTTTTTAGGGACTGCAACGATATTTGCTAACCAGTCTGGGTAATCAATGGCTCGGATGAAGCCTGCTTTTAATAAATCTTCAAGTCCTTCCTTGACTTGCTGCTCAATTCGAGGGTCTAATTTCCTCAATTTCTGCTTGATTGGTCTAGCTTCTGGTTTCAACTTGAGTCGATGCTCAACCAGCTTGGTATTCAATCCTGACATATCTTCATAAGTCCAGGCAAATACTTCCTGATGCTTTTCGAGGAATTGGATGAGTCTAGCTTTTTCAATTTTGCTTAGACTCGACCCGATTTTGAGAATTTTTGGATCATCTTCCGACCCAATATTGATATCCTCAGTTGAATCTTGAACCAAAGATGAGGGTTCATCCTGCTTCTGAATGTGAGCAAATTCTGGCAAATCCTGAATGGTGGAATCGAATTCGGCTGGCTCTTCGGTCTGCTCTGCTGCCTGGCTGACCTCTGCTCTGTCTTTCATCTCAGAAAACCTTGCCAATTTTAGATATTTGGGATTAATAATGAATCTTGTCATTGATTCAGGAGTTAATGGTCCTGAAAATGTAAGAAAAGGTTTTTAGAAGAAAGTACAAGTCAAAAACAAGTTTTGTACAAAGTAAAGAAAATGACATAGACAAGATATAAGAAAGAAATAATGGATACTCAGAGAGAAAATTGATCTTTCATTGATTGGAAATGAAGTATTTACAAGACATTGACAAAGAAATGGGACTACGTCGTCCCTACAAGATTAACAAAAGAAAAGAAAGCAGGAAAACTAAGGCATCATCTTCACTTGTTCCCTCTAACGAATATTGTTTTCTTGTTGGAATCTTGGCCGATGAATCCCAACCCTGAACTGTCGGAATGCTGAGCAGGAACGATAGGCTCTATCATGTCGTCTTCATCTTTCCCCATGCCCCAGAACAGCTGGTATCCATGCTTGATCAACAGATCGAATCCCTTTCTTGTTTTAGAAAACTGAGGGAATAAAGGATGATCTTTGAAGGAGGTGTAATTGATCCGCCCTCCTAGTTTGAAGAAATAGGGTCCCTGCCATTGGACCGTGGCTGCCACGTTCTCGTCTTCCATGATATCTTTTAACTTCAGCATCTCTAGGCTGTCACTGAGATTGATTTTCTTTGCCTCCCGGATGCTGGGAATATCTGTTGTAAATGTCGGACGAGGAATCATAAGCTGTGGCAGCCTCTCTTCAGGGTCTTCGCCCAAAATGGTAGTAATCATTCCTCCCTTAGACCACTTTATGCATTGGTGGAGAGTTGATGAAACGACATTGGCATTGTGGATCCATGTTCGTCCCAACAGAAGATTGTAAGTTGGCGGCACATTGACGACATGGAATAAGACGGTGTGCACTGAGTAGTTGATGAAGATTTCCAAAAAGATCTTGCCTTTGGCAGTTTGCCCGTGATTGTCAAAATCGTAGATGGTAATGGGATCAGGCACATATTCTTCTTCCTTCAATCCCAGGGCTTTTGCTGTCATTTCTGGGCAAATATTTAAACTACTGCCCCCATCAACAAGTACGTGCGGGACAGTCATGCCCCTGGTTCTGACTACGATGTACAGTGCATTGTTGTGGAATGAATGAGGCTTATGCAAGTCCTCATCAGAGAAGGTAATAGGCGCGTTAGTCATCGCCTCGTTTACAATTTGTGCCATGTCTTCGGGCATGGTGCCCGGCTTCACTTTGATCTTCTTTAGTAGATCATTTAGCTTTTCCCGATGCTGGGGATAATCGTGAGTCAACTCAAAAATGGAGATGTTAGAGAGCGCGGTAATTGGCTTCTGAAGGCTTTTGGCCCGCTCTTCTGCTGCCTCGGAGGTTTCTGCTTCCTCTGTGCAGGCTTCCTTTTTCAGAAATCTTTTTGGAAAAACTTGGGTTTTTCCGCTTTCGACTGACATATTTCTTATGTTCAGAAATGAGAGGATGTCCCCTCTCTAAGATGCAGGCTGATCTTGACGTAAAACCATCACCTGATGCTGCAAACTCATTTCTTCGTTGGAACATGGATGCATGTGACTTTGTGGCAGGAAGGAATGTTCAGAAATGGCTGATGCTGAATGCTTTGGGAATGGGGCGGACAGGATGTCCATTTTGCCTTCTTCTTTATCCTCGATGAGGATGCTTTTATCAATGCAGTCCTGGATCAGATGCTTCAGGACAAAGCAGTATTCAGTGTCATGGCCCATTGCTCTGTGAAACTTGCAATATTGTTCCTTAAATCTTCCCATGAGCACTGGCGGATCTGCAACCTTGGGAAGTTTCACCATTCCGTGAGATAGCAAGTATTCCAGAATTTTCTATAGAGGTTGGTCAAGGGGAGTGAATTTTCGATCCCTACTCCAGTTTATATGCTTAGGTTTTTCTTGAAGGTCCCCCTTTTGTTGAGGACCAGTCGGGAGAAGTTTATCATTGTTCTTGAAGAATTTGCCCTTTCTGCCTCTATTATGCTCAAGCTTCTTACCACTGTCGCTGCCCTGCTTGCTGCTACTGCCCTGATCATCCCCTGGAACCTCGGTGGAGTAAGTGAAATGTGCCTTTTTCTTTGGGTCTGGGATATTCTTGGCCAAAGCAACTCCCTCGTACATCCCGTTTTCTACCCCCATCTCGAGCCATTCTGCTCGCTCTGTCAGTTCGATAAAGGATTTGGAAGCATATGGGAAGAGGAGGCTTTTTAGGGGTTGGGAGAAGTTGTTGAGAATGACCTGGAGGGCATGTTCCTCAGAAATAGGGTTCCTCATTTTGTTGCAAAGGCTCCTCCACTTGTGGATGAAATCTCTGGCCTTTTCATTAGGCTCCTGCTTTAGGTTGCATAAATGGTTTAGAGTAGGCAGGGCTTCCGTGTTGAACAGGAAGCGTTCAACAAACATGTTGACAACTTTGTCAAAATCCCTTAGTTCAATGGGATTGACGTGCTCAGCATACCATTTGGCGGCTATCCCCTCCAAACTACAGGGGAAACAGAGAAATAGGGCGCGGTTGTCTTCGCTGAACTGGGAACATTCGGCGAAAAACATTGCCAAATGGGCCTTGGGATCTCCGGATCCATCAAACTTAATGAATTTTTGGGGGAGGTTCTCCAGACAGATGTCCCCTTCCAAGCCGAGGTAGAAGTCCTGCCTGGTGTACGACCTTTTTCCTTTGTCACGGATTTGCATGTCTTTGACTATTTCGGTCAAGGCTTGGATCGAATCCTCTACGGGGGCCCCATACTTGGGCTTGTTCACTGACAACGGCTTTTCTATTGGCCTCTTAGATTGCCGCCGATGTTTTGGGATGTAAATCAGCTGCTGTTCTTCAGAATTCTTTTCTGCTGACTCGGAATCTTCAGAAGTACTGTCACGCTGTACTTTCTGCTTGCTGATTTTGACCGGCTTCTTTATGGGCTTCTTCTTAGCTTTGCTCTTAGAAGCTGCCTTCTTGGGAACAGCCTTAGCCTGCTCGGCCATCATCTTAGTCATCATCTTTTGAAAAACCCAGTACATAGCCGGATCAACGTCGCTCTCATCCCCCGAGTCATGTTTTTTGGATACTCTAGAAGAATTCATCTCCTCTGGCTCGCTGTCACTGGGTCGTTGAGCAGCCTGTTTACCAGCCCTTGTCTGCACCATCTTTGGATGCCAAAGTTTTCATGCAGAATATGGGAATGGTTAGAGTATGGAGAAACTTTTTTGAAAATTATAACTTTTTGAGAAAAAAGAATGAAGGATTTCGGCAGACAATTTCAAGAGATTATCCCATTACCCGGGATTGGGTCATCACACGATTTGTGATAATTGTGTTACCATTTGATGATAACAGAGAAATGTGCCTTGTTACCTAGGCGAGGTCGTCAACCATGATAAAATATATTGAAGATCAATGTGGGAGGAATGTCCCTTTTACCCGGGATGAGGTCGTCACCAAAAATTGTGACTATTTGTACTATAAAACCAAATACAAGAAACACAACTTTTGGCCAAAAAGTAATTTTTATTGATATTTTTTAATATTCAAAGACAAAGAGAAGGTGGACAGACAGTTTGCCACCATTCTTGATATTCAGATGATACATTTGGCCCCAGAAATACAGACAGAGAAACAAAGGAGTCCCAGGTATATTTAGCGACATGGTATGCCCCAGACCACTGATCCGACTGCAGGTTGAATTTTGGCATGTTGCCTATCGAGAAATGGGTGTTGGCACGAACCTGCCACTGCGAAAACTGCCTCAGACATCGTTCTGGTTGATAATCAACATAAAAGAAAGGGCCCATCAACCTGTAGCGCTTGTCGCGAGCGTAGGTGTATCGAGGAACGGTCTCTTTTCTATCGAAGAAATCCCAAGTAATTTCTTCATGATGGAGTTTTTCGATCAAAGCTCGGCACTGAATGGCTAACTTTGGCTGCTTGTTGTTGAATCTAAAAGAACTGGCCTTCGAGGGAACGTGTCGCAGGAACCACGACTGCAGGGCGTAAGTGCACCCTTCTACCAAAATGGTCTCCTCAAGAGCAAATCGAGCCAAGCCTCTGTAAAGAAAGGCTAATGCGGCCATGGAGACTGAAAGCTGACGGGTCTGCTTGCTTCCCCATCTTCGAAAGAGCTGGGCGACTCTGACATCTATGAAATTCTGACCATCTTGGAAGAAAGCTAACCCCACTGTGCACAGGATCATGGCATGCTGAATTCTGTCTTTCGCTGCTCGAGATAGAGTGCCAACCTCTTTGTAGGCTCCGTACTTGTGATATAGTTCAAACAGGTCAATGAATTGATTCCCACCAATTTCAATGAGAGGTCAGGATCTGCTCCCTGTTGCTCTGGCCAAGGCTTCTCGAACATCCACCCCTTTGATGTTGATCAAAAACTGTTGCTCGACAGGATCATCTGGTTGACCAGCTGGTTCGGGCAATCCCATGATATCGTTGAACTCATCCATCAGTAGAGTCATCTCTCCCCAAGGAAACCAGAATGTGCAGGTACATGGATTCCACCGCTCTGCCATAGCTTGAATCAAAGCTCCATTGATGGTTTGCTTGCCTACCGCTGATGCCATCTCCAACCCACAATCATCCAAGTGGTCTGGGAACATACGTGAGAAAGTGGCGAACCAAGAATAATACCACCGAGGGAAGAAAGGACGAGATTGGATGACCCGCAGATCCAAGGATCCATCCTGAATCTGATAGAAGACATGATCCTGGGGAAAGACAGCATCGAGAGAATCGGACGCCATTGGAATGATACTGGGGCAAAGAAGAAATAAGGAGAATTAGATAGCATGCAGGACTTACGGATAGACTCTTGAAGAATCAAACCTGGAAATTTTGAAAAGGTTGATGAAATTTTTAAAGGAATTTTCTAGGGTTTTTGAAGGAAATTTGATCTAAAAGAGAAAAGAAATGTAGGTAGAGAGAAATATACACCTGGGTTTTTTTGAAAATAAGGGTAAGTTTTGAATAATACACCCAGGGTTTTTTAAAAAAAGGGTTTGATATATATATATATATATGAAAGAATAAGAGAGTTATCGTACAACTAAAGTTGCACAAACAAGGATGCACATACAGCACTCCCTAAAGGCTGACTCTAAATGCAATATTTGAAATGTCTTGTAGGACCTTAATCCTAACTTTAGGGTTCAGATCATCTGATTTCAATCAAGATACGCCGATATACCCAAGCCGAAGCTCGAAGTACGTGGCATAGAAATATTTCTTTGGTTCTAAGGTAATGGCTTCCCAACATCCTTGAGCACCTACCGATATACCTCGGACTATGGCTCTTAGGTACGCGGTAGGGGGGCACGAACCCAAATAAGTGGTCCAGTTGTGAGGCTCTCTCCCGAACTATGGTTCAGTGAGACAGCCCAGCAACATGAAGACCGGGACAATATAGGTAAGGAGGTTTTCAAAATATGCTCAATATGCAAGAAATCAGATGGCTTTAATGCAAGTCCTAAAGAGATAGCTTAAAATGAAGAGAAGCATACACTTGCATATATTGTTTTGCATTCAATCCCTAGAATTGAGGAGAGTTGTATTTCAGACCTAAGTCTAATGTGAGCATGGAATAATCTCCTCAATATGGTCCTACCAAACCATACTTAAATCCTATATGCAATGATGTCAGCTTAGGATAGAGTCTAGGCCCCTAAGATTTGCATGGAAATGAAGTTGACATTTGAAGAACAAAGACTTAGATAATATCAAAGCAAAGAAGAAAAGGCATTAAATTCGACCGGACGAAGACGAGTCCCATCACGGTCGCCAAAATTGTGATCATCGCAAAATTTTTCCTCTCGTAATATTCTCTTTCTTCCTCTTCTTTTCCTTTCTATCCTCCATTTTCCTCCTTTTTGAAGGGAGAAAAATAAAAGACAGAAAAGAAGAGAGAAGAGAAAAGAAGAGAAAAAGAAGAGAGAGAGGAACTCTTTTGCGAAGGTCTCACTTGACCTTAATTTTCGAAAATATTTAAAGAAATAACTCGCCTCCGTTTTGAAGTATTTGCGGAAAAATCGGGAGACGGGATCCGCTCGTGGGTACGAGGTTCGACCGTTCCTGGCGCCTTTACCAGGGGTAATCGAACCAAGGGTCGAATTCATGCCTTTTGCTTTGCCTTAAGATTATCTAAGAATTTATCCTAAATCTAAATGCACAAAGAATCATGTTTGTGCAAATGCAAAGATGTATGCTTTTTCAAAGAAATGATTTTGAAAATTTCTCAAGTGTTTCTGAGATGGATCTGATGATAGAGTGAAGAAAATGGTTTTAACTCAGAACTTAAGATTTTAAAGTTCTAAGTTTTTAGAATAATCAAAGCTTGGGAAAATAAATTTGGATTTTGAGAGAAATGATCTTGGAACTAAGATAAAAAGAGAAGAAAAGGAAATTTCAAAGTCATAAACGGACTTTGAGTTTAGAAGTTTTGAACTTGGATGAATATTTAGATTGGAATTGAATTCTAACTTTTGAAGTTTGAAATCAAAATGAAATGTGGGAAATCTAAAATAGAATTGAGAAATAGAATTTGATTTGAAAGTTTGAAATTCAAGGATGGAATCTGAATCCAAAGTCTGGATTTAAATAGAGTTGAAAATTGAATTTGCATTTAGAATCTGAAAATAGGAATTGGATTTGAAATCTGGGATTCAAGATGAAATTTGAATCCATAGTCTGAATCTTAAATAGAGTTGAAATCCAAGATGAAGTTGAATCCTGGATCTAGATTCCCAAATAGGAATTGGATCTGAAATCTGAGATCCAATGATGAAGTTGAATTTTGGATCTTATTTGAATTAGGATCTGAAATCTGAGATCCAAAATAGAGTTGGATTCTGGACCCTAGAATGGATTTGGATCTGAAGTCTAAGATCCAATGTAGAGCTGGACTCTGGATCCTAAAATGAATTTGGATCTGAAGTCTGAGGTCCAAAGTGGAGTTGGATTCTGGATCCTAAAATGGAATTGGATCTGAGGTCTGGGATCCAAGATGTGATATGGATCTGGAGTCTAAGATCCAAAAGTAGAATTGTATTTAGAAAATTGGATCCAAGTTGATCTGATTTTGGATTTGGAATTTCCAAAATTTGATTTAAGAATTTGAATTTTGAATATGCAAATGAATTTCAAAGTCAAATTGGACTTCGAATTTTGAAGCTTGAGTCTGGAATGAATCCAAATTTCCAAATGTGAATTGAATTTGAAAAATGAAATTTAGGAATTGATTCTTGAATATACAAATGAATTTCAAAGTCAAATTAGACCTTGAATTTTGAAGTTTGAATTTGGAATCAAGAATCTCAAAGTTAAATTGAACTTTGAGTTTGATTGGAGTTTTGAATATAAAATGAATTTGGAATTTCAAAGTCAAATTGAACTTTGAAATCTGATTTGAATTTGAATATAAAAATGACTTTGAAATCTCAAAGTTAAATTGAACTTTGAGATTGAAAATGAAATTGAATTTGAAAATGAAAGGATGAAATTGGATTTTATAAGAATTGAAGATAGATTGAGGAAGATATTTACATCACTTGGAGTTTTTGAAAAAGGAATTTTGAAAATATGATGCAATTCTATCCTAAATGATGAATGAATTTAAAGAATTTTGAAATTGGATTTTGAAAAGCTATTCCATTCTTTAAATGAATTTAAGATAAGATTGAAAAATATAATACATCCTTCACTATGGTCATTGAATGTATTATATAATAATCTATTTTTAAATTCAGATGAAGAATAAAACATATTTTTGTGCTTTTATAGAGTTTAAAATGGAATTAACTCTCAATATACCCTGACTATGGCCATTGGTATATATATTGAATTAATTCTAAGTTAAACTCTGATAAAAGGAGAAATATTTGAAGAATATGATGATTTTTGAAAAGGATCCAGTGTGGATCCAGTGTTATTTCATAAAAGATAAAAATACTAAGTCTTGTTTACACCTCGACTATGGCCGTTGATGTAAATCATCAACTTAGAATTAATTTACCTCTCACGAAATAGTGCACGTGCCATTCGTGTTTCACCATTGTGAGAAGTTGAGGAATGAAGACAAAAATGCATGAAAACAAGCAATTTATGATGTTTATAATGCTCATCCATTCTACCTAAAGCAGAAAATGTAAATTTTCATTAAAGTCTAACTATTACAACTCATAAAATCAAATTTTCGACTTCAAATGATAACTTTATCCACATATTTCATGCAAAACAACCGGGTTAGTAGTGAAAAGAGAAGAAAGATCACATATGTCATATGGAAATCAAGTAGTGAAAAGATATGTATGATGAAAATGATGGAAAAGATATATATATATATACCTATATACATATATATATACATATATATATATATACATATATAGGTATATTCACATGTATATAAATGTATATATCTATGTATAGGCATATATACATATATATACATATGGGGGTATATTCACTGGGGAGATGTGCTGAGATGATAAATTCAGGTTGTAATAGATAATAGACAATGATAAGGAGGGAATGAGGAATGTACAGTGCTTATGGCAGCTGGAGATGAATGTTGGGTGAGTGCCCATGATCACCCACTGGTTATGGTGAAAGTGCAGAAACATGATGACCAAAGGTGACAGCCCAGGGTATATCGAGAATGGGTTCTGTGCTGCCACGGATGGAAGGTATACAGGATATTCATCAGCACAACTGTTGTTTAAGATGATATAACAGCGGAAGGAAGTGAACTTGTAGGTAGATATATGGCTGTGAGAGGTATTGATGTGGAGGGGTTACTTAGCAGGGAGTCACGGCAACAACTGGCCTAAAAAAAATGATCCTAATTCACATACATGACAGAAGGGTGGACAGCTTCAAGAATGAGTCTGGTAATTATAACTCCTACTATAGACAGTAAAATTGATGGCCACAGAACAAACCTTTTGGAAGCCCCTTCTGAAGGAGTATCCAAAATTATGACTGAGGTTAGCAGCATGCTGGAGTCTGCTGGATTACCCTTTCGTGTCAGCAGATAGGGGTAATTGTATTTTGACAGGATCTAGCAGAGACCTTTCGTGCCTATCCGTGACTATGGATTATATTGGCACTTTGGCTGGAAGGTGGAAGCTATATGTTGTAGCCAATGAAGCCACAGGTGGACATAATGTAAACAGTGCAATGCAACCAGGAAATACAGTGTAATAGTGAAGTGTAAATGAAGAGGTGATGTGTCAGGGGTGAAGTGAATGTGTGTGGGTTGTGTAGTGTTAGGCCTAAATGTCATGGTAGGTGCCATGAAGGATGATGAAGGTATTGCTGTGGATGGTGATGACGTACCAGGTATGAAGGAGATACATCCTGAATAAATACCATTGATGCCAAAACATATATATACTAAAACCGATTTTTTTTTTTGATGAATAAGGAGTAATGAATATATCCTGTAGCACTTAGACTTCCCTCAAAATGAGTAGATGACCTACGCATAACATTGTTTCTTCATCAGCTTTGTGATACTTCTATCATTGACAACTCTTTGATTGTAGCTAGTGTATATCAATATTGTCTTCACATTCTAGTAGCTGTTTTGCAGATATGGGTCATGAAAAATCGATAGCAACTCGATTTCTTGTTAGCTGGTCCCTGCAAGAATGAGCGCTACTGCCAAAACAAGATCTTTTCATTGGGGTACGATCTTAGTGGCTGTAATGTATGGACTTGGGTCAGAGAATGATCACATGTGTGAGGTAGATCTGATGAGGCATATTTACATAGATGAAATCAAAATTGCTGAAGTAAAGATTTGATTCAAAAAAAAAAATGACTTGCAACAAATGTTAAAACTTGTTATCAACAGGGTGAATCCATAAACTAACAGCATCCCTCCTTTTGCGTCTTGAATGAGACAGTGTTTGTAAATTTTTAATTACCATAACGAATCTCTGTATTTGAAAACATTTCAAATTATGCTAGTAAGTCTCCTTTCCCTGTATTACCTTCAATGCTCTGTATGCCACTAAATTCATATATCTTGACACCCTTTAGGTGCATGGAACATCAATGCTACAAATACCTCATGTCGGTGCCAGTATGTCACCTTTGAAAGCTATTTTTTTATATTAACTAGAAACCTATAAAGAACAAGCCTATCTTCCAAAAAAAAAAAAAATTTAAGGTGGTCTAGACAATTCAAATATAAATGGATATATATGTAACACTTTATCCAGAAGGTGTGATGCTGGATGCCAATGAGGGACTGGATAACTATAAAGCTTAAAAGGGCATTGCTGAAAATTTGGGGGCGACCCTGTGTATCTGACATAGTGGAAACAGAGTAATGAACGTGATGAAATAAAAGAATTAGTAGAACAAGATCAGGTGGAAATACACAGGAATGGCAATGGAGACCTTGAGTAGCCGTCATTAGATGGAGTGAGGATTACTGGGTTTGAATGCTGGAAATAGGGGCGGGAGCCAATGGGAAGCGATGGACTTAATGGATATACCTATATGTATGCTGGGAGCATGTGATGAAAATATGCACAGACATATATGTAAAGTGATGTTGCTGGCAGGTGATGATGTTTACAAATTATGAATGCTAGTGTCAAAAAGAAAAGAAAAAAATCAAATGCAGATGAAGCAAAATCAAATATCAGACAAAAGCAAAACAATACTGAATTCAAAAGTTCATCGAGAATATAAATGACATACAGGGGAAACACAGAAACATGAGAGTGATATTCAGAGCCAGCCATAATAAAGAGAATATTGCGGATCCAAATGATGAGGGTTTGCTGTATTCGAATGAGTCGATGATATCATTGCGGGATATCCTCGACTATTACAGGTTTCTAGTTATAATGAGTTTGACACTATGCATTACCCACAGAAAATTAGTTTTTCCAGAAGCAATTACATGATATCATGGGATGCAACGATAAAGCTATAAATGCCTGATCAAAGAACATCGAGATGAATGTAAAACATATCGTTAAAAAAAATGATAGTAGAGGAAACTGATGCAGTAAATTATCAAGGAACTTGAAACAGCCTAAACAAACGTCTATCCTTGCACAAACTGAGAAATCTCGATAAAACAGATTATAAAAAAAAAAAAAGTGTTGGAATTAGAAAATTCCTTTTGATATTGCACAGGATGGGTTGAAGTTGCTATTTGCAACTTCAACACCATCGATGGTGCGCTAATGAGGCCAAAACAAAAAAAAAAACAGAGGAAAACCAGAAAAAAAGTAAGAGGGGAACGGGGTACTCACCGTAATAGAATTTTGGCTTTGATTGATTCGATCGGATGCTGCTGTTTTCTCTGAAATTTGGGGCCGGATTGACCTTCCTCCAACTGGGTGAAGATGGATGGATAGATGGATGCAGAAGGATGGTGGATGAGGTTGATAATGGATGCTTGAAGTAAAAAAACGATCTCAAGGAAAAATAATGGATGAAATTGATGGATATCCCCTTCAGAAGAAAATGTCGATTAACAGAAGTTCATGGATTGTGAGAGATGAGTTTGATGGATGGTAAGAGAAATGGTGGAGGCCTCTTCTTAAAGAAGAGGTGGAAGGTTCGGGTAAAAAAATTTGTTGAAAATGGAAGGTGAAGATCAGAGGATCAGTTTGAGATCTGCGATGGAGAGGGGAGAAGAAGGAAGCGCGGGAGGATTCCGTTGTAACTCTTCCCTATTTCAAAAAAAGGGGGGTCCTTTTTTAGAAAAATTTTTGAAAAATGGTTCAAATGTGAGGTTTTTGGCAAAATGGCTTCAAAAGCTTGAAAATCATTCATTTTTCTCGTAGTTTTTCCAATTTTTTTTTGGTTTTTTTTTTATGTTATTTTTTAATTTTTTTGTATTTTTAGAGTAAAATCCTTAAGTTTTACGAGAAATCAAAGATTAAAACTAATTTTTTGTGTTTTTGTAAAATATTTACAAAAGGGAGTTTTTCTGAGGAGGTAAAAGCTATTTTGAGAAAATTTCTTCAGAAATGGGTTTGGATCTGGATCTCGAGAAAATATGGATTTAAAGTCCTGGATTCGGATCCGAAATTAATTTTGAATATACCAATATGGGATTTAATTCAGAAAATCTGAAGAATGACTGAATTTTAGCCTCGATTTTCTCAAAAAATGGGACCAGGGGCAAAAAGGGTCATTTTTACAAAACTTTGAAAAATTTGGGGTGTTCACACATGGAATAAAGAAGGTGGCTAAAGACATGTGACTCCATCTTAAAGAGGCCCCACACTGACACATGTCAGAGGATGGAAGGAGAGAGAAAATGACACGTGGCACCACCTCTAGGTGAACCTCACGTTGACACTTGGCAAAGAAATGGAAGGAGAGAGGAAATGACCCAGTGGTGCCAATTCAGGTTTAAGGCTCCTATATTTTTGGGCTTTTCAAAATTCAAGTTTTACAAAAGGAAGGCCTATGTGGCACCACCTAAGGGTGGACCCCACATTGCTTCTTTATTGAAATAATGGCAAGACAGTAAAACCTCTTTTTGGAATTTTCATAAAAACTTGGACTAACTGGAAAATAAGAAATACTTGGCCTAATTACAGAAATTTTGAAAAGAGGTGGCCCCTGTAGGGTGATTTTGTAAAAGAATGATATTTGAAATTGCTGACAAAAGGGCAAAAACTGAGATAAAATGGCTTAATTCAAAGCTAAAATCCACATTGAAAACTATCCAGATCGTTTTCTTGAGAAAATATTTTGGAATTCAGAGTCTTGGGGGTAAAATGGGAAGAATTGATAATTTTTAAGCCCCAGGGTTTTGAAATTGATTTTGAAAAGAGTTAAAAACTCGAATTTGGATTAAGAGTTTTGAAATCGAGAGTTCTGGACCTCGAAATGACATGTTGTGCAGTGCAGTGATATGAAATGCTCATGCAATGCTATGCAAAGACATGCCTTATGAAATGCAATCCTGAACCAGGATTCAGAGATTCCCATCTCCTGTTAGGAATAAAACTTTGAACATCTAAGCTAAAATACAGAAAATTTGAGAGTTGCAGATGAAATTTAGACTTTTGCAAGTTTCAGGCTCAGAAAATGACCATTTTTCCCTCTGACGATCTCAAGGGAAGAGTTGTGATGTTTGGTGGAAATGTCGGGGAGGTGAGTGAAAATTTGGGGTGTTTACAAGGCCCACTCTGAGTCGCGCCACATTTGAGAGTGTTGGGGTTAGATTAGTATCCTAGCTAGGTTAGAAGAGTCAAAATTGATTTTAAAATTTCATTTTCACTTTAGATTTTAACTTTGGTTTTTAAAGTTTTCAAAAAATTAGGGCTTTAAAAACCAAATATGGGACACATTAGGTGGCGCCACATTTAGAAGTTTCCCAAATCCTTTAGAAGTCTAATTAGGTCAATTAGGGTTGGTTAGTTATAGTCCATTTAGGGTTGGGACCCCACAAAAAATCGCCTCTTTTGGATAGAATTTCAAAAGGTCAAATTTCATTAATTAAAATCCTAATTAAGTGGGTTTCAAAAACCTATATAAAGAGGCTTCCAAGGGGGGGTCGACCCCTATGCTCTCTCTCTCTGCTCCAGTAGCTTTCCCTCCCCCATTGTTGCAGCAACCTCCAAGGTAAGTTTTCTCTATCTTATTTCATTAATTTTATTAATTTTTTATGCTTGTTTCTATGATTTTCACCATTGTCGCCCCTTGCATATGGATTCCAAGCTTCTTTTTCATTCAAGAATCATAAAATTGATTCAAGAAAGTGATCTAAGGCTATGTATGGACATTTTTCATGATTTTAAACCATTGAAATCATTTAAATTGTTGTTTTTTATGTTTAAGCCAATAAAAAGATGAGATTCACCCATTTAATGGGTCAAGTCTCTCTTTTAAAAAACTGAATCAAATTTTAAGCATGTATTCCCTGATTTTTTTATTTTTTATCATGTTCATGCTTATTTTGGTCATTCAGATGTCAAATCTAAATTTGTGGTGTTATTTTCATGTTTTCTTTATTATTTTTCATATTTAGATTAGGTTTTTTATATTTTATCGATAATATATGGGTTTTGATCCCAGACACGCGGGAACCATGTTATTTTATGTTTAAATTTCTGTCAAAAAAATATGATTTTTTTTAGGGTTAAACCATGAACATGTCAGTGATTTCTTATAAAAATTTTGGATTATTTTGGGTTCTGTAACCCTGTCAAAAAAATAGAAAATCGAATCTTACTTTTTAAACCATGAAATCGCTATGTGGTTTCAGGAACAACTTGTCAAGGCGATATCTCCCTTATCAAAGATCCGATCGATGATCCATAAGTTGAAGTGTTTTTGTTATTTTGTATAGTATTTCCTATAAAATGTTTAGATTTTTATGCATTTGTTTACTTTTTTTCCTTTGACAGAAATTAGAATCAATTTCACAGAGCCCGTTATACCTTGTTTAAACCCTAGATCAACTTGGGTAGATCATATCTCCTTCACCAGAAATCCAATTGATGATCCATAAAAAGAAAAACCTTTATCTGTGTGTCTACTATCATCTGCTAAAATTTAATAATTTTTTAACATGATTTGCTATATTTCTTTATACCTAAAACCGGATGTATTTATTTTAACTCGTTACATATAAGCCAGAATAAATCGTATATTACCGAAACAATATCTCCCTAACCAAAGATGATTTTTCTAATCTGTAAGAAGAAAAATCTCTGTTTTTCTATCTAGTATCTCTCTATAAATGTTTGTGAATTTTCATGGTGATTTGGTACCTGATTTGGGTCTGACACTGTGATTGGTATGTGCCAATAAGCAAAATTATGTATTTTAGGGTTTTATTCAATTTTCATATTAAAATGATATCAAAAATATATTTTTTTGAATGCAGTTTAATTTTAGGGTTATCAAAACTATCCATGTTGATTTTTACAAATTTTTGAATCCATTTGATATATTATTTGATTAAATCATGAAAACAAGGTGCCCGCGGAATCCTGGTTCGAGTAAAACACTGGCAAAAATCACTATTTTTGTGATATTTTGATTCTTTTATAAAACATTTCATGTTTTTAATGTTTGATTATGTTTATATTCATGATAGGAAGCTTCACATCTGATTTGGTGTTTATTTGAATCCATTTGAGCCCTAAATCCAAAGTTTTACAAAAATCTTTTTTGAAAACCCTGATTTCAAGGCCATAGTCTTATTTTCAGGAGTGTTTTTATCATTTTTCTCCAAATTTTGAATTCTATAATTGTTTATATTTATTATTTATTTAATTTTATATCATATTTTATTATATTTATCTCATGAAAACATGGAAAAAGGCTTATATTTGGATAAATTCAGTAATTTCTAGATATTATTGGATAAATCCAGAAAAGCTAACATATTTTCACTAACAAGTTTTCTAGTTTTGTAAGTACATTCAAGACTATATTTTATTTATTTCTCTTTTCTTTTATTTTAATTCAATTATTGATGTAAATTATAAAAAAACATTGGAATAAGAATTTAATTTCCTGCTTAGAATAGGACTACAATGCATATAGTTTATTTATTTTTAGATAAATGTCAATGTGTGATGAATGATGATTCATGCATATTCAAACTCACAATGGTTTCTACGAATGACACGTGCACTAGCTTCTAAGGAGTTGATAAACTTGGTGGGTTTTGTATTTGTGGCCATAGTCAGAATACGAACGAAACTCAAATTTATCATCTTTTTCTAAGCCACAATCGACCTACACTCTTAGGCTATCTTAAAAAATCATTGCATATTTCAAAGTTTTTCCAAGTATTTTCTCTTTTTAGAATCAAATGAGATATATTCAATACATATTCATAGCCATAGTCAGGGATATGTAAAGAATCTATTTCATCTAAGTTCTATAAGGCACAAAAATTCTTTTTCTCAAAGATTTTCCTCAAATCCTTCAAAAAATAATTTTTTTTGCAAAATTACATTCATTCATTCACTTAGGTTTAGATTGCACCATGAAAATATTTCACAGGGCTACACGCCCACCCTTTTATCAATTCAAGATTTCAAATCTCAGAAATCAATTTTCTCAACATCTTCAAAGTTTTCTTGAGAATCGATTTTCTCAAAACATAAAGATTTCCTTAAAAATCGATTTTCCTTTTCTTCAGAAAAGTTTTCCAAATGCAATTCACAATTTTCAAGATGTCTTTATTTATAAATTCTTCCAAGTGTTTTTTAAATTTCTGAAGCAAACATCATGTTTTTCAATCAACATTTTTCAGAATTTCATAGCACATGCCTGATTCTTTGTGTATTTAAGAATAGAACATTGATTTAGACAAGTTGAGCAAAGCAAAGCACTAGATTCATCCTTGGTTCAATTGCCCCTGGTTATGGTGCCAGGAACAGTTGAACCTCGTACCGATAGGCGAGTCCCATTCATCGAAATTATCCTGCATTTTAAAATGGAGGCGAGTTATTTTCAAAATCTTTTTCAAATGTCAGTTTGATTTACAAAAGTAAAATTTTGAAATGATAATAGTTGCACACCCATCTAGGCCATGGCATAATTGTGGTTTCTCAAACACACCTCCCACCTATGAGATTCAAGCATTCAAATTTTCTTAAAATTCTCTCCAAAAATGCCATTGCATTTGGTCTTGAATGCCCTCTTGGCTTTTGAAAAACTTCAAAAGGTGCCTCAGGGTTGCCGCCCCCTGTGGCCAATAAAAATGCATCCTTTATGCTACTTTTAATTCCTTTCAAGGGTGCCATGGGCTGCTGCCCCTATGGCCAATGAGCATTAGTTCTTCTTAAAATCCTTGTGTTATTTACAACTAAGTCACCGCCCAGCTGGTCAAACACACCCAACTAGGTCCATGTTTGAGCTTCCTAAGTCGAGCCCAAACATTCCAGAAACCGATTTTTGGTTTATCACAATTTTACACCTAGAAAATTATTGTATAGATATATATATTTTTATTTTGAATTGCTCAAGTTTCATTCTGGTAAAACCCATAATCTTTTAAATACACCTTCCTTGCCAAATTATGTAAAATGAAAGAGTTTTAAATCATTTAGAGGTCTCGTTGATGAAATTTAATTAATTATATGCTTTTGAACAAAACTTAGGTATAATTACGAATAATATATATTTACATATATATATAGACATTCGTTTTAGGGTTTTCGATATACATATACACGTATATATATATATATATATATATATATATATATATATGAATGTGCACACCTACATATGCATATACATATGTATATACGAATACATCGATAATTGAAATTATGAAATTCCATCTTATATTGAATAATTTCTCAGAAAATTCATAGGTCATACAGAAGGTCTTCGAGACTGTCATCCCCTTCAAAACCATCATAAAAGTCCTCACTCGTGAAGGCCTTCTTTCCCTTATCATGAACCTGCAGATCTTTGGCCATCTTGGCCATTTCCTTCAGCTGTGTCTGAACTGGGTCATCCATAGACTGATCTTTTAGCTTGTTGGTCGACCCTTGCCCCTGAGTCAGCTTTTGAAATGCCTGTTGAGCCTCACACTCTTCATCGGTGTCATTCACTGATTCAGATTCATCAGAGGTGTCCTCTTACTGAACCTGTTTCTTCAAGATTTTCAAATACTTTCTCATTGTATGGCCCTTGACCTTCTTCTTACTGAGGGTTTTGCCTGAACTGGACTCTGCCTGCTCAGTCATCATCTTATTCATCATCCTTTGGAACAATGAGTACATATGAGGATCAATGTCATCACTAGCCTACTGACTCTGGTTCCTGGCAGATCGTAGAGAGGTCATTTCTTATTTAGATGTGGACGAGTAGGTGATTTGTTATATGGGTACGGTTTTCTTGCCGGACCTTGTCTGAATCATGTAGAATAATGAGTGCGCTCTGCAAAACAAGATAGATGATTAGACTTAAAGAATGATTTGGGATAAAAATGAACAGAGGAAAAATATTTGATGAGGATTAGGTCGACAATTTAAAGAATATCCCTTTACCAGGGATTGAGTCATCACTAAAATTGCGACAATCACGTTACCATTCTTAATGAAGAAGTGAGAAACTAAGATGCACCTTGTTACCTAGGCGAGGTTGTCAAACCATGATAAAATGAGAATTGTTGAAGAAAAATAATTTTATTAATAATAAACTTGACAAAGAGGGGACAAACAAACGATCTGTCACCACTTATGGTAATCAAAAGACACTCAAGGACCAGGAAGAACAGTGAGGGTGACAAAAGAATTCTAGCTATGTTTGGCAGAATAGTATGTTTCGAACCACTGAGCAGAATTTAGATCAAACTTTAGCATAATGGCTAACAACAATCGAGCCTCAATGTGCTTCTGCCTCTGTGAGAACTGTTTGACACATCGCTCTGGCTGGTAATAGACGGAGAAGAAGGGTCTGAGCAACTTCAATCGCTTGTCATACGCATAAGTGTATCGAGGGGGTGACTCCTGACAGTCAAAGTAGTCCCACACAATTTCTTCTTCATGGAGGTTCTCGATCAAGAATCTGTACCGAGAAGTAGGTAGTGGCTTTTTGCTGTTATATCTGAATGAGCTGGCTCGAGTTTGCACATGTCGGAAGAACCAGGACTGTAACGCGTAGATACACCCTTCCACTAAGATAGAATCTTTAAGCATAAAGTGGGTCAATCCATGGTACAAGAAGGCAAGTGCGGTCATGACGATCGAGAGATGGTTGGTCTGCCGACTTCTCCATCTTTGCAAAAGCTATACTATTCTGATATCAATGTAGTTTTGTCCATCCTGAAAGAAGGCTAGTTCTACTGTGCACAAGACCATTGCATGCTAAATCCTTTCTCGCGCTGCTCGGAATAAGGAATCAACTTCTTTAAAAGTCCCATACTGTCGGTATAGCTCGAACAAGTTGACATACTGGGTCTCATAAACTTCTATCAGCGGCCAGGATCTGCATCTAGTCATCTGAGCTAAAGCGTCTCGGGGGTCGAGTCCCTTGACGTTTATCAAAAATTGTTGCTCTAACGGATCTTTTGGTTGACCACCTGGCTTAGGTAGACCCATAATCTCTGAAAATTCATCCAGTAGTAGAGTCATCTCTCCCCACAGGAACCAAAAGGTGCAGGTATGCGGATTCCACCATTCTGCTAACACTTGAATCAAATTGTCGTTGATGATCTACTCTCCCACTGATGATGCTAGTTCTAATCCGCAGTCGCTCAAATGGTCCAGGAACATACGGGAGAAGTTCATGAGCCAAGAATAGTACCATCAGGGAATGAAAGGTTCAGTGTTTAGAGTCCGATGATCAGGGAGACCTTGTCGCACGTCGTAAGAGATATGGCCCTCGAGAAAAACTGAATGAAGCTGACTGGATGCCACCAGGATAAACTGGAAACCGTGATCGTTAAAAAAATTTCCTCCTTTGTCCTCTTTCCTCCTTTTCCTTTCTTTTCCTTTTTCCCTTTTTGAAGGAGAAAAAGAAAAAAAGATGGGAAGAGAAACAAAGAAGAGAAGGAAACTCTTTTGCAAGGTCTCACTTGCCCTTTATTTGAAAAAGATTTTGAAATTTACTCGCCTCTATTTTTGAATTTTTTGCAGGAAAAATGAAGAGACGGTTCGTTCGTCAGTACAAGGTTCAACCGTTCCTGGCGCATTTTACCAAGGGTAATTGAACCAAGGATCGAATTAATGCCTTTTGCTTTGCCTAAATTTGTCTAAATGATTATTCTAAAATCCTAAATACATATAGAGTCGTACTTGTGCAATGAACTTCAAAAATAATGATTTGGAATATGATGCATGCTTTGGAAATATTTCAGAATTTTGGATGTTCCAAGTGATTTTGAAACAAGTTAGAAAATATGCTTGAAGAAGTGGTTTAGGAATTGAACTTGGTTTGAAAAATTGAAATTTGAATCTAAACTTGGAATTTAAAGTGAATTTTAAATTTTGAAAAGGAAATTTGAAATTTAAAGATTGAAATAGATCAAAATTTGAATAGAAGAAGGAGGATTTTGAAATCAAAAATGAAATTTGGAAAACAGTGGAATTTAGAACTTGAAGTGAAATCTTGAAAATGGAAATTGAAAATAAGAGTTGAATTTGAAATTAATATTGAAATTGAGATTTCAACTTTGAAATGGAAAAAGAAATTGGAAATTGGAATTTTGATTTGGTTTTGGAATTGAAGTTCGATTTTGAAATTGGAAATTGTAAACACCCCAAATTTTCCTCATCCATTTTCAGACAGCCCCCCTCGTGCAGATGCCAACCCTGGTAGGTCAGTGTAGGAGTCCAACCCAGAGTCTGTCTTAGGAAATTACCATTTTACCGACTTTTATTAGGAAAAGTACCATTTTACCAATAGGTCATCCCAGACCCCTGGTCAGTCAGAGTCAACCAAGCTCATTTGTAAGCTCAAAACAATTAGAATATCAGTCATTTCAAGCTCGCTTGAGCTCACGATAAGCAGACCATGTTCATTTTTTACCATTCTTGCCAAAATGGGATCATTTCTCACTGAAATCGAAGCCAATTGTCTCTGAGTCAGTCAATCCTATTCCCCAGAGTCTAGCTTGAGCTTACCAAGAGTTCAAGTGCTCCAGTTTCAGTTCAAATCTATTTCCAAGTGCCTAGGAGCCCATTTCAGCTCATTCAGCTGAAATTGAGCTGAGTCCAATCAGTTGAGCTAGTGTTTGAACTTCAGTTTTAGTTAATCTCAGTATTACTAATCTTTGTTTCAGCTCAAACCCAGCTCGTGTCTGTAATTCACTTCACTCTAGTGACCATTTCTCTAAAAATAGCAGTATTTCTTGACAATTCAGTTTGAGAGTTCAATAGAGTTATTGTCTTGTCAGTCCAGTTGAGTTCTGAAACCCTAGAAACCAGCTCAATCCAGTTCATTTTAGTTCAAACTAGCTCAAACCCCAATCTTCAGTGTCACTTCGGCCCGATAGAGACCAAAAACCATTTCTTGAACCATTTTGTCCATTTTCATCAATTTTATCACTTTTTAAACTGGCATAACTGTCAAGCGGGGTCTAGTATCCAAAATTCTTTATTCAAGGTTAGCATTTCGCATGGCATTTCATATCATTTCTCATCATTTTCCATCATTTCATCACATTTCATTTCATTTTCGAGATCCCAGAACTCCAGTTTTGAAATTTTCAATCCAGATTCGAGCTTTAAGGTTTTCAAAATTCAATTTCAAACCTTGGGTTTCCAAAATTGACATTTTTACCCCTAGGATTCTAAATTTGGAAATATTTTCTCATGAAAACAATCTGGATTCTTTTCAAACTTGGTTTTTCAAATTCTAAACTCGATTTGCTCTGCAACAGGGTATAGAATGAATTCTGAGCTTGTTTCAAAAACTGTCAAAAATAACTCATTTCGTTCAGAAATTTTCTGAGAGACCTTTCTACCCCTCTGGCTTTTAAAATGAATTACAAATTTGAATGTGGACCCACTTCCAAGGTGGCGCCACACTTTGAGTTTTCAGAATGAAAAAAAAAATCTTTCTTTTTATGATTTTTCTTTTTATTTACCATTTTTATTTCACTTTTTTTTAAATGTGGGACGCACAAGGGGGTCAACCCCCTCTCCTCTTCCCTCCATTTCCTTTCCCTTTTCCCCTCCTTTTCTTTCCTTTCTCCCCTTTTCTTCCCTTCCTCTTCTTTCTTTCCCTTTTTCCTTCTTTTTTTTTTCTTTCTTTCTTTTTCTTCCTTCTCTTTCTTTCTTCCTTCTCTTTCCTCCCTCTCATTCTCATTCACGTACAACCCTTTCCTCCTATTTCTTATTCTCTTCCCTTCTTCTTCCTTCTTCCTTTCTTTCCTTTTCTTCTTTCCTTTTCTTCTTTCCTTTCTTCCTCTTCCTTTTCTTTCTTTCTTCCTTTCCCCCTTCCTTCCTTTCCCTCCTAGGTCCAGCCCACCTTATGCCTCCCTTCCCTTTTCTAATTCACACTACAATACACGGCTACTCCCCTTCCCATTCATGCACACCTCTCCCCTCTCATTAAAACTTAGGTTGGCAATTCTATTTTCCCTAAGTCACCACACAAGAAACACACACACGGCTGGAGTTAACTCTCTCTCTCATTAACTCCTCTCTCTCCCACTCGCAGCACTAATTCCAACCCCCTTCATGCCTAGAACTCCATCCTTCTCTTTTTCTCCCAAGGGCTTTCTCTTCGGCAGCCTCACTCTACCCTCAAACTTCCTTGAAGCAATTACCTTGAAGCTCCTCAACTTGGAGACAGCCGTAGCAGCAGCCACTACTTGATCAACATTTCCAGCAAGCTTTGAAGCAACGCCATCCCTAGCAGACCTTGGCAGCCATCTCCACCTTCAGCCTAAGCCATCTCTAGACCCTCCTGCTTCCAACCATAGCTCCAACAAAGAGACAAGTTGTAGCCATTGTACAAGGGGGCGTCTAGCAGTCACAACAACCTCAAAAAAACCGCAGCTCCAGTCCTTCTTGTTCCAGCCCATCAACAAGGTGCAGCCCCTCTAGCCATCCCTACTGTTGCAGTGTCACCATTGCTTCCAGCCTTTTAGTTGGTGGTATACCCCTCCTTCAGCCGATTCAAGTCCCCTTTACAAGGTAAAATCTTTATACTTTTGTTCTTTTACTCCTTTTACTTTCATTCTTTTGCTATGTGAGAGAAGAGGATCCGTCCGATCCATGGATCGGATCCTCCCTTCTCATAGCCAAAAAATATACATGATTTGTATATCCCTGCATTTATTTTATTTTTATATTAAATATACATTTTAGATGTCTTATTAAGTTAGTTCTATTGCTTTATAGATAGTTTATTTAATGTCATTAAGATTTACATTAAGATTCATGGGTTTTTAGTTTTAGCACAAATCACAGTCGTTATTTTATGAGAAATTTCGTTTCAATAAATCTTAAATTTTTTAAATTAGATAGGTTTACATGTTTTAACCTCTTGCAAAAAATCTAGGTTCGTTTGAGTCCTGCAACTCCATTCTAAAAATTGCAAACCAAAATGGGTTTTAAACCCTGTGCAAGTGCCAAATCCCCCTTTAGCAGACTTGAGGACTCGAGATCTTCCCCATGGGAGATCCGAATCCTCCTCTAAAAAATACAGTAGATTCATGGTAGAATCTACTAATTTTTTATATTTTATGGGAATTTTATAAAGAGGTTTGATCACTGTTAGAAATTGGAACTTTCACCCTCCTGTGAAAGTTTTGTTTTCTGCCTGTCAGGGTCTAGACTGACCCTAATCCGCTGTGGCGCTTCAATCCGTAGATCGGATGTCAAAACCTTCAATAGTGGAGTTGTTTCTAGTAAACTCCTCTGTCATTTCTCAGAATTTTAAGATTTTTAGGATTCGGATTCCTAGTTTTCCAGATTTTATAAGTTCATTAGTTAAATCCCTATTAGATAGATTTTATCAAAATTAGAGGTCTGATAAATCTCCGTGTCCATCCAATTCGTAGGTCCAATGCAGATACAGTCAAAAGAAAAATTGTTCTTTGTGTATCAAGGTCATTCTTCTAAAATTTCAAAGGTTTTGGCTTCTGTTTACCATTTTTACTCGAATGTTACACCTGTCAGTCTTCCCTAAGTCCTAGAGTTGCCAGATTCTGATCCGACTTGCCGGAGCTGTCAAGCTCCGACCATAGGTCAAAACCAAAATCTGTAAAAAGAAAACATTTTTGCCTAACTGTCCTCTGTCATTCCATAAAATTTTGGTAATTTCTAAGGTAGTTTAGTATCCAAAATTTAGTTTTCATTAGGTTAGATTTAGAATGTTAGGCAAAAATCTTGATTTTTAGGGTTTTTAATTAATTTCTATATTAAAAAAATATCAAAAAAAATAGATTTTCGAGTTTCATTCTGTTTTTAGAGTTAGTCTAGGTGTCCATACCAAATTTGAACTAATTTCAAGCTCATTTGCCTTTTGAGTTAGTTCATTTTTAAAATCAAAGACGAAACTCAGGAGAAAAATAGGTGAAATTCAGTGTTTTGTGATATTTTTGCAATTTTAGGGTTTTAATATGCATATCATCATTTAATATCATGTTATAGTTGATTTTTATATCATTTTCATGCATTTGAATTTCAAAGTTTACATTTTTACAAAATTTATTTCAGAAAACCCTAATTTCAAGGCCATAGTCTTGCTATCATGGGCATTTTGGTCATTTGACCTCAATTTTGAAATTCTAAACTTTGATTTTCATATTTTCAATCATATCATATCATATCATATTGTGTTTGATTTATTTTTATTTGTATTTCAAAATCCCATTTTTACAAAATATCTTTCTGAAAAAACCTAATTTCAAGGCCATAGTCTTGTTATCAAGGGCATTTTGGTCATTTTGAACACAATTTCAAATTTCTAAATATTATTTTAGTATCTTCAATCGAATTTCATCATTTATGTTTATATTAGGGAGGTATGAATTGGGTTTATATTTGGATAATATCCGATAATTTCCTAATATTTTCAGATTAGTCTAAATAAACCTACATTTTTGTGCTAACATGTTTTCTAGTTTTGCAGGAATATTCAAGAAGAAGACTTTTATTTATTTATTTTATTCAATTAAATGTAATGTCATATGTAATAGTTGGAATAAGAGTTACATTTCTGCTTAGAATAAGATGCATTGCATATAGTTTACTTTCGTAAATTCAATATTTGATGTATCATTCATGCATGTTCTTTGTAAATCCACTATGGTTGACACGAATGGCATGTGCACAAACTCTTAGAGAGTTGACAAACTCGATAAAATTCATATTTATGGATATAGTCAGAATACGAATAAAACCCAGATTTGTGATCTTCGTATTAGCCACATTCAGCCTACACTCTTAGGCTAACTTAAAAAATGCACTGTATTTCTCAAAAATTTTAAAGGATTTTCTCAATTCCTTAAAGAATTCTCTTTCAAATTCATATTCATTCATTCAATTTGCATCATTTTCACACTCATTTCCCAACTCCATTTAAAAGAAATCGATTTTCTTAGAACCTTCTAAGTCTTACTTAGAAATTGATTTTCTCAAAAAACTCTGAGTTTTTCAATGATATTTCAAGCATTTCCCAAGTTTAAATCATGATTTACCAATGTTTTTTAACATTCTCAATTTCACTTTCAAATCCCAAAATCGATTTTCCCAAAGTCCTTGAATTACTTATGAAATTGATTTTTCTAAGAATTCTCAAATCCATTTTAAAAATCGATTTTCCCAGGAAAAGTAATTCAAATCTCAAAAATTGATTTTCTCAAAGTTCCCATTTTCCTGAGAATCCATTTTCCACTCAAAAGTCATTTTCCAATGAAATTCAAGATTTTCCCAATATCATCATTTTTCCAAAGTATTTTCCAAGCACATTTTAATTTTCCAAGCAAACATCATATTTCTAAAACTTGCTTCTTTTCAAAATTACATAGCATATGCCTGATTCTTTGTGCATTTTAGGAAAATAGAGCATAATTTAGATAATTTAACTTAGTCAAAGCACACATTGATCCTTGGTTCAATTACCTCTGGTAAAGGCCCCAGGAACGGTTGAACCTCATACCGACAGGGGGATCCCATTCCACGGAATTTTCCCATAAATTTTCAAAATGGAGGTGAGTAATTTTCAAAACCAATTTTCAAAACTTTAGTCGAGTTTGACTTAGTCAAAACACACAATTGATCCTTGGTTCGATTACCCCTAGTAAAGGCGTCAGGAACGGTTGAACCTCGTACTCGACCAAAGTTTTAAAAATTAGTTTTGAAAATTACTCGCCTCCGTTTTTGAAAATTTGCGGGAAAATTTCGTGGAATGGGATCCGCTTGTCGGTACGAGGTTTAACCGTTCCTGGTGCCTTTACCAGAGGTAATCAAACCAAGGATCAATTGTGTTCTTTGACTAAGTTAAATTATCTAAATTATGCTCTATTTTCCTAGAATGCACAGAGAATCAGGCATGTGCTATGGAATTTTGAAAAATAATAGAAGCTTTTGAGAAATATGATGTTTGCTTTGGAAATTTGAGATGTACTTGAAAGATGACTGGAAAATCATGAATTTCATTGGAAATCAGGATTTTGCATTGCAAAATGACTCCTGAATGGAAAATTGATTCTCAGAAAAGTTGGAATTTTGAGAAAAACAATTTTTTAGATTGGAATTGAGGATTCTGAGAAAATCAATTTATGAAATAATTCAAGGAACTTTGGAAAAAACGATTTTGGGATTTGAAAATGAAATCGAGAATGTGAAAATCTTAGAAAATCTTGATTTGAACTTGGAAAATACTTCGAAATCTTATTTAAAAATTCAAAGTTCTGAGAAAATCGAATCCTGAGAAAGACTTGGGAATTTTTGAGAAAATCGATTTCTCTGAAATTGAAATTGGAGAATGAATTTGAAAATAATGCAAATTGAATGAATGAATGAATTTGAAAGATATTTCATTGAGGAATTGGGAAATCCTTTTGAAACTTTGAGAAATGCAGTGCATTTTTTAAGTTAGCCTAAGAGTGTAGGCTGAATGTGGCTAATACGAATATCATAAATCTTGGTTTTCTTCGTATTCTGACTATGGCCATAAATATGAATCCCACCAAATTTGTGAACTCCCTAAGAGCTTATGCACGTGCCATTCGTGTCAACAATAGTTATTTTGGAAAAATATGCATGAATGATACATCAGATATTGAAAATTGCTGAAATTAAACTATATGCAATGTAGCCCTATTCTAAGCAAAAAAGTAACTCTTATTACAAATATTACATTGCTTTTTACATTGAATTGAATAAAGAAAAGAAATAAAATAACTAAATCTTCTTCATGGATGTTCCTGCAAAACTAGAAAACAATGTTAGCAACAAAAAATGTAGGTTTTTTTTAATTTATCCGAAAATATTGAAAATTATCAGATATTATTCAGATATAAACCCAAATTCATACCCCCCTTGATATAAACATGAGAAATAAGAAATAAATTTCAAAAATAAACTTGAAAATTCGAAATTGGGCTCAAAATGACAAAAATGCCCCTGATAACCTTGAAATTAGGGTTTTCTGAAAGAATTTTTGTAAAATTTGGAAATTTGAAAATCAAATAAAATAAATCAAACACAATATGATGAAATATGATGATATGCATGAAAGTTTATGAAATTAACAATTGAAATTTCGAAGTTTAAGTCAAAATGACCAAAATGCCCCTGATAACAAGACTATGGCCTTAAAACCAGGGTTTTCTGAAATAAATTTTGCAAAAAATAAGAAATTGAAATGCAAATGATATAAAAATTAACCCTAATATGACATTGTTATCATCGCAAAATTTTTAACTTTTTGCGAGTCAAACTGACCTTTGAAAATAACTCGCCTCCATTTTTAAAATGCGGGATAATTCCGTAGAATGGGACTCGCCTGTCGGTACGAGGTTCGACCGTTCCTGCCACCTTTAACAGGGGTAATCAAACCAAGGATCAATCTACTGCTCTCCTCTATTCAACTTGTCTAAATCATATTCTAATTTCTAAATGCACATAGAATCAGGCATGTGCTATGAATTTTCTGAAAATGCACATTTGAAAACATGATGTTTGCTTTGAATAACTGAAAAACTTAGAATAGATATCACATGGAAAATCGTGAATTGGGATTTGAAATGTACTTCTGAGAAAAGTAAAAATCGATTTCTGAAGAATCTAGAGGTTTTGTGAAAATCGATTTTGAGAAATGTGAAATAACTTTGGAAAACTTGATTTCTTTGAATTCAAACTTTGAAATTGAAAATATAACTTAGAAAAATCGAATTTGGAACTTGGGAAATACTTGAAATATCATTGGCAAATCCATATTTTGAGAAAATCGATTTTTGAATAAGACTTAGAAAAAATTGAGAAAAATAAACTTCTTTGAATTGAAATTTGAATTGGCATTGGCAAATGCATGAAATGAATGAATATGGATTTGAGGAATTGAGAAATACTTTTTGTATTTTTGAGAAATGCAGTGCATTTTTGAAGTTAGCCTAAGAGTATAGGCTGAATGTGGCTAATGTGAAGAACATAAATCTGGGTATCATTCATATTCTGACTATGGCCATAAATACGAATTCCACCAAGTTTATAAACTTCATAAAAGCTAGTGTATGTGCAATTCGTGTAGACCATAGTGAATTAATAAAATGTGCATGAATGATACATTTATTAGACATTTAATATTTGCAGAATTAAACTATATGCAATGCATCTTATTCTATGCAGGAAATGTAAATTCTTATTCCAAAGTTTACATTTAATTTACATCACTATTGAAATTTAAATACATGAAAAATAAAATCTTCAATGTACCTGCAAAACTAGAAAGCTTGGTTAGTGAATATATGTTGGCTTTTCTAGGTTTATCCAGTAATATCTAGAAATTACTGGATTTTGCTAGACATAAGCCTTTTCCATGATTCTCTTAAATCAAAATTATAAAAATATGAATTAAACTTGAATAAACATGAATATAAGATATGAAATTTCGAAATTGGGGTCAAAATGACCAAAATACCCCTAATAACAAGACTATGGCCTTGAAATTAGGGTTTTTAGAAAGATATTTGATAGAATGCAAGTTTTGAAGTTCAAATAAAAATAAATCAAACTAAATATGCTATGACATGATTAAAAATATGAAAATTAGGGTTAAGGATTTCGAAATTTAGGTCAAATGACCAAATTACCCCCGATAGCAAGACTATGGCCTTGAAATCAGGGTTTTTAGAAAATATTTTGGTAAAACTTAGGTTTTATGCACTAAATGAAATCAACTGAACATCAAATTTAACCTAAAGTATCCTAATATGATTATGAATATGATTAAACCCTAAAAATATATGCTTATGCACAAAAATCCAAGAATATCACAAATTTTGTGATTTTTTGCAGTGTTTTGGAATTCTTTGGGTGCCCTGTTTTGCAATTCAAACCATTCAAGCATAAAACGGATTCTAAAAATCCTCAAAATTGGTACCTGCACTTGGTATAACCCTAATATCAAATTAGAATTATAAAAATATTTTTTTGGCGTTAAATTAATCCGAAAATAGCATCAAACCCTAAAAATATGCTATTTTTAACCTAGTTCACCAACCAGTCTCAGTCCAAGACCCGAACCAGGGGTCAAACCTCCATGGAAATCTATGAAATTTTACAGAAAACAAATAGACAAGAAAACAAAACTTTTCCTTTTTACAGATCTGAAAAAGCCTTTAAAACCAGGGAGATACCTATCCGACAATCCGGACTTGAATATATTAATTTTAACTTTGGTCCTAACTGATACTTTCAATTGAAAATTCCGGGATAAATAGTAGTACTCATTTAAAATATTTGAGATTTTAACAGTGAATATTTGACAAAAACATAACAATACTCACTTTTTACAGATCATGAATAGGATCTGTAGTTTGGGATTTATAAACAACACACGTCTGATTAGGGTTTTGGAAAACCCTAACGAGTTTTAAATTGAAAATCAGAGTCTCTGACAGAGACAAAATACTAAACAGTAATAAAAAATTCTGAAAATTTCACAGTAGACAGATCTAATTAATGTGAATCCATGGCATTTTACAGATCTAAAATCGGATATAGGATGAGAAAAATATCATCACAGCAAGTTACCTTCCTGATTTTAACAACGATTTTAAAGTTTTAAAAATCCGATTTGGTGTCTGATTTTTCTGACAGGGTTCCCGAAGTCCAAAATCTCTGATGTTTTTACAGTAGTTCAATCACATATGCATGCATCACATATAAAAAAATCAGAAATAAACAACAAGGATTTAAATCCGAAATAACATTATCTTTACTATTTTAAACCTAAAACACACAGAAATCTAAGAAACTATAAAAACTATGCATTAATTAATGTAAAACAATAAAATAAACTATAAAACAGTAAATAAAAATTATTTCTATGCTGGAAAACGTAAAATAAACATGAATAAACAGATAAATAAATAAAAAATCAGGGAATCAATGGCTGGAATTCAATATCACCTTTAAAACATAGATTTAACCCATTAAACGGGTAAATCTCGCGTTTCGTCGGTTAAGAACATGAAAAATGTACCTCTCATCGATTCTAATGGATTAGAATACTTGAAATCACCCTCAAACTGAGTTAGATCATCTTCTTGGGTCGATTTTGGGGTTCTTGGATGAAATCCATGGTTAAATCCATGAACACAAGAGTTTCCATGGTGAAATCTATTGAAAAATCATAAAAACTAATAAAATAATAATAAAATAATATTAAATAAACTCACCTTGGGGCTGCAGCTGCAATGGAGGAAGGTGGAGGTGCTTGAGAGGAGAGAGAGGCCACGAAAATTTTAGAGAAAAAGAGCCCTCTTTTGACCCCCTTTAGGTCCCCTATTTATAGATTTTCAAAAAGTCACTTAATTAGGGTTAATTAAGAGGTTTTTCATTTTTTCAGGACTCTTTCTAATAAATCCACTAAGGGCAACGATTTTTTGTGGTTTCCTAACCCTAAATGAACTCTAATTAAACTCTAATTAATACCTAATTAAACCCTAAAAAGTCCAAATGTGACACCACCTAGTATGGACCCACATTTGGTTTTTAAAACCTGAATTTAAAACCTTTAAAAACCAATGGTTTAAAAGTTAAATAAAATGGATTTTTAAAATTGATTTTGACTCCTATAAACCCCTAACCTAACTAGGACAATGACTAACCCTAGTCTAGCCCTAACTTACTCGAATATGGCGCCACCCCGAGTGGGCCCTACTTGAGTTTTTTTCAAAAAGCGATTTTAAAACTTGAAATTGAAGGAGTTTTCAAAAGAGATTCAAAAGTAGACTTGAAATTAAAAGTTTTGAAATGGCACAGAGTTCCAACTGGGTCAGAACTCCTCTGGATATGGTGCCAACTGAGTGGACTCCACATCAGAGTTTTGAAAATTTGAAATAAATACTGAAAATGGCTTTGAAAAGGGGTTAAAATCAATAGTTGAAATTCAAAGATTTTTGAAAATAGAGTATCAAGCGAACTGGAACTCCGAGTTAGAGTCCTGAACTCTTAGGATTCTGAGATTTTAGATTTTAGAATTCAAATGGAAGAGTTTTTGAAAGATTTTATCAAAAACTAACGAAATAAGTCAAAAAAACACAGTCAGGGGTAGACTCCTAACTCGACCGACCTCTAAAATAGAGTCCTGAATTGACTGGACTCCGTAAAATGACCTAAATTTTGAAAACAATAAAAATGAAATAAAAACAGACTCCTGACTGGACTAGGACTCTGGGACAGAGTTCTGATCGGACTGAAACTCTAGATTTTTTTTGGTATTTTCTGAAAAACAGACGAAAGAACAATGTAAACAATGACAAATATTGAAATAGAACAGAGTTCTGATTCAACTGAGGCTCTGAGAACAGAGTCCTGATTGAACTAGGACTCTCAGATTTTTGGATTTTCTGATAAAACAAATGAGAGAATTTTGGAAAACAGTTAAAAATGGGATGAAATTGAAGTTTTGGTTCAGAGTCCTGATCTGATTAGGACTCTGAGAAAGAGTCCTGATTCAATCAGAACTCTAAGAATTTTGGTTTTTCTGGTAGGCAAATGATGAATTTTAAGCAAAGCTTTTTGAAAACTAGTGAAAATGAAGTGAGAAAATCAATTTTGGATAGAGTCCTACTTCGATCAGGACTCTGGGGTAGAGTTCTGATTTGGTCAGGACTCTGAGATAAAACCTCAGAATTTTGAAATTATTTGATAAAAGTGTAACAAATTTGATAAATGGAAAGATTTTTGAAAGATTTTCTCAAAATTGAAATCAGGATCAGAGTCCTGATCCAACTAGGACTCTCTGAACAAAGTCCCGTTTTGACTAAAACTCTGAGTTTCTGACTCTTTTTGAAAGATTTGATTGAAAGAGATAAAATAGCGGTAAAAGATTAGAGTCTCAATCCAATTGAAACTCTAAAGAAGAGTCCTGATCTGATTGGACTCTTGAAGAAGAGTCCTGATCCAACTAGGACTCTAACATTTTGGCCAAAATAGAAGATTTTAAAAGGTTTTCTCCGAAAACAGGTAAAAAGGTAGTGAAAAGTAGAGTTTTGATCCGACTGGACTCTGGAAAAAGAGTCCTGATCCAACTAGTACTCTTAAATTTTTGGAGATTTTTGACAAGTAAAGGAATCCAGAAGCGACACCACCTAAATGGGTCTCATCTGAGAATTGAAATCAATTGAAATTTGCATTTAAAATGAATCTAGATTGTTTTCTGAGAAAATATTTCGAAATATGAGGTTCTGGGGTTGGAAAATGATAGAATGTTGAATAAAAACCCAGGTATTGAAATTGATTTTGAAAGAAAGCTTTAAAACTCAAATCTGGATTGAATGTTTTGAAAACAGGAATGCTGGATCTCGAAAATGAGATGTAATGACATGCAATGCTATGCAATGCAAATGAAATGGTATGTTGAATTCATGCAGTGATATGCAATGACACATGAAATGTAAGCACTAAATAAGAGTGAAAATTTGGGGTGTTTACAGACATGACATGCTTATTTACATGATAAAAACCCTAAAATGGTGAAAATATCATAAAATATCAAATTTAACCTGATTTTTGCCTCTGAATTTAAAAATAAACTAACATATAAAGCAAATGGACTTGGAATTGAGCCAAATTTGGCATTAACACCTAGACTAACCCAAAAAACAGAATGGAGTTTGGAAATTTATTTTTTTGTATTTTTTTAATATGACAAATAGCTAAAAATCTTAAAAAAATCAAGATTTTGCAAAAAATGTTGATTCTAAATTGGATTTTGGATATCAGACTTCCATAAAAAATTTTGAACTTTTATGGGGCGACAGAGGACAGTTAGGCAAATATTTTTGCCTTTTATAGATTTTGATTTTGACCTATGGTCGGAGCTGGACAGCTCCGACAAGTCGGATCGGAATCCAACGACTAGGATTTAGGGCAGACAGACAAGTTTCGGAAGAAAATGTGGGAAAAATAGAAGACATATGGGAAATGGCTTAAATTATGGGAAAATATCCTTAACAAACAGAGGAAAATTTTATCATTTTACAGTTTTGGGATTCGAGTTATGGTTTGGAAATGAGCACACTGTTATCAGAGAACTGAATCTCTGGAGTTTCTAGATATTGGAATCTGCCAGGCAGAAAAGATAATTTTGGGAAAAACACTTGGGCAATTCCAAAAATTCCCAAATTTTGGGAAATGACATAGTAAATGGTTAGAAACAACTTTTGTGTTGAAATGTTTTGCATTTGGGCTACGAGTTGAGTAAACACAGCATAATAAGGTCTGTCTATACCCTGACAAGGAAAAATCGAGGTTTTCTTAAAGGTTTGGGAAAATCATTTTTTAATAGAGGTCAAATCTACTTATAAGGAACCCAAAATTTTCAGACAATTAGTAGATTCTACCATAAATCTATTGTAATTTTTATAAGGAGATTCAGATTTCCCACGACGGTGATTCTAGAGGTTTTTGTCTGCTAAAACAGAAACTGGAAATTCTAGAGATGTGAAATTCCAATTTGGGATTCGATTTATTAGATAGGGTCTCATAATCCAAATGGATTCAGATTTTCTACAGGACATTTTAGACAATCATAGGGATTCATAAATTAATTTTATGGAATTTTTTAACAAGAACACATGCATGAAATAATGACTAGATTATACATAAAAAACCAAAATCTATGGAATATTGATAAAACTATGTAAAATTAATGAGATGCATAATGAAACTAATCTAAATGCATATTTTTAATCATGAAACTACATGAAGCACAAAATTAAAAAAAAAATCAATGGGAGTATGATTCATTTCTTTGATATGGGCCATTCAATTGAGTGACTTCATCCATGGAAAGGGTTAAGCACCGGATCCAATAGCACCATCGCATTACATGACATAGGTAATCATTATTATTAGAACAATAACGAAGACATGAGTAATGAAGGTTCTTACCTTGGAAAGTTGGATCTTGATCGGCTAAAGGAGGTGCCTTGATGGTGCTATGCTGGGGCGACTGCTGAAGAAGATTTTGGAGAGGCGGCAGCAACACTTTGATGGTGCTAGAGGAGGCTTGCTGCCATGTAAGGGGCAATGGGTGCTGCTGGAAGTGTTCCTGTGGTGCTGCCAATGTGGAAGTGGCTGTGAGATGTTGGAGCTGGAACCGTGGTGTGGCTGTAGCCACCAAGAGGAAGCAAGGAGGGGAGAAGGAGGCTAAGGGAGAGAGAAGATGGGCTGCCCCTCAAAAGCACCAACCATCTTTTTCTTAGGGGATTCCCTTTTTTTTTTGGTTTTTTTTAAACTTAGGACCAAATAAATTTTCTTTCCTAAGTTTTAATGGAAATCAGTTTTTTATGAGAGGGAAGAAGGGAGTTTACGTGAATGAGTTGGGGAATAGGGAATGGAAGGAAGGAAGGGAAGGGAAGAAGGAAAGAAAAGGGAAGAAAAAGAAAAGGAAAGAAAGGAAGAAGAAGAAGAAAGAAAAAAGAGAAGGAAAAATGAAAGAAGGAAGAAGGAAGAGGGAAAGGAAAGAGAGGGGCAAGGGAGGTCGACCCTCTTGTGGGTTCCACCTTAGGTTAAATAAATAAATAAAATAAAGAAAATGTAATATTTTTTTTTCTTTTTATATATAAATTAAAAAGGCAAATGCAAATGGATGGGCCATCTTAGAGCGGGTCCAAATTCCAATTTTGAAAACCATTTTGACGATTAGAGGGGTAAATAGTCTTTTTCAGAAAGTTTCTGAACGAAACAAGCTGTTTTTGGCAGTTTTTGAAATGAGGTTAGAATTTGAAGTTCAATACCCTGTTGCCAAGCAAATCCAGTGTAGAATTTGAAAATTTGAGTTTGAAAGAAATCCAAATTATTTTTCTTGAAAAAATATTTCCAAATTTAGAATCCTAGGGGTAAAAATGTCAAATTTGGAAACCCAGGGTTTGAAATTGATTTCTGAAAACTTTCAAAACTCAATCTGGATTGAAATTTATAAAACTGGAGTTCTGGACTTCGAAAATGAAATGAAATGTGATGAAATGTTATGAAATGCTGAAAAATTATATGAAATGCTGAGAAAGGACATGAAATGCCATGCAAAATGTTAACCCTGAAGGAAGAAATTTGGATATTAGGCCCTGATTGATACTTGTACCAGTTCAAAAAGTGTTAAAATTGATAAAATTTGCAAAATGATTCAAGAAATGACTTTCAGGCTCTACCGAGCTAGAGTGACACTGAAACTTGGGGTTTGAACTGAAATGAACTAGATTGACCTGGGTTTTTGAGTTTCAGAACTTGACTGGACTGACAAGACAGACTCAATTGGACTCTCTGACTAAATTTTCAAGAAAAGCTGTCATTTTTTGAGAAATGGTGCAGAATGGTCACTAGAGTGAAGTGAATTATAAAACTAAGCTAGGTTTGAGATAAAATAAAGGTCAGTAATACTATCATGAACTAAAATCGAAGCTCGAACACTAGCTCAACTGACTGGATTTAGCTCAATTTCAGCTGAATGAGATAAAATGGGCTCCTAGACACTTGGAAATGGTTTTGAACTGAAACTGGAGCGCTTGAACTCTTGATGAGCTCAAGCTAGACTCTGAGGAATATGACTGACTGTGAATGACTGACTCGGAGACAATTCGCTTAGATTGAAGTGAGAAATGAGCTCATTTCTGAAGAAATGATCCCATTTTGGTAGGAATGGTCAGAAATGAAAATTGTCTGTTCATAATGAGCTCAGGTGAGCTTGAAATGACTGATATTCTAATTGTTCTGAACTGACCAATAAGCTTGGTTGACTCCGACTGACTGGGGTCCGGGATGACCTAGGGGTAAAATGGTAATTTTGTAAATAAAAGTGGGTAAAATGATAGTTTTCTAACATAGACTCGAGGTTTGACTCCTACACTGACCTAACAGGGTTGGCACTGCACGAGGAGGGTTGTTTGAGAATGGATAAGGAAAATTTGGGGTGTTTACAGATGCTTCTCTTTGCTACTAAGCTGGTGTAGGGCCGAACTTAGTGGCAAAGAAAAACACACCAAATTTCGGCTATAAAAATGCCCCAGTTAGAAGGATCTGACTGAGTATGAAGAAATTAACCCTGATAAAAAATAATAGATATGAAATAGAGAATGAAGAAGAAAAATTTACTTCAGAGAAGTGAGATTCAGGTTTTGCCCTTAACCTGGATGGGACGAAAAATACCTCATGTAGAAACGAGGCTCAGGTTTATCCCCTAACCTGACCGGGAAATGAAATACCTCATCAAAATGAGGCTCAGGTTTACCCCTTAACTTGACCGGGAAATGAAATACCTCATCAATAATGAGGTTCAGGTTTAACCCTTAACCTGACCGAGAATGAAAATTATGGGATTCTTGAAATAAGAACCCATGATGGAACCTTCGGACTTCCACACAATGAATCCGATAGGGGTTTTGCAAAAGGATGAAATTGGGGTCCCTAAAGCTTGAAAAGGGGTTTGATTTTGGGTGCCTAATTGCTGAGACTAAATAACTTTTGAAATTGATGACTTTTTGCGAGAAAATAATTGGTGGCTTAACCTCAAGCCGAAATTGGACTGTCTATGGTGGGACAGTGGGGACACAGGGAAGTGTGTGAATCTGAGAGCCCAGGCGCTTGAGATTATACCAATAGAAGGGAAGGAATCTTGAAAACTCTGGTTATCAAGTCCTAAAAGGGATAACAAATAGTGTCAGGATGCACCAAAGATGAGCCTCAAGCTCTCGCTTTGCGTCAAGATAGCTAGAAAATATTGTCAAAATGTTGAAAATTATTGTTGATTCAAAATAATTAAAAATGATGCACATTGATGCGAAAATATTCTCTCTTGTCTACCTGAAGTATTACCTCTGACTGGGCTTAACTCCGTAGAATCAAGATTCAGATTCAAATAGCTTGCAATTGACTTTCTTTCAAGGAAGCTATCAATTTTCTTGATATGAAAAGAAAAGAGAGTATTCTTGATATTGTGAAAGAAATTGATGAAAGAATATTGATTACAAAATTTCACAAAATTTAAAGAGGATTCTTGGCGTGTTTGGCAGTCGGATATCCTGGGATTCTTTTCTCATGATGATCTTTCTGCACTTTTTTTTTCTTTTGCAGAATTGGAGCTCTCTTGGGGTTTTTTTTAAGGGATTACATCATCCTTCATTTTGGAGATGTCCTGATTTTTCTCTCTTTTTTTGGGGGGGGGAAAGGGTACGTCACAAACTCCTTCATCTTGGAGATGTTCTAATCTTTCTTTCTCTCGGGGATTATATTGACGGTTATTGGCTCTTTGGTTGAAAATCTCTTTATGACAACAAAAATTAAATATCCTTTAGGGTTTGTCGGGAGGCTCATCGCAGTCGCCTTCATCTTGTCCGTGATCGGAGCTTTCCCTGGAAGGATCTGTCACAAACTCCTTCATCTTGGAGATGATCCAAATCTTCTTTGGCCCGTGAGGTCTAACTTGCATAATTCATCTTCATCTTGATGACAATTGAGAGATCCCTTTTGCAGATATTTAATTGCAGCTTAAATGATTGAGGAAATACGAAAATTGAATAGATTTTTCTGTATCACCCAGGATATTTCGACTGCTTTATTTTCCAAGAATGATCCTGAAAAATGTGTCATTGACCGCGATCAATATCGATCACTTATAGCTTTGCAACAACATTGAATTTCCCTTGCTGGCCATATCGAGGATTTATTCTTCATTCTTTTGGTTGGCCAATAGAAAGATTTTGAATTTTGAATCCTTCTTCGTGAAAGTTTTTTCCTTTCGGAAGTAATATTGAAGGTACTCTAAGGTAATGTTTTTGTGCAATAAAGATTTTTGAAATCAACAAGTACTTAATGACAAATTGGCAAAATTTTCTTGAAATTCTTCATGAAAACGAGCATTTGAAGCACAACTCAACGCATCCATGACAAAAAATTTCTCCTCCTTTCCCCAAAAGAGAAGATTCAGAAATAGGAAATAGAAATTACTCCTCTCTTTCCTGAAGAGGAGGTGTTTGCAAAACGAACTTTCGAAGATAAATTAAGCTTTCGTCAAAACTTCCTAACATTAGTCTTCTCTTATGGAAAGGGGCCGGTAATGGTGAGGTCGGTGATCGGGTCATGAAGGATCGAGTGCATCACACTCTCCCTGATAAGGGGGTTCTTCTTGATGAAATGGCCTAGTATGAAAATCGAAGTCACAAGGAAAGATAACTTTCATCGACGCTCTCCCTGAACTAAGGGTTTCTTGTGTGAAATTGAAAATTTATTTTGCAAATGGTTCACAAAGACATGAGTCCCTTCAAACTCTCCCTAAAAAAGGCTAAGTGAACAAAGAATAGCATGTGAAAAGAACGAGCTCCCTCGAACTCTCCCTGTAAAAAGGGTCTCTCGCAAGAGAAAATGATTGAAATTGGTATTGAGTGACAAAAAAAAGGTCAAAATTTGGAAATTGGAGATTGAAAATTTGGAAATTGGAGATTGAAAATTTGGAAATTGGAATTTAGAATTTATAGATTGGGAATTGGAAATTGGATGACCCGAAAGTCAAAACTAGAAGTCAGAAATTGGGTGACCCGGAGGTCGAAATTGGGAATTGAAATTAAAATAAAGATTGAATTTGAAAGAATGACCAATATGCATACAGGAATTGGTAAAATAACCAATGAGAGGTTAGATTTTGTGAAAGAACCAATTTGAGGATTGGACTTGGGAAGGACCAGTGCTAAAACGGATTTGGAAAGACCAATTTGAAGATTGGTTTTTGGGAAGGACCAGTGCTAAACCGGGTTTGGAAGGACCAATTTGAAGAATGGTTTTTGGGAAGGACCGATGCAAAATCGGGTTTGGAAGGACCAATTCGAAGATTAGTTTTTTGGAAAGGACCGATGCTAAACCGGGTTTTGGAATAACCAGGTGCTAAACTGGGTTTAGAAGGACCAGGTGCTAAACTGGGTTTGGAAGGACCAATTCGAAGATTGGTTTTTGGGAAGGACTAGTGCTAAAACGGGTTTGGAAGAACCAATTCGAAGATTGGTTTTTGGGAAGGACCGATGCTAAACCGGGTTTTGGAAGGACCAATTCGAAGATTAGTTTTTTTGGAAATGACCGATGCTAAATCGAGTTTTAGAAGGACCAATTTGAAGATTGGTTTTTGGGAAGGACGATGCTAAATCGAGTTTTGGAAGAACCAGGTGCTAAACTAGGTTTAGAAGGACAAGGTGCTAAACTAGGTTTAGAAGGACCAAGTGCTAAACTGGGTTTGAAAGGACCAGGTGCTAAACTGGGATTGGAAGGACCAATTCGAAGATTGGTTTTTGGGAAGGACCGATGCTAAGCCGGATTTGGAAGCGCCAAGTGCTAGACTGGGTTTAGAAGGAAGACTCAAATCGGAATTCAAATCTTCAAGGGAAAACTAAATGAATTGGGTTTTGAAAGAAAATTTGAGTCAGAACTTGGATCTTCTAGACCATTTACTAAATTGCAGAAAAGTTTGAGTATAAACTCAAACCTCTAAAGAAAAACTAAGCGAATTGAATTTGGAAGAAAATTCAAGTAAGAACTCTAATCTTCTAGACCGATTCTAGACATTTGAATTGGATTTGGAAGAAAATTTCCGTCAAAACTCTAATTTTCTAGACCAATTCTAGACATTTGAATTGGATTTAGAAGAAAATTTGAGTCGAAACTCTAATTTTGTAGACCAATTCTAGACATTTGAATTGGATTTGGAAGAAAATTCGAGTCTGAACTCTAATTTTCTAGACCAATTCTAGACATTTGAATTAAATTTGGAAGAAAAATCGAGTCAGAACTCTAATTTTCAAGACCAATTCTAGACATTTGAATTGGATTTGAAAGAAAATTCGAGTCAGAACTCTAATTTTCTAGACCAATTCTAGACATTTGAATTGAATTTGGGAGAAAAATCGAGTCGGAACTCTAATTTTCTAGACCAATTCTAGACATTCGAATTGGATTTGGAAGAAAATTTGAGTCGAAACTCTAATTTTCTAGACCAGTTCTAAACATTTGAATTGGATTTGAAAGAAAATTCAAGTCGGAACTCTAATTTTCTAGATTAATTCTAGGATCTGAAGGAAGGAAAATTAGACCAATATAAATTGGATTTGGAAACATTGACTAGGAAAAAAATCAAAATTGGATTTAAGAGTTTCAACCAGTAAATCAGGGTTTAGAAAAATATCAGCATGAGCACCGAATTTTGAAAGAGTACCAGCATGAGCACTGGATTTTGAAAAAGTACCAGCACAGATACTAGATTTTGAAAAATTACCAGTACGAACACTGGATTTTGAAGAAACATTTACAAGCAAGAACACTGGGTTTTGGAAAATTACCAGCACGAATACTGGGTTTTGAAAAATTACCAACTTGAACACTGGGTTTTGGAGAATTACCAGCACGAACACTGGTTTTTTGAAAATTACCAGCACCAAGACTGGGTTTTGAAGAATTACCAGTACGAACACTGGTTTTTTGAAAATTACCAACATGAATACTGGGTTTTAAAAAATTACCAGCACAAACACTGATTTTATGAAAATTACAAGCACAAACACTGGGTTTTAAAGAATTACCAGCACGAACACTGTTTTTTTAAAAATTACCAGTATGAACACTAGGTTTTTGAAAAATTACCAATTGATTCTGATAGAAGATTTTCAGTCTTCACCCTCATTATGACTTAGACAACTGTCGGGGTCTCAGAATTTATCCCTTATCCTGAATGGGTAGTTCAGGTTTATCCCTTAACCTGAAGGGAAAATGAATTCGATACATATGGATGCACATGACTATGAATGAATGCAAATGCAAATGCTGTAAATGGGTGCACATGCATGCAAAATGAGAGATTTGTGTGATTCTGCCTGCATACAGAACGTTTGGAAGACAATTTTCAAAATAATGCCCTAGTGTAATTGGGAAAGAAGAATTTGACCATTATTGAAGAAAATATATTGAGGAATTACAAAGGATGGAATAAAGGATTTAAGTATAATTTTTTTTCAAATGTTGAGCATTGATGAGGTCTGATAATTCCACACCATCGGCATTGATAAGCAGATATGAATTGTGGGGTAATGCTTCCTCGACAATATAGGGCCCTTCCCAATTTGGCGACCATTTTCCACCTGGGTGGTGCTTGAGATAAGTCGTTGATCTAAGCACTAGATCATTGGCTCAAAATTTCCTTTCAATGACAGATTTTGCATATTGTTTGGCTATCCTTTGCCGGTATGATTAAGCAAGCTCTGTTGTTGTAAGCCTTCTTTCATCGAGCAAATCAAGTTATACCAGTCGCTGCTGCTGATATTGATCAAGCGGTAACTCCAGCAGTGATGCGAACTTCAAGGCAGGTCTCTGAACATGTAGAGGCAATACTACTTCAGTTCCGTAGACAAGTTCTGATGGAGTAGCATTAGTTGGAGTTCGAATGGTGGCTCTGTATGCCCATAATGCATCATGGATCTTCTCATGCCAGTCACGGCCTGTCTTCAAAGTTCGCTCTAGGATTCGAATCAGAATTTTATTAGTGGCCTCTACATGACCATTCCCTTGAGGATAATAGGGAGCAGAGAAATGATGATGGATTCTGAACTTTAAGCAGAATGTCCTCATTCTCTCATTCTTGAAATGACTGCCATTGTCTGACATGATATCGTGCAGTATGCCGAAATGACAAAGGATATTCTTGCGGATGAATGAGACCACGTGTCGACCTTCTACTGTACACAAAGTGATAGCTTTGACCCATTTAGTGAAATTTTCTGTTGCAGCAAGAAAATATTTGTAGCTGTTTGAAGCAGGAGTGATGGGGCCCACAACATCAAAGGCCCACATAGAAAATGACCGTGGAGAGATGACAAATTGGGGAATAGGGAAAGGAAGGAAGGAAGGGAAGGGAAGAAGGAAAGAAAAGGGAAGAAAAAGTAAAGGAAAGAAAGGAAGAAGAAGAAGAAAGAAAAGGGAGAAGGAAAAAAGACAGAAGGAAAAAGGAAGAGGGAAAGGAAAGAGAGGGGCAGGGGGGTCGACCCCCTTGTGGGTCCCACCTTAGGTTAAAGAAATAAATAAAAAATAAAATAAAAAAATGCAATAATTTTTTTCTTTTTATATATAAATTAAAAAGGCAAATGGATGGGCCATCTCAGAGCGGGTCCAAATTCCAATTTTGAAAATCATTTTGACGATTAGAGGGGTAAAATAGTCTTTTTAAGAAAGTTTCCGAACGAAATGAGCTGTTTTTGGCAGTTTTTGAAATGAGCTCAGAATTTGAAGTTCAATACCCCGTTGCGAAGCAAATCCAGTGTAGAATTTGAAAATTTGAGTTTGAAAGAAATCCAAATTATTTCCAAATTTAAAATCCTAGGGGTAAAAATGTCAATTTTGAAAACCCAGGGTTTGAAATTGATTTCTGAAAACTTTCAAAACTCAATCTGGATTGAAATTTATAAAACTAGAGTTTTGGACTTCGAAAATGAAATGAAATGTGATGAAATGTTATGAAATGCTGAGAAATGATACAAAATAATGAGAAATGACAAAATGCCATGCAAAATGTTAACCCTGAAGGAAGAAATTTGGATATTAGGCCCCGATTGGCACTTGTACCAGTTCAAAAAGTGTTAAAATTGATAACATTTGCAAAATGATTCAAGAAATGACTTTCAGGCTCTACCGAGCTAGAGTGACACTAAAAATTGGGGTTTGAACTGAAATAAACTAGATTGAGCTGGGTTTTTGAGTTTCAGAACTCGACTGGACTGACAAGACACTGACTCAATTGGACTCTCCGACTAAATTTTCAAGAAAAGCTGCCATTTTTAGAGAAATGGTGCGGAATGGTCACTAGAGTGAAGTGAATTATGAAACAGAGCTGGGTTTGAGATAAAATAAAGGTCAATAATATTGACATGAACTAAAACCGAAGCTCGAACACTAGCTTAACTGAGTGGATTTAGCTCAATTTCAGCTGAATAAGGTAAAATGGGCTAAAAAGGGCTGCTAGAGACTTGGAAATGGTTTTGAACTAAAACTGGAGCGCTTGAACTTCTGGTGAGCTCAAGCTATACTCTGGGGAATGTGATTGACTGACTCAGAGACAATTGGCTTAGATTGGAGTGAGAAATGAGCTCAATTCTGAAGAAACGATCCCATTTTGGCAGGAATGGTCAGAAATGAAAATGGTATGTTCATCATGAGCTTAGGTGAGCTTGAAATGACTGATATTTTAATTGTTCTGAACTGACCAATAAGCTTGGTTGACTCCGTCTGACTGGGGTCCGGGATGAGCTAGGGGTAAAATGGTAATTTTTCTAATAAAAGTGGGTAAAATGGTAGTTTTCTAACATAGACTCGAGGTTTGACTCCTACACTGACCTAACAGGGTTGGCACTGCATGAGGAGGGTTATTTGAGAATGGATGAGGAAAATTTGGGGTGTTTACAGATGTCCCTCTTTGCTACTAAGCCGGTGTAGGGTCGAGCTTAGTGGCAAAGAAAAACATACCAAATTTGGGCTATAAAAATGCTCCAGTTAGAAGGATCTGATTGGGTATAAAGAAATTAACCCTTATAAAAAATGATACATATGAAATGGAGAATGAAGAAGAAAAATTTACTTCAGAGAAGTGAGATTCAGGTTTTGCCCTTAACGTGGATGGGACGAAAATACCTCGTGTAGAAACGAGGCTCAGGTTTATCCCCTAACCTGACCGGAAAATTAAATACCGCATCAAAATGAGGCTCAGGTTTACCCCTTAACCTGACCAGGAAATGAAATACCTCATCAATAATGAGGCTCAGGTTTAACCCTTAACCTGACCGAGAATGAAAATTATGGGATTCTTGAAAGAAGAACCCATGATGGAACCTTCGGACTTCCGCACAATGAATCCGATAGAGGTTTTGCAAAAGGATGAAATTGGGGTCCCTAAAGCTTGAAAAGGGGTTTGATTTTGGGTGCCTACTTGCTGAGACTAAATAACTTTTGAAATTGATGACTTTTTGCGAGAAAATAATTGGTGGCTTAACCTCAAGCCAAAATTGGACTGTCTATGGTGGGACAGTGGGGACACAGGGAAGTGTGTGAATCTGAGAGCCCAGGCGCTTGAGATTATACCAACAGAAGGGAAGAAATCTTGAAAACTCCAGTTATCAAGTCCTAAAAGGGATAACAAATAGTGTCAGGATGCACCAAAGATGAGCCTCAAGCTCTCGCTTCGCGTCAGGATAGCTAGAAAATATTGTCAAAATGTTGAAAATTATTGTTGATTCAAAATAATTAAAAATGATGCACATTGATGCAAAAATATTCTCTCTTTTCTACCTGAAGTATTACCTCTGACTGGGCTTAACTCCGTAGAATCAAGATTCGAATTCAAATTGCTTGCAATTGACTTTCTTTCAAGGAAGCTATCAATTTCCTTGATATGAATAGAAAAGAGAGTATTCTTGATATTGTGAAAGCAATTGATGAAAGAATATTGATAACAGAATCTCACAAAATTTAAAGATGATTCTTGACCTGTTTGGTAGTCTGATATCCTGAGATTCTTTCCTCATTATGATCTTTCTGCACTTTTTTTTCTTTTGTAGAATTTGAGCTCTCTTGGGTTTTTTTTTTTTAGGGATTACATCATCCTTCATTTTGGAGATTTAGACTTTTCTCTCTTTTTTTGGGAGGGGGAAGGGTACGTCACAAACTCCTTCATCTTGGAGATGTTCTGATCCTTCTTTCTCTCGGGGATTATATTGATGGTTATTGGCTCTTTGGTTGTAAATCTCTTGATGATAGCAGAAATTAAATATCCTTTAGGGTTTGTCCGGAGGCTCATCGCAGTTGCCTTCATCTTGTCGGTGATCTGAGCTTTCTCTGGAAGGATCTGTCACAAACTCTTTCATCTTGCAAATGATCCAAATCTTCTTTGACCAGAGGGGTCTAACTCGCATAATTCATCTTCATCTTGACGACAATTGAAAGATCCCTTTTGTAGATAGTTAATTGCAGCTTAAATGATTGAGGAAATACGAAATTTGAATGGATTTTTCTGTATCATCTAGGATATTTCGACTGCTTTTTTTTTTAAGAAGGATCTTGAAAAATGTGCCATTGACCGCGATCAATATCTATCACTTATTGCTTTGCAACAACATTGAATTTCCTTTGTTGGCCATATCGAGGATTTATTCTTCATCCTTTTGGTTGGCCAATAGAAAGATTTTGAATTTTGAATCCTTCTTCGTGAAAGCTTTGTCCTTTCAGAAGTAATACTGAAGGTACTCTGAGGTAATGTTTTTGTGCAATAAAGATTTTTGTAATCAACAAGTACTTAATGACAAATTGGCAAAATTTTCTTAAAATCCTTCATGAAAACGAGCATTTGAAGCACGACTCAACGCATCCATGACAAAAATTTTCTCTTCCTTTCCTCAAAGGAGAAGATTCAAAAATGGGAAATAGAAATTACTCCTCTCTTCCCTGAAGAGGAGGTGTTTGCAAAACGAACTTTCGAAGATAAATTAAGCTTTCGTCAAAACTTCCTAACATTAGGCTTCTCTTATGGAAAGGGGCCGGTAATGGTGAGGTCGGTGAATTTGTCATGAAAGAATGAGTCCATCACACTCTCCCTGAAAAGGGGGTTCTTCATGATGAAATGGTCTAGTATGAAAATCGAAGTCACAAAGAAAGCGAACTTCCGTCGAAGCTCTACCTGAACTAAGGGTTTCTTGTGTGAAATTGGAAATTTGTTTTGCAAACGTTTCACAAAGACACAAGTCCCTTCAAACTCTCCCTAAAAAGAGCTAAGTGAACAAAGGATAGCATGCGAAAAGAACGAGCTCCCTCAAACTCTCCCTGTAAAAAGGGTCTCTCGCAAGAGAAAATGATTGAAATTGGTATTGAGTGACAAAAAAAAAGGTCAAAATTTGGAAATTGGAGATTAAAAATTTGGAAATTGGAATTTAGAATTTATAGATTGAGAATTGGAAATTGAAAATTGAAAATTGAAAATTGGATGACCCAAAAGTCAAAACTGGAAGTCAGAAATTGGGTGACCCGGAGGTCGAAATTGAGAATTGAAATTAATATAAAGATTGAATTTGAAAGAATGACCAATATGCATACAGGAATTGGTAAAATAACCAATGCGAGGTTAGATTTTGTAAAAGGACCAATTTGAGGATTGGATTTGGGAAGGACCAGTACTAAACCGGGTTTGGAAAGACCAATTCGAAGATTGGTTTTTGGGAACGACCGATGCTAAATCGGGTTTGAAAGGACCAATTCAAAGATTTTTTTTTGGAAAGGACCGATGCTAAAGCGGGTTTTGGAAGGACCAGGTGCTAAACTGGGTTTGGAAGGACCAATTCGAAGATTGGTTTTTGGAAAGGATCAGTGTTAAACCGGGTTTGGAAGGACCAATTCGAAGATTGGTTTTTGGGAAGGACCGTTGCTAAACCGGGTTTTGGAAGGACCAATTCAAAGATTGGTTTTTTTGGAAAGGACTGATGCTAAATTGGGTTTTGGAAGGACCAATTCGAAGATTAGTTTTTGGGAAGGACCGATGCTAAATCGGGTTTTGGAAGGAGTAGGTGCTAAACTAGGTTTAGAAGGACCAGGTGTTAAACTGGGTTTAAAAGGACCAGGTGCCAAACTGGGTTTGGAAGAACCAGGTGCTAAACTGGGTTTAAAAGGACTAGGTGTTAAACTGGGTTTGGAAGGACCAATTCAAAGATTGGTTTTTGGGAATGACCGATGCTAAACCGGATTTAGAAGGACCAGGTGCTAGACTGGGTTTAGAAAGAAGATTCGAATCGGAATTCAAATCTATAAGGAAAAACTAAATGAATTGGGTTTTGAAAGAAAATTCGAGTCGGAACTTGGATCTTCTAGACCAATTACTAAATTACAGAAAAGTTTGAGTATAAACTCAAACCTCTAAAGGAAAACTAAGCGAATTGAATTTGGAAGAAAATTTGAGTCAGAACTCTAATCTTCTAGACCGATTCTAGACATTTGAATTGGATTTGGAAGAAAATTTGAGTCAGAACTCTAATTTTCTAGACCAATTCTAGACATTTGAATTGGATTTGGAAGAAAATTCGAGTCCAAACTCTAGTTTTCTAGACCAATTCTAGACATTTGAATTGGATTTGGAAGAAAATTCGGGTCAGAACTCTAATTTTCAAGACCAATTCTAGACATTTGAATTGGATTTGAAAGAAAATTCGAGTCAGAACTCTAATTTTCTAGACCAATTCTAGACATTTGAATTGAATTTGGAAGAAAAATCGAGTCGGAACTCTAATTTTCTAGACCAATTCTAGACATTTGAATTGGATTTGGAAAAAAATTTGAGTCGGAACTATAATTTTCTAGACCAATTCTAAACATTTGAATTGGATTTGAAAGAAAAATCGAGTCGGAACTCTAATTTTCTAGACTAATTCTAGGATCTGAAGGAAGGAAAATTAGACCAATATAAATTGGATTTGGAAACATTGACTAGGAAGAAAATCAAAATCGGATTTAAGAGTTTCAACCAGTAAAACAGGATTTGGAAAAATATCAGCATGAGCAACGAATTTTGAAAGAGTACCAGGACGAGCACTGGATGTTGAAAAAGTACCAGCACGGATACTAGATTTTGAAAAATTACCAGTACGAACACTGGATTTTGAAGAAAAATTTACAAGCACGAACACTGGGTTTTGGAAAATTACCAGCATGAATACTGGGTTTTGAAAAATTACCAGCATGAACACTGGGTTTTGGAGAATTACCAATACGAACACTAGTTTTTTGAAAATTACCAGCACCAACATTGGGGTTTGAAGAATTACCAGTACGAACACTGGTTTTTTAAAAATTACCAACACGAACACTGGGTTTTGAAGAATTACCAGCACAAACTCTGGGTTTTGAAGAATTACCAGCACGAACACTGTTTTTTTGAAAATTACCAGTACGAAAACTAGGTTTTTGAAAAATTACCTATTGATTCTGATAGAAGATTTTCAGTCTTCACCCACACGATGACTTAGACAACTGTCGGAGTCTCAGAATTTATCCCTTATCCTGAATGGGTAGTTCAGGTTTATCCCTTAACCTGAAGGGAAAATGAATTTGATACATATGGATGCACATGACTGCGAATGAATGCATGCAAATGCAAATGCTGTAAATGGGCGCACATGCATGAAAATGAGAGATTTGTATGATCCTGCCTGCATACAGAACGTTTTGAAGACAATTTTCAAAATAATGCCCCAGTGTAACTCGGAAAGAAGAATTTGATCATTATTGAAGAAAATATATTGAGGAATTACAAAGGATGGAATAGAGGATTTAAGTATAAAAATTTTTCAAATGTTGAGCATTGATGGGGTCTGATAATTCCACACCATCAGCGTTGATGAGCAGATATGAATTGCGGGGTAATGCTTCCTCGACAACATAGGGCCCTTCCCAATTTGGCGACCATTTGCCACCTGGGCGGTGCTTGAGACAAGTCGTTGATCTGAGCACTAGATCATTGACTCAAAATTTCCTTTCAATGACAGATTTTGCATATTGTTCGGCTATCCTTTGCCGGTATGATTGAGCAAGCTCTGTTGTTCTAAGCCTTCTTTCATCGAGCAAATCAAGTTATACCAGTCGTTGCTGCTGATATTGATCAAGCTGTAACTTTAGCAGTGATGCGAACTTCAAGGCAGGTTTCTGAACATGTAGAGGCAGTACTACTTCAGTTCCATAAACAAGTTCTGATGGAGTAGCATTAGTTGAAGTTCGAATGGTGGTTCTGTATGCCCATAATGCATCATGGATCTTCTCATGCCAGTCACGGCCTGTCTCCAAAGTTCGCTCCACGATTCGAATCAGAATTTTATTGGTGGCATCTACCTGACCATTCCCTTGAGGATAATAGGGAGCGGAGAAATGATGATGGATTCTGAACTTTAAGCAAAATGTCCTCATTCTCTCATTCTTGAAATGACTGCCATTGTCTGACACGATATCGTGCGGTATGCCAAAATGACAAAGGATATTCTTGTGGATGAATGAGACCACGTGTCGACCTTCTACTGTACGCAAAGTGATAGCTTCGACCCATTTAGTGAAATATTTTGTTGCAGCAAGAAAATATTTGTAGTTGTTTGAAGCAGGAGTGATGGGGCCGACAACTTCAAAGGCCCACATAGAAAATGACCATGGAGAGATGAAAAATTGCAAATATGTTGCTGGCGCATGAATAGAAGGTGCGTGTATCTGACATAGAGTACACTTATTCACAAAATGGTAGCAATCTTGCTGCATAGTCTTCCAATAATATCCTGCTCGGATGATTTGCTTGATAAGAGTTTGGTAGCCGATGTGACCACCATAAATGCCTTCGTGTACCTGTCGCATGACTTCTTTGGCTACATCTTCGTCTAGGCATCTGGAATATTCAGAACTAAATCTACGATGATAAAGGATATCAGCAACAATAAAATATCGGGCAGACATGCACCGAATTGCTTGTTGCTCTTGCTAGTGATTGTGATCATCGCAAAATTTTTCCTCTCTTGTGATTTCTCTCTCTTCCTTCTCTTTTCCTTTTCTAACCTCTATTTTCCTCCTTTTTGAAGGGAGAAAAATAAATGACAAAAAGAAAAAGAGAAGAGAAAAGAAGAGAAAAAGAGAAAAGAGGAATTATTTTGCGGGGTCTCACTTGACCTTAATTTGAAAATATTTGAGAAAATAACTCGCCTCCATTTTTGAAATATTTGCGGAAAATCTGGAAGACGGGATACGCTCGTCGGTACGAGGTACGACCATTCCTAGCGCCTTTACCAAGGGTAATCGAACCAAGGGTCGAATTCATGCCTTTTGCTTTGCTAAGAAATTATCTAAGAATTTATCTTAAATCTAAATGCACAAAGAATCATGTTTGTGCGAATGCAAAGATGTATGCTATCTTTTTTAAAATGATTTTGAAATTTTGCAAGTGTTTCTGAGATGAATCTGATAATAGGGTGAAGAAAATGGTTTTTAACTTAGAACTTAAGATTTAAAGTTCTGAGCTTTTGGAATAATCAGGGCTTGGAAAAATAATCTAGACTTTTGAAAGGAAGGATCTTGAAATTGAGATAAAAGGAGAAGAAAGAAAATTTCAAAGTCATGAATGGACTTTGAACTAGAATTTTGAACCTGGATGAATATTTGGAATGGAATTGAATTTTAACTTTAAAGTTTGAAATCAGAATGAAATTTGGGAGATCTAAATGCAATTGAAAAAAATAGAATTCGCTTTTGGAATCTTAAGAATCAAGATAAACTTGATCTTCTGAAATCGGGAATGAAAATAGAATTAGATTTGAAAAATTGGAATTGGGGATGGAGTTTGATTTGAAATCTGGAATTCAATATGAAATTCAAATCCAAAGTTTGGATTCTAAATAGAGTTGAGATTTAAAATTGAATTCTGGATTTAAAATCCGGAATGGGAGTTGAATCGAAAATTCGAGATCCGAGATGGAATTGGATTCTATATCCTAAAAGAATTGGATCTGAAGTCTGAGATCCAAGATGAAGTTGGGTTCTGGATCCTAAAATGAGTTTTGGATCTGAAGTCTGAGATTCAAGATGAAGTTGAGTTCTGGATCCTAAAATGAATTTTAGATCTGAAGTCTGAGATCCAAAAGTGGGTATTGTACTTGGAAATCTGGATCCAAGATGGGATTAGGGTCTGAACTTTGGATTGGGATTCTGAAAAGTCCAAATGGGACTTTTGAAGATGGGTCTGGATTTTGAAAACCCAAATTGAATTTAAAATTTAAGAAGAGTCAAGTCTTTGAGATTCTAAATCAATCTCAAACTTTGATTTTGGAATTTCAAATTCAAATTGGACTTTGAAATTGAATTTTGAAATGAGATAGAATTGAATTTGAATTTATAGATAAGATTTACTTGGAATTTTGAAAAGGAAAAAAATATGATGCAATGCTATTCTAAATGATGGATGAATTCAAACAGTTTTGAAATTGGATTCGAAAGATCATATTTCATTCTTTGAACGAATGTAAATAAGATTAATGATATAATACACTCCTGACTATGGTCACTGAATGTATTATATAATAATCATATCTAAATTCAAATGAAGAATCAAACATATTTTGGTGCTTTTATAGAGTTTAGAATGAAATTAACTCTCAATATACCCTGACTATGGCCATTGATATACGTATTGAATTAATTTTAAACTAAACTCTGATAAAAGAGGGAAATATTTAAAGAAAACGTGATGAATTTTGAAAAAGATCCAGTGTGGATCCAGTGTTATTTTGTAAAAGATAAAAATACTAAGTTTTGTTTACATCTTGACTATGGCCATTGATGTAAATCATCAACTTAGGATTAGTTACCTCTTACAAAATGGTGCACGTGCCATTCGTGTTTCACCATTGTGAGATTTTGGAAAATAAAGGTAAAAAGCATGAAAACAAGCAACTTATGGCATTTACAATGCTCATTCATTCTATCTAAGGCTGGAAATATAGGCGATGAATGCAAAATGTAGATGGTTAATTCTAACTAAAGATGTTGTACTCATGCTAAATGAATGATGCACATGGCATATTATGAGAAAATATACATGTATATATATATAGATAGATAATACCATAGGCAAACGAAAACCTATATGTTTAGAGGGTATATGCAATGGATGAAAGCAGAAGCCAGGATGGTCTGATGTCTTCTTTATAATCGTTGTAATTTTGAAAAGATTTTTATATGAAAAACATGTGAAAACCAGACATCAAATAATAAAAACCAGTTCTCACTAGTGGATGAGACCGGGTCGAACTCAGGGAACAAGAATATATTGTATTCAAGTACACAAATCTAAACTAATATTTATTGCCGAATTATTTGAAATGTAAAATGTTCAAGATAAGTAATAACAACTAACTATTACAACAAATGAATACCCTTCGCAGAGGGCGTGAAGTGCAATATTTACAAACCCAATTTAAATTCCTAATTCTAAACTAAAAAGTAAAAAGAAGCTTTATTCTTCGTACTTCGTGTCATGTAATCGCTTCCGCTCCAGTCCTGTGCAATCCTGCACAGATCAAACGAACACGAGCAGTACCAGAGATAGAAATAGAAACCTATATTGAACTAGCTAATTCTTAAAAACACTGAAGGATATTAACAAAAGAATCCAATGCCAATTAAAACTACATTAACTAACACAATTAACTAAATTTCAATTTACTAACACTCAACTTTATAAAATCTAATTATTTCAATTAACTAATAATGAAGACAATTAATCACTAATACTTCATTAACAAACTATGAACATACACTATTGAAAAACACAATATTAACAAACATTGAAAGCAGTAAAATCAAGAATTGTAAAAATCAAGAAATGACTAATGAAGAATCAGAAATTCAGGTATTTGAAAACAATAAGAAAAACATGTAAAACAAGCTAACAGAATGGCAAAGGAAAACTAATTTGTAAAAAAAATATTGAATGAGGCAAAACAGGAAGAATTTTTTGATAAAAAAAAACAGGAAATTGGAAATTGTATAATACCTAAGAATCCAATAGTGAATCACTCACTAAAATCTTGCTATCAAACCTGATCCAGAACTTCTGAGATCAGTTTATCCATATTCACAGGAGAAGTCAGTATATAACAACCACTTAATCCGAAAACTCAATACATCTTAATCAATTAAGCTGGAAACTTAGGCATTTGGGTAAAATATTGATCAATGTTTATACAGGCCATGTTTCAGTAATCCTATTCCACTGTGAACCAGATCTTCACTGTGAAAGAAAAAAAATTCCGGTGAAGCAGAGTTGATTCTGATCAGTTATCCACATCAATTCCAAATGAAAATCTGTTTTTAGAATCACAAATCAACTGATCCAGATGATCCAGAACACCTCGAATTTCAATTGATTCGGTTGAAAATCAGTATCCAAAGACAAGATTAGAATTCCATTCAATGATTTATCAAATATTTTGAAGAACTGTATTGGATTCGGGCGATAGAATTTTTTTTTTTGAATCAAACATAGGAAATATGAAATTCAAAATTTGAACTAAACGTTAAAAATCAATATGCATCTAACTAAAACATCAATTACAAAGTTAATCAGCAAACTAAAACATCAATCTCAGAATTGATCAGCAGAAAAAAAATTCAGAACAACAGTGATCGATTTATATTTTTTCGTTTTATTTCTATTTTTTTTTTCTTTTCACACAAACACAATATAATCGGACAAGTTGAAAGAAAAAGAAGTAATCAGAAGAAGAAGAAGAAGAAGAAGAAGAAGAAGAAGGAAATATTTTAAACTAAACTCTGATAAAAGAGGGAAATATTTAAAGAAAACGTGATGAATTTTGAAAAAGATCCAGTGTGGATCCAGTGTTATTTTGTAAAAGATAAAAATACTAAGTTTTGTTTACATCCTGACTATGGCCATTGATGTAAATCATCAACTTAGGATTAGTTACCTCTTACAAAATGGTGCACGTGCCATTCGTGTTTCACCATTGTGAGATTTTGGAAAATAAAGGTAAAAAGCATGAAAACAAGCAACTTATGGCATTTACAATGCTCATTCATTCTATCTAAGGCTGGAAATATAGGCGATGAATGCAAAATGTAGATGGTTAATTCTAACTAAAGATGTTGTACTCATGCTAAATGAATGATGCACATGGCATATTATGAGAAAATATACATGTATATATATATAGATAGATAATACCATAGGCAAACGAAAACCTATATGTTTAGAGGGTATATGCAATGGATGAAAGCAGAAGCCAGGATGGTCTGATGTCTTCTTTATAATCGTTGTAATTTTGAAAAGATTTTTATATGAAAAACATGTGAAAACCAGACATCAAATAATAAAAACCAGTTCTCACTAGTGGATGAGACCGGGTCGAACTCAGGGAACGAGAATATATTGTATTCAAGTACACAAATCTAAACTAATCTTTATTGCCGAATTATTTGAAATGTAAAATGTTCAAGATAAGTAATAACAACTAACTATTACAACAAATGAATACCCTTCGCAGAGGGCGTGAAGTGCAATATTTACAAACCCAATTTAAATTCCTAATTCTAAACTAAAAAGTAAAAAGAAGCTTTATTCTTCGTACTTCGTGTCATGTAATCGCTTCCGCTCCAGTCCTGTGCAATCCTGCACAGATCAAACGAACACGAGCAGTACCAGAGATAGAAATAGAAACCTATATTGAACTAGCTAATTCTTAAAAACACTGAAGGATATTAACAAAAGAATCCAATGCCAATTAAAACTACATTAACTAACACAATTAACTAAATTTCAATTTACTAACACTCAACTTTATAAAATCTAATTATTTCAATTAACTAATAATGAAGACAATTAATCACTAATACTTCATTAACAAACTATGAACATACACTATTGAAAAACACAATATTAACAAACATTGAAAGCAGTAAAATCAAGAATTGTAAAAATCAAGAAATGACTAATGAAGAATCAGAAATTCAGGTATTTGAAAACAATAAGAAAAACATGTAAAACAAGCTAACAGAATGGCAAAGGAAAACTAATTTGTAAAAAAAATATTGAATGAGGCAAAACAGGAAGAATTTTTTGATAAAAAAAAACAGGAAATTGGAAATTGTATAATACCTAAGAATCCAATAGTGAATCACTCACTAAAATCTTGCTATCAAACCTGATCCAGAACTTCTGAGATCAGTTTATCCATATTCACAGGAGAAGTCAGTATATAACAACCACTTAATCCGAAAACTCAATACATCTTAATCAATTAAGCTGGAAACTTAGGCATTTGGGTAAAATATTGATCAATGTTTATACAGGCCATGTTTCAGTAATCCTATTCCACTGTGAACCAGATCTTCACTGTGAAAGAAAAAAAAATTTCGGTGAAGCAGAGTTGATTCCGATCAGTTATCCACATCAACTCCAAATGAAAATCTGTTTTTAGAATCACAAATCAACTGATCCAGATGATCCAGAACACCTCGAATTTCAATTGATTCGGTTGAAAATCTGTATCCAAAGACAAGATTAGAATTCCATTCAATGATTTATCAAATATTTTGAAGAATTGTATTGGATTCGGGCGATAGAAATTTTTTTTTTGAATCAAACATAGGAAATATGAAATTCAAAATGTGAACTAAACGTTAAAAATCAATATGCATCTAACTAAAACATCAATTACAAAGTTAATCAGCAAACTAAAACATCAATCTCAGAATTGATCAGCAGAAAAAAAATTCAGAACAGCAGTGATCGATTTATATTTTTTCGTTTTATTTCTATTTTTTTTTCTTTTCACACAAACACAATATAATCGGACAAGTTGAAAGAAAAAGAAGTAATCAGAAGAAAAAGAAGAAGAAGAAGAAGAAGAAGAAGAAGAAGAAGAAAAAGAAGTAATCAGAAGAAGAAGAAGAAGAAGCTGAAGAATCGGAAGAAGGTGAAGAATAAGAAGATAAGAAAACGAAGAAGAAGAAGATCTGAAGGAGAAGAAGAAGAAGAAGATGAAGAAGAATTAGAAATCGACTTACCGTAACTGAAGGGGATTAGGGATTGAAGTGGCGACCTCCATCGTGCTGTCACTGGACAGAAAAATCCACCACCGCCGGTTGCCGGACATTGACAGAGAAAGAGGGAGAAAGGGAAGGTAGGTAAGGGGAGTAGCCACCGGCGATGGTGGAGGAAGGAGAGATGAAAGGGAATAGAGGGAAAGAAGGGAAAGAACGAAGCTTCAGCCGTGTGGGGGAGGCCCCTGATTTTTTTCAGTTATTGGGTTTTAAAAGCCCCAAACTGGCTGGAACCGGTTTCAAACAGAAATTTTTCAGTTTTAAAACAGTGCAAACCGGTTTCAGCCGGTTTGCTTATTAATTTTTTAGTTTTTAAAATTCAAAAACCGTGTAAACCGGTTTATTAGAATTTTTTTTTCAAAAAGTTACAAACAAAACTTTTTTTTATTTATAAAGAAAATAAAACTATTCTACTAATTTTTTTTCTTCTTTTCTAAAAAAAAACAAACACTTAAAATGAATATAAAACTATTTTTCTCCAATTTTTTATTTTTTATTTTTATTTTTATTGAAAATTAAAACTTAACTACTATGACTATAAAAAACTAAAATATGCATAAAAATGTAAAATAAAACTATTTTTCATGCATTTTCTATTTTTAAATCATTTTAGCACATTTACTCGAAAACTAACATAAAATTGGGTTTTTGAAACATTATTTCATAAAATCATGCATATTTAAATGTTAATTAACCCTAAATTATATGCATGATCAAATACCCCCATGCTTATGTTTTGCTAGTCCTCGAGCAAACTAGAAAAGTGCATGAAATGAAAACTATCACCTAACTCACTTTCGTAGGAATCACGGTTGCATTTAGCTCATGCAACAAGCCCTTTCAACCCCTGGGTTACCCCAGTGGACGAGTAAGGTCTCGTGAGGGTTTGCAGTGATGCTACCCACAAACATCTTTGTCATGTATGCATAATATTACACATCCTTATAAGCAGTAGGTAATTAAAGACTTTGTTTTCACAAATATTTCATGTTACAAAAAAAATCAAGACATAATTAGAGTCTTTTATATACCATCACAGAAAAAGAATTTCTTTCACTTTTCTAAAAATCACAATTATTTATGTTTTATTCTTAGAAATTCCAATAAAAACATATTATTATTTACTTATCCTCACTCATATGTTTTCTGCACAGGTTTTCTCAATCACACTTCTAAGCACTGAACTTTTCTTTCTTTTTAAGCTCTTTTCTCTTCTTCTTTTTTCATTTTTTCACGCTTTTTCTTTTTGCACACTTATTCTTCTCTTATAGCTTGCGTGTGGTCTGCTTTTATGCCTTGTGCAATGTCAATATCTTCTATACTTTTTTAATACATACCAAAAGATATCAACTAAGACATAAAAGTGACTTCCTTCATTCACCTTTATAACATGAGAGTCATACATTTCAACTTGTATTTGTTCTCAGTTACTTTGGATCACGAAGTTTTCCACTCTCCTTTTCGAAAATGGAATTAAAAGTTTCAACTTACATCTAAGTTCCATCTACTAAGGATTGTGGAATTATCCAAACAACCTTACGCATGCTTTTTCTCACTTTTTGAGCTCATTTTTACGCTTTTGTTTATTTGCTTAGTTTTTCAAAAATAGAACTGTGCATATTCATATTTATGATTCAAAATAAATTCTAACATGTATCTATCATCATTTCTTTGAAATCCGCATAAACAACCATAATTTTTAGATCTATGTCAGAAAAAATTTTCGTGGGGCTTAAAAATCCTCTAAAAACATCAGATTTGAAATAACATTCATATAAGTTCAAACTCTTTCTTTAAAAATCTACTTTTCATGAGAAATGTGTAAACATGTGCAAGAACGTAAACAGAAATATCAAGGTGTGCACTCTACACCCTCCCCCATGCTTGAATGACACTGTCTCAGTGGCACAACCCCATGCTTATATGAAACTACGTGAATGCACATGAGAGAAATAAATGAGGGAAAAGAGTAGAATGACCTGACATGAATTAAAAATACACGTTCTATGAATGTAATGAATGCAATGTATACATGACAAAACATGAAACTCATAAAATGCAACAAAGAGAACATGAAAAACTCATGAAAAAGTAAAAACAAAATAAAATCTATAAATTTTAAGCAAATCTAATAATATACAAGATATGGGTTGCCTCCCATAAAGCGCTAAGTTTCACGTCCCCAGCCAGACGGATCCCCGGAAAAATCCTTCATCGTCCATGAGATCAATGGACATGAAGTCAGGCTCAATCGGGCTCTCTATGAAAAATAGTGTCATCTGTGACACTGCGCAGTGTGTTCCCATCCTGTCTACCTCTGAATGGCTCGAAGTGCCCGATCCAATTCAAATCACCTATCTGATTCGCAAGTAATTCTAGGTGATCCTCTTCTAGTGATTCCTTATCCTCCTCAAGAGGTGGATTAATCAATAACCAAGCATATTCTGCTTCTACGAAGTCTTGAATGACATCGACCTCGAAAGAAGCCTCCTCAACAGCAGGCCCCATAGCAGCACGAAAAATGTTTAGCCGCATCTTCCTATTTCCGAATGACACATCCATCGCACCAGTGCGGCAATTGATGCATGCGTTGGCGGTAGCTAGGAAGGGGCGACCGAGAATAATAGGAGTCTGTTGTGGGCTATCAACTCCCTCCATATCTAATATCACGAAGTCAACAGGGAAATAACAATCCTCCACCTTGACTAAAACATCTTCAAGTATCCATCTTGGGACCTTGATAGATCTATCTGCAAGCTGAAGAGTCATAGGTGTAGGTTTCATCTCTTTCAATCCAAATTGGTCATAAAAGAAACCTGGCAAGATGTTAACACTTGCCCCAAGGTCGAGCAATGCATGCCCAACAGTGATGTTTCCTATGATACATGAGATGATCGGAGTCCCTGGGTCCTTGAGCTTAGGTGGGGTTTGATGTTGCAATACTGCGCTCACCTGCCCAGTTAAATAAATCTTTTTCTGCACATGGAACACCGACTTCCTTTTCTGCGTACAAAGTTCTTTGAGGAACTTTGCATATGCAGGGACTTGTTGGATGGCATCTAGTAAGGGGAGGTTTATCTGAACGTGCTTGAATATCTCAAGCATCTCTTGCATGTTCACTCCAGCCTTACATAATGCTCTCGGCCTTTCTAACGCCTCAGAAAGGGGGCTTTAGGAATGTAGGATGGTGAAGGCTCCGCTGGAAGAACCTTCTCGCTTTCCTGAGGTAAAACCTTAGGGACAGACTGTTTCTCACTTATCTTCTCTCTTTCTTCTGCAGCCTCCCTCGCTTGGTACTGCTTCCCACTCCTAAGGGTTACAACTTGAGCTTGCTCTTTATGTGCATTGGTCATATGCAAGCTACGCATGGGTTCATTTCCCTTAGGGTTGACAATAGGCTGGCTAGGCAGTGTCCCCTCTCTTCGCCTGCTAAGCGCCTCGACGAGCTGCCCCATTTGAGTCTCTAATTTTGAAATAGACTAATTATGCGAGCTCAAATTCGCTTTAATATCAGAAAATGCTTGTAGCATCTTGTCCTCGAAGGACTGACTATGCGAAGGCTCATGAGACTGGGGATGAGTATAAACAGGTTGGGCTGGGGGATAACTGGATCTCTGAAATCCAGGCGCATAACCGCCTTGACTGGGTTGACTCTGAGAAGGGTTAGGGGGTTGGATCTGTGAGTTGCGCCATGAAAAATTGGGATGGTTTCGCCTACCCGGATTATAAGTGTTGGAAAATGGATTGAGTGCGGGCCTAGCGAAGTTTTGAGCCATCTGAGCTTGCTCTTGGACAAACTCAGGATACTGTGGCGCAACTGAGCACTGTAAAATATGGTGTGCAGGACTCGCACACAACGCGCACACCTGCATGGCAGGAGAGGGACCCAACAAAAACTGATCTAATTTCTGGGATAGTTGGTCTACCTTGTTACTTAACTCAAGGTTTATCCCTATTTCAAAAATACCTGCCTTCTTAGTACTATCCTGTGCAGGTGCAGCCCTATCGAACCGTGAAGTTGTCGCATGGTGCATCGAATTTTCGCTCAATGTCTCAAAAAGCGACCACGCTTCAACCTCACTTTTTAGCATAAAAGTGCCCCCACATGATGAATCCACTATTTGCCTGTCCTTCTCGGTCAGGCCATCGTAAAAATACTGCACCAGTTGCCAACGAGGCACCTGGTGGTGGGGACACTTGCGGAGAAGATCTTTCATCCTCTCCCAAGTCTCGTAGAATTGTTCTCCTTCAATCTGCGAGAAACTGATTATGGCTTTACGAAACTGATTCGTCTTACCAATTGGGAAGTACTTTTTATGAAATTCGCACTGCATTCCTTCCCAAGTTGTAATCTGAACCGTATCGAGAGACTTTAGCCAATGTTTAGCTTTATCTTTGAGAGAGAACGGAAACAACGTCAACCTTAATGCGTCATCTCCAAAGTTGTTGATCCGCACTGTCGAGCAGATCTCCAGAAAATCATCAATATGACTATATGGGTCTTCGTTGCTTAGGTCATGAAATGATGGTAACATTTGAATGATACTGGCCTTTATTTCAAATTGATTGGCTCCTACATCAGGTCTCGTGATGCAGGAGGTGGGAGTGTATATGGTGGGCATGAAGTACTCCTTAAGGGTACGGAACAACGACCGATTTTCGGCCATGGTGATAAGATGAGGAGTTCTCCTAACAAGAAACTCGGGACTCAATTAGCTCGGGTCGAGTGATCGTTGTCTGTGCATACACCTTGAAGTAGACCGGTGTAACACTCGTCCTAATTTTGGGTTTTCTACCTAACTAACGCACTAAGCGGCTAAACCACGCAAACCACAAAGCGAGTAAACTAAAAACAACAAAAACTAAACAAACACCAAGCAGTTACACATACTAGAGATTATGCAAAGAAATATAAAAACTATGTGTACGGTACCAATCGTACACAGTCACCTCTAAGGGGTTCCTAGTAGGTGGGCTGTGCAGAAAAGTAAGCTCGTCTCTAAGATATGCACATACGTGGTTCTAAACCTAAATGCAACACAAACACTAGGCAATAAAGTGAATACTAATATTACGCCGTTCCCCGGCAACGGCGCCAAAAATTTGATGTCTTCTTTATAATCGTTGTAATTTTGAAAATATTTTTATATGAAAAACATGTGAAAACCAGACATCAAATAATAAAAACCGGTTCTCACTAGTGGATGAGACCGGGTCGAACTCAGGGAACGAGAATATATTGTATTCAAGTACACAAATCTAAACTAATCTTTATTGCCAAATTATTTGAAATGTAAAATATTCAAGAAAAGTAATAACAACTAACTATTACAACAAATGAATACCCTTCGCAGAGGGCGTAAAGTGCAATATTTAAAAACCCAATTTAAATTCCTAATTCTAAACTAAAAAGTAAAAAAAAGCTTTATTCTTCGTACTTTGTGTCATGTAATCGCTTCCACTCCAGTCCTGTGCTATCCTGCACAGATCAAACGAACACGAGCAGTACCAGAGATAGAAATAGAAACCTATATTGAACTAGCTAGCTAATTCTTAAAAACACTGAAGGATATTAACAAAAGAATCCAATGCCAATTAAAACTACATTAACTAACACAATTAACTAAATTTCAATTTACTAACACTCAACTTTATAAAATCTAATTATTTCAATTAACTAATAATAAAGACAATTAATCACTAATACTTCATTAACAAACTATGAACATACACTATTGAAAAACACAATATTAACAAACATTGAAAGCAGTAAAATCAAGAATTGTAAAAATCAAGAAATGACTAATGAAGAATCAGAAATTTAGGTATTTGAAAACAATAAGAAAAACATGTAAAACAAGCTAACAGAATGGCAAAGGAAAACTAATTTGTAAAAAAAATATTGAATGAGGCAAAACAGGAAGAATTTTTTGATAAAAAAAAAAACAGGAAATTGGAAATTGTATAATACCTAAGAATCCAATAGTGAATCACTCACTAAAATCTTGCTATCAAACCTGATCCAGAACTTCTGAGATCAGTTTATCCATATTCACATGAGAAGTCAGTATATAACAACCACTTAATCCGAAAACTCAATACATCTTAATCAATTAAGCTGGAAACTTAGGCATTTGGGTAAAATATTGATCAATGTTTATACAGGCCATGTTTCAGTAATCCTATTCCACTGTGAACCAGATCTTCACTGTGAAAGAAAAAAAAATTCCGGTGAAGCAGAGTTGATTCCGATCAGTTATCCACATCAACTCCAAATGAAAATATGTTTTTAGAATCACAAATCAACTGATCCAGATGATCCAGAACACCTCGAATTTCAATTGATTCGGTTGAAAATCTGTATCCAAAGACAAGATTAGAATTCCATTCAATGATTTATCAAATATTTTGAAGAACTGTATTGGATTCGGGCGACAGAATTTTTTTTTTTGAATCAAACATAGGAAATATGAAATTCAAAATGTGAACTAAACGTTAAAAATCAATATGCATCTAACTAAAACATCAATTACAAAGTTAATCAGCAAACTAAAACATCAATCTCAGAATTGATCAGCAGAAAAAAAATTCAGAACAGCAGTGATCGATTTATATTTTTTCGTTTTATTTCTATTTTTTTTTTCTTTTCAGACAAACACAATATAATCGGACAAGTTGAAAGAAAAAGAAGAAGAAGAAGAAGAAGTAATCAGAAAAAGAAGAAGAAGAAGTAATCAGAAGAAGAAGAAGAAGAAGAAGCTGAAGAATCGGAAGAAGGTGAAGAATAAGAAGATCAGAAAACGAAGAAGAAGAAGATCTGAAGGAGAAGAAGATGAAGAAGAAGTAGAAATCGACTTACCGTAACTGAAGGGGATTGGGGATTGAAGTGGCGACCTCCACCGTGCTGTCATCGGACAGAAAAATCCACCACCGCCGGCTGCCGGACATTGACAGAGAAAGAGGGAGAAAGGGAAGGTAGGTAAGGGGAGTAGCCACCGGCGATGGTGGAGGAAGGAGAGAAGAAAGGGAATAGAGGGAAAGAAGGGAAAGAAGGAAGCTTCAGCCGTGTGGGGGAGGCCCCCCATTTTTTTTCAGTTATTGGGTTTTAAAAGCCCCAAACTGGCTGGAACCGGTTTCAAACAGAAATTTTTCAGTTTTAAAACAATGCAAACCGGTTCGAGCCGGTTTGCTTATTAATTTTTTAGTTTTTAAAATTCAAAAACCGTGTAAACCGGTTTATTAGAATTTTTTTTTCAAAAAGTTACAAACAAAACTTTTTTTTATTTATAAAGAAAATAAAACTATTCTACTATTTTTTTTTTCTTTTCTAAAAAAAAGCAAACACTTAAAATGAATATAAAACTATTTTTCTCCAATTTTTTATTTTTTATTTTTATTTTTATTGAAAATTAAAACTAAACTACTATGACTATAAAAAACTAAAATATGCATAAAAATATGAATATAATGCTCAAATATCCAAATAGAAATAACAAGTGAAACATTGCGGGGGTGAAAGGAGCATACCTGAATAAGTAGAAGTTGAACAACGGTCTGACACTTGACATCACTAATGGCAAGATACAGGCTCTGCTCACTTTATTTCTCCATTTCATATTATATTTCTAACAAATACTTCTACACAGACCAGACTTCATAGGTAGTTCGGTTAAGTTCTCAAATGAGTTGTCAAAAGGCAACTATCGGTACCAAGGGGTTTTGGACATGGATCTGGTCCATGGGACCAAACCTTGCTGTCAAGGCACACATGGGTCTGAACCTTTGGTTCAGACCTGAACCGAGGAGGTTCGGCTGCTGGATGGCCCGGGTGCCCAGCACCTCATGGCTCGCACCCGGCTCCAACAAGGAAACTGGGCTGGCACAAAGTGCCACGACCTGGTTGGGGTCTGGCTCCCAAACCAGTCAGCCCAACCGGCTGTAGCACTGGTCTAAACCCACGGTTCAGCCAAGTGCTCCAGCTCAAAACACTTAAAAAAAATAATAAGGCGTCCAATGCTGAGCGTGCGGACAACCCGCATGGTGCCTAGCTCCAAACCAAGGTAGAGTGTGGGTTTGCTAAAGGGTCTGGTCTGTTGGACCAGACCTTGCATCCCACCTCACCCATGAGCCCGAGCCCATGGCTAGAACAACTGCTGCTAAAGGGGTTGGGTGCCTGTTATAGGCTGGCTCCAACCTACTAAACCATCTTTGTGACTCGATGCGCCAACCACAATGAACCAGAAAAAAAATAAAAATGAAAAGAAATTTAACGCCGGAGGGCCAGGGGCCCTTTTCCTCTAATGGAGCCTAGTCACGCCGTGACCCAGGCCAAGGGTATAGCTGTGTCAGTCCCAAACGCATTTGGGATTGGCTGAACCGAAGCAAAAATCAAAGAGGGAGGTGGCGGCTGCGATGCACCAGTCGCAGCACGCCTGCACTCAAGGAAGTGCCAAAGAGGGTTGGGTGCATCTGGACGAGGCCAACTCGGTCCAGTGCACCCCAGCATTGCCACCAAACTCACAGACGCCCAAAAAAAAAGTCAAGAAATGAGAGCAAAAAGCACAACAAGAATGAATCTTCAAAGATGAGAAAGGGAAAAAGAATGTTATTGGAAAAAGAAAAACGGAATGTTAATGGATACAACAATCTAACGAATGTAAATGATGGTGAATCAATGTAAAAAAAAAATGACAAGCTTCTACAAGCTAATCCACCGATGGAGCATGCATGTATAGATGCATTGGCTCCTTGGTTTCAAGATGTACCAACCATGAGCAAAACACAGTGAATCTTCACCTTGGAGGTTTGGAAACGAGAGAGTGAAGTCACGGCTGCAAGGCTGCTCCAACGTAAATGGTAGAGATGCACTCCACGGCTGGGGAGGAAGGAGGAAGAGAGTGTGGGAGAGAGAGATGAGGGGGAAGAGAGGGAGCTCCTAGGTGTCACTCCAAAGGAATGTTGTCTCTCTCTCTACTAAAAGTTTTTATATTACCATGTTTGAAAAGCCAATGGCTAGGATTGAGGCTGCTAAAGATGTGTGGCTTGGGTCAAACACGCCCCTCCATGCTCTGAAAATCTAATGAGTGGCCACCCCATTCGGCCAATGCATGTTCTACTTTCAAAAGCTCTATCATTTTTTTCAAAAACGCCCTTCAAGGGCCTTCACATCTAGCCATCAAAGAGCAATGGAATTACGTGGGGAGCCCTTAGGCTGCCACCCACTCCAGCCAAATGTTGAGTAGTCTTTAGGCTACAAAAGAGGATTTACCAAGGTGCCATGGGCTGCCGCCCAATTGGCCAACCCATGGCTGGCACCTCATCCTAAGTGGGGCTATTACCACTATGCCACTGTCCAGACTTGGTCAGCCCTTGACCAGCTGGCCCTAATGGTCACCACCGTCCAAGAGCAAGCTCAAGTGGTCGACCCCTCTATGCCATGTCATCTTCTCCTTTTGCTTCTTTTATTAAACTTAGTATTATATTTATTCATTTCTTCATTTTTTTTATTTGGGTAGGGCCAATCGTGGCCCTCCCTTTAAGATTACTTTAGTCTCTTACGAGACTGCCACCCACCCAGCTGGTCAACGTGACCAACTGGTTTCATGGCCATGGTCGTCCCAAGGCCGTCCTGAATGGATGGTCATGGCCTTGGTCGACCTTGACCAATGAAAGAAATGAATATTTATTATATCGATTTTATTTTTAATTGAATTTCAAATATTTTTCCATTATGTACAATTATTTTATTTTATATTACAAATGTAAATGACATTCCAAAGCTACCCAAGCGAAGAAATCTCCGTTACAAATGAAATGGGTCTCGTTTAGGCCCTCGCTAAGTTTCTAAGTGATCTCTCGTAATTCATATGCACTGACGGGGTTTTTTCTTTATTCGGACCTCAAATTTGGGGTCAATCACAATATACGTATTATAAACTTGCCCTAAAAAATTTGGAGGTTAATTCGCTCTAGATTTCTCTCAATTGCCCTTTTATGTAAAATTACGCGATTTGACCCGTACCTCTATGTAGGCTAAAATACAAAAATTGCCAATTCAACAAAATTTCTCAGTCTCAACACAATTTGTGTAATATTACCACAAAATAAATCATGGACCTTACACTAAAATTTGTTTCACTCTCTTAGTCAACTGGTCCACTTTGATTTACAGTCCTTGATTGGACCCAACTTCAATAATTTTTCTCTTTTTAGGAGTACTAAGATCTAAGATGGTCCTATCAAACCTTAAAGATGAGGCATGGTGCATGGAATTATCGATCAATGTTTCAAAAGCGACCATGCTTGATCTTCATTTTTTAGCATAAATGTGTTCCCAAAAGCAACATCTACCATTTGACAATTCTTTTTAACAAGACCATCATAAAAATATTGCACTAATTGTCATTTTGGTACTTGGTGGTAGGGGCATCTTCTCAGAAGATCCTTAAGCCTTTCTCAAGTTTTATGGAATTTCTCTCCTTCCAATTATAAAAAGCTCATGTTTGCTTTCCTATATTGATTTGTTTTACCAATGAAAAAATATTTCTTTAGAATTTTTTTTTAAGTTGTTCCCATTTGGTAATTTGAATCGAATCAATGGATTTCAACCAATGCTTCGCTTTATCTTTCAATGAGAAGGAAAAGAGCGTACGTCTTAAGGCTTCATCACCAAAATTGTTAATTCACATAGTTGAATAAATTTCTAGGAATTCATTAAGATAGCGATAAGGATCCTCATTACTTAGGCCATAAAAAGATGTGAGCATTTGAATAATGCTAGCCTTGATTTCGAAAGTATTTGCTCCCACATTAGGTCACGTGATGCAGAAAGCAGGGGTGTATTCAGTAGGAATAAAGTATTCTCTTAGGGGATAGTTAATTTGAATATCATCAGCCATTTGGCTTGATCTATGGGCTTTTCTAATTAGAGACTCAAGATCTTCTATGGGAAGGACAAGCTCAGGGTCTTATGAGCGTCGCTCTTGCATACACCTTGATAGAGACCAATGTAGAAACCGTCCTAGATGGTTTTTTATCTAAATCTAGCATGTACAAGTGATCAAACCACACAAGCCACAAAGCAAACAATTATTTGTAGAAATAAAAAATACAGAAACAATTAAACATGCACTTGCACTCACACAGTTAATTTTCGAAAGAATTAAACTAAGTGCAAGGTACCAATCATGCACAATCACCTATTGAAGGATTTTCTTACTCGGTGGGACATGCAAGAAAAGTAAACTTGGCTCTATGAATAGCAAGCAACGTGGATCTACAATTTCTAAATGCAAAAAGAAACTAACAATCATAATTAAATTATAAGAAAATTAAACTAACAATCCAAAAAAAATTTATAAAAATTGAAACTAACAATTCTAAGTAAACGTAAACAGGCAAAGAGGCAATAAAATGAGTACTTGTTTTTCAATCACCATTCCCCGACAACGGCACAAAAAATTTGGTATACTATTTTTTGAAATGTATTTTAAAGATGAATTTTGATTAAATTAATTTGTGAAAGTTAGCTACCAAATAATAAAAATCCAATTCTCACTAGTAATGAGAACCGGATCGAACACAAGGAACAATTTTGATAACTTCGTATTCCAATCAATGCTATGCTTATTGCCTTAAAAGAAAATTTAAAAGTAATTAAAATTCAACAATCAAATGTTTAAGATCTTATCCCAACCCAAATGAACTGAAATAAAATTAATTACAAGTCTTGAATGTGGCCAAAAGGCCCTAATTAACTAGAAATTAAAAAACTAAAAAAATAGAAAATGGAGCTTTCGCCTTTTGATCCTTCAATGGAGCTCCAAATTCTTTTTAATTCTGCACACTCCACTCAGCAAATGGCCTCCACCTGCTAAACACTTAAAAGAAAACACCAAAATATAAAATTCTATATTAATGGGGTTAGCACACGAAATTGCAATCCTGCCATTTACATTCCAAAATTTCTTGTCAAAATAGGTTTCTGTAATTTAGCGAAATAGGATATCAATCGGATTCAGATCTTTTTGAAAATTTACAGAGATGATCGTAACACATGTAGAAAGAGAATCCAATGGAATTGAAAAGTTCGGTGTGAAACTCCAGTTACAACTAACTGAACAGTAACTAAGAAAAACAGAAAATCTACTGTCAACTAACTAACAGCTTCTTGTATCCGACTATTTCAGTATAGCAAATTAAACTAGAAATTGATGAAAATTTTTAGATTGAAACTATATTCATCTAACAATCCACTCTAATTTATGGATTTGAATTTGGACTTCATAATCTTCATATAATTAAAAACAAAATACAGAAAAATAATAAGAAACTACAAAGCAGAATTTTAGAGATTTCTGGACATATCATCAAAAAAGTCTGTAACAGGCCATGAAATGGAATCTGATCTTGCTGAATTTTTGTAGAGAGAAAGTAGATTCAAGCAAGAAATAGATCCAATTTACGGATCTCAATTTGGATTCCAGAAACTAGATTTATGCTAAAAACAAAATAAAGCAAAAAATTAGACAAACAAAATTTCAGAATTAATGATTTTTACACTTTGATTCATTGAATTAGATCAAAGAATGAGTAATTTGAAATTCATGGAATAAAATCTAAGATCTAATCTAACTAATTACAAAATTTAAATCAAGAAACAAAAATTAAACTACAGAAATTAGATCTAAACTATTTTGAATGAATTAATCACATCTATAATTGGATTTAAGCCAATTGAGCATAGATCATCATTCTCTTTTTATGTTTTTGAAAAAAATTGCAAAGAAAAAATCAATTCAAACACAAATCAATGAATTTGATCTGATCTAAAGATGAAAAAGAAAGAAAGAAAGAATGCTGAAAATTATAGAAAATAAACTAGATCTAACTTTTGAGATTCAATTAGAGATTTAGAATTTGAAAAATGCCAATTCCAAAAAATCATCCATTGAGATCTCTCTTGTTTTTAGATTTTCAATTAGGAGAATGAACAAGAACTAATCAAGAACAGAAAATTACAGAAACTTACAACAATGAAATTGATCAAAACAAAACAAAAGAAAATGAAAAGAAGAAAAGCAAAAGAACATGCAAATGCATCCAATAGAGAAGAGGAAGAAAAACTCACATGATGGATGATCCGGCAATTTTGATTGCTTTGGTTGAGAAGAGAGTGATCTCCACCTCTCTTGATGTGCAACACTACCTTCGGATCCGACCCATACTCAGATCTTAAATGAGAAAAGAAGAGAAAGGAAAAAGAAGGAAAAATAAAAGGAAGAAGATAAAAAATAGAAAAAAGATTAAAAAGACTTGCATGGAATAGGAGAGAGGATGAAAAGAGGAGAAGGCTAGTGTTTAAATGGGCTGAAAATCCCTTTTCACGCCCCCCTTGTGGTTATTTATAACTACTTAAAAAATTATAAATTAAATCTTATTATTTTCTTAATATTCAAAATGCTACCTAATCTACTTGAAAATTAAAATGACAAGTTGGCTCTATCTGAGAGGTGATTTTTGAAAATTTAAAAAGTGGATTTGGGTTGAAGTGTTGGCTAAACACATTAGTATTTGATTCAAGATCCAATTAATGTATTTTGGACTGGATCAAGATCTGAATCACCTCGAAATCCGCTTCAATGCCATAAAATGATCATAAATTTCTCGTTTTAACTCCAAATTTCGCAAGATTCGAACCATGGCTTCTTTATTCTTAAAACATCATAAAAATGAAATGTAAATCAATAAAAAATACATAAATAAGTGATTTTTGTATGAATAGTAAATGCATTATCATGCATTATCACTAGGATTCCTGAAAGGACAAAGGCCGAGTGTTGTATTTAGCTTTTAAGCATAAAGACAGGTTCATTGGTGTTCAGAATTACTTATTGTGCCAATTTTTTTCCTAAATCTTTTTTATATTTTATTTAGTTGTTTATGATGTTTATGCTTGATTATCTCAAGGCTACTTTGCCGTGATATATATAGCGCATCGCTCACAAGCACTTTTACCAACCAGTCTAATCAGATCTTTGCCAATCATTAGATCCAAGTCTGTGCAGTCTCCACGTCAGGTTTCTGTCACCAATGTCTGTACCCATTAGTTTGGACTTTGGATTGGACAAGGTGGTGGTGTAAGGGGTTTCAATATCCTGAACCGTGAATGATAAACTGCAGATAGATTCAATTCAGATTGCTTAATTGGGCAGGCAATAGCGTGGACGTTAGCCTGTCTACTGTTTTGAGTTTTAACCCTTGTGCCAGCTTACTCTTTTCAACCCGGTCGGGTCCAACCACAAGACGATCACACAATTATCTAAACCTCGCTAAACCCAAAACTTGGATCCAATCCAGACGCAGACCAGTGTTGGAACCAAGCATGACATCCCCATATATATCCAACCCAATTTTGATCGATCCAACTAATTTGCACGCCAAATATTGCACTTCTCACCGGTATACGTGATGAACCAACCATGTTTCTTTTTTTCTTTTTCACTTAACTTTTCCGTCTAAGAACAAACAAGAAAAAATGGGTTTGATCTAACATTTGCAGCAAAGCTAAAAGTGGTTACGTTTTCATAGTTAGACCTTTCACATTTCACTCACATGCAACAATTTTCTCACGAGGAAATAGTTGGTTTACGAAACAGACGAGGCCTTTAGTCATTTGTACCAGTATAACTATAAATAATCAGCCTTTGAGATGAATTAGAAGACGACTCTGAATTCTTGGTATAAGAGCAAATTGATGTAGAGACGAGCGTTTTCGTGAGTTGGTCCACATTGATGACCAATGTTGTAACCCCCATCATGCACGAGTAAGACTGGCACACTTTCTTAGTTTCTTTTAATTCCCGCCCCCCCCATCATCCATCTCTCTTATTGCGCCCATCTCCTAACCTCCCCATCCTGCATGCAATACGCCGGCGCCCACTCTCAAATAACCTCCATTTCCTGCATTTAATCCCTCCCCCATCATCATCCGTTTCCAACTCCAATCATTTCTCCTTCATAAACCACCTCTCACACCAGTTGAGATCAAACCTCTCTCTCTCTGGCATGCACTTGGAGGATATGGAAGAACTCGACGTGGAGAAAGCGGAAAAAATACTGCAGGAATACTTCGGGATTGATGGATTTCTGTCAAATGAACCATTCCTCATGGATGGCCAAACCATGAACTGTGTGTAAGAACACAAGCCCACGTTTTTCTTCTTATTATGTTTATGCCAACTTTTTTTCTTCAATTCATACCGGTTTAGTTCCTGCTGCATGCCTTGCGGAAAAAACTACCTTCACACTCTTCATGGAGAACATGTGAAACCTGGGTATAACAAGAGGAACCTTCCCTCCCTCGTTTCCTTTTTTGCATCTTCAATTGTTTCGCATTACCAAGTTTAGTAGTGACATGAAGATGTCATTATGTTTTTCTTTTGTCTTTTATGGCTGTGGTACATATAGTTTCTTACAATCGGCTATTGGCCCACATCTGTATATAGGTACCCACTGTTGAAACAAGAATTCCCTATCAAGCAGGAGATTCAGGATCTGCCTCCACTTGCTGAGGATTTCATTTCCTGGGAAGAATTGTCATACCCTGACCTTTCGTTTCCTTTGTTTGATATGATTCCACATCTTGAACATCAAGGTTGGTTGGTCATTTCTTCTTTTTCTGTTTCTTTTGTCTTCATTTTTTTTTTTCTTTCTTTTCATTCAAATGAACTTAAAATAAAGAATAATATTGTACTTTGGGAATGGGTTGTTCTTGAAAAATAATGCGTCAACGTCTGCTGACTCCTGTAATGACTGTCAAAGTTTTCTTCCTTGAATCTACTTGACTTTTTCTTCCAATTATAATGATACAGTAGGGGTGCCATTATATGCTCTCCAGGAGTTCCACTCTTAGCACAAAGTCATGGATCTAAGTGTTATTTAGTCAATCCGATTCTGCAGATATATTTGTTTATTAGGCGCTGTTGATTTTTAGATCATTTCAAATCCTTGATAAACATCTAAACTTCTCAATTTAATTTATGTATTCTATTCAAGACAGTGAAGATTATACTTCTAGTCAGATCCACGCAACATTCAAGCATTATTTTTCATGCATTAATCATTTAAACAATTCATGTTATTTTCATTGGCAGATGGAATTTCTGAGTGCAACATTATTCTCCATGGAGATCAAGTGAAAGAAGATGATGATAGCATGCGTTTGGTGGATGCAGAGTTGGGAAGTGGTGGTGGTACTGCTGCAAATGGTTGTTGGAGAGGTATATCTAGTAGCCCTGTACTTGAAGAGAGACTAGAGAATTGTGAGGTTGGAAGGATGAAAAGAAAAACGTATGGGACGGACAGAGCAAGAGACATAAGTTTCAATGATTTATCACGGTATTTTTATGTGCCAATAACACAGGCAGCCAAGGAATTGAGTGTGGGCTTGACAATACTGAAGAAGAAGTGCAGGGAATTTGGAATTCCAAGGTGGCCCCACAGAAAGATAAAGAGCTTGCAAAGCCTAATTCATAACGTTCAGGTATACTATTTCTTATTCCTTGATCTTGTACATATATATGTAATACAATGAAAAAAAAAACAAGCAATTCTTCAGATTTTTAATTAGTCACAACATTAGTAATTAGCTTAGTAGTGGGATGGGGCAATTGAAAATCTAGTAACATGGGTGAGCCTGCCCTGCAGGAGCTGGGGAAAGAAGATGGAGAAGAGGAGGTCGATAGATTGAGGCGTGCAGTTGAGGAATTAGAGGAGCAAAAGAGGCAAATGGAGAAGTTGCCAGGAATGGAATTGCCTGACAGCACCAAGAAGTTGAGGCAAGCGTGCTTCAAAGCAAGCTATAAGAAGAGAAGGCTTATAAGCCAACTTGACTCAGACCCCTCAACTGCACATTATGTATGTATCAAACCGTCTTAGTAAAATGTCCTTGTAACAGCGGAGGGTGCTGCCACCTAATACAAATCTCTCTGTTCTTTAATTTGTCATTTTGATTGTGTGGTTATTACAGGATACGTAAGACGCCGTTAGATCTGATCCCCTGACTATCTCGGTCAGATGGTACCGTATGACAATTCAGTAGGGCTACCAATCGATTGGATATCCGATCGATTTGGGTGCACCTGAAACTGACCACATAATATGTTGTAGGGTTGAGGCTTTGTCTGGTTGAGATAATGAGATGCCAACCAAAACCATGGAATTTAAAGAATATTTAAATTTTGCTTATAAATACATTTAACAACATCTTGTCCGTAAACAAACCTCATAGAATTCTATAGAAAGGAGCGCAGTGGTAGAGCCTGCAAAGTCGAAATGACTCTGCTCGCTTGAAGTTTAGATTGCAATCCTGCCGCATATAGCATGGGGAATCTATTCAGCACCAGCTCAAGCATTGAGTTGAATTACACATTCAGGTCCTTAATTTTATGCCCACTTCTTAGATTCGGGTCTGGTTGGGTCGGGTATCCAACACCAATCAGACCCATTGACAGCCAAACCCGATGAGATGACTGAATGAGTATTATGGTGTGCCTACATTTCAAAATCTTAATGAACGCAGAAATACGGCCTACTTAAGGAGCAAAAATTAGAAAATGCCGCTACGGAAATTCATAAATTGCCCAATTAGATGCCCGTATTGTGGCCTATGGGGTAAACTTGTCCAATGATTAAGAATGCAACTATTCTTGAAAAATAGCTTCTTAAGAATTAACATTGCCATTAGAATTGGTCTAATGCCAACCAGACCCAAGTCTTTTTTAAACCTGGACCACATTTTAATGCTTGATCCAGACCCAGATCCATGAAATGAACTACTGTTTTATGAACTCGCAAATGAGGCTATCTATTTCAGATCAGCCAAAACTCGACCTAGGCACTCTAATTAACTTGATGCTAAAGTGGACTGAAGTGGGTATGTCATTTGATGGCTTGTTTGATTCCATGTCCAGGATTGGATAGAACGAACGAACAAAACGGGCAGAACACATTCTATCAACTGAGGCTGTGTTACTTATGTAACAATTGTACCAAGTCCAACGTTTGTTTGGAGTGTCTACAGAGGCTGTGTTACTTATGTCCGTTATTTGATTTCCGTTGTGCAGACAACTTAATTGAACACAATGATAATGGGTTGAATAACCCTTTTTTTGATGGTATGGCCCCATCCGCCCACAAATATCCATGTTTTAGCATATTTATTATGGATTTTAACCCTAAATGTGAATCGCATATTGTATCCAAATACCAATACAGTATAAAACTTATGTAAAAACATTATAAAACTTGTGCGAATAATATTTTTTCTTTTATATCCCAATACACAGGCTCTCTCTATTTTTTGGGAAAGTGCTCTCTAATTTTGGTTCAAGTCAAAAGTTGGTCTTATTAAGTTTACTTGTTTTTACTTGAGTCAGAAATAATTTTACTTTTTTTAGCTAAGTGTATTTTAGTTCTTTCATTTTTAGTTTAGTCCAAGTTAGACTTAGCCAAGAATAGATTAGGCCTAGTAATTTCTATTTCCTTTTTAGTTTTACTTGTATTATAGTCTTGTATCTTATGAGGCTTTGCAAATGCCTTCTTTGATCCTATATATATATATATATATATATATATATATATATATATATATATATATATATATATATATATAAGACCTGCAACTTTTCAGCAAAAATTCTTAATAAAATCATGATGAATTTTATGTAAAAATAGCATATGAACCCGAAATGCGAGACAAATAGATTTCAATGAATCAATTATACTTATGACGTATGTATCCTCACAAATATTTGCTCAAACAGTCAGGAAGTCATAACTTTCTCCCTGAGTAAAATTAAAGATATCAGTGAGCCAACTCGCTTAGTTTCGTCAATACAAAGAAAATGGTGTACTCATAATTTTTTGTAAAAATATTGATGAAACCCCAAAAATATGCGAGACCCACAAAAATATCTGACGGTTCCCACAAATATATCTCACCAAAAGTATTATGTGGGCCCTATAAAAATATCTCATGAAATTATTAGGTGGGCCCCACATGAATATAGAAGTTATTTTATTACTTTATCACTAAGTTTGGGTCTTGGATCAAGTAAAGGGTTTGGATCAGATCCACACCATATGTAGATCTAAAATCCACTTGAAAAACTATAAATAGAGGTGACCTCCTCCTCTCTCATATTTCTCTCTCTAGCTCCTCTCTTCTCTCTCCTCTCTCTTGGTTCTAGCCTAGACCAAGCCTACTTGCAGTGAGCTTGGACCTGCTTAGCTCAGACTAAGCCCAGTTAGTCAAGACTCACTTGACCTACCAGGTTAGCTTTTCTCTCTCATCTTTCATTTTGGTCTTAGCTTAGGTCAAACTCACTTGACCTGGACCTAGCCTAGTTGAGGTGGGCTTGGACCCACTTGACCTAGTTTGAACACAGTTAGGACATAACCCCTAGGCCTTGATGACTTGACCTTCTCTACCATTTTCTTATGTAAGTTAAACCCATCCAACCTAACCTAGCCAAGTTGAGGTAGGTTCGAACCCAGTTGGACCTAAGTTAGGTCCAAACCGGTTCTTGGTTTAGACTTTGTCGAATCGCTGTTTGTTTGAAAGCTGTAAAAAACACTCTTGATTGTGGTTGTACTAGACGTAAAGGACGTGTCGACCATGACCTGGGAGTGCCTTAACCACCTCATTGGAGCACTACCACATAGCTTGGTAAGTTTGCGTACCAAACAGTGTCAAAGTTCTACTTTTCTTGATATATATGTATTTGCTTATGCTTTTGAAATTAACATTGCGCTGAATGATGCCAATGCTTCTACTTTCTACAATATATATGTATTTTCTTATACTTTTGAGATTGTCGTTGCGTCGAACAATGCCAAGGCTTCTACTTTTCACAATATATATGTATTTGCTTATGTTTTTTAGAATGTCGTTGTGTCGAATGATACCAAGGCTTCTGCTTTCTACAAGTATATATGTATTTGCTTTCTGCAAGTTATTTAGTTCAGTTTTTCTCACCGAACATTAAATATGCCTTCATTTACACTATTGTGTTATATCGCACAAGCTCTTGTTTATATTATATATAGCTGTGCATAAATGAACGTTCAAATGAAGATCAACTCCTATCGCTAAATGTGATTCCATATGATGCTCGTCGATCAAGATTTTGATTAATGAAAGAAGCCCTTATTGAAAAGGCTTCACTCTCACACAAAATCACTTTTTCGTAAAAACCTAAGTCACTTGCTCATGTCCTAGCTAAGGCCTAAAGTTTCTAATGAACCATTATAGATGTGAAGTACGCATAACGGTGCACATCTATCCCCAAGTTAAGCATAGCATTTCTTTTATAAAGGAGAGGAAGTGCTACTGAATTCTCTGTAAAGATGCTCATCGAGCTTAAAAGAATGCAACACTTTTTCTGTCAAAGAGAGAAAGTGTTGCAGAATTTTTTGAAAGAATCTCAACAAAGCTTAGAACGATTATAGCACGTACTCTGACACACAGAGGAGGTGTTGCTAAAATTCTGACAAGTACTTTCTACGAGTAGAAAAGGTCATCATGCTTTATCCATCAAGCAAAGGAAGTGCTATCGAAATGTTTAGCAAAAGGCTTGCCTGAACTAGTTTGAATGGCATGATGATGCTCCTATTGTCGAAACCCTGCTGGAATGACTCGTTTCACCTTCACCTGTAAAGGCACCCTACTCGTAAAGGCTGGTGTACCAAAGTAGTAGTTACACCTTGACTAGGCTAAGTTCTCATTGTGATTATATACGCCGAGCTGTCGATCCGATGTGATCATGGTATATGCATGCTCATGTGAAATATTGTTATATAACTAAACTCGTAAGGGCCAGAGTGATGGAGTTCGTTGTCCACCTGAAAGAGGTGAAGCGCTTGTGTGGGCCGTAGATGTCGAGAGCGGAGTCATGTATGCATATGAATAAAACTTAACAATAGTCCTTTAACTACACAGTTGGACCGTGCTTTAAAATAATTGAATGGGGTTGGGGTACATATTCCCTTAGTGCAGAACTTAGTTGCTCAAGTGACATTCAAATGTCCTATAAAGAACAACTATGTCGTCGAACCTTGAAAGACGATGATGGTACAACCTGCGAGTGACACGTATTTATCATAAACCAAAGAGTTTAAGGGACCTCCCATCACTCAGGAGGTTTGGAGGTTGGGTTATTCTTAAGATCTAAGGATTGAACCCCACCATTGCACTAGAGGATGCATCTGAAATGACCTGGTAGTGTTATCTCGGTATAAGTTCTACTGCCCTATCATAGACATGGTCATCGGCCTCTAGGATATCTAAAATACATGGAATAATAAACCCCCAGAATATCGTATTAATGTCGAAGTTCACGATTCTCCCATGTATCAGGGGGTGAATAGTTAATATCAAAACAATCCATTAGCTCTAGGTTAAGCAATATATGAATATATAAATGAATGTGCGTTGTTATGATAAGTCTTGCATAACCTTGTAAAAGGTGTTGAGATCGGTATACTACTGGACCGATAGGGCAAAGATTAATATTGTATCTGCACGACTATCTAAGCTCGAGGAGCTCTTGCTTGGATTCGTGGGATATGGATGTGCCAAGTCTTGGAGACTTGAGCTTGATGTTCTAGTTGAGGCCTTAAAGAGACTTACATGATATATATATGCCAAGTCTTGAAATGTTAAGTGTAATGTTCTAATTATGGCCCTGAGGAGGCTTTTACGATATATGCTAAGTTGTGGAGACTTGAGAGACGTTATTGTGAATTGTGGCCCTAAGTGGCTTCGTATATTTTCACAAGTTTGTACTTGATTTGATTTGAATGCTTTCCTACCAGACGAGTGATCATTGGTGTGAGTTTTATGAAAATACTTTTCAAAACAATATTTTTAATGAAAATCAAGTGAAAGCTAGACACCAAAAATATAAAAATTGGCTCGCACGAGTGATGGAGTCCTGGTCAAACTCAGGGAACGGGAAATACTTGTATTCAAACACACAATCTAAACTACTCTTTATTGCCAAAAATAAAAGAATTAATTAAATAATTAAATAACTAAGGGAGTACGACTCTACGCAGAGGGCTTAAAAAAATAAATAAATAAATGGTTTTATTACAGACCCAATTAATAAAATAAACCCTAATCTAAGACTAAAAGAAAGCTCTTTAGTGCTCTGAGTCTTCTTGATTAATTTGCTTCCCTTTAACCTTCGCTATGTGTACCCTTTAGGTACTTAGGTTGAATATTTTTGTATGATTTGCTAAAGGGCTCTCTGAGAGCTCCTTGAGGGCACTTCTGAGGGTTTGAGGGGACCTCAGATCATACTTTTAGGGCACGAAAAGAGCTCTATCGCACGTTTCAACGCTTCCCTACAAAACATAAAAACAAAACACGAAGCAGAAACAAGAAATCTACAAGAATATCAACAGGAAATATGACAAAAAAATCACAAAAACTTGAATGAATAACATAAACTAACTATAATACTAATTATAACAACTACACTAAAAGACACAATGGAAAAGCAAACTATCCAATACAAAAACTAATTCAAGAGATCAACTAAGCTAATGAAATCAATGTGTATTAACTAAATCAATCAAATGAATTAACGAAACAACTACTAAAATAATATATAAAACTTAATAACAACTCACGTGCTCCATGGCTAAAAAAATGAATTGACTATGCACACTAGAATATCCAATGAATTAAGCTACGAATGGAAACTAGTAAACTAATACTAGATAAATAATGAATGAAATAAGTTGTTGAAATAAGATGACGCTAACCTACAACAACATAAAGAAGTTAACAGTGAACCTATAAAGTGGAAACACTCAACGTTTGGGGAAATCACTTACGACTAATGAATAGGAAAATGACTGTTACCATGAATATAAGTATATTTACGTGACTATGTATATTAATAGTACTAAGCTAGGAAACTAATCAAATTTATGCCTAATGCAATTAGATTACTAACGTCTAATGTAACACAACTACAGTGAGTGAACTGACTAAGATAATAACTAGTTAATGAAATATATGCTGACTATTAACCAAGACTTAACAACTTAATCAAATAGGCAACTATGTCTAATGCCATATGCTACTAAAAATTTAATAAACTAAGACTAATGCAATAGAATAAACGCTAAATGCAATGAATTGCTGAAACCGATATGTGGAACAACGACTAACTAACACAGAAATACCAAGGCAAAGGACGTTGATTCAAGAAAATTAAAACAGTTTAGGATCCTATATGCAAAGACCGACTAATAATAATCAAAATTTTATTAACGAAAACAATGCTACATGTGAAAGACTACACTGGTAGAACAAAGAAATTAAAAAATGTAATATGTGTCCACCACGTTGGCTGTCAACAATGTTGGACAGGAGCACTAACACAATATACTAATAAATAACTAATGCCTTTAACAAATAATGAACTAATATAATGATGAATCAATATAATGAATCCACTAAAAAAAACTAATGGAACATTTAAATAATGACTAACTAATGCAGCTACGTCAATGCAATAAAACAAAACAAAACAACTAATGTATGCCCAGCACAAAAATCAAATAACGTTGTTGTATGCCCAACATAGTTAATCACATGTTGTATGTGTGGTTGACGTTGTTAGGTAAATAAGTTTTTTTTTCTACAGCTTGAAACGCCGTATTTTTCTTTTGTAAAAACCTAGACCTCCACTTGATCATGAACGACTCAAATAAACCTATGACAAAAAAATATGTAACAACTGGCTAAACAAAGTAACGACAAAAATGAAGAACACCACTAAGAAAATTTATTCTTTTGATCTCCTACCTAAAACGATAAAAGAAAAATTAAACACAAGAATACTAAACGCTACGGAGATGGGGGAGAAGAAGCTCACCTGTGCGACTCGCTTTCGATGGACTGGTTGAGAGAAGAATGGTTGATCCCAACTGAACACAGGCCTCCCCGATGAAGAAAAAGAAGTTGTCGATGGCGAAAGGGTTCGAAGCTTGAAGAAAAAAAAGAAGAAAAATAAGAAGAGGAGAACAAGAAGAGAAAGAAATCGACAAAAGAGAGAGGTGTAGCAAGGGAGAGAGAGAAGAGAAAGCAAGATGGCTGCTGGAAAAAACATTTTTCTCAGCCCTCTAAACTACTATTTATTAGCCTAATTAGGTTAAAACAAAGTTTTTAAAAGAGTCTAAATATTTTTTGATAATTTCCAAAACAAGGTCTCATATGAAAACATATTTTTTAAAAAATCAAAACTTACTAAACTAATTAAAAATTAGCTAATACAAACCTAAGATAACAAAATTACAATTAAGAAATTTTAAATCTAATAAAAATACTACAAATATAGGGAAAGCTTTGAAAAACCTGATTTTCTGACAAAATTCAATTCAATGCGGTTTCTCAAAACTAACGATAAAAATAGTTTTTTAGAGCGATTTTAACACGGATCATGCATAAAATAAGATGAATAAAATATGAATATGTATGCATGATCAATCATGCATATGTTTTGCATTTTATGCATGATCCGTTGAAAAATCATGTTAAAAATCAAGTCTTATCGATATTTTTGAGAAATTGCATTTAAATTGAAAATAAAAGAAAAATCACATTTTTTGAATACTTTCCTATGTTTTTCAATGTTTAATTTTGTTTAGGACTTTTTAATTATTGTTCTAATTATTTTAGAAGTGTTTAAGTCATATTTTATTTGGTTTAGAAAATGTATTTTTGTGAAACATGTTTTTTTCAGACACACTATTTTGAAATTTTTGAAAATAAATTGGAGTTTTCTAACAAAAATGTGTAAACCTAATTTTCTTAGTATAAATAGTAATTTTTTAGCCAAAGCACACATTTTTCTCTTTGTAGCTTGTGCCCATCTCTCTCTCCTCTCTACCTCCACTTCTTCCTTTCTCCCTCTTGTTCGATCGACTAGTTTCCTACTTCCTTTTTGCTTCTTATGCTTTTCACTCCTTCTTCTAAACCTTGTCGTCGCCGATTTTTCTCATCCCCTTTATCGGAGAGAGAGTGGAGTTCATTCGATTGCAGTGAGAAAGACCACCTTCTTCCTCTCAACCCTTCCATTGAAAGCAGATCGTACAATTTGTTTCTTCATCTCCGTTTCTCCGTAGTTTCATAGATTTGTGTTTTTGCGTATCATAAATCATATCATTGCATGTAGTTTTATTTGATCATTTCATATTCATCATATTTAGATTAGATTAGTTTTAGATTCAACATCTAAATCATAAAAAGAATATATATATATATATATATAGCTTAATCTAGATTAGCTATTTTTCTTGATTGCATATAGAATAACATTATTTTAGTCAAATCGATAGCTTAAGCGTATAGTTTTCTGTTATTTTCTTGAATTTTACTCCAGTTCAGGTTTATATCTAGGTGAGATTTAGTTTAGACTAATTTTTTTTATACTTGGTACTCATAAGATTAATTAATTAGATTTTTTTATTTAGTAGCCGATTAGGGTTTTAGTAAGTTTTATTTTTTTAATTTTTGACACTTAGATCTAATCTTTCTTGTGTATTTTCATTAATAAATTAGTTTATTTATTAGTTGAATCATGCCTTTGACTGTTTTAGCATGTTCATGATGGTCTATAACTGTCTAATATGATGGACTTCCAAAGTTGAAAAACAGAACATGGCCTATCCTTCAAGACTTCTCGAGAACCATTAGACCAAGGTGCAATCAGTATTGAGACAGCCAAAGGATGTATTCAGGAACATGGTGACATGAGTCTAGGGATTTCTTGCTCTATTGAATTTCATGAACTTTTAAGGAGTGAGACCCAAAGGCTCATTGTCATGACTCAGGACGAAATCTCATATTCCATAGGGTCTTCTCTCTCCCTTGACTCCCTTCATTTATCAAGTCACATTCCTCAATTCTTTCTCTAGATTTTGGACTTGCTCCTTATACTCATTAGAGCAGGACTATGCGGTTATGCCTATTGGGATTACTATTTTTGACACATAGAAGGGCTGGACTTTTTTGATAGGTACAGCCTGGCTTCTCCGCTTATGGGCATGCTTGTATCCTCTTAACTTAGCCTCATTCTCTAGAAACTTTTGTTGTAGCTCCTATATCATTAACCTTAGGGAGACATTGGAGTTTTCTACTTCCTCCAAAATGGATCCTCTTCAAGGTTCTTGAGCCACATGTTTTCCTTTATGCTACATGATGTACTAGACATCTTCTACCACATCTTTTGAATATGTTTCAACATATTAAAGTTCTTCCTAATCCTCTTCTTCGTCTTCTTAATCGAACTGATTCAAATCTTCTTCAATAGGTTCATTGGTGGATCCTTTTTTAAATAGGAGTGCTCCCATATCTTCAAATTGAGTACCGGCTAACAAAGTTCTTAACTCTCTAGTGCCTCTACATAGATTCCCTCAATTCCTTGATGGATTTTAGGCCACATACTTAGGTTAGTCAAGGTTATGGGAAACCCAAATCCAAAATCGAGTTCCTTAGAGGATATATGGGATTTATTGGTGGAACCATGGTCTAGGATATAATTCAATCAAGTGTCCAAACAAATCAAACAACACACAAATTTAGATTTTGAAAACAGGATTCCTAGTTATCCTTGAAAGCTTCACGGATCTATGAGGTCTACTCTAGGTAGGTTCTAATAGGATGGACTTTCGCTATATTGAAACTTTCATGATATACTTGAACTAAGGTTTCTGGTACTGTGAGGGGGTTACTGGTCTCCTTGATCCACCACCGATATACCAAAATTAATGGCTTCTGGTACTAGTGGGAAGATTTGAAGATCCAAAATAATAGGATGGATTAGAGGGTTTTGAAAAACCACATAAAAAATATAACACCCCCAAAATTTTATCCTTAATTATTGTTTAAATATTGAAATTTCGAGACCATTTTTTTTATATAAGTATAAGTAAATCATATCTTATAATGCAGAAACAATTTTCAAAAACAGTTAAGACTATGGGCAAGGTTATACTAAAGATAACAATCAAATAAAAATGTATAGGATATACACATTTCAAACCACGTATAATATAAGACTGAAATATTGAGAATTTTAATTTTATTTTGAATCAGAGTATAAAAACAACAATTTAATCTATACATGGTCAAGTACTTAAAACAAAAAGATCATGTCTACCAAGATTGTAGGGTAAGTAGGGATGGCAGTGGACCGGGGCGGGGGACAAGGTCTCCACCCCTGCCCCGTTTCAAAATCCGAACCTTCATCCCCACCTCCATCCCCACACGGGGATGGATTTCAACCTCCACCCCCACCTCCATCCCCGTTTCATGTCCTCCATCCTCGGTCCAAATGAGGGTGAGGCGGGGCAAGACTCCCTTAGTCTATAGTCATCCCTTAAAGGATTGGGGACGGGGCGGGGCTAGGCGAGGATTGAGACGGGGATGGGGCGGGGCGGGGAAAAGCTTAAGTCCATCCCTGCCTCCATCCCCACACGGGGATAGATTTTAACCTTCATCCCCGTTTCATGGCCTTCATCTCTGGTCCAAACGGAGCGAGGCGGGGCGGAGTCCCATTGACCCTCGGTCCATTGCCATCCCTAAGGGTAAGAGTAGACCCTAGAAGATGCAACTCAACAAGTCTTTCACTTCAAGTAGTTATCATACTTTGCATGTATTACCTGTCCCCCATAAAACAGAGTCGGACTCGCTAAAGTCTGAAAGAACAACCCAAACTCAAACTTAAAGAAAATATATCAAGCATTTAAAGGCAAAAACATGATATATTATTCATCAATCATCAAGTGACAAACAAGGGGACAACATCCCATAAGTCATCCATTCAAGCATTTAAACATAAGGTATTTAAAAGCATTATATAACTTAATATTTCGTTCAACATGAAGTCACATCATAAAGCATAATTCATATACATTCAAGACATACAAGTCATCGCTTAAATATATACATGTATCTAAGATATTCAGGCCATTACATATTTTTACATGTATTCATAATTCTTATAAACAATAGGACACATCATATTTGACTATGCCAGCATAAAACACACGCACATACTTTCTAACTAAATTAGTTAGATATTCATGATACATAGGTGTGATATATTCAAACGAGACAATCATAATACAATCATTTGCAGCAAAACTATGTAGGTATGATGTGTCATTCAGCTGATAAGTCAACCTAGTAATTTCTAGGCGTGATGTGTCATTCACCTATACGCTAACATAAGCATCACAATCATAACCTCAATCAAGTTCTTAAATCAATAAAGATCTGATTCTCACATTTGAGTTTAACATATAATCATGCTATAACAGAAACACCTAATTTATAAGTCTATAATTGGTTATCCCAATCAACTCAGAAGATCATCACAATTCATCATAACATTTTATTTAATCATAATAAAAATTTACAAAATCCATGTCGGATCACCTCGTTTGAGAAATGTACAACCTTACAAGGAGTTACTTCCCTAAATGGATGGTCGGCTTGGTCTTGGACAATGCACTTTATTACAGTAATATACCATCTTCGTGGGCTACCCGCTCTTGGATAATGCACTTCCTCACAGAGACATACCACTCTAGCCATATTACCTGATCTGGTCATACACACCCTCATAGAGAATCTTTGATCAGTTCTTCAGCAAGTATTATATCTAGTCAAAACTATTGTCATACATGCATTAATATAATTGACCACTCAAAGGTTTGATAGCCACCAACACAGGCACAAGGATGTATATAATCAATATGCATTACATCATACATCACTTCATATAATATTTAAATCATAAAATCACACATTTAACCAATAAAGTTTCATGAACCATAGTTCACTATTGAACTTAAACATTTATCACATGTATTCATAATTTCACATCACGTGATTTATAAATCATATCATAAAGAAGAATATTATCCTACGCATCATATCATCGCCACAAGGAATATTATATTTCATAAATTGAATCTCAAAGCATGCGTAAACAAACATGAGTTCTATGCATGCATACATGAACATGCACATTTGATAATACGAAGCAACTAAACCTTAACATACATAACTCGTACGTAGTTTGAGTTATACACACAAGATTCAAGTCATATATACATTTTTTACCACATGAATCGATATATCACCTTACATATAATTGTGTAAGAAAGGTATGTCAAAATCTCATTAACCATCCCACCATACATCATACACACATTTCTCAAGCAAATAAGACATATAAGTTCAAAACAATTTCTAACATTCAGAGTATGCATCAAACACGACTTACACATATCCATAGTAGTTTGTAACATGTATCAAATACATATAAACATACAAAACAACATAGTATGCTCAATCCAAAGTATGATGGTACACATTGCATATATATTATACATTCATAAGTGCACGGTCATTTAAACTCATACAAAGGTATACTTGCAGCAAACACACTACATATTCCAATAACTACAATCATAGCAAGCATTATTTTCAAACTACAATCACAAGAGTCCTAGATATTCACAACTAAGTGAAGTGTGTGAGCATGAAGGTGTTGCATACAATAAAATAAATTATTGTATGATGCATTTGCATCACGTATACTTACTATGGGTGTTTACCCGTGCACACTAGCTTATAACTCTTTTGATACATTGCATAAGTAATGTATTTTTAGTATGTCGTGCAGTCAAATCAGTTAAACATATAGGCAACCATAACACTCCTAGATATCCACAACTATGTGTAGTGTGTGCGCATAATTTATATTTGCAATTCAGTTAAGAATTTAATGTCACACATTATGCTTACAAGATAAATGCATAAACATGCTTTCTACAAGTTCAGTTAAGGTATCTTACTTTAATAATGTGAAGAATAATGAATCAAAACCTAAAAGATGAGACGTTTCGAAGTCTGCAAAGATCATTACCCAAGCAATACAACAAACCCTTCATGTGCGATTGCAAATGCCAAAATAAATCCAAAAATATCAATTATATCAAGATTATCCAAAAACAACAAATTACCATATAAACCATTACCAAGAGCCAGATAATACATAAATACACTCTAATAACTTACAAAGACCATAAAAAATATGTTTAAATATCATTTATATATAAATAGTGATTTATAGCCTGAAATAGTTCTATAAATATAAATGATGCCCTGATTAGCCACAAAGGAACATGTAATATATCAATAAATGAAATTCAAAAGCTAGAAACACATTTCTAATTTGAGGATAAAAATGAGTAATTTATTTATTAATAATCCTTAAAAATTATAGGTTTTACATCCTACCTACCTTAAAAGAAATTTCATCCTCAAAATTTATACAATCATTCAAACATCATACAATAAATATGAGTCTTAGGCATATTTCTAGGTTAACATCAACAACATTTCAAACATGACACATCATATAGGTTTTTCACATTTAATATTGACATATTTCATATATGTGCATCAACCAGATTTAGAAATGAATACCTTAATTGTGAAGGTCGTCTTACTCGGGTCTCGTAACCACTATTACCAAACTGCTCTGATACTATTTGTAATGCTTCCAAAATTTTAACATTAATTATTATTCAAATATTAAAATTTTGAGACCAATTTATTTTTTATAAGTATAAGTAAATAAGATCTTATAATGCAAAAATTATTTTAAAAACAGTTAAGACTTTGGGTGAGGTTACACTAAAGATAACAATCAAATTAAAATATACTGGATATACACATTTCAAACCACGTATAATATAAGACTAAAATATGGAAAGTTTTAATTTTATTTTCAATCAAAGTATAAAAACTACAGTTTAGTCTATACATGATCAAGTACTTAAAATAAAAAGATCTTGTCTACCAAAATCGTAGGATAAGAGTGGACCCTCGAGGATGTAGCTTGATCAGTCCTTCGCTTCAAGTAGTCATCATACTTTATCTGCATTACCTGTCCCCAATAAAACAGGGCCATACTCGCTAAAGTTTGGAAGAACAACCCAAACTCAAACCTAAAGAAAATATATCAAGCATTTAAAAGTAAACAAATGATATATTATTCATCAATCATCAAGTGACAGACAAGGGGACAACATCTCATAAGTTATCCATTCCAGCATTTAAATATAAGGCATTTAAAAGTATTTTATCACTTCATATTGAATAAAATATGAAGTCATATCATAAAGCATAATTCATATACATTCAAGACATATAAGTCATCACTTGAATATATATATACATTTAAGACATTCAGGTCATTGCATTATTTTTACATGCATTCATAATTCTTATAAACAATAGGGCAAATCATATTTGATCATGCCAGCATAAAACACACGCGCATACTTCCTAAGTAAATTAGTTAGATATTCATGATACATAGGTGTGATATATTCAAACGAGACAATCATAATGCAATCAATTATAACAAAATTATGTAGGCATGATGTGTTAAGTCAACCTAGTCATTTATAGGCATGGTATGTCATTCACCTATACGCTAATATAAGCATCACATTCATAACCTCAATCAAGATCTAAAATCAATAAGAATCTGATTCTCACATTTAAGTTCAGCATATAAATATGGTACAACAAAAAAGCCTAACCCAAAGATCTATAATTAGTTATCCCAATCAACTAAGAAGATCATCATAATTCATTATAACACTTCATTTAATCATAATAAAAATTTACAAGATCTAGGCCAGATCACCTGGTCTGAGAAATGTACAACCTTACAAGGAGTTACTGCCCCAGATGGATGGTTTGCTTCATCTTGGACAATGCACTTCCTTATAGAAATATACTATCTTTGCAGGCTGCCCTCTCTTGGACAATACACATCATCATAGAGACATACCGCTCTAACCTGATTACTTGATCTGGTCATACACATCCTCACAGAGACAATCCCAATTTTTATAACCCAACAAATAGTAATTTTTTTTTTAAATACTTTAACAAATACAACAGAAAAACACATCGAGTGAAAATTTTGGTGTGCTACTTTACATGAACACTTGCAAACATATAATTATAGAATTCAGAATTTACCAACTAATTAACCATACATAAAATAAAATTAAATGTCCACAATATCCAAAATTTATTACAATTGTCCTTGAATTAAATTTAGTTGAAATATAAAATTAGAGTCCAAAAATCCTACGAAGATAAAGGAAAGGTAGGCTCGGTCTCCGTCATAAACTTCCACCTTCTTATATAAGCAACTACTCATTACATGAAAAACATGAAATCATATAGAGTCAAACAAAACATATATCAGTAGAGTGAAATATACTAAACTTGTGAAATAAAGTACGAAGCAGGAATTTCATTAGATTTTTTATAAATTTAAAATTTTAAATAACAAGATTAACAAGTATGCACCTGTTCATTCATTCAAAGCAATTAAAATGCATGAACATCTAATATGCATGAGCTGTTAATATGCATGAACTTACCAGATAAAGAACTCGTTGAATGCATGCTCAAATATTTATCTTTAATTAGGTTTTCTTTCTTAAATGATTCATGCAATGCTTAACTAATTCACATATATCTTAAGTTATCATTTCTTAGCCTCATGGGTACAATACAGGTAGAAAACTAGTTCAGCGCCATGACTCAGACAGTATTTTACATACAGGGGTGACTTTGGCCTGGCCGGGCACCTTTCACTAGAACGGGTATAGGATGACAAGAGCGAGAAAGACTCCTAACACCACCAACCTGATGCATCAGGCTTTCACTCATGTGTTTTTTATCCTCTACGCTGCAGTCTATTGTAGAGGTTTCCTTTATCTTCGTGGGTGGGGAGGAGTAACCTTCTGTGCTCAAACATAGTTCTACAAAGCCAGATGTACCACTTGCCATCTTTGTGCAAGCCCTTACTTTAATGTCACATGTTTTAACTTGAATACTTTAATAACTTTCATGCAACATTAGGAATGAATCCGTTATTAGGATTTTGGCACTTTCTTAGCAATAGATGCATTTTCAAAGCAGTAAAACATTAATTTATTCATGCTCTTAAACATAAGCTCACACATATATATGTTCATGAATAACATGATAAAGAATTAAAGTTTTCATGCATCCTCATAATTGCAATATTAAACAACATCACCATCATCATCATTATTATCTTAGCATGATCATACATTCATCCAAACAACATTTGCAATTAAACCATATGTCTTGTATCTTTGGAACCCTTTTGGTCCCTTAATTACTACTTCTGAGCACTTAGCCCTCTTTAGGCGACTATTATCATGCAAAATTTTACTTTTGCAAGTCAACTTACCTTTTGAAAAAGGTTTTGAAAACTCTCCTCCATTTTGAAAAATATGAGAAAAGTTGAGAGAGGCGGTACGAGGTTCAACCATTCTTGGCACCTTAACTAGAGGTAATTGAGCCAAAGATTGAACGATATGCCTTGTTTTGTTCAAATATCTAAGAAATTATTCTAAATCCTAGAATGCAGAAAGAATAAAGCGCACGTGATATGATTTTGAAAAGAAGTTTATTGAAAACATGATGCATGCCTGGAATTGTTGAAAAACTTAAAAAAAAAAAAGATATTTTTAAAATCTATTTTCTGAAATTGAATTGCTAAAAGATCAAATGGTTGGGTGTGTGGCCTTGTGAGTCCATGCCTGATGCAACCTAAACTAAGTGATGCATGTATGCAATTTGATAAAAATGCCTTTTAAAATATTTGAGAAAATTCATTAATAGATTTCGTTGTTTTAGAAAATTCTTTTGATAAAAAGGGGTTTTGTGCCTTATAGAATTCAGATGAAATAAATTTGTCATATATCTATGACTATGGCCATAAATATATTTTGAATATATCTTCTTTGTTTCTAAAAAGAAGGGTTTTAAAAAATATTTGAAAAGCTTTTGAAAATATACAATAATTTTGAAAAATAGCGTAAGAGTGTAGGCTTTTTGTAACTTAAAAAAATCAATAAATATGTGTTTCATTCGTATTCTGACTATGGCCACAAATACGAATTTCACTAAGTTTATCAACTTCTTAGAAGGAGGTGCGCATGTCATTTGTATTTCATCAATTGAAAAGTGCATATGCATGACAAACCATAACAATTGATATTAAAAATAAACTATATGCTTATGCAATCTATCTATGCAGAAAAGTAAATTTCTATTATTTTTTGTGTTTGATTATAATTTATATTGAATAATTGAATAATGAAATAAAGAAAGGAAGAATAAAATAAAATATTGAGTTTTTCTGCAAAATCAGCCAACATGTTAGTAGAAAAATATAGGATTTTCTGGATTTATCTAACAATATCTGGAAATTGAGGGATTTTATCCTGAAATAAGCTTTTTTCTCATGTATTCATAAAATAAAAATTCTAAATAAACTAAAGGATGATGCATGATTTAATAAGTAATAAAAAAAATCTGATTATAAAATTAGAAATTCAGAATTGAAGGCAAAAATACCAAAATACCTCTAAAAATTGATATTAATTACAAAATAGTGTTAAAAATTAGGGTTTTCAAAAAATGATTTTGAAATATGCCTAATCTGAAGACCAAACGAATTCAAAATGATGCCAAATTGGGTCGAGATCACCCTGAAATGAACAAGAAAATAATCAAATTATAAAAATATAAAACTATTTATAAAAAAGATGAAATAAATAAAAAGAAGAATCAATTTTACCCGTATTTTTGTTGAACAATACTCCAGCGGGAATCAATTTTTGCAAAACAGTAAGATGACACATCAAATGACCTTTAAAAATCATGAAAATTGACATGAACAATCTTAACAACCATAAAAACAGCATACAATCAAAAAATAAATTTAATGAATATGCTAGAATCAAATATTAAATTAAAAAGTTAAAACAGGTTGAATAACAGACTATTATGTACTTGTCACGATTTCAGATCAGAATAAAATATCAAACAGAGATAAAAAATCATGGATTTTTTTGAAGATAAACTAGACATGACAATAAAGAGACTCCTTTTTATGGATCAGAAAAATAATCTTCGGTTAGGGAGATATGATTCTGGCAAGATGCACTTGATTCTGGACAAGGCTTGACGATTCAAAAAAAACAAATTCTAGTTTTGGGTTAAAAGAAAATAGCAAACGATCTGCAAAAATTACCAAAATTACATGATAGAAATTAGACATACAGAAAAATAGATCATTTTTTACGGATTCGAGAGATCATCTTTGGTTAGGGAGATATCACTCTAGCAAGATGATCTTGGATCTGAACTGTGCGTGAAGATTCAAGAAGAATAGGTTCTGATTTTAGGATAAAATAAAATAGTAAATGACCGTTAAAAATCACAAAACTCATACAAGAGAAACTAGAGAAGATGCCACTTTTTATAGATCTAAAAAACAATCTCCGGTTAGGGAGATATGACTCTGAAAAGTTGCTCCTTATTCTGCACAACATTTTGACGATGCAAAAAATAAGTTTTGGTTCTTGAATTTAAAAATAGGCATCTGATACCCAAAAATCATAAAATTTTCCAGATTTATGCAAACATATGGATATAAGCCTCATAAAAAATTTAGATCAAAATGTTGAAAATAACCACATAAAATAATACTGCTAATGCGTGACCAAAATCAAGATTTATGCAGACTTATCAAAAAAGATTAAAGAACTTGATCTAACATGCATAAAACGAAAATGAAACTATAGATGCACTATTTTTTTATTTTGCATGGATGAAATAATATAAATCTAAATCTAAATCTAATATGCTCATAAAATAAAGAAAAATACAGAAAACAAAAATTGTATGGCATTTGCTTTGATGCGGCCGATTGAAGGTGGGATTCGATCTATGAAAGATCGAATCTCCATCTTCTTGTTGGCTGAGATAAAATCGACATCTAAGCATAAAAAAATATGAAAGAAAGGCATGAAAAACAAGGATTTACTTGAAGCTAAATGGATTATGGATGCTACCACATAAAAAGCACATTAAAGAAGAGGAAAGAAAGAAAAAGAGGAGGGCGACACCATGAAAAAAAGAAAGAAAGAAAAAAATAATAAAAATAAACAAGAGAGAAGGAGAGGGATTTTACCTTGGGCTGGAGGAAGAGCCAAGGGAGAGAGCCTTGATCATCAGATCTGAACATCCCCCCCCCCCCCCCTAGAGCCCCTTTTATGTAAAAAAATCTGGAAGGGGTAAGGGCTCTAGATGACTTATTTAATTAACCTAATTAGCAATTAATTAGGGTTTTTTAGAAGGGGCGATTTTCATAAAGAAACCTAATTGAATTTTGTTTTGACTTTTCTAATTTTAAACTAATTTAAACTCTAATAAAAAACTCCAAATGTGGCGCCACCTAGGTGGGTCCCACATTTTTTTTAAAAAACAATTAAAAGGTTTAAGAAGGTTTTTAAAACAAAGTTAAAATGAAAGGATAAAATCACAAGTTAAAGAGTAAAAATGAAGTCCTAAACCAACTAATCTTCTGAAATAACAAGAAGGACAAAATGAAATGATGAATCCATAAGTGATGTCACCTAGGTGGGTCCCTTTTGGAGTGAATTGGATCTAAGATCCATTTTTAAAATTCAAGCTTGATAAAATCCAAATCAAAATTTGATCCGGATCTAGATCTGACACATTGAAAGAGATGTTTTTCTGAAAAGGGCATTTCAAAATGTCAAATGTAAAGCACTAGGTTTTAGATTTAAAAGATCAATTTTGAACCCAGGTTTGAAATTAGAAGAAGGTTTGAATTCGGATCTGGATCCAAAGTTTTAAAATGACAAATGGATCTGGATCTTGAACCATGAGTTTGATCCATGTTTAAAAATGATGAAAGATCCTGGATCAAAGATAAATCATTTAAAATGGATCTTGGATCAAAGATAGAATTGGAATGTGGATCCAGATTAAGATAATGTGATGGAAATGGATCCTGGATATGAAAATTGAAGAATGGATCTAGAGTGACAAATAATTGGATCATCGATATCTGATGAGATAATCCAGGTTTAAAAAGCAAATTAAACTCTAGATATAGATAACAAAGTGAATTGAATAAGAGGATCCAGGTCTGAAATAGAAAATGGATCTCGGATATCAGATCTAATATCGGATCTAATGTACAAATTGGAACATAAATTGGATCTCGAATATAGATATAGTTTTAGAAAATAAATTGATCCGAATTTGGGCTAGAAATCGATTGAATGGCTACTCTAAGTAAAAATGAATAAGATCAGAAATGATTTTGCCCTGTAGGGCGAAGAGTGAGACTTGGAAGACTGGTTTGAACAAGGTTGAACCGAATTGAACTAGGTTCTAGGGTTTCTGAACTTAGATGAACTAAAAAGATACTGACTCGACTAAACTCCTAGACTAGGTGCTAAAAAATAGATGCAATTCTCAGTGAAATGGTAAGAATTTCACTATAGAGTGCATGGAGTAACGAGAATGTACTGGGTTTAAGCTAAAATGATAGTCAACTATACTAAGATTAACTAAATTCAGAGTTAAATCCTAGCTGAGCTGACAAGGGTTAGCTCCATTCTAGCTGAAATGAGCTGAACTGAGCTAAATGGACTCTTTAGTGCATTTTTAGCTAAAAAATTAGAATTTAAAAATTTTCATATAATACAAAATTCATGAAAAGGTCTCAAAAAATCCTAAATATTACAAGTTTTCTCATAAAATCATGGGAGAGGGGGAGCAACCTTTTATGCTCGAAACTTACTTAGCCCATGAAGTTTTGTACCACTTTCTACTCTCCCAGCAAGTATATTTTACTTGTGATGTATTATTTTACTTGATTACTTAATTTCTTACATGAAATCATAATTGAATCCATAAAAAGGATTCAGCCTCTTATAGGGCAATGGATGCACTTATAAAGCATTTGTATTGAAACATTCATTCATTCATGCTTTTAAACAAAAACATGGGCATATGCATAAATGCAAATCTCATTCATTATTTGACATCTATCTATGCAGACATAACAACATCATCTTCATAATCATCATAGGAATTTACATGAATTTTAGCAGGGATTTCATTAACATTTATAAACATATTATGTGATTTGGACTGTTCGGTCCATTGATTGTGGATAGCTCCTATTTGGGCAAACATACTTTTCTTTGAAACATATATGCATGCCTCATTATAAGCATATTATACCCTGCATACAATCAGACATTCTCACACTTATACATTATGTTCATTGACTAAAATACCTGATTTTACGAAATACATAAATACTACACAAGTATCGGAGTTCGATCCTTAGACCGACTTCGATTTGCGAAACCCTCAATTCTAACTGACTTTTGTACTCAATAAACAAAGCTAAAATTTTCAAAGATCATAGAAAATTTTGTCAGCTTCCTATAGCTACAAATCGTTCATAAAAATTCCTCTCTATGTGGGAGTAACAAATGTTTTACCGCAAACATATCTTTTTTTGTTCCGACTATCACAGAGTCATGTATATTTCATGAACAGAGACCAAAACTTTATAGTAGATAGAAAAATTTGTTAGGTTTTCAACGCAATAAACTGCTCGACAAAACTTTTTTGGACAAGAGATTTATGAGCATTTTAACGGTTAGATGTCTTACCAGAAAACAATAATACCGAGTATATACATTCGAGTGGGGCCAAACCGGGTCACCCAAATCCGTACACCCATATTTTTTTCTTATAATTTATCTCAGAAAATTAAATAAAAATATACCTATTAATTCATCATAATTCACAGTAGACAAATCTATTTTTTCTCAGCCTTTTTGGCCAGAAACATAGATTGTCTCACACATGCCTTATTTTCTCATAAATTAATTTGGTAAAATACACAATTAAATAGCTAAATCATGGAATTTCTTTATAATTAAAAATAAAAAAATCACAAAACATCCACATGCACATATTCTACCAACTACAATTAAACATTACATGGTCTTAATTATGAAATTCATGATTTTTTTAAATTTACCAAAATCTTTTTTTAAAAACTCGATATGACTAAAATTGCAATATCTCAAAATTTTGACTATGGAAATCCGCCAAATTTTTATAAAATGTCTATAACATCATATACTACTGATCCAAATCGAAATTTGCATAAAAATATTAGCCTAATTTATATATTATAAAAAATTATGATTTTATTTTCTAAGAAACCAGTTTTTGGGGAAACACATGTTTTTAAGGTGGTTTTCTCTTAGAAAACCATTATTTTACAATATTTCTATAGCCCTAAGCCAAACTCATGTATGAGAGGGTTCGTTTAGGATCTATACTTATGAAAAATTAGTGGAATTCGTGTTATAAATTTTTTTTTGCAAGAAAAGTATAGATTCACCTACCTTTTTGCCGAAAAATTCGCTCCTACGCAAGATGATGGATCTTTTTGCATGATTCAGCCATTCCACGTGTGCCATGACCTCATATACACCATCCTTAAGCACTCTTAAACCGCATGGGAGCCTCCCTTGTAAACCCAAGAGAAAAAAACACCACTAATTGGTGTAGAGGAAAGAATGAGAGAAGAAGGGGTTTGGGGAGAGAGAGAGAGAGATTTTGAGAAAAGCATCAACAAGAGCCAAATTGGAGTGAGTGAGCCCCTCATCTACCTTTATAGGCTCAAGAATTAGGCTAAGGGCTAGGATAATTCTTAGTTTTTGATCTAATGTAGAAAAAAATTCTAAATCTTATGACAAGCTACTTACCATTTTGTTATTTTCTTCTTCTTCTTTTTCTAAGCTTTTCCCCTTTTTTTTAAGTATAATATGTACTTTATACACATAGTATAATATATAATGCTGTATATGAAAGATTATATGAGGGAGGGGTAGGTCGACCCCCACAGTTGACCCCCTCCTCTTTCTAAAATTTTAAAATGGCAAGTTTGATTGCCATGTCACTTCTTTTTTTTTATAGCTTATATAATGTATTATATGCTTTATACATTATAAGGTATAATATATAAATATTATATTATAGGATAAGAAGAAAGGATTGGTCAACCTCCCTATGGGAGCCAAACCTTCCTTTTTGCAAAGTTAGCAACTTGCTTGCTTGGCAAGCAAGTTGACTAATTCAACCTTTTTTTTTCTTTCTTTCCTTATACCTTAGTTCCTTATTTTATTCATGGGTCTAGCCTTTTCTGGACCCTTTTAGATCTCCCTGAAAAAGGGTGTCACCCCTTATGGGGTTTAGTTTAAAAAAAAAAACAAATAGTAAGTTTGACTTTTCAACCCTTTCTACTTTTTTTAGTAAGTTTCATTTTAACCTTATTTTAAAGTTTATTTTTTTTATCATTTTAAACTTTAAATTAAGATGCCACATAGGATGGGATAGCCCACCAATGGACTTCTACCATTTTATAGATTTTAGTTAATTTTTAAAATTCATTCCATGGAATTCCAACTTAATCCAATTTAAATTCATTTTAAATTCAATTGAGATTTTTCCTAAATGAACTTGTAATTCATGTGAAATGTAAATACATGAAATATAAATTGAGTCTTAAGTTTTAGTAATTATATTTCTAAAATCTTAAATATTGAAATTACTTATTTTAATTAATTTTCCTAAGCTAAATCCTAATTTTAAAAGAAACGATTTAAGAAAATATAATTTGAATTTTCTAAAAACCCTAGGCATGTAGGGGTTATTTTCATACCTAATTATTTTTTCCTAAACCCTACAAACCCTCTAATACATTTCTTATCTATAATATGTAATTTCATAATATAAGAAGTGAATCATGTAATTTTCCTAATTCACATTAAAAAATCAAAATTCACCTTAAATTTTACTCCAATTAAAACTATGTATTTTAAAATTCAATCTAACTTTGAATTTAAATTCGGTTTCATCCCTTGATTAAATTTTGTTTCCTTTTTACATGTAAATTAACTCTCAAGTTATAAGATTCCTAAATTTTACTTAATGTAGAATATAAAATTTTATTTTTAATTATTTATTAATTGTCAAGAATTCACAGGTACTATATTCAAATTCAATTTAAATTTTAAATTATTATATAATTAAAACTTAAATTGGCATACAATTAAATCTTAATTTAGGTTCGAATCAAACCCAAATCCAATTATAATATTTGAGACATATTTATTAAATTAGAATTAAATCCAAATCTGCTCTGGATTCAGATTAAATCCGATTAAAGCTCAAAACCTAATTCAGAATAAATTTCTAAGTGAAATTCATTCTTAATCCAATTTCAACCTCAAATTATGATTTAAATCTCATCTTAAATTTCAAATAATATTTTAAGACTTGCCTTTATTTTAAGTAAAATGCCAGAAATGAACGGATTTTACATGAAGATTATTGTTGTTGGAGCTTATGTTGCAAATATGAGCGTACCTCAGACATGGATTCCTAGAAAAAAAGTGAGTTTTGTAGTGAAAACTACCAAAATTCGAGAAAAATATGAAACACAAACAATATAATATTTATTAAAAAATTAAACTTAATAAATGCATAAAATAAATAAAATAGACAAAAAAAAGAAAGAACCGAATCTCACCTCGGGCTTAGGTAGCCCTTTCTACGGTTGATGAGTGTAGAGGAGCATGGGCCGCACTTCGGCTTGGCACGGATGGGCTCTAAAAAGAAGGTGAGACAAGGTATCTGGATCCTAGGCTAAGTCAAATGTGATCTAGGACTAGGCTCAGTTGGCTAGGCTAGGTGGGTTATGCTAGTCAGATATGCTAGGTCCAGTCTATTAGGGTTTCGGTATAGTAACAATGCTAGGAGGGGAAAATCTGGATCTCCAATAGGGGAAGGGAGAACCCCTATTTATAGTTTTTTAGGTGGATCTGGAGATGTTTCCTATGTATCTACTACGATTAAAAGCTCTAGACTCGATCTAAATTATGATGGATGGCTCTTAATGGATTATTTTTTAAATAAGGGTTGAGATTTAGCTAAGGTAGGTTGCCTAGGATAGAGATTTTTCTAAGGAAAGGGGTTTTTGAGACTTGAAAACCTTTCAAATTCAAGTTTGGAAGGCTAAGTGGGTGACATTTATCGAAAAGGCACCAAAAAATGTAGTTAATGACAAGAAAATGGTAGCTAACAATAATTTTCTCTAATGACAAATTAACTTATTGTTATTGGAAACCTTTAAATTTCAATTCTTGACCTCTGACGATAATTCTTCATTTTTGGACCCCTTGACAACAACTTAAAAAAACACTAACGACACATTTAAAGCTCTAACAACAAGTTATCTTGGCATCATCATTTTTGGGAAACGGATAACGACATCATAACTTGTCGTCAGTGAAATTGGGTAAAAACAAATCTAACAGGTTAACTTGTTTTGACCATAGCTTTCTATCTGGATGTCAGTTTGAGGTAATTTTTTATACTTTCATCTTTAAAATGAAAAACTAAATTTGATAGTTTTGGTGGTCAAAATAAGCTCAAAATAGGACCTATCTGAAAAATAGGTTTTTTTACTAAACAAGTCACCTCATGCTGGTTATAACTTTCTACTCTGATGTCACATTGACTTAATTTTTAGCTCATTAAAAAGTTGATATCTTCTAGTTTGATTGATATTTGAAAAAAAAAACTTTAGTATGTTATTTTAGAGGCCAAATGAAGTTGAAGTTAACATAACTTTAAAATGATAAAAAAACATTGGATTTTGGTATACGACTCATGACATGAAATGACTCAATCAAAATTTGTGTCTACAATAGGACTCTAGGCCAATCGACCTCCACAGTTTCATCATGGATGCTCTCTCTCTCTCTCTCTCCCTCTCTCAGTCCCAACCTAGAAGGGACTCTAGGTTGGGTGTTTTTTTGGAACCAGCTGGATTGAATCCTAAAGGGCATCTCTAGGGTCAAGTCGGACCCCGGGGTGGTCTGTAACATTAGTCATTCATGGTTTGTGTCATCCTTGGGAACAACGACAAGACCGTACTCGCTGGTTTGGTCGACGTGTTGTGGTAAAGGAGTTGATTTACATGTCAGAGAATTGACACACTCTTCAAGAATGTCACACTTTTGATAGGGAATTATAACTTTTATCGTAGGGCCTTGAATTTTTCAGCAAATCAAGGGTTCATTGAAGGAGCCATGCGAACACCACTGACTTTGTTGTTGGTCTTCTTGGCGAACTGATTGGTGGTTTTGGTAATGAAGATGAAACTCATTCTTTAAAAAAATTGAGAAATGGAGGACCGTTCACTCTTATACCAATTTGATGCAATCCTGGGCCCACGAGATTGGTCTAGTAGGGTAGAAACATTTTCTATTTTGAGATTGTTCTAACTGAGTTTGGGAGAAAATTATTTCTCTCAAACAACTGCAAAAAATATAAAATTTGGACACTAGGTTTATGACATGTAGAGGGAGAAGGAGAGAGAGGGAGAGACGAATTTGAGAAAGATAGTGAGAGGAACTTCAATTCTATTTTCATCTTACTCAAAAGAGGATTTTACAAGCCTTTATATTAGGTACAAGGGAGGCTAAAAAGAGATAAATCTAGGTGACGCTTAGGATACTCAATTAATAGATACTACCTACTTGACATTAACTTATTCTAAGTAAAGACCTTCCAAGCCATAGGTAAGCCTTTGCCAAGTTTTAGGCCAGCCTTAAATAGCCTCACACATTCATCTAGGCCTTCAATAGGGGTGGTCGATGTAACACCCCAATTTTTGTAACCAGAAAAATGGTGGAATTTTTTTTTTTGAAATACATTTAAATCTTTTAGCAGTTAACAGCGGAAAAACACATTAGGTACAAAACTTGGCATGCTACTACATATGAACGCTTGCAAACATATAATTGTGAAATTTAAAATTTAACAACTAATTAACTATGCATGAAATAAAATCAAAGTTCCATAATACCCAAAATTATTCACATATGTCATTGAAGTGAATTAAAACAAAAACAGAGTTCAGAATCCATAAAGCAGAGGAAAGATAGGCTCAGTCTCCGTCACAACCTTCCGCCTTCGCATGTAAGTACCTACTCTTCACCTGAAAAATATTAAACCATATAGGGTCAGACAAAACATGTCTCAGTAGAGTAAAATATGCTAAACTTGTAAGACAGAATTACAAGACAAAGATTTCAATAGAAATTTCATGGTTAAATATTTAATTTAACTTAAACAATCATACAACTAATCATGCATTTTTAGAATTTTCACATTTAACAGCAACACATTAATCCATATATATTCAAAATACAAAATGCATGAACATATAATATGCATGACTATTCAAAATATAAAATGCATGAACAAATAATATGCATGACTTACCGTATGCAGAAGCCCTTCAATGCATGCATATTTTCTTATCTTTAATTATATTTTCTTAATTAGATGATGCATGTGATGCTAACTTAATACACACACCATTTAAGTTATCACTTATTAGCCCTGCTGATACGACGCAGACAAACATTCTCAAATCAGGACCATGACACAAGACGTGTTTTACATACAAGGGTGGCTTTAGCCTAGCCAGGTCCATTCACTAAGACGAAGTGAGGGACGTTAATACGAGAGAGATTCTCAACACCTTTTAACCCGATGCATCAGTTTTTCCTCAAGAGTACTATAACATCTACTTTGCAGTCTAATGCAGAGGTTTTACCCATAAAGTCATGGGAGGGGAGGAGCAACCTTCCATGCCCGTAACAGACTTGCCCTACGAAATTTTGTATCACCTGCTACTCTCCCAGCAAGTATCTTGAGTTTTAATGTCACATGATTACTTGATTACAATCATACTTTTTATGCAACATCAACTTAAACCACTTTATGATCATGGATGCATTCTTATAAAGCATAGGACAAAATCACTCAATTAAACTTGTAACAGACACTTGAGCACATGCGTAGCATAAATATCTTATTCATTTTCACACATCATAAGGCATAGGCATGTACATGGCCACTGCAACAAAGAGAATATATATGAACATCCATATGAATGAAACAATTATATCATCACGATATCATGAACATATATGCAGTCAACACATTTTTAGAATTTAAAACATAAACTTGTATTCATTGGACCTTTTGATCCTAAATCTTTAATGTATATGCTTTTATTAACATTTCATGTCATAATCCCATAAACTTTTTGTAAATTCATACATGCATAATCATTCACATAATACATGCTAATTAAATGAAGAAATTTGCATAAAAACATATAAACTATGCATCTCTTGAACCTCGGGCTAATGACCGGCCTTGAATTTACCGAATCCTTAACTTTGTCCAACTGATACAGAACACACAGAAATTTTTTGGCTGCATGAACAGATCTGAAATTTTTACAGTATATAGGAAATTTTGTTAGCTATTCATAGCCGCAAACCCTTTATAAAAATTTCTTTGTATGAGGGAGTTATGAATGTTTTACTACAGACCTATTCATTTTCGTTTCGACTGTCACAGGGACGTTCTCGGTCCATGAACAGAGCCCAAATTATTACAATAGATGCAAAATTGCGTTAGCTTTCCAACGCAATAATCCGTTCATCAAAACTTCTCTGGACGAGGGAGAAACAACCATTTTACTGAACGGAAATCAAGTTGAAAACCTGAAAATTCCGAGATTTACATTCGGGTGAGCCAAACCGAGTCACCCGAATCTCGAAATAATCAAAAGAAATAGGCAAAATACATGAAATAAAAATTCAGAAAAATCTAAAATATTCACAGTAGATGGAACAAATCATATTCTATCAACCCAAATCAACATTTGCATAAAAAATCATGGCATAAACCGAATACTAGCTATTTTTACAAATCTACTTCCCGAGAAACCGATTTTTATGAATAAACCCGATTTCAAAAGGGGTTTTCTTTAAGGGAAAATGTGTTTTTGCCATGGATCATTAGATCTGAGTCAAACCCACGGTTAGGAGGGTTTGATCATGATCTAAACTCATGAAAAAACATCAAAATCCATGCCAAGAACTCTGTTCTTGCAAGAAAAGCATAAAAACCCTACCTTTTGTTGAAAAAACGTGTTTCTTGATGGATGAACGGATCTTTTTGCTCGATCCCACCGATCAGCTCCTTCTTCCATCAAGGCGGGGACCTTAGATCATCTCCCCACACCCCTTGAAGTCTGAATCTTACACTCAATAAGCTAAAGAAACCCTAAAGAAAAGGAAAAAAGAGAAGGGAAAGAGAGGAGAGAGTTTTTTTTTGGGAGAGAGAAGCTCCAGAATTTGTTTCCAGCCCAAATGAGGGGGGTGTGGGCTATGAGAGGGTTTTATAACCCCTCATGAGTTAGGTTATGGGCTGAAATTAATTTCAGCCCTTGATCACTATAATGAAAGTCATTTGGAGCCCTTGCTCTCCACTTTGACTATTCAAGCTTTAAATAAACTTGAAAAACACCACACCTTTATTTTCAAAATAAAATTTAAAGTAAGATGCCACATAGGATGGGACGGCCCACCTATGGTCTCCTACTAAATTAATAAAATGGGTTTAATTTATAACAAAAATTCTATTTTATTAAACTATAATTAGATAACCATAAAATTCCAATAACAAAAATTGTTTTTGTTTTATATAACCACACATCATGTAAAAATATAAAGACATTAAGTATCAACTAATCCCAACATATTAAGCATATTAATATGTATATCTTCACAATCTACTTTTGTTAATTCACATTATTTAAATAAATTTACTTAAAGAAAATTCAACATTTTCTTTTTAAGAGAAACGTCTTCAATTAGACATTATTTAGAATTTCCTCTAATATCCAAAATGTGTAGGGTTTATATTTACTACATCTTATCATAATTGAACCCCTTAAGCCTTACAAATATACTCAAACATTTATTTTTAAAGAAATTAGGATTCTATATTGGCACAAAATTCAAAAATTTCACAATATTATAGAAAAAGAACTTAGAAATTTTTGGATATTACATCTAACCCCCCTTAAGAAAATTTCATCCTCGAAATTTGGTTAACATTACGTACCGAACAAGTGTGGATATTTAGCTCTTATATCAGCCTCGGGCTCCCAAGAACACTCCTCAAGCCCGTGGTGTTGCCATCGTACTTTAACAAGTGGAATTGACTTATGTAGCAACACTTGTTCTCGTCGATCTACTATCTCTACCGATCGTTCCTCAAACGTGAGATCTCTCTGAACCTTGACCTCGTCATACTGAATAACATGAGTGGGATCTGGCACATACTTTTTCAACATCGACACATGAAAAACATCATGGATGTTGGAGAACTGAAGGGGAAGTGTCAATCTATATGCGGTGCCTCCTATCCTCTCGAGGATGAGGAACGGTCCTACATACCTCGGACTCAATTTTACTTTCTTGTCGAACCGAAAAACACTCTTCGTTGGCAATACCCTAACAAACACATGATTACCAACCTCGAAAGAAACCTCTCGCCTCTTTGGATCTGCAAAACTCTTCTGACGGCTCTGCGTTGTCAAAAGCCTCTTATGAATCAACTGTACTTGATTCGTATAATGCTGCAAAACTATAGGCGATTCGACAGTTCGATCACCTACCTCGCTCCAACAAACAGGAGACCTATAGGGTCGCCCGTACAATGCCTCATATGGGGTCATGCCGATACTCGAATGATAACTATTATTATAGGCGAACTCAGCTAACTTTAGGTGCTTACTCCAGTCACCTTTCTACTTCAATGCACACGCTCGCAACATATCCTCAAGTGTCTGAATAGTCCTCTCTGACTGACCATCCGTTTGGGGGTGAAAAGATGTGTTAAACTTAAGCTTTGTCTCCAAAGCTTTCTGAAGTTGTCCCCAAAACTTTGACGTGAATCTAGGATCCCTGTCTGAAATAATTGAAACATGTACCTCATGTAATCTGACAATCTCGTCGACATATAAATCTGCCAAACTCTCCATGGTTTGATTTGCCCTAGTCGGTAAGAAGTGTGTCGATTTTGTAAGGCGATCCATAATCACCCAAATGGTGTCATACTGTTGGCGTGTCTTGGGTAGACCTACCACAAAATCCATGGTAATGTCTTCCCACTTCCACTGCAGAATCTCCATCGACTGCATCATACCGCCTGATCTCTGGTGCTCTATCTTTACCTGCTGGCAGATTAAGCATCTCGACACGTACTCAGTGACGTCTCTCTTCATGTCGGGCCACCAATAATTCTTTGAAGATCCTTATACATCTTGGTGCTCCCAGGATGTATAGTGAATCCGGTACGATGTGCCTCATCCAATAACTCTTTCCTCAACTGAGGCTCTACGGGCACCCAGAGCCTCTGGCCATACCAGATGCTTCCATCCTCCTCTAAGTGTAATGCTGACTGATCTTGCTTGCACGTTGCAATCATCTTATTGAATTCAGGATTATCTTTCTAGTGGGTGATGATCTGGTCCATGAGTTCTGTCCGCACTGTCATGGTAGCGATCTGAATCTGACCTGATTCTGCTTCAAAAGGCTTCCAATCTATCAGGTCTTCGAGTAATCTCTACTCACTGCTGATAAAACTTGTAAGGCTTCCAGCCTTTCTACTCAAAGCATCAACCACTACATTGGCTTTGCCTGGATGATAAGAAATGGAGAAATCATAATTTTTTAGAAATTCTAACCATCGTCTCTGCCTCATATTCAAATCTTTCTGTGAGAAGATATATTTGACGCTCTTATGATCTGAGAAGACCTCAAACTGTTCACCGTACAAATAATGCCGCCATACCTTCAGTGCAAAAACTACTGCAGCAAGCTCCAAGTCGTGAGTGAGGTAGTTTCGCTCATGCACTTTCAATTGACGTGATGCATAGGTGATCACCTTGCCGTGCTGCATCAAAACGCATCCCAAACCAGTACCTGATGCATCACTATAAATCACAAAGCCTCCTTGCCGAGAAGGCAATGTGAGTATAAGGGCTATAGTAAGCCATTTCTTTAGCTTCTGGAAGCTCTTTTCGCATTGCTGAGTCCAAACAAACTTAATTCCTTTACGAAGTAGCTTCGTCATAGGTGAAGCGATCTTCGAAAAATCCTGGATAAAACAACGATAATAGCCTGTAAGTCCGAGAAAACTACATATATCTGATACGCTCTTAGGCTATCTCCAATTCATGACAGCTTCCGCCTTGGCAGGGTCGACTGACACCCCATCTTTAGAGATTATGTGACCCAAGAACATAACTTGATTAAGCCAAAACTCGCACTTCGAGAACTTAGCGTATAGTTGATGTTGTCGAAGTGTCTCGAGAACAATCCTCAGATGCTCTCTATGATCTTCCTCGCTCTCAGAGTAAATTAAGATATCATCTATAAATACGATCACGAAAAGGTCTAGGTAAGGCCGAAATATTCGATTCATCAGGTCCATAAATGCCACAAGGGCATTGGTTAACCCGAAGGGCATCACCAAAAACTCGTAATGGTCGTACCACATCCTGAATATTGTCTTCTGCACGTCAGATTCTTTGATCTTTAGTTGATGGTACCTTGATCGAAGATCAATCTTGGAGAAGACCTTGGCCTCTCGGAGTTGATCAAACAAATCATCGATCCTGGGAAGAGGATATTTGTTTTTTATTGTTACCTGATTCAACATCCTGTAGTCAATGCACATACGCATTGACCCATCCTTCTTTTTGACGAACAAGACTGGAGCACCCCAAGGCAAAACACTGGGGCGAATAAAGTCTTTGTCCATCAATTCTTGTAGCTGCTTCTTTAGCTCCTCTAACTCTGCTGGGGCCATACGGTAGGGTGCTTTGGATATCAGAGTTGTTCCAGGTACCAACTCTATCGCAAAATCCACCTCTCTGGTAGGCGGTATGCCTGACAGGTCATCTGGGAAGACGTCTGAAAACTCTCGAACTACGTCCAAGTCCTCCAGTGGTGTAGTGTTGGGGTCTAACAGAGAAACACTGACCAAAAAGGCCTCACACCCCTTTTCTACACAACGATGTGCCTTTAGTGCTGAAATAAGTCATCCTTTGCTCTCCTTTTTACATGCCTTGTACTCAAGTACAGGCGGATTAGGGCAAGTAAATTGAATGTGTCGCTCACGACAAAGCATACAAGCGTAATGCTCATACATCCAATCTATGTCAAGAATCACATCATAACTGACCATATCCAAAAGGATAAGATTGGCTGGGAGGTTCTGCCCTGCAATCATAACCTCTACTCTGGATAGATAGGTACGAGCGATAGAGCTACCACTCGAAGGTGTGATAACTTTCAGAATATATCCCAAAGAAGTCGGCGTGACACCAATCAAATTCTCAAAATGTACAAATACAAAGGAATGCGTAGCATCAGTGTCAAAAAGAACCTTAGCATCAAACTTTGCAATAGGGATTGTACCTTCAATGACATTGGCATCTTCTTGTAACTCCTCTGCAGAAGTTGCATACACGCGTCTAGTAGCTTTCTTCTGTCCTCTAGTAATAAAGGCAGCTCCCTCCTGAGATGGCCTCATAGGGCAGTCTTTTATGAAGTGGCCTTGTTTTCCACATCTGAGACATGCACCCGAGACTCTGTAGCAGACTCTAGGATGCCTCTTGTTGCAGTGCTTACATACTGCATAAGACTGTGGCGCTTGTGTGCCGCCCTGTTGTCCCTTGGCCTTCTTTGCGGGTGGCGCCTTATGACTCTCTACAATTGGTCAAGGGGCCTTATTCCCACTGCCTTTCGACTTGTCGAAACGGCTAGGCTGAGTCTTCTTAGAAGACTCCCAGTCATCCTGCATCACAAAGACATCGTTACGATCTATCGAGATTGTTTTTTGAAAAACCAAAAAGTTGGTTCTAGTTTTTCCCACCTGTAGTACTGTGTCCATCTCGATGGTTTGGTTGAGGTTTTGAGGACGGCTTGTAAGCACTCTCGTCCTCAGACCATCACATAACCCATGTACATACTTCTTAGCCTACGCCTCGTTAGTGGTATAAGTATGCGAGCAGTACTTCTCTAAGTGTCGAAAGCGTGTAGTGTACTCCGCCACCTTCATAGACCCTTGTCGAAGATCCAGAAATTCCTGCATCTTGTGATCACGTGCGTACTGGGGAAAGTAGATGTCCAGGAACACCACTGTAAACTCCTCCCATGTGAGGGCGTGTCGCTTGTCAAGCGTGTAGCGTACCTCACGGGTTGTCTCCCACCAGCTCTTGGCATCACCCTGGAGCCGGTAGGTGGCAAAAGAAACTTGCCTCTCAGCTGGAACCTCTAGAATCTCAAAAATCTCACCTATGGTGCAGACCCATTCCTCCGGCGCATCCAAATCCTCCTTACCAGTGAAAGCAGGGAGGCTTAACTCCATGAAGCGCTTGTATGATGTTCCATTGGTTGCGACACCTGGTGCCGCTATGTGACCATCATGCTGATGGCCTGCACCATTTCCATTACCCCCGTTGCCGGCATGGTTCTGACAATAGGCCGTCAGATTCGCGAGGGCTTCAAAAATGAAGTCTCTCTGAGCAGTCCAACATGGGGGTTGTCTTCCGACCATCTACAAACACACATATGGATTCAGATTTCTTATAAGTTAGGCATAAATAAAAAATTCTTATTCATGTGACCCTATCAGATCTACGTTCTAATTCTTGTCGCATTTATCAACAGAAATAATTACAGACATACAATTTTCACAACAAACCATCAAAACAAATAAAAATAGAAGCATACTTACAGCGATGGTGGTCGGTTGGACGAGCATTGAGCCATACTTTCCTTATGCTCTGATACCATGTTTGTAACACCCCAATTTTTGTAACCCGAAAAATGGTGGAATTTTTTTTTTTTTGAAATACATTTAAATCTTTTAGAAGTTAACAGCGGAAAAACACATTGGGTATAAAACTTGGCATGCTACTACATATGAACACTTGCAAACATATAATTATGGAATTTAAAATTTAATAACTAATTAACTATGCATGAAATAAAATCAAAGTTCCATAATACCCAAAACTAATCACATTTGTCCTTGAATTGAATTAAAATAAAATCAGAGTTCAGAATCCATGAAGCAGAGGAAAAATAGGCTCAGTCCCTGTCACAACCTTCCGCCTTCGCATGTAAGTACAAAATCTTCACCTGAAAAATATTAAACCATATAGGGTCAGACAAAACATGTCTCAGTAGAGTGAAATATGCTAAACTTGTAAGACAAAATTACAAGACAAAGATTTCAATAGAAATTTCATGGTTTAACATTTAATTTAACTTAAACAATCATACAACTAATCATGCATGTTTAGAATTTTCACATTTAACAACAACACATTAATCCACATATATTCAAAATACAAAATGCATGAACAGATAATATGCATGACTTAACGTATGCAGAAGCCCTTTAATGCATGCATATTTTCTTATCTTTAATTATATTTTCTTAATTAGATAATGCATGCGATGCCAACTTAATACACACATCATTTAAGTTATCACTTTTTAGCCCTGCTGATACGACGCAGACAAACATTCTCAGATCAGGACCATGACACAGGACGTGTTTTACATACAGGGGTGACTTTAGCCTGGCCAGGTCCATTCACTAAGACGGGGTGAGGGACGTTAATACGAGAGAGATTCCCAACACCTTTCAACCCAATACATTAGTTTTTCTTCATGAGTACTATAACCTCTATGTTGCAGTCTAATGCAGAGGTTTTCCCCCTAAAGTCGTGGGAGGGGAGAAGAAACTTTTTGTGCCCGTAACAAACTTGCCCTACGAAGTTTTGTATCACATGCTACTCTCCCAGCAAGTATTTTGAGTTTTAATGTCACATGATTACTTGATTACAATCATACTTTTTATGCAACATTAACTTAAACCACTTTATGATCATGGATGCATTCTTATAAAGCATTGGACAAAATCACTTAATTAAACTTGTAACAGACACTTGAGCACATGCGTAGCATAAATATCTTATTCATTTTCACACATCGTAAGGCATATGCATGTATATGGTCAATGCAATAAAGAGAATATATATGAACATCCATATCAATGAAACAATCATATCATCACGATATCATGAACATATATGCAGTCAACACATTTTTAGAATTTAAAACATAAACTTGTATTCATTGAACCTTTTGATCCTAAATCTTTAATGTATATGATTTTATTAACATTTCATGTCATAATCCCATAAACTTTGCATAAAATCATACTTGCATAATCATTCACATAATACATGCTAATTAAATGAAGAAATTTGCATAAAAACATATAAACTATGCATCTCTTGAACCTCGGGCTAATGACCGGCCTTGAATTTACCGAATCCTTAACTCTGTCCGACTGATACAGAGCACACAGAAAATTTTTGGCTGCATGAATAGAGCTGAAATTTCTACAATATATAGGAAATTTTGTTAGCTATTCATAGCCGCAAACCGTTCATAAAAATTTCTTCGAATGAGGAAGTTATGAATGTTTTACTATAGACCTATTAGTTTTTGTTTCGACTATCACAGGGACGTTCTCGGTCCATGAACAGAGCCCAAATTTTTACAGTAGATGCGAAATTGTGTTAGCTTTCCAACGCAATAATCCGTTCGTCAAAACTTTTCCGGATGAGAGAGAAACAACCATTTTACTGAACGGAGGTCAAGTTGAAAACTTGGAAATTCTGAGATTTGCATTCGGGTGAGCCAAACCGAGTCACCCGAATCTCAAAATAATCAAAAGAAATAGACAAAATACATGAAATAAAAATTCAGAAAAATCTAAAATACTCACAATAGATGGAACAAATCATATTCTATCAACCCAAACCAACATTTGCATAAAAAATCATGGCATAAACCGAATACTAGCTATTTTTACAAATCTACTTCTCGAGAATCCGATTTTTATGAAAAAATCTGATTTCAAAAGGAGTTTTCTTTAGGGGAAAACGTGTTTTTGCCATGGATCATTAGATCTGAGTCAAACCCATGGTTAGGAGGGTTTGATCATGATCTAAACTCATGAAAAAACATCAAAATCCATGCCAAGAACTCCGTTCTTGCAAGAACCCTACCTTTTGTTGAAAAAACGTGTTTCTTGATGGATGAACGGATCTTTTTGCTCGATCCCACCGATCAGCTCCTTCTTCCATCAAGGTGGGGACCTTAGATCACCTTCCCCACACCCCTTGAAGCCTAGATCATGCACTCAATAAGCTAAAGAAACCCTAAAGAAAAGGGAAAAAGAGAAGGGAAAGAGAGGAGAGAGAGGAGAGAGTTTTTTTTTTGGGGGGAGAGAGAAGCTCCAGATTTTTTTTTCAGCCCAAATAAGAGGGGTGTGGGCTATGAGAGGGTTTTATAACCCCTCCTGAGTTAGGTTATGGGCTGGAGTTAATTCCAGCCTTTGATCACTATGATGAAAGTCATTTGAAGCCCTTGATCTCCACTTTGACTATTCAAGCTTTAAATAAACTTGAAAAACACCATACCTTTATTTTCAAAATAAAATTTAAAGTAAGATGCCATATAGGATGGGACGGCCCACCTATGGGCTACTACTAAATTAATAAAATGGGTTTAATTTATTACAAAAATTCTATTTTATTAAACTATAATTAGATAACCATAAAATTCCAATAACAAAAATCGTTTTTGTTTTATATAACCACACATTATGTAAAAATGTAAAGACATTAAGTATCAACTAATCTCAACTTATTAAGCATATTAATATGTATATCTTTACAATCTACTTTTGTTAATTCACATTATTTAAATAGATTTACTTAAAGAAAATTCAACATTTTGTTTTTAAGAGAAACGTTTTCAAGCATTACTTAGAATTTTCTCTAATATCCAAAACGTGTAGGGTTTATATTTACTACATTTTATCATAATTGAACCCCTTAAGCCTTACAAATATACTCAAACATTCATTTTTAAAGAAATTAGGATTCTATATTGGCACAAAATTCAAGAATTTCACAATATTATTATAGAAAAAGAACTTAAAATTTTTTGGATATTACAGTCGACCTCCCTATGTGAACCCCACAAGAGCCCGTCGTTCTTGGAGCAGGTTTTGGTGAATCTAGGTCTAGATATATCCGCATTATTGGATTCGAGTCCAGATTTGTGCTTTCAATATTGCAACAAGGTGGCACCCTTGGAGAGAGTCTTGCTGGTCCAACTTGGTTGCTCTGATGATATGACATCCTGGTAAAGGATCTCACAACTAGATGGCTCTTGGAGCTTGGATCTGGGACAGCACCAAATGGATCCTCATCAAGTATTGTGAGCAAAGGACTTGGATCAGGGTCACCCAAATTAGGGTCAGCATCAGGTACTTGGGGCTATGAATCTGGATCAGAGTTTTCAAATTTTGGATATGCATCAGCGATGAGACACCCTCTTCCTTTAATGTGACGCCCCCCCTGCGGACCTTGTTGGGAAGATATTCTCTGCTTTAGCATGAACAAGCGTCAGGCTTTTCTTTCTTCTTCAATGGACATGTGTTCATTGATTTTTCTATTGGTGGAGAGGACACCTCAGTCACCCGAGTTCTCTTTGACAAGGCTAGTTGACAAAAGTGTAACATGGGACTAGTGTGTTATGTGTCAGCTTCTAGATCAATTTTAGGTGAGACGTGTTGGAGGTGCATTGACATATTCCTCTTTATGACTGAGTATAGGGACCTGGGGAGACATTGATTTCCAAGCTTTATCGTTGCTTTTGACTTTTGCAAGCTGTCAACGTGATCTTCACAGGCATGTCAGTGTCACAAGATTTTTGACGTCTTTAACCCTCTGTGCAAAGCAAGCGACTGACTTAGTCTCTTACCCACTGCATGATCGCTGTACATGTGATGGTCCATCGCTTTCATTTTCCGTGTTGTATTTCTTTTCCTCCAAAACGAGTATGAAACACGGCAATATGTTGCTTGGAAACTTAACCAATTATTATTGCCGACGTACTTTGAAATGGTAAGAGATTTTTCTATGCGGAGCAATCGAGTTCTGGTGAGGGTTTTACTCGAGACATTCTTTGGGAAATATTGTAAACGAGCGGGAAAAAAAAGGAGAATTGCAATGTCAACTTGGGAAATTGACACGTTCACTTTCGTGCAGATATTTTCAATTTATCAAGATACTTTCACTTTTTATATGAAAAAAATTAAAGAATAAATGAATTAAGGATATCATGATACTTGATGACTGATAAGGAGAGGACCTTCACGGAGATTGCTGGAGCTGGAATTTTTTTTTCCCTGCCTATTGGATTGGATGGCAAAAGAAAAAAAAATACTGTTGAAATCGATGATAGCTATATTGTTCTAAATCCTAGCTATGGTGATACCATGGACTAATATATTCAGCTGCCTTAGAAACAAAGCACATGTATGGAACTGTGAATAAAGGATTCATTGCATTGCATATTTCACTGTTCGACTAAAGAAAAAGCCGCAGGACCCTACCATGTTTCAGAAACACCAGGCAAGATCTTTATTAACTTCTATCATGCACCAGCTGGAATCATGACAATCGAATTAGTGCCAACATTATAGAAAAGCAAGTAGATATTTGAATATTTAACCGATATGGTTTGGCTCTTTTCAGGCAACACAAAACCCTACCAGATATATATATATATATATATATATATATATATATATATATATATATATATATATATATATATATATATATATATATATATATATATATATATATATATTCAACAGTTTGCGTATCATATTTGAGTTGGACTCGAATTACATCCTGGTTGTTTTTCTTGACACATTTACGCCCTAACGGTGTCAACTTTGTTACTAATTTTGTTAATCTATGAACAAAACGCGAATTCCTCCCCGTCATTCACCTAACAATTTTCAATGCATTCTATTGGTCCTTGTGGAAGTATGAATAAAAAATTGTTTGCTTGCCTCTAATGAAAATCTAAAATGCCTACCAACGGGGCTCTGCTTGGTTGGTAGGAGCTGTCAGTGCACGTCTCCTTGTGGTGGGACGTTGCACGTTCAAACCCAGGTTTACGTTGGGTCTGCCTAACCCCAGCTTGCCTTTAAAAAAAAAATCTACAATGCCTGACCAAATGAATTTATTGGTTTTTCATAATAACAATAAGTTGATTACTTAAATAAATCCCAAGAAGGCCCTCGTGGGGACTAAGGACAAGCCCCTGCAATGAGCCCACAGAATCAATTAATGATATGTAACTGTGCAAGTCATTGGTTGCTGGTCACCATTAATGCCTTATGGGTCATGCATGCTCATCTTTACAGTTCCTTGTAACCTTTCATACAATTACGACCTAGCAGAAGCTTTGGGATTCACCAACTTGGTCTGATCTCATGTGATGCCAATTCAAGCTAGAGTTCATGAACTGGGTCATACATATATGAAACTTGGCCTAACAATTAAGCTCTTGTGAATTTCACATGGTACCAGACTAGCAGAACTTTGGAATACATGAACTTGGTAATGTTTCAAGCAATCACAAAGTGAATGAGAACTGTCTGTTGAACTTGTCCGCATTTAAAATAGTGTCATAACTTACCCTTTGAAGAACCTCATTCTAGGAACATGAGGTTTAATTCCCTTAGGTATTTAAAAATAGCAATCGATATGAGAATACACTACAAGAAAAAGTGCTTTTACTGGCGTGTCGCTCCTGGCGGGCTAGTAAAAAAGCAATTTCATTGGCGCTAGTGCAAAAGTGACTTATACTGGCACTACATGTATTGCACCAGTATAATTAATTTTTTCTGACGTACAACATCATTGCGCTATTAAAAAAACTTTTTATGGTGCAATGAAGAAGTGCATCAGTAAAAAGTAGTTTTTTTTGTACACATATCAAGTGTGTTAGTAAAAAGACCTGAATTAAAAGATAGATGTGCCCATTCTTTCTCTCTCTCTCTCCTCTTTACCTCGTTGAATGAGTGAGGACCGCCACCACCATGACCCGGCCACTGGCGCCCTATGGTTCCTCCCTTTGAACTATCAGCCACCACTGCCCACCAGCCAATAGTGCCCTCTCTCTCTCTTTCTCTTGCCTCTTTACGCTGGTGAATGAATGAGGATTGTTGGCCACCACCGTGACCCAACCACTGGTGCCCTTTGGTTTCACCCTCTAAACAGCTAGCCACCAATGCCCACCAGCCATAGTCTCTCTCTCTCTCTCTCTCTCTCTGACGTCCTTCGCTCTAAGCAACATCCTCTTTGGTGTCCTCCCTTAGGTGCTCTCTCTTCCCTCTCGTGCTATCAGGGGTTTTGCATTTTAAATCAATTTTTTATAATTTATTAAGTGAATGCGTGTTAAATTGGATTTTTTTTGTCATATATGCTTTAGATTTTAACAATTTTATATTTTAATCACTATTTTTGTAATTTAATGATTGAATGCATGCCAAATCCATTTTTTTTTATGTTTTAGATTAAAGAGGTTTTGCATTTTAAATCTTACTTTTATAATTTATTGAGTGAATGCATGTTAAATTCTATTTGTTTTTTGTATGTTTTAGATTTTAGGTGTTTTGTATTTTAATTATTATTTTTGTAATTTAATGAATAAATGCATGGCAAATTCATTTTTTTGTCATGTATACTTTAGATTTTAGAGGTTTTATATTTTAATTACTATTATTATAATTTATTTATTAAATGCATACACAATTTTAGGTGTTTTTTATTTTAATTTCTATTATTATAATTTATTTATTGAGTGCATGCATGCTAAATCTGATCTTTTTCATGAATGGTTTAAATTTTAAAGGTTTTGTAGTTTAATCATTATTTTTGTAATGTAATGATTGAATGCATTCTAAATATTTTTTTTCGTGTATGCTTTAGATTTTAGAGTTTTTGTTTTTTAATCCTTATTTTTATAATTTATTGAGTGAATGTGTGCTAAATCCTATTTGTTTTTATCATGTATGCTTTAAATTTTAGGGGTTTTATATTTTAATTGCTATTTTTAGAATTTAATGAATAACTACATAGCAAATTTGATTTTTTTGTCATATATGCTTTAGATTTTAAAGGTTTTGCATTTTAATTATTATTATTAAAATTTACTTATTGAATGCATGATAAATCTATTTTTTAGAAGACTTTAGAGGTTTTGCATTTTAATTATTATTATTACAATTTATTTATTGAGTGAATGTATGCTAAGTCTAAGTTTTTTTTTGTATGGTTTAAATTGTAAGGGTTTTATATTTTAATGCTATTTTTTTAATTTAATGTTTGAATGCATGCTAAATTCAAATTTTTTAATGCATGTTTATTTTGATTTTTTTTGTCATGTATGCTTTAGATTTTAAGGGTTTTGAATTATAATTGTTATTATTAAAATTAATTTTGTGAATGCATGCTAAATCCAAATTTTTTTGTCATAAAAGTTTTTAGGGGTTTTATATTTTAATTACTATTATTACAAATAAAGATTTTTTTTTGTTAGAGAAGATTTTAGTATATTTTTTGTTTGATCATTTGCTAGTTAAGATTGGATTTGGATGTAATAGTTGATGATGACATTTTTTCGTTAATTTAAAAATTTATTTAGTGAATGCAAGTTAAATTTGTTTTTTTTTCAAGTATAAATTAGATTTTAAGGATTTTGTACTTTAATTGCTAATTTTATAATTTATTGAGTAGATGCATACTAAATATCATTTTTTGATATTATATGCTTTAGATTTTAAGGGTTTTATATTTATATTGCTAATTAAAAAACAATAGTGAATGCATGCTAAATCTAATTTTTTATGTATGATTTATATTTTAGAGAATTTGTATTTTAATTGCTAATTTTTGTTATTTAGTGAGTGAATGAATGTTAAATCTAATTTTGTATATATTATTTAGATTTTAACATATTATTCAATCTTTAACATATGCAAAATCGTAGACTAGTATCACCACAAGCATTGGTGCAAGAATCTGAAATGCCTGTTGAGTCATTAGGTATTTACTATGTGATATTGACAATTGTAAATACCCCAAATTTTTCTCATTCATTTTCAGACCCCCTTCCAGCAGATGCCAATCCCCTTAGGAGTCTACCCTTAAGTCTGTCCCAATTTAGGTATCATTTCGCCCATTTTGTCAATAAAATTCTCATTTTACCCCTAAGACACCTTAGATCTCAGTCAGTCAGAGTCAACCAAGCTCACTTTTTAGTTCAAAACACTTAGAATGTCAATTATTTCTAGCTCTTCTGAGCTTACAATAAGCAAACACCATTCATTTCTGACCATTTGAGCTAAAATTAGTTCATTTCTTAAGAAATGAGCTCATTTCTAGCTCGAATCCTGGTCAATTGTTCATGAGTCTATCAATTCTAGTCAATCATGTTCCCCTGAGTCTAACCTGAGCTCACCAGGAGTTCAAGTGGCTCGGTTTCAGTTTAAATTCAGATTCCATAGTCTTGGAGTCCATTTTAGCCCATTTCAATTCATTTTAGCTTAAACTGAGCTAAGTCCAATCAGCCCAGCTAGTGTTTGAGCTCTGAATTTAGTTTATCTCAGTATGTCTGACTTTGTTCCAGCTCAAACATAGTGCAGTCTCGTTACCCACTTCACTCCAATGCTCATTTCTCACCATTTCTCTCAGACTTGGGTTATTTCTCAATCATCCAACCTAGGAGTTTAGTTAAGTCAGTGTCTTTTTAATTCTTCTAAGTTTAGAAATCATAAAAACTGGTTAAAACCTCATTTTTCAGTGTCACTCTCTGCCCTACAGGGGTAAAATCATTTTTCGGTTATTTTGTCCAAAAATGTTATTTTATCATTTCTCAAACTGGTACAAATATCAATCTGGGCTCGAATCAATTCCTTTCCTAAAAATTTCAGCTGTATTCGAGACCCAATTCACATTTGGATCGGGTCCAATGTTGGATCTGATATCCAATTATCAATCCTCATCTTCAGACAAGAATTTCCAATTCTTTGCGCAAAACCCGAAAATTTTAAGGAATTTTTAGAGAAATAAAAATGTGAAATTTTGTAAAATAATATAACTTTGTCAAATCCAATGGAATTCCACTGAATCCAGGATAGTCCACACGGATCCAATAAAGAAAACACGGACTTGGAATTGGATTCGGACTCTAGGGAGATTCGAAGATCTGACCCAATTTGTGAGGGAATTTTGAGAAATTCGAATGATTCAAGACTCCGGTAGGAGATTCAAAATATATTAAATAGAAGTTAATGCGAAGACAAGAAGAATCGAGAAAGCCCACGTGAAAATGAGAAAAAAATCCGTTGAATAGTGAAACATCAAATGTAAGCTTATATAAATTAATTCTGCTAAAACAAGCAACAAGAGGTGAAGTGGTGTTATGGCAAGAGGTATTGCCTAGTTGTGAGACAACCCCAGTTCAAAACCCACCGTGCGCACTCATGTGGTATGAAGGAAAATGTTTTTCCTTTTTACATAGAAACCAGAAATAGGCCCAGATAGGGTTAAGTATAATAAATTTTGCTTTATTTGCAACGAAATTGAATATAGTACAATGGTGGGGTTTGTTGCTCCTTTGGGAGTAGACCATAATTCAAAACCCTTTGTGCATAAGGCTTTTTTGCATAAACCACCTACGATTTTTACCTTGTTGAAAAAGGTAAAATGTGGGCTCAAAAGAAACCCTACATTTTAGCCTCTCTCCACCAAAACCCTGAGAGGAGTTGCTACTCCTCTCACTTTGCCAAAAAAAAGTTTGGAGAATCCCATGTATCATGGGATGAGGGGTACCACAGTAGAGAAAAAAATGGTGGAAGTTAAAAAATTTAATACATGGAGTGAGGGGCATTATCGGAAGAGAAGATGGTTCCACCAAAAATCTTGGGATTGAGGGAGATGCACTGGAGTTTGAGATTTGAAAATCCACCTAAAAGGGTGGAGATAAAATAGGAAGGAAATTTAGAAATCATGAAACACGATTTTCTAAACCCTACTCTCTCTCTCTCTCTCTCTCTCTCTCTCTCTCTCTCTCTCTCTCTCTCTCTCTCTCTTTCTCTCTCTCTCTCTAGTGCTCGACCACCATTTTTGGATGGTGAAGGTCTTCCTCTTTGTGACGACGTGTTGCTCCATCGAAAAGGAGAAGCATAGTCATTGCCATCTCGATTCTTCAAGTTGAGGCAAGGGGCAATATATTCTTTATGTGTGTGTGATGTGCCCTGTAGTATATCTACATTGCAAACTTTTCGCAAACCTATATGAAACCATACCTATAGAGCCATGAATCTTAGCCATGGCTGGCGAAGGTGGCTTTCAAACTTTGTATGCGAATATGCTTGGATCTAACGACTCATTATAAATTAGTTTAGGTAGATCCATGTGTTGAGATAAAGGCACAGGTTGAGATCATAGATCTGCATATTCCTAATATTTTGCACTATTGGGGAAAGAGGTCAGTCCAAATGTAAGTTGGGTCTGCATCAGATTTGTTTGATGTGAATGGTAAGATGAATTATTGGCCAATGTGGCTGCATTCAAGCTTGCGCCTCATTTCTTATCTTTTCATTTATGTTGTTCCACATGGATACGGTAAAACTGCTAGCTTGGAAGCTTTCAATCTAATTAGTATATGGTGTCTGCACATTGGTATTAGTCATGTTGAGTTGCAATTTAGGTTATATTGGATGCAAGATATAATCACTTACATGTTAATAATTCACAATCCTGTGTTTGATAAAATTACTACTTAAGTTAAGGAGAAGTGTATGGATATATATAGATATGTTTCTTGTTATAAAATATTCTTAATATCGATCTGGTCATTATTCAAATAAAATACATAATTTTATATAGGGAATAAAAGCATTGAATCCATACGTTATAGTTAATGATATTGTTGTGTTGTTTTAGAAACCTTGTTTATGGTATCACCAGGTGTTTATCATTCATGCAATGTACATTTAGTGGTTCTGTTTAACGTGAACTCGCACACACGTGTGCACCTAGATTGAGAATCCAATATATATATATATATATATATATATATATATATATATATATATATATATATATATATATGATCAAACCTTTTTGAAAAAAATTGGTTGGTTGCACGATGGATACCTAAAATTGCAAAGGCCCAATTATATACCTATTCTTGTTCCATTCAATAGTCCTAAGAAAGAGAGAAATTTGATGGCTTGATCATCATTTTATGAAAATAAAGAAAGAGAGAAATTTTATGGCTTGATCATCATTTTATGAAAAGAATGCACGTAGACACACTTTTGCAAAGGTTGCATATTTTATCATCTGTTCCCAAAACCAAGGCTTATCACTTTCCCAAGTTTTGTAAAATAGATTGACAATTATAATTATTATAAAGTATGCCTCATTTCTACTAGACACAAAAATTTTAATGATTTGCAATACTATGGCTAACAGCCATTGTGTACAACTCAATATTTTGCATTCTGCTTGGCACAATTGGATGAGTCATATTGACCCCAACCGCGGTTTGGTGTGGTCTTCACTGATGCAGCTGCAAGGCTGTTAGAAGTCTGTCTATGCCCAGTTGTTGCTGCAGTGGATTGGCAACATAGCATTGACTTGTCACAACCAGACCTCAGTCTAAACAAAACAAATATATATATATATATATATATACATATATACTAAAACCTTTCAAGAGACAAAAGTTGGTTCGATATTTTAAATGATAAATGCTTGAGTTTCGTAAAACCTTAATTTTTCATATCCTCATTTTATTCGACAATCCAAAGAAAAATTGGAAAAGATTTGGTTGATTTTGACTTAGTATACTCAGACACACTTTTGCAAAAGTGGCATATTTCACTAATTGTTCCCAAAATGAATGTGTATTTCTTTCCCAAGTTTGTAAAATATTGAGAAATGATAATTGTACTTGTTATTTTCCCTGCCAATGAAATATGTATTACATCAGAGGTTCTCCACTATACACATACTCACAGTAGGTCTGAAACTCACTAATGTACACATACATTGTGGCAATTATTACGTGTTGATGAATGTAGCAAATGAATGATATGGCAATGCCATATTTATATTGCACATGGTTTTGTATGGGGTCGACTGATGAATGTTGCGACCCAGGTTCAATGTATGAACCACCTAGTGTTAAATGCATGTATATTTTTTATAATTGCACAAAAAAAAACTACAGAGGGCATGATGGTGCAAGATTGAAACTAAGTACGCAAAACCCTTGTGGTGCCATATGGCTACTCATGATGCTAATTGGTTTGCATATAAATTGAGTTGTGATTGCATACAATTGTTATGACCATATTTTAAGTTGGTTGATCTATGCTTTTTCTACAAAAAATTGCCTAATAAAGGACATTTGCCATGCCATGATCCTGTGAAAGCTCAAAACCGAGCTTGCAGTCCCGCAGGACCAATGTAGTGCCATACGCGCACATATGAAAAGTTGTACTTAAGATATGTCATATGAGTGTATGGTCAGTGAGGTACAAAAGGTACACCCGAGCTCAAAAATAAAACTTTAAAATGTTGTAAGTCTAAGTACTCAGCCCAAAGTTGAGCTAAAATTTTGAGAAATTATGGTTGATGCCTATGAGGCATTCGATGGGTAATATGCATACACTGAGATCACCTCGAGTGTGGGTTAGAATTTTAGAAACCTTTGTGGTGCAATGACTTGCACACAAAAACAAATAAGAATGAAAAATATGCACACATAACCAAAATGTAGGATTCTGAGTATACCTGAAAGATGGTATATGTTACCGATTTCTCAGGATACTGGGTATACCTAAAAACAATATATGTTACTGGTTTCCTAGGGCTCTGGGTATACCTAAAAGGTGGTGTATGTTACCGGACCCAAGGTCTACCTTGGAGAGGATAGATGGTACAAGCTTCGTGGGATAATTACATTTTTGTGAGAGCTAGGCATCTCACCCAGTCTTTAGTCCTTAGAGTTAATGTGCCAAGACTACTAATGCGTCGTAGATGGTAGATCCAAGTCTTCTGCAGAAGTTATAGGGTGCATCCTAATTCTAGTTCTAGCTATTGGAGATTATTCTCTCGGTCATGGACCGTCCCTTTTGAATCTCCGTATGTCTAGTCATACGGGGTATTAATAAAAAAACATAACAAACCCCTGTGTGGTCTCGGTCCGCTATGATGTCGAATGTTTGTGCGTACCCACAGGGTAATTAACAAGAAAAATATAAAGTAAGTACACTTTTGAAAGTCTTCAAGTATACACACAATGCTTGATGTTACATTTGTTATGGTATGTTTGTGTTTCACTCATCTGATGCATAACTTAGCAATGTTTTCCTTTATATTCAAATGTGATAACCTAAATGTGATTCATTCATATGATGCGTCATTCATTGATGTCCTTCTGTTATGTAGTAAATCATAAAATGCTGGAATTTAGTGCACTGTACATTCAGAACTTGTTTAAATGTTTGTCATTTCTTATATCCATGTGTTGCACATATACTTGTATACATGACACTGAGCACATTCATATCAATATTTTGCTTCTTACTCAGACGGGGTAGTCTGACCCCTTCTGAATTAATATTTTCAGGAAACAGTTAAAGATGGGCTATTGCAGTCGTCGTGCGGACGGGCCATGAGACCATATCTTCTGTGAATGTCCTGAGGAACTCTGACTTTAAGAAGTTCATTAAATTTGTCATTTATAACTTGTAAAATTCCAAGGCAAGATTTTAATTCGCCTAAATGTTTTTGAGTTTGTGCTATCACCTGTAACCCGCCCAACTTATTTGACCGATGGATTAATAAAACATTTCCGCTGCAGTTTTAGAAAAAAAATTTATTCCAAAATTTTTGAGTTAAATATTTGGGGCGTTACAGTTATGGTATCAGAGCCATACAAGAATATATGATTCTTGGCCTTCCAGCGACCCTGCAAGAGCTCTGTAAGGATATAGTATTTGAATTAAATTATTTTTAATGCTTGAAGAAATTGAATAAACTATTACATGAATATCGAGAGCCTAGATATATTACTATGAACACTATTAAATTTATATTGTGATTGAAAAAATCATGATATTTGGTTTGCTTGACTAGATGGCTTGGGAAGCTAGGTGTAACGATCTTCTCGATTCATTGAACAACTAAACTAGGGTCATGACATGACAAACATCCACTATACAAATCTTAGGGAACAAACTGCAATAATTATTGCAGGGGAGTGTCCACTCAAAAAGGGGTGGCAGTCAAAGGAGGACGTATAAAACGACCCTCAGGGAGAAAAGTTTCATACTGGTTGGACAGAAACAAGTGTGTCGGGGAGGATATCAGAACCGCCAACAATAAAAGAAAGCGCAACACCAACACGTCCAACAAATGTGTCGACGGTGCAATAAAACTCATTCTCTCAGAGTTTGCCCTCTATACGGGCAAGTGTTTCAAATGTGGACAACTGGGACATGTAGTGAAGTTTTGTCTGAAATACTATCATAAGAAACAAGTATGCCTGCGGGACACGAGTGTCTGTTTTTACTGCAACAAGACGGGTTACTTTATTTGTGAGTGTCATAGGAAGAAGGCTGATTCGAAGAAGCAAATCGTGGTGAATAACCTCACCACTAAAGCCTCAAACTTTGTGAATTCACACAATGCATATGTAAGGGATGAACCCCTTCCAGGTAACACAATAGTGGAGGTGGAAGATGCTATGTTGAAGCCGAGGTATCCAGGTAATAGGAATGAGTACCTCAAGCAATTCACAAGCTACCCAAATGAAATATGCCTGAATGTATTAAAGGCCGAAGAAGGCAACACACTGACAAAGAGTGGGCAATCAGAGAAGGTCAACTTTACTAGTAGTGGCTATAGCAGTTACAAATAAATAAATGATGAGGAATTTCATATAGCAACTAGAATGAATAAATACTTTGAGAAGTTTACTATTTATGTTCTTTGGAAATAAAGATGAATGTTTTGTATTGAAATCTCAATTGAATGATTATAAGTCTTAGCACTTAGGTTTGATTAATGTAAATTTTCTTTTATCGTATGCATGGATATCTAAGATTTATTGGAGGTAGATTTCACTCATTCGAAATTGAATCTTAAAACTAACACCAAACTTTAGATAAATCCTATCAGGAATACAGGATCTGACGAATCAAGATTAGAGATGCGATAATACCAAACCTAATTGGTATCCTAAGGTCATATCTAACATCCTATTAGGTAAATTCGGATAAAGATTTTTGATATCCAGAATAGGGTTATAGGCACTCTAAACAAGACATGAGATTTACAGATTGATATTAGTTGCGACTATTAGTCAGTCTAGTGCTTGTAACAAATTTCGAGGACGAAATTCCTTTTTAGCGGGGAAAGATGTAAAACCTAAAAATTTTAAGAAATTTTTAGAGAAATAAAAATATGAAATTTTGCAAAAAAATATGACTTTATCAAATCCAATGGAATTCTACTGAATCCAGAAGGGTCCACACAGATCCAATAAAGAAAACACAGATACAGAATTGGATTCAGACTCCAAGGAGATCTGAAGATCCGACTTGATTTGTGAGAGAATTTCGAGAAATTCGAATGATTCAAGACTCTGGTACAAGATTCAAAATTTATTAAATAGAAGTTAATGCGAAGATAAGAAGAATCGAGAAAGCCCACGTGAAAATGAGAAAAACATCTGCCGAATAGTGAAACATCAAGCGTAAGCTTATATAAATTAATTAAGCTAAAACAAGCAACAAGAGGTGTAGTGGTGTTATGGCAAGAGCTATTGCCTAGTTGTGAGACAACCCCAATTCAAAATCTACAGTGCGCACACATGTGGTATGAAGGAAAACATTTTTCCTTTTTACATAGAAACCGGAAATAGGCCCAAACAGGGTTAAGTATAATAAATTTTGCTTTATTTGCAATGAAATTGAATATAGCATAGTGGTGCAGTATGTTGCCCCTTTGGGAGTAGACCACGGTTCAAAACTTTTTGTGCATAAGGCCTTTTTGCATAAACCACCTATGATTTTTACCTTGTTGAAAAAGGTAAAACGTGGGCTCAAAAGAAACCCTACATTTTAGCCTCTCTCCACCAAAACCATGAGAAGAGTTGCTACTCCTCTCACTTTGCCAAAACAAAAATTTAGAGAATCCCATGCATCATGGGATGAGGGGTACCACAGTAGAGAAAAAAATGGTGGAAGTTAGAAAATTTAATACATGGAGTGAGGGGCATTATCGAAAGAGGAGATGGTTCCACCAAAAAATGTGGGATTGAGGGAGATGCACTTGAGTTTGAGATTTGAAAATCCACCTAAGAGGGTGGAGATAAAATAGGAAGGAAATTTAGAAATTGTGAAACATGATTTTCTAAACCCTACTCTCTCTCTCTCTCTCTCTCTCTCTCTCTCTCTCTCTCTCTCTCTCTATATATATATATATATATATATATATATATATATATATATATATATATATATATATATATATATATATATTGTGCTCGACCACCATTTCTGGACGGTGAAGGTCTTCCTCTTCATGAGGACGTGTTGCTCCATCAAAAAGGAGAAGCGTAGTCGTTGCCATCTAACGACTTGTCATGGCTGACGAAGGTGGCTTTCAAACCTTGTATGCGAATATGCTTGGATCTAACGACTCATTATAAATTAGTTTAGGTAGATCCATGTGTTGAGATAAAGGCACATGTTGATATCATAGATCTGCATATTCCTAATCTTTTGAACTATTGGGGCAAGAGGTCAGTCCAAATGCAAGTTGGGTCTGTATCAGATTTGTTTGATGTGAATGGTAAGATGAATTATTGGCCCATGTGGCTGCATTCAAGTTTGCGCCTCATTTCCTATTGATGTCCTTTTTTAAATCGCTTGTAGTTTTGAAAAGATTTTTAAATGAAGATTATGTGAAAACCAGACATCAAATAATAAAAACCGGTTCTCACTAGTGAATGAGACCGGGTCGAACTCAGGGAACGGGAATACTTCGTATTCAAACAAACAATTCTAAACTATTCTTTATTGCCAAAATATAAAATATAAAATATACTCAAAAAGTAAAAACAACTAACTATTACAACTAATGAATACCCTACGCAGAGGGCGTAAAAGACATTATTTACAAACTCAATTAATTGCCTAAATTCTAAAATAAAAGAGAAAGTCTTGTATCTTCATGTACTTCATATCACATATCACTTTCACTCCACTCCTGTGCTAATCTGCACAAGTCAAAGAACACAAGCAGTACACGAGAGAAAAGAAATAACACGTATACTAAAAAAGTACTAATTAAATGCTAGAAAACTTGAAAGAAATATGACAAGTTCAATGACATGAAAGAAAATGCTAGCTAATCACTTAACAAATGATTAATGACTTACTTAACTAATCACTACCAATGACTATACTAATCAACTAACTAATGCTTCAATGAACTAAAAGTAACTATTGATATAACACTAACTCTAACACTTAAAAGAATTCAGTAAACATTAAGTAAAAGAGAAGTTCAACACAAGTAAAAAAAAATTATGTAGCAAACAATAAAAACATTGCAATGAAACTTAGTTGTTCAGACAATGAAATTCTTCAATGAAAAACAATTAGCAAAATGACTTCCCGGATGTGAAGTTCAGATGAAATTAAGATTCTTGTGAAAATAAAATTCTGGCACTGCTGAAGCAATGAGGGGTAATTTTGGTGGATGAAAAGAAATTTTGGTCTTACAGCAGTTGAATATCTGAATTCCATCAGATCCTAAAAGCTCAGGTATATGATTCCGACGGATGGACATAAATCTAAAAAAAAAACATCGGTCAAGCAGAGAACACAATGATCCAGGTTTTCAATTGAAGTTGGAAATCCAATTCAATCAATCCAGGTGATCGATCACTATTGACCTATGCCAGATTTCCCTTGAGAATCAGTAAAACTCACCAAACCTCCTTCAGATGAAAATCAAACAACTACTCGCTGGAATTTGAATGAAACTCTTGCTGAAATGTGATTTCATGCTGGAGCATCACGTGATTTCTCACATAATGATTATGTGAATGTCTTACCTGAACTCCACCGTAGATAGCAATTTTGCACCAGAAAAAGTGGATTCACGGTAGAATTGTGATTAGATTTCCGCCTTTTTCACCAATTTCAAATATCTTGACAGAGAGGAATCCTGATTCCTCTATAAATCTTGATGAAAACCCTTGGTTTCATGGTGGATCCATAGATTGCAGTTTACTGATTTGAATGATGCTTAGTTCACCCGATTTCACAAAAGAACGAAATCAACAAATAGGTCACAACAGATCTGAGCAGATTATGCAATGAGGAAGAACTTGATGCATACGCTGAATCTACGATAAGAAATCAAAGAATAATGCTACGATCTACATTCAGAATGGTAATTGAATCAACGTGGACAATCAAAACAAAAATGCTTACCGTGAACTCAAAACGAAATTGTAGGAATAAAGAAACAAGGAACAAGAAACCGAAGATGCAGAAAATCGGGAATAAAGAGATGAAATCGGAACCTAATGCATATTTTTTTTTTCATTTTTCTTTTTAGAATCAACTAATCTAAACTACGTATCAAGATGAGAAGAGAAAGAAGAAGATGAAGGTGAGAACTCACCGTGAAATCAGAGGGGTTAGAGGAGAGCGATATCCTCCCGTACGCCGTCACCAGACTGAGAAACCTCCACCGGCTTGAGGAGAAGAGATAAAGAGGGAGAAGGGGAAGAGATGGGAAAGAAAGGGAAGAAGGAGGGAAGAAAGCCGATGGTGGAGAAGGGGAGAAAGAGAGGGAAAAGAGGGGGAAGGGGAAAACTCGGGCGCACAAGGGGGAGACATTTGAAAATTTCCCCTTCTTTGAGTTTTAAAGCCATCGGATGGGTTTGTTACCGATTTTTTTTTTCAATTTTTTCCAAAGGTCCTAACATTTACTAGAAATTCCAAAAAAAAAAACTTATTCCAAAAAAAATATTTACAACATGCCTCCTTTTAACGATGTTTTAAAAAAATTCTATACTAATGCTATTCTAATAATTTTTTTTTTATTATTATTTTTTTATTTTTATTTTTATTTTTATTTTTATTTTTATTTTTTTCAAAAACTAAACTACTACAATTATATCAAAAACTAAAATATGCATTAAAATGTAAAATAACACTATTTTTCATGCATTTTCTAATTTTAAATTATTTTAGCTCATTTACTCAAAACTAGCATAAAATTGGGTTTTAAATTTACTTTCTCATGAAATCATGCATATTTTTATCTCAAATATCCCTAAAATATATGCATGATCACCTATCTTTTCATTTATGTTGTTCCAGATGGATACGGTAAAACTGCTAGCTTGGAAGCTTTCAATCTAACTAGTATATGGTGTCTGCACGTTGGTATTAGTCATGTTGAGTTGCAATTTAGGTTATATTGGATGCAAGATATAATCACTTACATGTTAATAATTCACAATCCTGTGTTTGATAAAATTACTACTTAAGTGAAGGAGAAGCGTATGGATATATATAGATATGTTTCTTGTTTTAAAATATCCTTAATATTGACCTGGTCATTTTTCAAATAAAATACATAATTGTATACAGGGAATAAAAGCATTGAGTCCATACGTTATAGTTATTGATACTATTGTGTTGTTTTAGAAACCTTGTTTACGGTATCATCAGGTGTTTATCATTCATGCAATGCGCATTTAGTGGTTCTGTTTAACATGAACTTGCACACACGTGTGCACCTAGATTGAGAATCCAAAATATATATATATATATATATATATAAATGTTCTATATGATCAAACCTTTTTGAAAAAAAATTGGTTGGTTGTACGATGGATACTTGAAATTGCAAAGGCCTAATTATATACCTATTCTTGTTCCATTCAATAGTCCTAAGAAAGAGAGAAATTTGATGGCTTGATCATCATTTTATGAAAATAAAGAAAGAGAGAAATTTGATGGCTTGATCATCATTTTATGAAAATAATGCACGTAGACACACTTTTGCAAAGGTTGCATATTTTATCATCCATTCCCAAAACCAAGGCTTATCAGTTTCCCAAGTTTTGTAAAATAGATTGACAATTGTAATTATTACTTTGTTTACAAGTAAAGTATGCCTCATTTATAATAGATGCAAAAATATTAATGATTTGCAATACTGTGGTTGACAACCATTGTGTACAACTGAATATTTTGCATTCTGCTGGGCACAATTGCATGAGTCACATTGACCCTAGTCGCGGTTTGGTGTGGTCTTCACTGATGCAGCTGCAAGGCTGTTAGAAGTATGTCTATGCCCAGTTGTGGCTACAGTGGATTGGCAACATAGCAATGACTTGTCACAACCAGATCTCAGTCTAAACAAAATAAATATATATTAAAACCTTTCAAGAGACAAAAGTTGGTTCGATATTTTAAATGATAAATGCTTCAGTTTCGTAAAACTTCAATTTCCCATATCCTCATTTTATTCGACAATCCAAAGAAAAATGGGAAAAAATTTGGTTGATTTTGACTTAGTATACTCAGACACACTTTTGCAAAAGTGGCATATTTCACTAATTGTTCCCAAAATGAATGTGTATTTCCTTCCCATGTTTGTAAAATATTGAGAAATTACAATTGTACTTGTTATTTTCCATGCAAATGAAATATGTATTACATTAGAGGTTCTCCACTATACACATACTCATAGTAGGTCTGAAACTCACTAATGTACACATACATTGTGGCAATTATTACGTGTTGATGAATGTAGCAAATGAATGATATGCCAATGTCGTATTTATATTACACATGGTTTTGTATGGGGTCGACGGATGAATGTTGCAACCCAGGTTTAATGCATGAACCACCTAGTGTTAAATGCATGTGTATTTGTTATAATTACACAAAAAAAACTACATGAGCATGATGGTGCAAGATTGAAACTAAGTACACAAAACCCTTGTGGTGCCATATGGCTACTCATGATGCTAATTGATTTGCATATAAATTGAATTGTGATTGCATACAATTGTTATGACCATGTCATATGCCGATCGATATATGCCTATTCTGCAAAAAATTGCCTAATAAAGGACATTTGCCATGCCATGATCATGTGAAAGCTCAAAACCGAGCTTGCGGTCCCGCAGGACCAATGTAGGGCCATATGAGCACATATGAAAAGTTGTACTTGAGACATGCCATATGAGTGCATGGTCAGTGGGGTACAAAAGGTACACCTGAGCTCAAAAATGAAACTTTAAAATATTGTAAGTATAAGTACTCGACTCAGAGTTGCGCCAAAAATTTCAAAAATTATAGTTGATACCTAATGGGCATTCGATGAGTAATGTGCATACACTGAGATCACACCGAGTGTGGGTTGGGATTTTGGAAATCCCCTGTGGTGCAATGACCTGCACATAAAAACAAACAAGAATGAAAAATATGCACACATAACCAAAATGTGGGATTATGGGTTTACCTGAAAGACGATATATGTTATCGGTTTCTCAGGATACTGGGTATACCTGAAAATGGTATATGTTACTGTTTTTCAGGGCTCTAAGTACACCTAAAAGACGGTGTATGTTACCGGACCCAAGGTCTACCTTGGAGAGGGTAGATGGTACAAGCTCCGTGGACAATTAGGTTTTTGTGAGAGCTAGGCATCTTACCCGGTCCCCAATTCTCAGAGATAGAGGGCCAGGACTACCAATGCGTCCTAGGTGATAGATCCAAGTCTTTTGCAGAAGTTACAGGGTGCATCCTAATTATAGTTCTTGCCATTGGGGATTACTCTCTCAGTCACAAACCGTCCCCTTTGGACCTCCGTACGGCTAGTCATACGGGGTATTAATTAAAAAAGGCATTACAAACCCCCATGTGGTCTCGGTCTGCTATGATGTCGAATGCCTGTGCGTACCCACAGGATAACTAACAAGAGAAACATAAAGTCACTATACTTTTGAAAGTCTTCAAGTATACACACAATGCTTGATGTTGCATTTGTTATGGTATGTTTGTGTTTCACTCATCTGATGCATATCTTAGCAATGTTTTTCTTTACATTCAAATGTGATAACCTAAATGTGATTCATTCATATGATGTGTCATTCATTGATGTATTTTCGTTATATAGTAAATCATAAAATGCGGAAATTCAGTGCACTGTATATTCAGAACTTGTTTAAATGTTTGTCATTTCTTATATCCATGTGTTGCACATATACTTGTACACATGACACTGAGCACATTCATATAAATATTTTTCTTCTTACTCAGACCGGGTAGTCTGACCTCTTCTGAATTAATATTTTCAGCAAACAGTTAAAGATGGGCTATTGCAGTTGTCTTGCGGACAGGCCATGAGACCATATCTTCTGTGGATGTCCTGAGGAACTCTGACTTTAAGAAGTTTATTAAATTTGTCATTTATGACTTGTAAAATTCTAAGGCAAGATTTTAATTTGCCTAAATGTTATTGAATATGTGTTATCACCTATAACCCGCCCAACTTATTTGACCGAGGGATTAATAAAATATTTCCACTATGGTTTTAGAAAAAAAAATTATCCCAAAATTTTTGAGTTAAATATTTGAGGCGTTACACTTTGTCTCTGCCAGGGGTCCGGGATTTCAAATCCCTCATCCAGGGTTTGCATTTGGCATATCATTTCAAACCATTTTTGTGTTATTTCATATCATTTCATGTCATTTCATTGTATTTCATGTCATTGCATGTCATTTTCGAGAGTTAGTACTCGTGTTTTGAAAATATCAAATCCAGACTCGATTTTAAAACATCTCTTTCAAAATTAATTTTAAAAACCTGAGTTTTAAACATTTGCCAAGGCTTTATATTTCTTTATTTTGAAGCATTTTCCTTAGAATAACGATCTAGATTCATTTTAAACTTGATTTTTAATCAATTCTTGTTTTCTTCAAGTGGGGCCCACACTGCAGGGGGTGCCAAACTCTAATTTTTTCACCTTTATTCAATTTTATTTTATTCCATGTTTTATCTATTTAAAAAATACAAAAAAAATCATAAATATAGGTGTCTTTTTTAAGCTTCTAGAAAATCTTAAACCCCTTTATTTTTTATCTTTTTTAAAATCATTTTTTTGAAAATCAAATGGGTCCCACATTAGGTGACGCCAAATTTGAAGGTGTTTTTGTTAGTTTAGGTTTAGTTAGTATTTTACTTAAGTTAGAAATGTGAAAATTCAAAAGCCTAATCGATTTTAAAACTCTATCTTTATTTTGGTATTTTAACCATTGTTTTTAAACTTCTATTTAGGGTTTTAAAAACCAAATGTCGGCCCACATAGGTGGTGCCATATTTGAAAAAATTCAGAGTTTAATTAGAAGTCAATTAGGTTTAATTAGTTAGTGTTTCATTTCGGTTAAAACTTCCCCAAGAAAAATCACCCCTTTAGGTTTTAGTTTTTTTTTTTAACTCTTTAAAACAAATCCAACTCTTTAATTAAGAGTTTTGAAAAGCTATAAATAGTACACCCTAGAGGTCGACCTCCCCATCTCTCAACCCCCTCTCTGTCTAGCTCTTCTTCTCCCTCAAGCTCATCAACTCCAACAACCTCCATTGCAGCCCAAGGTAAGCATCCCTTCCTCTTCTTATTCTTTTTATTGTTTTCCATTTTTTTTCATTAATACCTTATTGCTGCCCCCCCCCCCCCCCCTATGTGTTGGATTTTTGCATTCTTTTGATTCAAGAACCATAAATATGATTCAAGAATATGATCTAATATTTTTTTAATATGTTTTACACTTTTTTGATCCATTAAAAATGTTTAGATCATATTTGTTTTATTAAATGCCCGAAAAAGATCAAGATTCGACCTTTCTATAGGTCAAATCCCTCTTTTAATGGCTAAATCCAATTTGATCCATGCTTTAATAATTTATTATTATTATTTTTCATGTTGTATTTATGTTATTTTTATCATCTATATGTTCAAGCATGATCAAGAGCCCTTGATCTCATATTTTTATGATTTTTACATGCATAAATCAGAATATATCATGATTAGGATTTTATTTATGAGATATGCAATTCTGGCCGTCTGATAATGATATTGTTTGCCAGTCTATATTCGTTAATGAAAACCAAAATTTGTATGGTAGAATCATGCATCTATCCACAATTTTCAATAAAAAAATCAGTTTTTTTTGGGATTTGTAACCCTATTTTCAAAAATCTAAACTGAAGCCTATTTTTTGAACGAAGAAAACGTTGTGTAAATTGTGGGTCATCTTGTCAAAGATATATCTCTCCAACTGAAGATCGTTTTTTTTGATCCGTAATAGAAAGCATTCTCGTATGCATGTCTAGTTTATCCTGTAAAAAAATCATAAATTTCTACGGTCAATTTCTATTTTTCTTTAGCCCAAAATCAAATCATGTGTTTCTTGAATCGCCAGGCCGGTTTAAATCTTGGTCTGTCTTGTCGGAGCAATATCTCCCTAACCAAAGATGATCTCTCTGATTCATAAAAATGGTTGTTTCTGTCTATATGTATATTTTTTATGGTGTAATTTTTATAAATTTTCACTGTTGTTTTCTATTTTCTTGAAGCTTGAGACCAAAGTCTGTGTTTCTTGAACCTTCAATCACAGTTCATAGGTAATGTCAACTTGCACGGGTCATATCTCCTTAACCGAAGATTTTTTTCCCAATCTGTAAAAAGCTATGTCTTCATATGCATGTCTACTATCTTTTGTAAAATTTTCATAATTTTTTATTTTGGTTTTCTACCTCTTTTTAAACCTGAAACCGGATCTTTCTTTATTACATCGTTATGCATAGGCTAGAATTAGGTATATATTGTTGGAGTTATATCTCCCAAACCAAAGATTAAATTACCGATCTGTAAAAAAGGTTATCTTTATTAATCTGTCTAGTTTATTTATGTGAAATTTCATAAATTTTTATTGCTATTTGATATCCGATTCTGGTATGACATTATAACTAATATGGAACCATAGGGAAAATAGCATATTTTTCAACTTTTTATTTAATATTTATATTCAAAATAATCCCAAAAAAATATTTTTCGATTGAATTTTATTTTTAGGGTTACTCGAAGTGTCCATGTCAATTTTTATGATTTTTGGAATTCATTTGATGTGTTATTTAGTCATATCATAAAAACAAGATGCCCACGGAGTTTTGATTTAATCAAAATACGGGCAAATTTCATTCTTTTTGCATATTTCATTATTTTCATATATTATTTTTATGATTTTAGGGTTTGATCATCTTCATAATTATATTATGGTACTCTTCACCCAATTTGGCATCTTTTTTAATCCGTTTGATCTCCAGATTAAGCGTATTACAAAAATATTTTCTGAAAAATCCTATTTTTAACCATGTTTTGCAATAAAGATCAGTTTCAAGGGTATTTTAATCATTTTCCCTCTAAATTGTGAATTTTCAAATTATTTATTTTTATTATTCATTTAGTTATACATCATCCATTATGTTATTTAGTTGGTTTTATTTCACAAAAGCATGGAAAAGGGCTTATATCCAGATAAATCCCTCAATTTCAGATATTGTTGGATAAATCTCAAAAAACTTACAAGTCTACTAACAAGTTTGCTAATTTTATAGGGAAGCTCAAGATTGTATTTTTCCTTTATTTCTCTTTTTCTTTCTTCAATTTAATATTAATGTAAATTATAATATTAGAATAAGAATTTACTTTTCTGCTTAGATTAGGCTGCATTTGCACATAGTTTAATTTTGATATATAACTGCTATGTTTGATCATTCATGAGAATATTTCAAATTTATAATTGTCAACACGAATGACACATGCACTAGCTTCTAAAAAGTTAATAAACTTGATGGAGTTCATACTTGTAGCCATAGTCAGAATACAACCGATACTCAAATTTATCATCTTCTTTTAAGTTACATATAGCCTACACTCTTAGGCCATCTTTAGAAAACATTGCATATTTTCAAAAGTTTTTTTCAAGTATTTTCCCTTTTAGAATCAAATGAGATTTATTCAATACATATTTATGGACATAGTTAGGGATATATAGCGAATTTATTTCATCTAAATTCTATAAGGCACAAAAAATCCTTTTACCAATGATTTTCTCAAACTTTTTAGAAAATATTTTCACAAACTGCATCCATGCATCATCTAGGTTAGATTGCATCATGAAAAGAGTTTACAGGGCCACACGCCCATCTCTTTTGACCTAGTTCACAATCATATCCCAGAAAAATTGATTTTCTCAAAGTTACCCAGGTTTTCCTCAAAATCAATTTTCTTAAAAACCCTTAGTTTTTTTAAGAAATTTCCAAATCTTTTCTAAGTCTAGTTCATGATTTTCCAAGCTTTCTTTTCTTTAAAATTATTTCTCAAATGTGGCTCACAATTTTTAAAGTGTCATCTTTTCCAAGAATATCAAATATTTGAAGCATACATCATGTTTTCAACCTGCATTTTCTAAAGTTTATAGCACATGTCTGATTCTTTGTGCATTAATAAAATAGAACAACGATTTAGACAATTGAGCAAAGCAAATCACATGATTGATACTTGGTTCGATTAGCCCTAGTTATGGTGCTAAGAACGATTCAACCTCATACTGACAGGCGAGTCCCTTTTCCATAATTTTTTCAAAACGGAGGCAAGTTATTTTCAAAATCTTTTTCAAATGTCAGTTTGACTTGCAAAAGTAAAATTTTGTAATGATAACAGGTGTGACGACCGTGATGGGACATGTCTTCGCATGATCAATATTGTGCCTTGCCTTATTCAAATTGTCAAAATCGTGTTCTACAATGCCAACTCTATTTCATGTGAACCTAGGAGCCTAGAATCAAACCTAGCTGACATGGATTGCATATAGACTTAGGCATGGTTTGGTAGGACCGATTGAGGAGGCATTATTTATGCTCACATAGACTTAGGTCTCATACAATCCTCCTCAATCTAGGATCTGATTGAAAACATTGTTTGCTTCTTAAAAAACTTTAAAATTGTACTTCTTTAGGTCATTAGAGCCTTCTGTTTTCTTGCATGTTGATCATTCTTTAAAAACAACCCCACATATTTTTACCTAGACACCATGTTGCTGGGCTTTCTTCAAGAACAATTGTTCAGGACAAAGCCTCACAACTGGGCCACTTATTTGGGTTGAACCCTGTGCCATGTACCGAGGGACATAGTCCAAAGTATATTGGCAGGTGCTCAAGGATGTTGGAAAACATGAGCTTAGAATCAGAGAAAATTATTTTTATAACATGTACATCGAGCTTCGGCTTGAGTATATTGGCATAGCATGATTGGACATAGATGATCTAAGCCTTAGAGTTAGGGTTAGGGTTCTACAACTATTTCAAAATTTGTGCATTTAGAGTCAGCCTTTTAGGGAATGATGTATGCGCATGCTTGTTTATGCAAGATGTGTGAATGTATCTCTACTATTTTCCATTTATTTTTCTTGTATTACCTTACATTCTCTTTTATTTTTACAAAGATTTTATCAAAACTCTGGATGACTTTTCAAAAAATCCTCTATCTTTCTTCAAAACTCCATGCGATTTTTTCTTTCAGTTTGTTCCTTTGGATCTCGAATTTTCAACTTTGTTTTGATCCTACCTGTAATTTTTAAAAAAAATGTGTATATTTCTCAAGTCTTGCCCTTATTTTTTCTCTATTTTTTAGTCTATCTTGATGGCATGCAATCAACTTGATTATGTCTTTCTTGAGGGTCATATCACTTACGAGGTGCGACGAGGTCTCACTAAACATCAGACTCTAAACACCGAACCTTTCCTTCTCCGGTGGTATTATTCCTGGATCAGAAACTTCTCTCGTATGTTCCCGAATCATCTGAGCGATTGCGGATTGGAACTGACTTCATCAGTGGGAAAGCATATCGTCAATGGCAATTTGATTCAAGCACTGGCAGAGTGGTGAAATTCGTGCACTTGCACCTTTCAGTTCCCGTAGAGAGAGATGACTATACTACTGGAAAAAATTTCAGAGATTATGGGTCTACCTGAGCCAACTGGTCAGCCAGAAGATCCATTAGAGCAACCATTTTTTATCAACAGACTCGACCCCCGAGACACTTTAGCTTAGATGATAGGACGCAGATCCTGGCTGCTGATAAAAGCATATGAGAGTCAGTGTGTCGACTTGTTTGATCTACACCGACAATATGGGGTATTTGAAGAAGTCGACTCCTTATCCCGAGCAGTGCAAGAAATGATACAGCATGTAATGGTTTTATGCACAGTAGGACTAGCCTTCTTCCAGGATGGACAGAACTACGTGGACATCAGAACAGTGCAACTTTTGTGAAGATGGAAAAGTCGACAGACCAACCGTCTCTCGATCGCCATGGCCGCACTTGCCTTCTTGTACTATGGATTGACCCACTTTATGCTCAAAATTCGATCTTAGTAGAAGGATGCATCTACACATTGTAGTCTTGGTTCTCTCGGCATGTGCCAACTGAAGCAAGTTCATTTAGATATAACATCAAAGAGCCACTACCTATTCCTTAGTTCAGATTCTTAATCGAGAACCTCCATGAAGAAGAAATCGTGTGGGACTACTTCGACCATCGAGAGTTGCCCCCTTGATACACTTATGCGCATGGCAAGCGACTCAAGTTACTCAGACCATTCTTCTCCATCTATTACCAGCCAGAGGGATGTGTCAGACAGTTCTCGCATAGGCAGAAAAGTATTGATACTCGAATATTATCTGGCATTGTGCCAGAATTCAATCTAAAGTTTGCTCAGTGGTTCAGAACATACCACTCTGCGAAATATATCTAGAGTTCTTTTATTGTTCTTACTATTTTTCCTAGTCCTCAAGTGTTCCATGATTATTTTGAGTGGTGGCAGGTTGTTTGTTCACCCCCTTTTTGTCAAGTTTATTATCAATAAAATCATTTCCTTTTAACAATTTTCATGGCTTGACGACCTCGCCTAGGTAACAAGGCATATCTTAGTTGCTCACTTATTTCATTAAGAATGGCAATACAATTAAGAATGGCAACACAATTGTTGCAATTCCAGCAACGACCCAAACCCTGGTAATGTGGTATCCTTCAAATTGTCGACCTGATTCTCACCGAACATTTTCCCTCTATTCATTTCCATACAAAATCGTCATCCTCAAATTCTAGCTGTCTACCTTATTCTGCAGAAAGCATCCATATTCTCAAGTGATTTAGAGAAGATTCGGCTAGAAGACAACATTATCTCAGCGTATCAAAGCAACAGTAGTGAGCAAGAGATGGATTCTCCAAGTTCTGCTAGAGAACATGGTCAGACAGACAGGGATGACATTGATCCTGCTGTATATCAGTTGTTCAAGAAAATGATGATTAAAATGATGTTTGAGCAAGCTGAAGCCAGTTCCAGAGAGGTTCCCGTCAAGAAGAAGGTACCTATCACCCTCTCCATGAACACCACTCGCAACAACAACGCCAATAGTACAGGAGGTCCTAAGCCCGACAGAAACAATGATGAAAGCAAAAGGAGAAGCGCCTTCAAATAAGACAACAAGCCTTTTCAGTCAAGCTCTCACCAAAAATCGAGCACTCAAGAGAAAGTGAAGCATGACAATTGAAGTTTCACTCATAATTTCACTCCTCTAGATCAACCGCGTGAAGAAATTCTCGGGTATATGCTTGCCCAAAAGATGATTAAACTTCTAAAAATTGTTCATCCTCCTGTCATTATAGAAAAATCTAAGGATCAATTCTGTAAAATCCATTAGGCACCGGGACATGGCACCGAGCACTGCTTCGTTCTCAAGAATATTATTCAAGATCACATCGACAAGAATCTCCTTATTAAAGATGAAGGAAAGGACCAACCGACCGTCCTGACTAAGCTTTTCCAATCCAGCCCCCAGCAAAAAGCAAGCGCCCGACAGAAGATAAAGTGCGATGGTTGGGGTTATGATCACGAATTTACTCCTCTAGATCAGCCCCTCAAAAAGATCCTTGAATATATGTTGGTCCAGGGAATGGTTAAACTTCCAAAGATTGTTAATCCTCTAGGCGCCAAGGGAAAATGGAAAGATCAATTTTGCAAGTTTCACTAAGCAATGGGGCATGATACCGAGCGTTGTTTCATCTTCAAAAATATCGTGCAAGATTGCATTGACAGAAAGCTTCTTGTAGAAGACGAGGAGGAGAGTTAACCAACTATCTTGTAGACACCTTTCCTGACCACTCTAGAGGATAATGATGTCAATGCTATATCACTTCTTTCATTTTGTTTTTGTCGCTTTGAAGGAACGATGTAGTCCAAGTTCTCTTATCGATTTATTATTCCTCTTACAATACATCAATAAAATTATCAATTTTTTCATAGCTTGGTGCCATCTTTTGTGTTTCTTTTTCTTTGCAAAATGTCTTTTTGCGAGGAGTGACCTCTTTCAGAGTGCCTCCCAAATCAATCAAAAAGTTTGTTGCCTTGTTACCTTTAGAGAGCATTCGTCAATGCCCTTCTTCTTCTTCCCCTGTTACACTGGGGCATTTTTTTAAAAAAATTGTCTTTACCTCAAAATGTCATGTATGCAGGCAAGATCAAACAAAATCTATTTGCATTAATTTGCATCAAATTCATTAACCATTCAAGATAAGGGATAATCCTGAGACCTCGGCAGTTGTCCAAGTCATCGTGAGGGTGAAGATTGAAAATCTTCCATTACAATCATCAAGTATTATCAAGTATTGTCCTTTATTTGCCTAATATGCATTCATTTGCATTGATCAACCTTTTATTTGCCTGATCTGCATTCATTTGCATTGAGCGACCTTTTATTTGCTTGATTTGCACTCATTTGCATTGATCGACCTTTTATTTGCCTGATCTTCATTCATTTGCATTGATTGACCCTTTATTTGCCTGATCTGCATTCATTTGCATTGATCGACCTTTTATTTGCCTGATCTGCATTCACTTGCATTGATCAACCTTTTATTTGCGTGATCTGCATTCATTTGCATTGATTGGCCCTCAATTTGTGTGATCTGCATTCATTTGCATTGATCAACATCCATTCATATTGACTTGCATCCTTTTGCATCGAATCAATTCCCATTCAGAATAAGGGATAAATCTTGAGTCCCTGGCAGTCATTTATGACAATTCCTTGTGAGATTGAAGCTGAAAATTCCCACCACAATCTTTAAATATTTTCAGAGCGCCAACTTTTTCCTAAATCTAACCTTACATTGGTCGAACCTCTTAAATCCGGTTTTTATTGGTCAATGTTTCCAAACTCAGTCCATATTGACCCAGTTTTTCTTTGAAGATTTGAGTTCCGACTCGAATTTTCTTTCTTTCAAATCTAATTTCCAAATTGGTCTAGTTTTCCTTTGAGGATTCGAGTTCCGACTCAAACTTTTCAGTTTTCCTTGAAAGATTCGAGTTCTAACTCGAATTTTTCTTCATCTAATTTCCAATAATTGGCCTAGTTTTTCATTTGAGGATTTGAATTCCGACTCAAATTTTTTCTCTTCCAAAATCCAAGAGTTGGTCTAGTTTTTCATTTGAGGATTTGAGTTCCGACTCAAATTTTTTCTCTTCCAAAATCCAAGAGTTGGTCTAGTTTTTTCTTTGAAGATTTGAGTTCCAACTCAATTTTTTTTTCTTCCAAAATCCAAGCACTGATCTAGTTTTCTTTGAAGATTCGAGTTTCAACTCAATTTTTCTTTCTTTTAAATTCGAATGGGTCTAGTTTTCCTTTGAAGATTTGAGTTTTGACTTGAATTTTCTAGTTTTCTTTGAAGATTTGAGTTCTGACTCAAATTTTTTTTCCTTTAAATCTGAATTGGTATAGTTTTCCTTTGAAGATTTGAGTTTCAACTCGAATTTTCTAGTTTCCTTTGAAGATTTGAGTTCCGACTCAAATTTTCTTTCTTTCAAATATGAATTTTTCAGTTTCCTTTAAAGATTTGAGTTTCGACACAAATTTTCTTTCCTTCAAATCTGAATTGGTCTAGTTTTCATTGAATATTTAAGTTCTGAGTCAAATTTTCCAGTTTCCTTTGAAGATTTGAATTCCGACTAGAATTTTCTTACCTTCAAATCCAAGAATTGTTCTAGTTTTCCTTTGAGGATTTGAGTTCCAACTCAAATTTTATTTCAAACCCAACTTTCAAGTTAGTCTAGTTTTCCTTACAAGATTCGAGTTCTGACTCAAACTTTCTTTCAAAATATAGCTTTCGAGTTGGTCGAACTTTCAGATTCAACTTCATGTTTAAGCCCATTTTTATAAATCAGACCTCCAGGTCGCCCATTTTATCAGTCAGACATCCGGGTCACCAATTTCATCAAACAAACCTTCGGGTTACCAATTCTATCAAAGTCAATTATTTTTCAACCCATGGGTCGTATTTGCCAATCATGGTCTTCCAGAATCCGACCTTTGTGTCGAGCTCGTTTGCCAATTGACCCAATATCAAATATCAATCACCTTTCTTGCAAGGGACCCTTTTCCAGGGAGAGTTCGAGGGACCTCATTCCTTTCACATGTCTTTATTGTTCGCTCACTGAACCCCTATTTAGGGAGAGTTTGAAGGGACTCATGTCTTCGCGAATAGTTTGCAAAATAATATTTATTGTTATACAAGGACCCCTTTTGTCAAGGAGAGTTTCGACGAAAGTTCGTTCTTCTTGTGGCCCCCCAATGTCTTTTGTTAATGTAACGCCCCAAAATTCCAACTTGGAAAATCCTTAGATTTTTAAAGTAAACTTTTTTTTTTAAAACATTACGCAAAGCGAAAAAACAAAAGAGAAAACAATTGGAAATTTTGAGTGGGTTATAGAATGAATCAACAAGTATAAACAACACATTCCATTGATTTACCAAAAATGACACCGATGAGTATACATCATTTTTCTTTATAAATTGTCTCCCAAATAAGGGACTTCCCAAAGCCAACTGCCAAAATTGTTAAGTTCTAGAAGTGTGGGATCCAAGCCTCACAACACATCAAGCCCCATCGCACAACTGATAGCCAATCACCTGTATCCCCATAAAACAGGGTCAGACCTCTTGCAAGGTGGTGAGATGAACCATTCACAATATACCATTTTATGAAACACAGAAGCAAAGCTAGCATGTTGCAAATAACATTATTACTCATTCACAATGATTAAAAAAGTATAACTATAAGCAAGAACAGAGGCGGTAAGCAGACTGAATGCTGAGCAATAAGTGATAACAACAAGTAACAACATGCTTTTGACAGTGAAGTTAGGTGAGTAAGCATTCTCATAATCATATATGCAATTTAAGAATCGCAATTAAGCAGAGCGCTTCAATATCAAGTATTCAATATGCCTTTAAAACCATAATCAAATGCAATTAAGCAATTACACAAGTGAGCAATACAAGCTATGTGCATTATGATGCAACCGTTAGAAACATTTAACAAAAGTAAGGCATATCTAAAAACGTATAACTAGATATGTACTAAGAGGGAAAGTACATGTAACCACACATTTCTAACATAAAGGGACAAGTATAACTAGTAAGTATATGATAATTTTCTATTTATGTTCTTTCTTACTTACTCCTTCAGTTACGCGAGGTAAACTTGTATAAGTGTAATGAAGTTCAAACTACACTCTTTATAGTGAACCGTTTCGTAAAATGGGCGATTGGGTAGTTATCATAATTATGCTTATCAAACAACATTCCCTCCTCTTGAGGTACTTACGCCCATCCGGCCTTTTGTTCCCCGCAGGGCAACACGAACAACACACACAATCTAGCCCGTCCATTCATGTGCTCTACGACAAAGCCAAGAGGAGCCTTTCGCCGGTGGAGGTGACATAACACCAATTTTTTTTTTGTTTTAAGGGTATTAAGATATGTGAGCGCACTCACAAACATGGGACCATCGCCCAATGCAACTCATATAGAGTTCAACATAATCAACTAGGAAATGTGCCAATATCCTACGTGGTGTTCGATCTCAAACCTTTGTCGGGACACATCAAGTGCGTAGTGTGCGACATGCATCCACGTATTATCCACATGTAACACCTTAGACCAACATGAATAGCACACAAGAACAAATTACGACACTTGATGAAGCATACAACAATATGAGTCTCATGACATGATGTGCCAAAGTGTGTGTGTGTAAAGACTTCTAATTTACACGATGATCTTCAATTATTTTTACGCACATGATAAGATGTAATTTGCAACAACTACGCATGACACATACCTTCTATATTGTAATTGTGTTATTTGGTGAAAGTGAAGAATATAAGTTGGCACAACGACGCTTGATACATAAGTTAACTACATGTTTCACACATTATTTTGCACACATACAAATATGTAAATTTATAGCATCTACGCAAGTCACATACAATTTGCAATTGCATTTGTGAATTTATGTGTGAGTGCGAAGTGTCCTTGGTCAACGACTAATGATACGTAAGCAATCACACATTTTCACACGTTATGACGATGATTTTTATGCATACGATAAGATGTAATTCACAATAACTACGCATGCCACGTACCTTCCGTATCACAATTATGTTATTTAAGCAATTTACATTTCCCGTGCCATTTTGCATCGCATTAGGTGCCCTTAAGCGCAAGGGCGATTCGCATAATCGCAATGCATCACGCTATTATTCCTACGCATTTTAATAAAGGGTTCTCATGCACGTGTTATGATGTGCAAGTGATGTGCGATAATAAAATCATTGTGAAACTATATTGGTAAACTACATTTTGCAACAATTTGAGCAAGGAGCATGTGATTCAACAAACATGCTAGGCTTCTCATTTATACAATAATCTTCTATTATTCTTTTATGCACATGGTAAGATATCATCCGCAACAACTATGTATATTGCATACATTCTATCTCGTAAATGTGTTAATATGTGCAAGTGAGCCTAACAAACTTGGCGATATAATTTAATGCACATGACAATATCAATTTATCACATACTACATTTTCTTTTTTGTGATTACCTCGTAACAAGCATTGCATTTGCGATGTACATTGAACGTCTTTTCTTTTGCAAAGATACGAACATTGGAGATTGCGCTCCAATGACACCCAAGCAAGGTTGATGCGAGGGACCACATGTCATAGTCACGACATGGGTAGCTACAGCCTATGAGGTTACAGTGAGAGCACTGCACTACCCACGGCTGCAACAAAATGAGGGTCATGACCAGACGCGGGAGAGGCGCCTGAAAAGAGCAACAACCTGCAGCACATTGGCCATCTCCCTGCTGTCATGATGCAACAACAGGGAGCTTAACGCGGGTCCAGCAGAACAGCCAGCACGCTGCCCCTTTGGAGCACATGCATGGCGGCCATGACATAACCCGAACTGGATGCAGGTCGCGACAACAATGAACAACCCATGTCTGGACTGACTGGTCTAGACTTGTGCTAGAATGCTCAGACCTTGAGAAAGGTCTGAACCGGGGTGTCTAGACTCGATGTGGCCCAGCCACAATCGAAAAGAAATGCAGGCCTACGGCCTGCACTTGGACGCAAAACACTTGCTACAACCCAGTTGCAACAAGCAACCTGATGCCAGCCACTGTGTGGCTGTAGATCAGAATGCCCCTGTCTGAACCCTGCTCGGCCCAGGGACCCCTTGACAGGTCTGGACCAGATTCAGTCGAGACCATGTCAGGCTGAAGGAAAGGGGCCCACAACCAGCCTGAGTTGGGAGCGCTGCTGTAGGAGGCGCAAGACGAACAGGGAGAGAGAGAGAAGTGGCCCGGGCTGACTTGGTTATGGTCGGCCTAGGGTCATGCCTGCTGGACACCGTCCAGCAGCCTGAACAGGCCCAACCCACGGCAAGGGGGCCATGGATAGGGTCTACTGTTGACACGGACCAGGGTGTCCATACTAAAAAAATAGAAAGAAGAAGGAAACGACGAGGGGAGAGGAACAAGAGGCTGTCACGGGGAAAGGAACAATAGTGACCGGTCTGGATTGAGCAGTCACGTCTATAGGCCATCCATGCCAAAAAACGGGGCTGATCTAAGTCTGGACTGGGACATGGTTGCAGCCGATAGCTAAGGCCACCAATCCATGGCAGACTGATCCTTACAAGGGCGGTTCCTCTACTGTAGATACCGGTTTATGGCCCAGCACAAGGGGTGACCGAACTCCCTAGATTTAGCCCAATGCCAAAAAAAAAAAAATATAAAAAGGACAAACATGCATACAACAGCCATGCATTGTGCACAAGAGGGAAAATGTGCAAAATATGGTGCGTGGTGTGCGAACTAGTAGGTGCAACAAGTGAACCGTGTGCAAGTAAACAACCAGAAATATCTAATCCGTCCAACTTCTATACATGGTATAACACACCATGAAATAAATGGATTTCATGTTTAAGGAAGCACAATTTTCACAAAATGGATGCCATGGAGATACCTCACCTTGCTCGGATGGAGGAAGGAGGATAGTTCTTCCTTCTCTAGCTTGAAGTTGAGAACTAAAACAATATGGACACACACACACACACTCACTAAGTTCGGTGGAAGAAAAGAGGAGAGCAAGAGAAAGAGAGTGACCAATCGGATGGGGTGCTTTTCTCTCTCCTTTCTCTTTCCAAGGCCTTCTAAAAGCTAAAGGTGGCATGGATGGCTAGGATTAAGGAGAGATGGAGGGTCCACCATGCTCAACCCCCCCCCCCCCTTTTTTGACTTTTTGAAACCCCTCATTTAATGCTAACCACTCTCCCATTTTTCCTCCTTGAAAATGGGTTGGTTTTAAGGCTTTTTGACTTTACATTGAATTATTCTCTTTTTTTTTTAACCTTTTTCAAATTGGCATGGGTTGCACCCTAAAGTGCGCCCATGCCTTAGAAAAATGTTGGTTGTGTGCCAACCTTTCAAAGAATTCCGAAAACCACCTTTTTAACTTTATTAATTTTGTTTTGACACTTTTCAAAAAACCTCTTCTCCTTTTTTTTTTGAAATTTAACTTAAAGTTTGAATTCATTTCCTAATTTCCTATCATTCTCAAACATTTTTAAAATGAAAGAAAAGCTCCTTTAATGTGATATGGTTGGAAAGAAAAATCCTAAAACATTTCCAAAGTTCGAATCAAATGAATATATATATATATATATATATATATATATATATATATATATATATATATATATATATATATATATATATATATATACTTTGAAATTCCATCATATATTGAATAATTTTCTTAGAAAATTTGTGGGTCTTACAGTTAGGCCATCCCGTCACTGATGACCCTTTTTTGAGAAGAGTATGATGGACTCACTCATCTATGACAATTCATCAACCTTATCCAATCTGCCACCTTTCTATAAGTGAAACCTAAAGTTAGGGAGTTTTGACAAAAACTTAATTTCTCTTCGAAAGTTCATTTTGCAAACACCTCCTCTTCAAACAAGAGAGGGGTATCTTTTATTACTCGTTTAGGTAAGGGTCAAGCCTGAGTCTCTCCTTTGGGAAAAGAAGAGGATAATCCAATCACGGATATGTTAATCAGACGTCAAGTAATTTCTTTCCCCAAGGATTTCAAGAAGATTTTGCCAATTTGTCATAAAAAATAGTTGTTGATCTCAAAATCTTATTGCACAAAATTTTACCTTAAAATTACCTTCAGTATTCTTTCTCAAAAGAACAAAACTCTTTTGAAGAAAGAAGACAATTCAAACCTTTTCTGTTGGTCAACTAAAAGGATGAAAAAAAATTCTCGATATGACCGGTAAAAAAAAATCCAATGATGTTGAAAAGTCACAAGTGAATTGATATTGATCATAGCTATGACACATTTTTTAAGAGAACTCTTTTAGTAATAAGGCAGTGAAAATATCCTGAGGGACAAAAAAAGAATTCACTCAATCTCAATATCTCTCCAATTATTCAAGCTACAATTAACTATTTGCAAAAGGGATATCTCAATCATCGTCAAGTTGAAGATTGATGAATGAGTTAGAGCCCCAGGGCCAAAGAAGACTCGAATCATCTCCAAGTTGAAGGAGCATGTGGCGTGTCCTTCCAGGAAAAGTTTAAATCATCGCCAAGTTGAATGCTGATGTGATAAACCTCCCGACAATCCCTAAAAGATATTTGATCAATGCTATCATCAAGCGACTTCCAACCAAAGAGACCATATTATCAATTCAATTCTTGGGACCAAGGAAGACTTAGATCATCTCCAAGTTGAAGGAGCATGCGACGTGTCTTTCCAGGAAAAATCAGAACATAGCTGAGTTGAAGGCTGATGTGATGAAATTCTCGCCAAATCCCAAGAGCGCTTACTTTTCATATCTCAAAAGAGCACAAAAGATCATCAAGAGATTTCAATCAAAGAGACAATATCATTAATATAATTTTTGGGACCAAAGAAGACTGGGATCATCTCCAAGTTGAAGGAGTATGTGACACGCCCTTCAAGGGAAAATCAGAACATAGCTGAGTTGAATGTTGATGTGATGAAATTCTTACCAAACCCCAAGAAAGCTCAATCTCTATGTCTCAAAAAGAGTGCAAAAAGATCATCATGGGTAAACCCCAGGTATCAAACTGCCAAGAATTATCTTTGTTCATGTGAAATTCTTTTATCAATATCCTTTCATAAATCGCATTTATGATACTCAGAACAAGTTTTCACTCTTTTCATATCAAGAAAATGGATAGCTTCCTTAAAGAAATCCAATAGCAACAAATTTGATTCTGGATTCTATGGAGTTAGCCCAATTGGAGGTAATACTCTAGGTAGAAGAGAGAATATATTTTTACACAAATGTGCTTATTTTTCAATCATTTTGAATCAACTATAATTTTTATCTTATTGGTAATATTTTTCAGCTATCCTGACATGAAGCGAGAGCTTGATGTTTATTTTGACATATCCTGGCGTTGTTGTTATCCCTCTTTAGGACTTGATAACAAAAGTTTTCAAGGTCCTTCCCTTCTTTTTAATTTGAGCACTCAGGCTCTCAGATTCACACACTTCCATGTGTTTTCCACTGTCTCGCCATAGATAGTTCTTTTTTGTTCGGTTCGAGGATGATCCAATATTTATATTTTCGTAAAAAATCATCCTAAAGGCTATTCAGTCTCAGCAATGAGGAGCCCAAGATGAATCCATTTTCGAAGCTTTAGGGAATTCTCCTTTCATCCTTTTGCAAACCCCTCTCGGATTTATTGTGCGAAATCTGAAGGTTTCATCATGGTTTCTTCTTTCGAGGATTCCTCTTTCCGTTCATATTAAGGGTCAAGGCTGAACCTCGTTCTTCAATGAGGTATTTTTCCGTTCAGGTTAAGCGTCAAACCTGAACCTTGTTCTTCGACAAGGTATTTTCCCCTTTCAGGATAAGGGTTAAACCTAAACCTCGTTCTTCCATGAGCTATTTTTTCGTTCAGGTTAAGGGTCAAGCCTGAGCCTCATTTCGATGAGTTAAATCTTATTCTTCGTTCTCCATTCCATATTTACCATCATCACCTAAACCAATTCTTTTATACCCAGTCAGATTCTTCTAACTAGAGCATTTTTATAGTCCAAATTTGGTGTGTTTTCTTTGCCACTAAGTTTGGCTTTCAATCGGCTTAGCAGCAAAAAGAGGCAGCTGTAAACACTCTAAATTTTCTTCATTCATTTTCAATCACCTCCATTCCAGCAGATGCCAATCTCCTTAGGAGTCTACCTTTAAGTCTGTCCCAGTTTAGGTGTCATTTCGCCCTTTTTGTCAGTCAAATTTCCATTTTATTACTAGGATACCTTAGATCTCAGTCAGTTAAAGTCAACCAAGCTCGTTTTTTAGTTCAAAACAGTTAGAATATCAGTCATTTCTAGCTCCCATGAGCGCGCAATGAGCAAACACCATTCATTTCTGACCATTTTAGCTAAATTTAGTTTATTTCTCGAGAAATGAGCTCATTTCTAGCTCGAATCTTGGCCAATTGTTTTCGAGTCTGTCAATTTCAGTCAATCTTGTTCATCTGAGTCTAACTTGAGCTCACCAGGAGTTCAAGTGACTCAGTTTCAGTTTAAATCCATTTCTCATAGTCTTGGAGTCCATTTTAGCCCATTTTAGCTCATTTTAACTCATTTCAGCTGAAACTGAGCTAAGTTCAGTCAACCCAGCTAGTGTTTGAGCTCTGGATTTAGTTTATCTCAGTATGACTGACCTTCATTCCAGCTCAAACACAATGCAGTCTTGTTACCCACTTTACTCCAGTGCTCATTTCTCACCATTTCTCTGAGAATTGGGCCATTTCTCGATCATCCAGCCTAGGAGTTTAGTTGAGTCAGTGTCTTTTTAGTTCCTCTGAGTTTAGAAACCCTAAAAACCAATTAAAATCTCATTTTTCAGTGTCACTCTCTGCTCTGCAGGGGAAAAATCATTTCTTTGTTATTTTGTCCAAAAACATCATTTTATCATTTCTTAAACTGGTACAAATATCAATCTGGGCTCGGATCAATTCCTTTCCTAAAAAATTTAGCTGTATTCGAGACCTAATTCACATTTAGATTGGGTCCAATGTCGGATCTGATATCCAATTACCAATTCTCAACTTCAGACAAGAATTTCTAATTCTTTGTCTCTGCCAAGGGTCCGGGATTTCAAATCCCTCATCTAGGGTTTGCATTTGGCATATCATTTCATGTCATTGTATGTCATTTTCAAGATCCAGTACTTGTGTTTTCAAAATATCAAATCTAGACTTGATTTTAAAACCTCTTTTTCGAAATTAATTTTAAAAAACCTAGGTTTTAAATCAACATTTGTCATTTGGCTAACCCCTAAGGCTTTATATTTCTTTATTTTGAAGCATTTTTCTTAGAAAAATGATCTGGATTCGTTTTAAACTTGATTTTTAATCAATTCTTGTTTTCTTCAAGTGGGGCCCACACTACAGGGGGTGCTAAACTCTATTTTTTCTACCTTTATTCAATTTTATTTTATTTCATGTTTTATCTATTTCAAAAATAATAAAAAACTCATAAATATAGGTGTCTTTTTTAAGCTTTTAGAAAATCTTAAACCCCTTTTATTTTCCCCCTTTTTTAAAATCATTTTTTTGAAAATCAAATGGGGCCCACATTAGGTGGCGCCACATTTGAAGGTGTTTAGGTTAGTTTAGGTTTAGTTAGTGTTTTACTTAAGTTAGAAATGTGAAAAGTCAAAAGCCTAATTGATTTTAAAACTCTATCTTTATTTTGGTATTTTAACCATTGTTTTTAAACTTCTATTTAGGGTTTTAAAAAACAAATGTGGGCCCACATAGGTGGTGCTACACTTGAGATTTTTCAAAGTTTAATTAGAAGTCAATTAGGTTTAATTAGTTAGTGTTTCATTTAGGTTAAAACTCCCCCAAGAAAAATCACCCCTTTAGGTTTTAGTTTTTTTTTTAAACTCTTTAAAACAAATCCAACTCTTTAATTATGAGTTTTGAAAAACTATAAATAGTACACCCTAGAGGTCGACCTCCCCATCTCTCAACCCTCTCTCTCTCTCTAGCTCTTCTTCTCCCTCAAGCTCCTCAAGTCCAGCAGTCTCCATTGTAGCCCAAGGTAAGCATCCCTTCCTCTTCTTATTTTTTTTCATTAATACCTCATTGCCGCGCCGCGCCCCCCCCCCCCCCCCCTATGTGTTGGATTTTTGCATTCTTTCTATTCAAGAACCATAAATATGATTCAAGAATATGATCTAATGATTTTTTAATATGTTTTATACATTTTGGATCCATTAAAAATGTTTAGATTGTATTTATTTTGTTAAATGCCCGAAAATATTAAGATTCGACCTTTCTATAGGTTGAATCCCTCTTCTAATAGCTAAATCAAATTTGATCCATGCTCCAATGATTTTTTTTTCATGCTGTATTTACGTTATTTTCATCATCTACATGTTCAAGCATGATCAAGATCCCTTGATCTCATATTTTTATGATTTTTACATGCATAAATCAGAATATATCATGATTAGAGTTTTATTTATGAGATATGCAATTCTGGCCGTCTGATAATGATATTGTTTTGTCTGTTTATATTCATTATTTAAATCCAAAATTTTTATGGTAGAATCATGCATCTATCCATGGTTTTCAATAAAAGAATCAAATTTTTTTGGGGAACTATAACCCTGTTTTCAAAAATGCAAACCGAAGCCTATTTTCTGAACCGGAGCCTATTTTCAAAAATCCAAACATTGTGTAAACTCTCGGTCATCTTGTCGAAGGCATATCTTCCCAACCAGAGATTGATTTTCTGATCCGTAAAAAGCAGCGTCCTCGTATACATGTCTAGTTTATCCTAAAAAAAAATCATAAATTTTTACAGTCGATTTTTATTTTAATTTATCCCGAAATCAAATCCTATATTTCTTGAATCGCCAGGTCGGTTTGAATCTTGGTCCATCTTGTTGGAGTGATATCTCTTTAACCAAAGATGATCTCTCTGATCCGTAAAAAGGGTTGTTTTTGTATGTATATCTATTTTTCATGGTATGATTTTTTATAAATTTTTACTGTTTTTTTTTTTTTGAAGCCCGAGACCAAAGTCTGTGTTTCTTGAACCTTTGGTCGCAGTTCATAGGCAAGGTCAACTTGCGTGGGTCATATCTCCTTAACCGGAGATCTTTTTCCCGATCCATAAAAATCCATAAAGTTATATGCATATCTACTATCTTATATGAAATTTTTATATTTTTATATTTTGTAATATTGGAATAAGAATTTACTTTTCTGCTTAGATTAGGCTGCATTTGCATATAGTAAACTGCTATGTTTGATCATTCATACACATATTTAAAATTTATAATGGTCAACACGAATGACACGTGAACTTGCTTCTAAGGAGTTAATAAACTCAGTGAAGTTCATATTTGTGGCCATAGTCAGAATACAAACGATACTCAGATTTATCATCTTCTTTTAAGTTACAAACAACCTACACTCTTAGGCCATCTTTAGAAAACATTGCATATTTTTAAAAGTTTTTCCAAGTATTTTTCCTTTTAGAATGAAATGAGATTCATTCAATACATATTCGTGGCCATATTTAGGGATATATAGTGAATTTATTTCATCTAAATTCTATAAGGCATAAACAATCCTTTTACCAATGATTTTCTCAAATTCTTTAAAAAATATTTTCACAAACTGCACCCATGCATCATCTAGGTTAGATTGCATCATAAAAAGAGTTCACAAGGCCATACACCCATCCCCTTTGACCTAGTTCATAATCACATCTCAGAAAAATCAATTTTCTCAAAGTTACCCGGGTTTTCCTCAAAATCGATTTTCTAAAAAACCCTTGGTTTTTTTAAGAAAATTTCAAATCTTTTCTAAGTCTAGTTCATGATTTTCCAAGCTTTTTTTTCTTCACAAATATTTTCCAAATGTGGCTCATGATTTTCAAAGTGTCCCCTTTTCCAAGAATTTCAAATATTTGAAGCATACATCATGTTTTCAACCTACATTTTCCAAAGTTCATAGTACATGTCTGATTCTTTGTGCATTTAGGAAATGAAACAAGGATTTAAACAGTTGAACCAAGCAAAACACACGATTGATCATTGGTTTGATTACCCCTGGTTATGGCACCAGGAACGGTTAAACTTTGTTCCGACAGGCGAGTCCCTTTTTTGTAAATTTTTCAAAACGTAGGTGAGTTATTTTCATTTTTTTTTCAAAGGTCAGTTTGACTTGCAAAAGTAAAATTTTGTAATGATAACAACAATGCAGTGTTATTTATGGTAACTAACAATTTATCAATGCATGTCTTTTCAATGCAGTAGCTAGGAGGATAAAAGGGTGTACACATGCTTTGACTAAGAAGCATAAGGTTGTCATTAATAAGTATGAACAATCTATAGGGAGTGAGGCACAATACCTTAGCAACTTTATAGGAATTTTTGCATGAGATCCTTGCCAGACAACTTTACATTTTTTACCTGGTGTGCATTACCAAATTCTTACAAGGAAGATGTTTGGGCTTTAGTTCTAGTATGTATATTTCAAATATAGTTATTTTGTAATTAATTTGATCTTTAACATTTATTCTTTCATCAATAAGTAAAATACATATATTGTTAATGTAGAAAAAGTATGAAATTTAAAGATGATAAAAGGGTGGGTGCATAAGGAATACGCTAGAGCCTGAAGAAACTTCAAGTTCGAGCTTTAAGATGATCTAGAAGTAGCATAGTACTCTTGAGGAGTACCTCACTGCATGTCCACCTTACATCTCTGCCCATCAGTGGGAATGTTCGATGCATTATTTTGATTTTTGTTAATTGAAGGTTTGCATTTTTCTTTATATGATAATGTTATATGCATTCATTATATCCGATTATAATGGTGTGTATATATCTCACTTACATGTCTTTGTAGGTACTAAGTACAAAGAACACAACCAATCACTCTCAATTAAAATTTTTGCACAATATGAGCATGAATAGTTTCACACAATATCGAGAAGAGAATATACATATCATATTTTCATGATTGTCATTCATTTATAGAACTTTATGCTTTTTAATCATATTTTATTTATTTGTAGGTTGGTGATGATGGGGCGAGGGACTTTTCAAGGGTAGATGTTTTACATGACCTACATTAGCAAAAAACCTAGGGTTGTTAGTGTAGAAATAGATCAAGCAATTATAAGGCATAATTGTTTTATTAGGGTTCATTGTTATTCATAGAAGAATTATGTACAAAACCAAAATATGTAATTCTTACTGAATTAATACATTGTCTTGTAGACAAAGATCATAGACAAGATAGCTCAGTTGTCTTAGATATCCGATGCATCCGTAGATGGCCCATCGTGAGAGTATGTCCTCTCTTAGGTTTTAAGACCTGACAAATATGGATGTTTGGCATAGAGGTGTTCAACAAAGATGTATTCATTGCAGGTCTAAGTTGAGCAAAACTCTTTCATCAAAACACTATATATCATGAGAAAATAGATGTAATGCAAAAGCAACTCATAGATTTTCAATCTGAGCTCATAAGAATGAATGAGCTATTATTGAGAATGGTGAAAAATAATCAATCAAGTTTCTTACAATCTCCTTAGGTAAGTTTATATAACTAAATTTTCTAATCGTGTATAGGAATTTGTATTTGGTTATATATATATGTGTGTGTGTGTGTGTGTGTGTGTGTGTGTGTGTGTGTGTGTGTGTGTGCGTGTAATTATTTCATCTATGTTTATTCACATACCTCATATACAAGTGTGATATACCTTCGCTTCTGAGACTGTCTTCCCTCCATATAACTATGAACTTTCAAACTATATGTATTTGAAATAAAACTTATTTTTTTTTGTTATCTGACATTGTTTATATGTATAAAATTTTTTTATTGATTTTAATATATGCATAAACATTCAAACTATCTCCTCTTTATGCATGATTTTTTTTTATATCAAGCTGAATATGTGCATGATCAAATTATGGTAGATTTATGTATGTGTATATGTGAATGTTGGAGTTATAGAAATTAGAATTATAGAAGGTTAAAGGAAAAAATATATATAGTTGTGTGTGTATGTATGCTTTAAATGTTTGTGTTTCTTTCAGGGCTTCAAATGTGAATGTTGGAGTTGTAGAGGTTCATTATGAATGTTGGAGTTATAGAGGTTTGAGTTATGGAGGGTTGAAGAAAGAAATATATATATATATATATATATATATATATATATATATATATATATATATATATAATTATGTATGCTTTAAATGTTGTGCCTTTTGCATGGCTTCAAATATGAATGTTGAAGGTATGGAGGTTGGATTTATGAAAGTTCATTATAGAGATTAGAGTTATGGAGGGTTGAAGAAAAAAAAATAGTTGTACATATGTATGATTTAAATATTGTATTTCATGCAGGGCTTCAAATATGAATGTTGAAGTTATAAAGGTCAGAGTTATGGAAGGTTAAAGGAAAATATACATAGTTGTGTGTGTATATATGCTTTAAATGTAATATTTCTTGTGGAGCTTCAAATATGAATGTTGGAGTTATGAAAGTTCATTATTAAATAAATGAAATGAATGAGAAGTATGATTTGAAATGAATGACAAATATAATTTAGAATGAATGACATGAATGAATATATGAACTATATTATTTTTTAATAAATAAATTTATGTATGTATGAGTAGGTTTATTTTTTAATAAATAAATGTATATATTCATTTGGTGATAAATGAATGAATCATTGTAAGAATTGGTTCATATTGAATAAAATAAATAAATGTATGTATGTGCAAGTTTATTTATGAATGAATAAAATAAAAGAACCGATTTATTTCGAATAAAGAATGTCTGAACTGATTCATTTTTTAATGAATGAATATACACATGAGTATACTTATTTTTGAGTTAATATTTGAATGTATATATAAGTAGGATTATTTTTTAATAAATGAATGTATAAGCATGTTCATTTGGTGATGAATAAATGAATGTCAGAGTTGACTCATATCAAATACTAATATATGTATAAGTATATTTATTTTAGATTGAATAAAATGAATAAGAATGTTCATTTCAAATGAATGAATGAATGTCTAAGGAAGTTCATTATTGAATGAATGTATAAGCAAGTTACATGAGAAAAAATAAAATTAGCAAAAAAACCTTTTCGCTTAAAAAACATAAAAAAAGTAATTTTTTGCACTATTTTGGTGTTAAAAAATACATTTTTTTATGCTACAAAATTACACCAATAAATGCTTTACTGGCAACATCATTTATTGGCTCTATGTTAATGCCAGTGAGTCTTTATTAGCGTAGACTTTTATTGGCGCTAATTAAGTACTAGTAAAAGTCAGATTTCTTGTAGTGATAACCTTTGTGGTTCATCAAGCTTACTTTTATTTTGTCATGCCTTTTTTATGACAAGAAAGCTTCACCAAGAGCTGGGTTACTTAATTGGTTTGCCCCATAGCCAAAAATCCAAATTAACTATGGGGGCACATGTGTGTTTGGTGAGGGGGACCGGATGGTGTATATATATATATATAAAGAGAGAGAGAAGGTGGGTAGATTTAAGGGGTGACACAGCATTTGGGTTAGGGTGGGCAGTAACCCAAACACCCTTATTAGGGTTTTTTAAGTTTGTCTGTCTCACACGTAGCTTAGCCCCTGGTTTGCACCCCCACCTCCCGCGAGGTAAACCTCAAATGGGATCATCGAAATCGAAGCTCTGATGGAGCCCACCAATTAAAGGCATTGGCACATCCAGTGAAAGTGGGACGAAAGGATCAGCACCTTCTAAATAGGCATGTATTTTTTGGTGTACGAAGGCAGAGATTATTAACTCTTTGGTGTCATTTTGTGCAACAGTTTGATGATCAAGCTAAAACTAGATGGGCTCAGAGGATGAATACTCTCTCCCATTTTCCATTTCTCATTTAAGCCCTTCCATATCGTTGTGGGACCCAAAAAGCCTAGCGACCCACATGGCACCCCCACATTGACAGCTCACAGTCATAACTGAAGGTCCGTCGTGGCATGGGCTCATCCCTCTACCACGTCATCATATCTTCACCAACACTGTTGTGGGCCTACGGTAGAGATAGGACGTCATGTGCCACTTGTATGTGTGGACAAAAAGTGCATTTGTTAATATTTTCCTTTTGCGTAAGTTTATTTTTATCTTTTAGAAGTTTTTTCACAAAATCTTATCTCATGGCGGGGGGATCATAAATTGGTATAAGGTCGTTTTCTTGTGATTTGATTCAAGACAATTTTGTGGTTTATTTCCCTTTCATATATAGGTAAAAAAGCAAGTTTTACTCCTCACACATTATTATTGGCGTTAAGCCCATGAAAAATGAGCCGTTGACAGGAGACCTTTTCAGTTGCCGAACACTTATAAGGTGTTCGCCCCTTTTAAGGGGAGGGGTGGTACTGTGGCTGCCCTTTTTAAACGGGACTCCTCCTAGTTGGGCAGAACAGTACTTAATATAATTGTTCTGTTCAGAACACTGGATCTGCTGCCTTTTAGTAGAGTCAAGGACGGCCATCAACATATCAAATGTAAAGGGCCTGGTGTCAAGTAAAGATTGAC